>NW_028087015.1:40554038-41220053 GCF_014824575.4 Sturnira hondurensis
ATACCTAGACTAGTTTATGCTATAGATCAGTTGAAGTTTTTGGAAGTGAAAGAAAAATAACTTCATAGTCATTTCAAATTTTCTAGTAGTCTCGAAGTAATAGAGTTCAATGAGTTAAGGAAGCAAAACGGACACATCGATAATGGTTATTGTTCTCTGAGTTCCACAATGTACATATCACACACACACACACACACACACAATCTCTCTTTTAAAAGCCAGCCTAACAGAATACTAGTGCGAAAAGTTTGTGAGTTGCCTGACTCCCAGAGTGAATGTAATTTGTACGAGGACCTTCTGGCACACGTTCATACACTGCACAGCTCCCTGAGTAATCCTAGAAGGGGTTAAAGGGCACGGGGTGAACGCCCGCATCACACCCCACCCCGCTTACTGCTAGGTCCTCTGGATTTAAAGAATTTACCATGATGGAGACCCTCTCTCAGCTAGTCCTGGGAAAACACGGTTGGATTCTGATGGTTTAGGTTATTTGTAAATTAAGCACTCTGCAATTATAGCTGAGCAATAGAATGCTAAAGCATTACGGTTTTTTTTTCATTTGGTAAACTGTTTTGAATCAGATTCCAGAAATCAAATGGAACTTCGCATTCCAGTTCAGAAGCCTGAGTTCTTCCCATCTCTGTCAGCGTTGCATTTCAATCCTTTCCGTGTGTATAACAGAAGCACAACACACTTTAAAGTGTAGGGGATGTTCCAAATGGTACCATTCTTAATATGCTGTGTTGCTGCCATTTGGTAAATGTGTTTTTGATTGATCATTCCTCACATCACATAGTAGGTAAACAATGAGTTCTTCTATTTACCATGTAAAAAGAGTGAAAAACAATGGGTATATGTTTTCCTCTCTAGACAATGAATAAAATGCTACTTTTTGATACAGACATGAAACTGATGGCTTCTTTTAAATGTCGTGTTATAATAGCTGCTCATTTTTCTTTTATGGCAATAACGCTAAAAAAGAAAGGTGTTAGCTGTCTAACCTCCTGTATTTCATAGATAGGAAACAGAATCAGAGATATGTAGTAATTCACAAGCACAATACATATTTAGCTCTAATTAGAATTCATCTGGGTCTCTGGCTTCTAAAGCAACACTGTTTCTGGGACAAGAGAGGGAACAGCAATGAACTTGTCCTTTAGAGTCAGAATGCAGTGAAAAGCCCGCAAGAGGGCGCATGCAGACGCTCTGCTCCCAAACGTATTCCTCCCTGCCCCGTGACAGTGGCCTCCCAGCCCCCGTTACTCACGGCCCAATGGTAACTTTCCTTCTGCCTGCTGGCCCAGTAAATCAGTCATGCCTAGCAAAAATCACTGAATTCCATAGTCCCTATAGATGCCATTGCCCCTGTAGTTCTCAAAAGCCTGCTCTAGCACACTGGCTAACGAATTTTATCTTACTGCTACCCCATCCCCTTCACCAGCGGCAGTTTTAACCAGCACAATTCCACCTGCTAGGAGTTACCTGAGCTCCACCTGGTACTGGTGAGGGCGATCTCCTTGCCAGCCATGCGGCAAATGACCCAGTCCCAAAAGTCCCTTCCCCCACCTGCCTTCTTGGACCATTTGTGGTGTTGGGTCCTCAGAAGGCAGATACTTACGCAGCAATTAGCATGCAGATGGTTTACCAGGGAGCATTCTTGCAATCGACCCCCAGGGAAGGAGCATTTTGCATGCAGGGAAAGAAGGGAAGGCTGAGCACCAACAGGAGTGAGGCTGCCGTTTGTCTCGGCCGGGGCCTCAGATAACTTCCCAGGGAATTCTGAAGCCAGGGTACTCGAGCTGGCATCCAGGCCCCACATCAGTTTGTCATTAGGTACAGCCCCCCTGGCAGGGCAGCGGAGGCGAACTGCAGGGGCTGCGTCCTGGGGGCGTCCTTCCAGTAGCGAGGAAATCAACCTTTCTTCCCAGAAGGGGACACGCAGGGTGCAAGGCACCGGCACCACACTTCCTTTGAAGATTCACAATTTACCGTTCACTCTCTTGTACCATGGTTTTCTGTTTATTTTATATTGCCTTGGTAAGTAGAAGGCAAGTTGAAGGTTGAGTGGTGAGTTTTTCTATGTTGATCTGGCTCATCGATCTACGTAATCTGCCTACATTGACCTACGTTGAGCAGATACTCAACTTTGACTTTGCATCGGGATGCATGAACGCACGGCCTTTTCTCTTCCATCAAATGCCCCCACTAAGTCAAGCATTTCTGCTGCTGTGAAGTCCAACCTGCCTAACACAGCTCCATGTGACACCCCCCTTTCTTTTTCTTTTGCTGGTGAGTTTTAAAGATACTATAATGCTGTAGAGTCCTTCCTTTCTTGCTTAACTCCGTCTTTAAGCCGATAACCCCCCCACCTTGTCTTCCACTTTGCTGCCACTTCCCCTGTACCGAGACTCTTGCAGAAAACGAACTAGTCCTGCTGTGATCACATTATTCAAGAGATACTTAGCATTGAGTCTTCCAGGTATCCTCTTAGAACATAATCCATGGATATATGTTGAATTTGAACGGATCTTACTAAAGGCAGTTTATAAAGTTTTAAATATCTTACTTTTAAGAGATGTCTAAAGTTTCTGTATTGTCATTTTATTTTATTATAAAGTGTGTGTGTATGTGTGGATTATGCACAAGATAAAATCTAAATGGATGCAAGAGACCATCTGGGCTTTATATTTAAACACTTCATCTCAGCATGAAGCTTTGGGCACATTGGACATTCAGAACTTCTGTTGACTGATTCCAGGTGTTAGAACGCCCAATGCACGGTAGATTACACAACCCCGATGGGCAAAGCAGTCAGGCCACTGGGAGCCCAGCTACCTCACAGCCAAAAGTATAAACTGACCTTATCCATACCCAGAGTTCCCTCAGGGCAACGTGCTCCAGGTGGGAGAACAGATGAGAAGGGAAGCTTTTGTAATGCCAAGCGTGCATTTAGAAACATGAGGCAATTCTAGTGGAACCAGAACTAACTGAACATCTGTCTAAGACTTGACGGAGAAAGCTGGGAAGTCTACCTGGCAACATGTCACAGGGAGTCCCTGCAGCCTTTCAGTTTTGTCCCAGTAGTGGACAGCGCTCCCGGGTGCCAACCCCGTCATCATTCACGCGGAGACATCGCTCACTCCATGCTGCTTCTTTAAAACTGTCTCTAGTTTAATTTGTGTAATCTGCAAAGGGTTATCAATCACAGCTTGGGAAGATGACGGGTCCTCAGCAATCTGCTTGCTCTCCCTATAAAAGTTAGCTAATAGTTGATGGGATAATACTCTCAGTGAGCTGGAGGCTGACAATATTTCATTATGATATAACAGCAGCATGAACAAAAATAAGGCTCAAATAAATTCAGGTGGCAACTTTGCCCCTAAGGTAACTGAGAATGTATACTATTTTTCTGCATGAAATCAATCACCCAAGAATATTTCATACTATACAATGACAGACTGTCTATATTCATAAGCTCCTAAGTTAATAAACCTCCCAATAATGTTCTTCAAAATCCAAAGTTTATAAAGCTGTGGAACAAAGAGGCTGTAAACCTGATTGTTGAAATAAATAAGGACATAGAAATGGTTGTTGGTGTCTGTTTTCTCTTTAGCTTTTTGGTTTCCTATGTAAGTTGGCCATTTCTATTATTTTCAAAACTGACTTATTACTGTTTTAATGTTATATATTCACAACACTGCAGCAACACACACAAAAATAAAAGGTTAAAATAATTCCCCACATTTCTCCACCTAGAATTAATCATGGTAGATATTGGGTGGAAAACTATAAACAAAGTACTTTTATTGGCAGTGCTTTAATGATATCTTTAATAAAAGGTATTAAAATTTATTTTTATTACTTAGCCAGATGGTGAAAGACAAATACCATATGATCTCACCTTTAACAGGAACCTCAACAACAAAACAAACAAGAAGCAAAATATAACCAAAGACACTGAAATAGAGAACAGGCTGACAGTGACCAGAGGGGAGAGGGGAGGGAATTTCAGGGGAAAAGGAGAAGGATTTACAGGAACAAGTATAAAGGACACATGGACAAAAACTAAGGGGGGTGGAAATGGGAGGGAGGTGGGGAGCACTGGGGGGTGGGCTGGGATGGGAGTAAAAGACAGAAAACTGTACTTGAACAACAGTTCACATAAAATTTAAAAAATATTTTTATTATATTTAACACAGGGAGAAAACTGAACTGAAAATGAAAAAAGCGGTAAAGTTCAGATTCATTTTTTTGAATCTCAGGTCATGGTAGCTATTAAAATTCCCCTCCTCCCAAAAGCTAAAAACTACACGATTTCACTCATATATGGGATATAGAACTGAAACTTAAGGCACAGACAACGGTATGGTGGTTCCCAGAGGGAGGTAGGGAGTAAAGGAGCCTAACACGTGCTGACAGAGGATGGTCTGACTGTGGGTGGCGGGAGCCCTATGTGATACACAGGTGATGTATCACAGAAACACACACTTGAAACCTATCTGATACTAACCAGTGTCACCCCAATAAGTTTAATTTTAAAATTTCCTGGAAAAAGGAACAACTGAAATTTCATTAACACTATTTTCTTTTTTTTTAAAGTAATTGCTACCAATCATCTCCCTACTTTGAAAGTAAATTAGTACACTCTACATTTTTTCCACCTCTGTAGTATTCTCAGTTTTGTTAATTATGCTGTTAAGTTGCTAAGATTTATAACATTTACATTATTATATGACTATATGCCCCATGGTTACCTATTCCAAATTCTGTATTCAAATCTTCAACACTAATATTTTAGCAAAGATTATCAATTATCTATTTTTAGTTAATTTATTCATTTTTATCTTTATTGTATAGATTGGCCCATCAAGCAACTTTTGAAAGGAAGGATCTTGGGTACTTATATTTCCTTAATTGTTTCATGCTCGAGAAAATATGTGCTTTAATGAAGAATAATGTGGCTAGGTATAAATTTCTTGCTATATTTTCTACTTCTTAGACCTTTGTAAATACAGATATTGTTCTACTGTTCTTGGAATGACAGGATGGGGGTGAGATGTCTAAAGCTACCCTGATATTCCCTCCTTATTAGCTATCCAATTTTCCATCTATTACTTAAATAAATAAGGCTATGGCATAGCATCAACCTATATTTCTCTTTTTTCCTATAACTATGCGTGCCCTATGACATGTAGATCCATTTCAGAAAAAGTTTAAACCTCTGTATCTCTGAATGGTTTTAAAGTATACCAGCTGTGTTTATGTTCAGATGGTCTTTGTCCTTCATTTCTGTATTTTCCTCTTAATTAGTTTCATTTGTTTCTATCTACTTCCTGTTCTCTCTACACTTATTGCAATGATCTTTTTCCCCAAATAAGTAATTAAAAATTTTCTCTTCTATTCTTTTGATGCCGTTTCTGTTAAATTTATTGGTTTGTAATAATGCCATTTTAATTCTTAATTCCCTTTTGCAATATTGCTTTTAATGTCACTCTGCTGTTTTTAATCATTATCTGAGTACTTTCCCCTCAATATTCGTGTCTCCTATGAACTCTCCTTTAATACGCAGCACTCAGGCAAGATGTTTCTAATGGTGTCCCATTTGTCCGGTCTTTTGGACTGTTCTCCGTCTGCCTTTTGCTTGATCTGCTGCGGGTCCTCGCTGTAAATTTGCTTGTTCGCACTGACAGCTCTTTTTATCTCTCTCACCCAGACATTCTTTTTCACTGCTCTTTAGTTTTGATGATCTCTCCTTGATTTCCTAAGATACTGATCATGAAATTATAGGGTAAATGTCACCTTCGAAGCCCTTCACTCGAGTCTGGGGGTGCAAAACGGAGAGAAGATCATCTGGAGCTACACGCAGTCTCCGTTGGAGGAGTTGGACTTCCTTTGTTCTGTTGAAATTTTGTTTAAACCCTCAGTCAGGTTCAGTCTATCTAATGTTATGGGTTGAATTGTGTTTTCCTAAAGGTGTTGACATCTAACTGCCAGTACCTACGGTCGCGACCTTATTTGGAAGTAGGTTAGTTCCACATGATCAAGTTCAGGACAGTAGAGTGGACCCTAAGCCAATGTGACTGTGTCCTGATAAAAAAAGAAAGTTTGGACACAGTGACAAAACACAAGTAGGGATAATGCCATGTGAGGATAACGTATGAAGTCAGGATGAGGCATCTACAAGTTGAGGAACACCAAAGATTGCCAGAAACCCCCCCAAAACTGGGTGAGAGGCACGGAACAGATTCTCCCCGCGGCCGCAGCAGGGGCCAGCCAGCTGGCACTTGGTCTCAGACTTCTGGCCCCCAGACCTGTGAGACCTCGGTTTGTAGTAACAGCTCTAGGAAACGCAGGTACTTACGTAGGAGTGTTACTTTTCCTCCTGGAGAAAAAGGAAATTCCACTTCGGTTCATTCTTCCAGTTCAAAATAAAGGTCTGGAAATTTATAAATTAAAAAAAAAATACAGGGAAGGAGGTAAGAATAATAAAATCCCTTGGTTTTTTGCTTTTGTTTTTATTTATTTTTATTTTTTATTTTTTTTGGTAATTCTTCCCCAGTGGAGATAGAAAACTTCACCTGGCGCTTTCTCTCTGTCTCTTACATTATTCTCAAGATTACTTTTCCTTCATTTACCTTCAAATCTCATTAAGCCTAGAGACAGAACCATTTTTAAAGTATAGATTCTACCTAAATCATTTATATGGGTTCATGATTTGATTCAGATGCTTTTGAAAGGAAAGATGTCTGTGTGGAATTGCATATAGTAAGTCCTATGCCAAGGATCCCCTTCCCCCTGGAGTGGACCCCGGGTGTGGAAGGGCCCCATGCAGATGTACCTTCTCAGTTTCTTTGGTCTCTGCACTAGCATTAATTAAAGGGAAGGACGAGTAGGCAAAGCAGTCCACTCTGCCTACCTGGCCTTTGAATGATGTGCTTTAATACCTGTCTACCACACTATCACCCATTCACTAGATCTGTCAGCAACCCTCATCTGGTTAGATAAAAAGAAAAGTTCTAGTAACAGAGTCAAACACATCACTTTAATTGGTAGTTCTAGAAGAATTCTGTGCTCATCTGGGTAATAATAACTAGATTTCTAGCTTCTGTCACACCTCTTCTTTCTACTGGCTAATGGCCAACAGTGGTAACTGTTTGCATCTGTATAAATTTTCCATTCCCCCCCCCCACCCCGAGAACTACAAGCTAGCTCTCATGTCACTTGTGTCCAGATCAGGGGGAAAGGAGAGAAACTGCTATGAGATCGATATAACATACAGTAAGAACTGAGGTTGCCAGCCTTCTCAATTAGAATGTCCTGATTTAAATTTATAACTTCACATTGTTTTCTAAATGCCAACATAATTAAGAATAATTATTTTTTTAGCACTCTCCAACATTCAGAGAAGAACAACCCCTCAAGCTTTGAAGAATTGCATTGGAACAAAAACAAACAAACAAAAGGCTTACTTATTGATGAACAAAATCTCTGTACTGCTTCTTCATCATAATTAGTACAAAACTAATTAATGACATTCAGATCAAGTAACATTCACTCATTACAGAATACTTGAAGAAAAGAATGCTTCTGTTCTGTTATTAAGCAGTCATGGTTGCCTGAAGCTTCCGTTGGCACATAAGGTTGTGAAGGACAGCACTCCTCAGGGCATAACCCTGGTCCTGGTGCGTGTATCTTTCAAAGGAAGCCTCGGCACTTCCGGTGTGTTAAATGCACACTGTAAGAGCAACCCAACCATGCCGGATTAGGCCAATGGAGCTCAAAATGTTTTAGTTACAAAAAGTCTAGAGTTAGACCTTTTTTCATTGCTGACAGGCTGAAGGACAGAGTGGCAATGCCAAATACCTTTCTCTTTTATTAGGAAAGCAAAGGAGGCTGGGGAAACCAGTATGCGGCTAATTCCATAACAAAAAGTCGGGAGACAGGATTTGGGAGTGCGTTTTGACTCAATCATTCATCAAGCACTAATAAGAAAATAGCATGTTTTACATGGTCTTTGTTTGCCTTTTAACGTATTTCCCACATTTGTCAGCAAGCTTCTGTTGAGTACTTGAATATTCATTTGTTTGAGTAAACTCTTTGGACTTACCGCATTCAGAAATCTGAAGTTCTTTTTTTAGAGTGTACTCAAAAGCGACCTGCTGCTCAACTCATTTCAGGCGCTCCTAACACTGTGATTTGGAAAGAACTCTTGCGAAATATTTTCTGTCTGAAAGTTGGAGTTTTACTTGTACTAGTCAAATGGACTTAGAGATCAAATGAAAACTGCTGGTCGTAAATATTCAAATCGATATTCTCATCCACTTCACACACATGTCTGCGAGATGGAAACAAAACAGAAACGACAAAACCAGAATCAGTGAGCCAAGCAAAGTGAGAGAATAAGAAGTGACTCAGGAGCTCCGGATGGATTTTGAAACTGAACAGTGCTCCTGAGGATTTGCCTCGGGGGAGTCAAGTTGTTGGACTCTGTGGGTTAAACTAACATAGGGAAATCCTAAAATGTAAGGGATTAAAGTTAATATTGATGTGAGCTTTAAACTGTTGGAGCCCCTTAGGTTAACTAGCTACGTAATGGTAGCACTGGCTTCTAGCGGTTTCCCATAGAATGGGAATGTATTAAATTTGCTTATACCCACTTAACAGAAATATTTTAAAATATCAGATTTATGTAGGAAAAAGTGAACTGTGAGAGGCACTCACAGTGCTCTGAAGATCAAGGTGTTTTTTACAAGTAATAACAAAAATAAAGAAATGTAAACAATATTTTTAAAAAGCAATTAGCTTAACATGAAGGAGGCAGAAGCAAACCTCTTAAAATCTCAAGTCCATAGGAGCCCAGCAGAGGGTTCTACTTAATATAAATCATTCAGAGCCCAAGACTTGTGGCTGGGATCAGATCACGTACTAAGTGCTAACTTTTTCAGGTGTTTGGAAACTTGAGAGCTTGGGAGTATTTAAAGAGAACAGAATGGATGGCACAAGTACTTTGGGTAATTATGTACATATGTGTGTAAAAAAAGCCTTCTATTTTTAGCAAATAGGAGTAGCAAGTAGAGGAAAGAACAGGCATGTGAAAGAAACAAAAAGCAAAAATTTTTATGAAATAAGAAAAACAACAAATTCTCAAAGAAAGATAGGGATTTATGACCTGGGCCTATTATAACCTTGTCACCTCAACCTTGCTCATTTTCTCCTTTGAGACGGTACACAAGTCAGAGACACTGTAACTGATTTGGAAGGCAGAGACCTTGCTTCCTGCTCTTAGTTCATTTAGGATGGTCACAGACGCTCCCCACCTCGCCCCACCCCAACCAGATTCCTTCTTCCTTATTGACAAGTTCCTTGGAGCTCTTTTTAGCTGTGCAATTCTGTGCAGGCTAAGCAGGGCCCGGCAAAGAGTTAAAAGTACTCTAGTGTATCAGCCTAGGTTTACCCTTTTCTACAAATAAAACAGATAATGTTTTACTACAATGGCTCAATAATCCACATCCCATTGCCTGTATCAAAAAGACAGGCTTGCTGTTGATTGCCCTGGAGAGATTAGTTTTAGCCATTTGAAAATTATTAAAGGACATTAAATTGTAAATAAATAAATAAACAAATGCCACATGCAAAAGCAGCAGAGTGCCAGCCCTTACAGTTCCACACCTTTGCAAACTCCGGGCAAGACTGAATCGCATGTAAAGATTGTGCTCAGCATCAGACCACCCCATTTCTGTTTCTTTTAGCAATCAGCCCACAGTCCTTATGAGGTTGTTGATCATTTAAGAATTTGAACTTGCCTGTTTTCTCTGTTGAGTACTTGGCTCTTATCTGGCCAACCTGGCTCCAATTCCTCACCCCAATAGCCACCCCCCAAAAAATATTTATTTCTGTAACAAAGCCTAGGGTTTACAATGGTGATGTGTTAAACTATGAATTGTCTTGTGTCAGCTATTTGGATTAGAGGCATTTTTGAGAATTCTTAACATCCTGCCATTTGAATAATTTCTGCTGTTTTAAGGGATGCCTCAACTTTGGGTTCTCTAAAGGGGAGCCTGGGATAGGCTTGTTTGCACTTAGTTCACTAGGGAAGGAGTCAAAATGAAAAGTGGAAGAGAGAAGGAAAAACCAATGCAAGAAATTATCTCACTACTCACTGTAGGTGACTGGTGCTGGATCCAGTGTGACTTTAAAGGGAAACATACCAAATATGCCTCAGGGCTGTCCACTCACGGGACAAAGAAAAAAGTTTTTATCTGTTAGTACCTGGCCCTACGGGTCAAGGATGGGTCCATGGGCATTAAGTCTCCAACCTTCTTTGTACACGGCATCAATGCCCGAAAATGCCTGCAGCATAGGACATGCCCCACTGCAGAGGCAGAGTTCTGGGATGAGTCAGAACAAGGTGCTTACTTGGGTGAAAGTAAGCAAAGGTTCGATGATGAACTGGTTTTTGTAGCAGTGGCTGGAAGAAGAGGTAGGGCAAATAGAATCTGAAGTGGTACAGGGGAAAGTCAGGTACAGTGGAGACAGTTCTGATATGCCTGTCCTCAGGGTAGTCTCTTCTGAAGATGCACAGTGTGGGAGTGGAGAAACGTCTTTCCCTAAGGAGGGTTAGCCAAATAGCAAAGCCAGACAGGTCTTTCCTCCCATTGGGTTTCATTACGAGAGAGCCCGGGGTGGGGAACGGGCCCCCGTACCAGCCAGCTAATGTCAGATGGAAGTGTGTTCTGAAATGCCACCGACTCTATAATAAAATGAATAAGGCCAAAAGCATTGCCTGATCTATAATAAAAACTAAATCTCAAGACAGGTCACAGAGTAAAATATTCTGATTTCTTCCTTTTTCATGGTTTTGTCAAAGAAAGGCACAGTCTATGAAACACGTTAAGAAAAACAAAGAACTGCTTTAAAATAAACCAGGTTTATTAAGTGGGTGACCAGAATATCCAGAATTCTAATTTTATGGAATTTTATGTCTTTGTTAAAGCAGAAAGTTAGGATTCCTAAGTGCCCATCAAGTAATATAATCCTGGTTTCCTTCAATCTATGGTTTTACATGGTTGCTCATTATTTCTTCTTAACCCTTCCATTCCAACCCAAATTCCACCTTTCCTGTGAGAATGTACCTCGAGTGCTTTCTCCTACCTTAACTGTCCCTGAATCTGTGAGCCTGTGTTAGCCTTTTCTTCAACTTTGTTAACAGCCAAATGGCGATTGTCAGTGCTTCACAAACGGAGCAGGTAGAATACTTAACAACAAACCTCAACTTGTTGAACGTCTCTTTCACTGATGATGAAACTCACAGCCCAGTTCTTTTCATCTCGACTTTGTCACCTGGTGCATATTTATATGAAGTACTATGCAGGTAACAAAACATCAGTGCACTTTTAAAAATGGAGCCTTCAGCCCTGGCTGGTGTAGTTCAGTGGATTGAGCGTGGGCCTGCGAACCACACAATTGCAGTTGGATTCCCAGTCAGGGCACATGCCTGGGTTGCAGGCCAGTTCCCAGCAGGGGGCGCCTGAGAGGCAACCCTACGCTGGAAAAAAAAAAAATGGAGCCTTCATTTATTCAGCGTCGCATCCAACGAAAATGCAGCAAGAGCTCGCACCAAAGCAGGTGATTAGGCTGAGGGCCACGTGGGCAAGAGTAGCATGGACCGAAGCAGGGTCAGGGATGGGATACACGCAAAGCAGGCAAGTTGATTTTTAAAAATAGGCAAATATTGAAAGCTGAATATGTCCTAAGAAGGAAATAGGGAGCTGAGACAGAGAAGAGTAGAGGGGGACTTAAAGTCCAGCGTTCAAGGAAGTACCGTCTGAAGGCGACTCGAGTCCAAACAATGAAAAGGACCAGGCTCCAAGGGGACATGGGAGGAGTGGATTTTAGGAAGAGGGGTATAATACAGACCACGTCTGTGCCCAAGAAGAGGTTGCAGGAATGGGTGAGGCTGCCTCATGCTGAGCCTTGTAGCTTGGTGAGGATGATGGCTGGTTTCAGGGCTCATGAAAATCCCTTGAAGGGTCTTATGCAGGATTTTAGGCATAACTGGATTTGCTTCAGATGATTAGTTTACTACATGAAGATTTGCTTGGAAGAAGGCTTAGGTACAAATGTAGGGGCCAGTCAAAACGAAGAGTTTCAGGCAGCAGATGATTGGTGACCTCCACTAAGAAAAAAAAAAGAACAGACTTAAGATGTATTTTAGAAAATGACTGTCAGGTATTAAAGAAGAATAAGAAACATAGTTTCCTTAATCTGCACTGCTTTGGGTATAATTAAATTCCTTGGTATGCTTGTTTTTTCTTATCCATCAGATTACTAGCTTTTTAGAGTAAGGTCATTTTTTTATGTGTATACTATATTTTCTTTAAATTTCACAGAACATGATGGATGGTCAATAAATACTTATTTTCCTGTTCATTTTATTAACTAGACGGCAAACTTTTTTTTTGAAATTGTGCTAGATGCCAGAGTAAAATATCTTGAGTACTTTCAAGTCCTCCCAATGTTATTTTTATTACTCTGTTTCTTGGTGAACGGATGCTATAAAACAGAATGTTGATTTCTGCGGGTGTTTCATAAAACTGGGAAATCTCTCTCTGCTTGGTTTAGCATAGATACTGCCAAGCTATTAAGTGTGGTTCCCAGAAGAACACAAACTTGGCAGCTGAAATAGGGCACTGTGTGCCCTCGTAGTTGGAGCAGATCAAAGGGTTCATAATCTGTGTAGACTCAGGACCACTTTTATAAAATAAGGTCAAAATCTACCCACAGAGGTCCCAGGCAGAGGGAACGCAAGAGCCCTCTTGTAGCAGATGACTTTCCCACAAGTCCTGACCCAACCCATCCTCCATACACTCCCCTGCCACATACGTTCCCTCTTGGTGACTTCCTTTTCTTCATAAGAACCGATATGTACTCTCAGGTAAAAGACAAGTCAATTCATTCCCACAGTGGCATGGAGTTCTTGCTGGGTTACATTTCCCAGGAGTAGTTGGTGCAAAAAGTATGTTCTCGATTAATTTTCAGATACAGAGGAACTAAAGGGACACTGCTCTTCCATGGAAATCCTACAAGAAGGGCAAACGATGACTGTCTCCTCCTCGCACGCACTTCAGGTCTCAAGACCACCTAACACCAAACCTCAACGTAGACCTGGCTGAGGGCAGGCTGGGGAGTTGTGGGCAGCCCACAGAGCCAGAAACTTTCCTTCGGACTCAGGGATCCCTGTTTCTCTGTCCCGAATCCCTCCATCTGCAGCATGTAAAGAGTTCCAGAAAAACTGTACTTCCGTAAACCATGGAGTGCCTCTGGTTCCTCTCCTCAGAAGACCTAGATGCAGAATGGAGGCTTATGTGTCTTGTGTTTGGTGAGGTGTGTTATCTATTCTGTCTAACGTTGGAAAAAGGGTAAAAAAATGCTTTCTCTGGGAGCATCAGGTGATAGCCAGTATAGTCTTTGGGATTAAAGGCTCCATTTGGGAAGCAGGGTCCCCACTTTCTTAATGGTCTCATAAGAGTGCATATAATTCTCTCCTTTTTTGAGTAACAGGCTGCTACTATATACAGTAGTTCCCTGATTCTGGTACTAACACTGACTCTGACTTAGGAATTTTTCATGTTATGTCCTTGACTTCACTTTGATGGAATATGTACATGACTCCCCCTCCACACCTTTGCTTGCCCCTTGCACACTGACAAACCTTCACTCATGAACAGGATCATCTATCATGAGCCTTGTCTCTTCTGTCTAACGTTTGAACCCTCGGCAGTCAGTCCTCCATCCTGAGCCTGTGTACCTCTAATGACGTGGAAGTGTTAACTCTAAAAGTGCTTTGCAGTGTTCTAGATTATGTAAAACTTCTCTCTATGTTAAGAAATATTCAATTTCCACAGACCCATTTATACCAGTTTTAAACTCTGGGCCATATGAAGCAAATATTTCTTTCTCTTATGAGACACCTTCAAATATTGGAGTCTGCCATATTTTAGCCAAATATTTGGAGTCAACAAGTCTTCAATTATTTGTCTTTTCTAGACAAATGGCCCCAATTATTTTAACCATTCTTATTAAGGTTTTAAAATATTTTTTACTGTTCTACATTGGCTTCTACATTTCCTATACTATTCTTAACTTTCCCCTGACTATTTTCTATCTACCACTTATGCTTCATATTCCCTGTACCTTTCCCCCATTCTCCTCCCTCCCCCTCCCCACCGATAACCCTCCATTTGATCTCTATTTCTGTGAGTCTATTACTGTTCTGATTGTTTGTTTAGTTCATTTTTGGTTTTGGTTATTTTTTTTTTTAGTTTCAGTTGTTCATAGTTGTGAGTTTGCTATTGTTTTACTGTTCATATTTTTTATCTTCTTTTTCTTAGATAAGTCCCTTTAACATTTCATATAATAAGGGCTTGGTGATGATGAACTCTTTTAACTTGACGTTCTCTGGGAAGAACTTTACCTGCCCTTCCATTCTAAATGATAGCTTTGCTGGATAGAGTCATCTTGGATATAGGTCCTTGCCAGTCATGACTTTGACTACTTCTCTCCAGCCCCTTCTTGCCTGTGGTTTCTTTTGAAAAATCAGCTGATAGTCTTAGGGGAACTTCTTTGTAGGTAACTGTTAAGTTTTCTCTTGATGCTTTTAAGGCTCTCCCCTTATCTTTAATCTTGGGTAATGGAATTATGATGTGCCTTGGTGTGCTCCTATTTGGGTGCAACTTCTTTGGGACTCTCTGACCTTCCTGGACTTCCTGAAAGTCTATTTTCTTTGCCAGATTGGGGAAGTTCTCCTTCACTCTTTGTTCAAATAAGTTTTTCATTTCTTGCTCTTCCTGTTCTCCTTCTGGCACCCCTATGATTCAGATGTTGGAATGTTTAAAGTTGTTCCAGAGTTTCCTAAGTCTCTCCTCATTTTAAAAAATTCTTATTTCTTCATTCTGTTCTGGTTGAATGTTTATTTCTTCCTTCTGCTCTAAACTGTTGATTTGAGTCCTGGTTTCCTTGCCATCACTGTTGGTTCCTTGTGTATTTTCCTTTATTGCACTTTTCATAGCCTTCACTTTTTCCTCTATTTTGCAACTGTACTCAGCCAATTCTGTGAGCATCCTGATTACCAGTGTTTTGAACTGTGCATCTGATAGGTTGGCTATGTCTTCATTGGTTAGTTATGTTTTTTCTGGAGCTTTGATCTGTTCTTTCACTTGGGCCATTTTTTTTTTTGGTCTTGGTGCACCTATTACATAGCAAGGTGCAAAGCCTTAGGTATTCGCCAGGGCAGGGCAACCCTCCTCACTGGGTTGTGGTACTGTATGTAGAGGAGGGGTTCGAGAGGGAACAATGCCGCTTGTTCAGCTCTCTGCTGGCTTTCAGTCACTTCCATTGCTACCCACAGAGCAAATCGGGAACTTTCTGGTGCTGATTCCTGTGTGGGTGGGTTTGTGTACATTCTAGGACCCTGTGGGTCTCTTCAATGAACTCACTTATGAGGCTGGGAGTTGCTCCTACCACCTCAATCCCCACAGGTTTTTTTCAGTCAGAGATTTTGAGGCTTTATTTCCCTGCACTGGAACCCTGGGTTGCACAGTGTGTCTGGCTCCCCAGTTGTTCCTCCTGGTGTATCTGCATGCAAATGTGGAGCCACCCACCCTGCCAGTGCCACCTTGCCTGCCCCTGTCCACCAGCCTCACCTTGCCTGACGTCCTCTCTGCCCAGGCTGCCTATCTCCACCCCTCCTTCTGATCTGGATGGATGTTACTTTAACTCCTTGGTTGTTGGACTTCCATACACTTTGATTTTCTGTCAGTTTTGGGGGTTTTTTGTTTTTAAATTTCTTGTTGGCCTTCTTTTGATTGTATGAGGAGACACAGTGTATCTACCTATGCCTCCATCTTGGCCAGAAGTTTAATTCCTGATTTTTATCCTGTTATTGAAAGCATTAGAAAGCTTAACTCATTTTGACACCAATTAAAATTTTTTAAATATCAAATAGCACAGAACTAAATGTAAACCTGAGCATTATTAAACTTGGTGCCAATGGACAACTTAGTGTTTTGTTTTGTTTTGTTTTGTTTTGTTTGGGGGGTGTTTCTTTTGGTTTAGCTATCCAGAAAGTGATCTAACAGAACTTATCTAAATTGTGTTTCTCCTCACTTGAGGTTCCTGATAAAGGTTTTAGAAAGCCTGAGACTCAGACGGTGTACGTTAAACACAGGGGGAAAAAATCAACCACTTTTCAGTCAAAGTTTTATTAGTGGTATCAGAGAGTCCAGTGGATCATAGAACTTCCGTTACCTTAACCAAAGAAACCAAAATCAAAACTAAAACAAAAGAAAAAACCTAACAACATAGCAAAAAAACATACAAACAATTTTCTTCAGACACATCAAGACTTGTCCTATGCCAAATAGTGATTTTCCTGTCCTTGCTTTGAGATTTGAAATGTCAGCCAACAACCTTCTCGGCTTCTTTCTCTGGCACTGGCTCCCTTGGCTACTTCTCAAACCTCACGGAGATGTTGTTTCCCCACACTGCATGTAACTAGGAGTGGGATGCAGCCAAGAAACAAGTAAGTTCCCATTTAATATTCTCAATACATTTTCAAAGTTCTAAACCATAATCTACCTCTCCATTTTAGTGTGACTGCTTCTATAATAGATAAATAGTGCTCATCTTGGTGTCTAAGATAATATTAAGTAACTTATGGTAAAACACTTTTAAGATTACATTCTTATTTTTACTAAGAAAGTAGACAAATATTTAATATTGTAGAAAATGTAAGTAATAGTGTCCTTAATAATTTGTCATTGTTAATAATTCTTAATATATTGGTAAACTATCTAATGGCATTTCAAATATTTTTATACAATGTATTTACAAAATATAGGTCATATATTATGAAATTATTTTTCCACTTAGCAATATACCTTGAATTTTTTCACAGTTGCTTGAATTTTCTCCCACAGAATGATACTGAAAATAATAGAATTTAATCATATGAGTATACTGTAATATATTTAATCCTTGTCCTTACTTATAGATCTTTGTTTATTTTTCCCTATCTTTAAGCATTATGTAATAAATCCTTGTATGTATTTCTGATTATTTCACAAGACTTTTCTTGAAGTAGAATAAGTAGGTCACAGAAATCTACATTTTAATGCTTTTAATGCATATTTGCAAGCACCATTATCAATAGCTGTATGACATTTCGGCAAGATAATTGCTATTTGCTGTGTTTATTTTATCATGTATCTATTCATTTAGTCAACCTTCTAGTTTTCCATCAATCCATATAAGTATCTCAAACTAAATGGCAAATGTCAGTATACTTGCCCCTAAATGCTTCAGTATACATAGTTACCTAGTGTCCAATGTCAGTTTATAGTTTTTTCTTTCAATACAAAAATGCAAAAGTGGACAATGCACATGCCTATTTGCCCAAATACTATGAAGATACAGAACAGTATAGTACGGTTCTGGTCGCCTACATTTTTCCCGATATTTTTTACACCTTCTCTTTTCTTGCCTCCCACATGTAACACATTAACCAGTGTATCTCAACTTGGTTTTCATTCCCCCCATTCTTCCTCCGATTATTCCCTTTGCTTAGCTAGACCTTCACAAAAGCAATCCAAAGATTTTCCTTCCAACTGTGCTTCCCTTCAGTCCCCTTTTCATATGCAGCAGATTGAAAGATATTTGAAAAATATAAATTGAGCTTATTTACTCTCCTGCTTTCAGTTTGTTCGAAATTCTCACCATGGTCTCCAAGACGCTGTGTGACATATCTCAGCTTCCTCTCCAACTTCACTCCTTCTCTAGTGCCCTTGGTCTTTGAACTTTCACATTACTTGCCTTATTTTATTTTTTTAAATTATAGTCCACATACAATATTATATTACTTTCAGGTATACAACATAGCTATTGCATTTATATATTCAATATATTATAAAGTGATCACCATGGTAAGTCTCATAACCATCTATCACCATACAGAGTTATTACAATATTATTGACGATATCACCAATGTGTGCTTGACATCCCTGTGATTTATTTCATAACTTGCAGTGTGAACTTCTTAATCTCTTCACCTTTTTCACACATTCCCCCAGCCCCCTCTTATCTAGCAACCATCAGTTCATTCTCTGTATCTATGAGTTCATTTCTGTTTTGTTTTGCTTGCTCATTAGTTTTGTCTTTTTTTAGATTTCACCTATGAGTAAAATCATAGGTGATGATATTTGCCTTTACCTGCTTCAATGAACATAATGCGTGTATCGATCTCGAACTAAACAGCTTTTGTGCGTCAGGGAAAATCACTGACAAATCAAAAAGACAACCTACTGAAAGGGAAAAGATGTTTGCAAATGATACTTCTGATAAGGTTGATATACACAATATAAAGAACTCATACAACTCAACATAAAAGAAGAATCCAATAAAAACTGGGCAGATGATATACAATTGTACAACATTGTACAATATTCAACTCTTTAAACTTTTGTATATATTTGAGAACCTTGTAATAAAATATTGGGGAAATAAAAATAAACAAATGAGCAGAGGACCAGAATGGATATTTCTCCAAAGAAGACATGCGTATAGATTGCCAACAGACACATGAAAAGATGGTCAACATCACTACTCATCAAGGAAATAAAAATCAAAACCACAATGAGGTGTCACTTCACACCTGTCAGAATGGCTATCATCAATAAATCAACAAAGAACAAGAATTAGCAAGAAGTGGTGGTAAAATGCGCACTGTTGGTGAGATTGTAAACCGGTGCAGCGCTCTGGAAAGCAGTATGGAGGTTCCTCAAAAAATTAAGAGCAGAACTACCATACAACCCAGAAATTCCACTTCTGGGCATTTACCTGAAGAAATAAAAAATGCTCCTTCCAAAAGATAAACTGGCCTTCTTCCAGCACTTTCTATCCTCAGGACTTTTTATACCTGTCTATTTTCTCCTCTTCCTGAAATGCTATAGCTCCTTCTTTTTGAACTTACATTTTTTAATTTTTTATTTAGTTAATTTTTAAAAAAATTTATTAGGGTGGCATTGGTTCATAAAACCATACAGTTTCAAGTTGTGTCCATACCATGTCTTCTTCAATGAATTTCTTCCTCGAAACTCACTACATCGTCCTGACTCCTCCCGCTCCATTGGTAGTCTCTCGGGTCACCCCTTGTTATTGTTCTCTTGCACTTACCACAGTACGCAGTTACACAGTGTTTTCATGTGCTTTTCTATGTAAGCACTCTCAGCCACTAGGCTGTAAACTATTCAAGGGCGACACGTGTTTGTGCTCCACGTATAGATGCCCCTCTCTGAGCACCATGGCCGGTGCATGATATGCTCTCAGCAAATTGTACAACAAATGGAGGGATAAACCCTTGGGTTTTGCATTCTCAGCCACAAGCTGCTAAGGAAACTTCCAGTAGAATTTATTTCACATGCCTATTATATATGTTTAATCCACGCATTCTAAAGATGACTGAAAACGTACAAATACTTCATGAGATATGTGATGAAGAAATCTAACCCAAGTTAGAGCTAGAGGAGGAAGGAGTTTGAGTTTCCATCTTTTCTTTCTAACATGGCTTATTTTCCATTACATGTAAAACAACTGTCTGTCTCAGCTCCTGTTTATTTTTCATCTTTCACCTGAGAGTTATAGCTTTAGCATATCACACAATACTACTTAGAGGCTGAGTACTTTTTACACAATAGTACTTAGAGATCAAAGGCACGTGATACACAATTATGAAGAATCTATCATGACACAGAAGATGATGACGAAGAAGATACTGATTTTTCTTCTGGTGTGTATCACTAGCTCAAAAATAATATCATAGCTTGGGCAAGACTTTAAATTCCTTATGACACATGGATAAAAATATTGATAATTACAAAAGTGCAAGAGTATGTTTATGTAGAGAAGTTCTTCCTGTAAACTCTGACTGTGTGCTTGTCAAAGTGAACGTTTTGAGACTTCAGTAATGTCACAGTGAATTCCACCTCCAAACCTCCTATTCTGACCACCGGAGCAAAGGGTGCAGGAATGCTAAATTGCTCCGTGGCAGAGGTGAGTGAGAAGGAAACTGACCTTCACTTGCTTTATTTTGCTACAAAGGAAGATGTACAGAGTTGGGGTTCGGATTCATTTTCTCACTTTTCACTCTCAAATGTGACTTCCAAGTTATTTTTATTATCCACTGACATAGCATGGCGGCAGGTAAATGAATGTTAAACTGATACTTAACATCTTTGTTTTGTCTGGTTCTTGAGTTTCATTTAATCCATGGGAAACTTCATTCATCCTTTGCAGTAACTCACAATCTGTTTTAATCCTCTCACAATATAATATAAAAGTTAAAAAAATCAATTTTGGTATAAAAAAGACTCAAGATATAGTTCCAACTTCACTACTAAGTACTATATGCCTAAAAAACTTTGCTAAATCTCAAATTCATCAGCTGTAACAACCAGTAAAATTAGTACTTAACTTTCAGAAGTGGGTTCAGAATATTAAAGGATATGGTCCATGTAAATTGCTTTCCAATTTATCCAAATGTTAGCTGCTATTGTTTTGGGTGGCACTGTTTTTAATCCCATTGCCTTGGACACAATCATTATAGAAACAAACTACATTTTTTGCCTAGGATTATACCAATGTCACAAAATTTTCTGAAATTGAAGGAGAAAGCAATCAGAAGAGTAAGAAACAGCAGTTTGTGTATATGATTTCAAATAAATTTTCTCCTTGGTTAGACAAAATATTAAAGTTGTATATGAAAATTCCATATATATTATCATATCTTAGGATGAATTAGATTTCACAAGTGTTTAGATTTCACAAGCATTTCAAGATCCCAAAGATAAGCTAAAGGTGTAATTAATTTATTATCTTAGTGGTATAATCTATAACTTAAAGATTAATATCAATTTACAATTCAAAAATATCTAATGAGATAAAAAAAGAAAGACAAGCAACATTCCTTCAGTGCAAAAGTACATGTCAATTCAGAGCAAAAACTAACTACATTTACTTTTAATTTTTTTGAATGTTCCAAACTTGAAAAACATTTTGAATATTTGAGTTTGGTTTTATTACCCTTTGCCCACAGAAACTCAGGCTGCCTTTGTCACTTTTTATTTTTGTATATTCTTAATGACTCTCCTTTCCAAATCCTGGTAAATGTCTTAGGTTCAGCCAGAGAGCAGGGAAGAGCCTTGAAACGGTCAATCAGTCTTTTATAAACAAACACTTGACAAAGAGATGTGTACATTCATAGGTTACCCATTTTCCATTAGGTCGAGATAGCAACCTCAGTAACACTGGGATGGGTGGAGTAGCTTTGACCAGGTGTGCTGATTCTTTCTGGAAAAACAGTGACTCCCTTCCATGCAGAGAATCTACATTTATCATTTCTGTACTTTTTCCCATCCTATTTTATTCTGCCTCTCCCTTTCAGTTCTCTGCCCTATTCTTTACCCCTGTTCCTTGATGAAAAGATATGTGGAGAGAGGTGCGTCTTCCACTGTGAGCTCCATTCTCCTCCTGCTCAAGCATGAGAGTGGGCTGGTGATTAATTATCACATGGGCTCTCCTTTCTTGGAACCCAGCAGCGGGAGCTCTGGCGCAATCCCCGATGGGCTTCCTTCTAGTCCAGTGGTGTTTGGGCTTCGTGAGCTTCTGTAATGATGAATAGCACCTTTATTTAAAATCAGTTTATCCATCCACTTTGTTCTATTGCCAACGCTCAGGGCTAGGGAGTTTGCTTTGCTTAAAACAGAGAGAAGAAAGCACAGGTTTTGGCTCTGGCCCTGGGCATGGCTCTGGAATTCATGGTTGTTAATTGAGTTAAGTAGTGGAGTTAAAATATTCAATACCTTTTAAAATTCTACTTCAGTATGACCAGAACTTTGGTCTCTGTCTAAAACCTCCACCATGATAGTAAAATCTATGGGTCTAAAACTCTAGGTCAATGTTTCTAAAGTTTCTATAAAATATTCTAGAATAATGGGTTTTCTTATTGCACACCATTCCTTTTATTTTCTGGAGCATCATTCTTCACTAATACATCAATCTTAAATATTGCATGTATTTAAGACCTAACCCAACCACATAATTAGGGAATAAGGCCCACAGCATTTCTACAAACATCAAAATGTAAGACAAATTCTATTTCAAAATAGCATTTTCAGGATTAATTTTTTAATTTTTTGTCATATTTTCAAAACTATTTATGAGAAAAAGATAAAAAATTCTAATTTCTTATGGAATTTGACACTTTATCCAAACTCTTTTCTATAGTATTAAGACATATTTTCTGATTTATCATTTTTAACACTACGTGTATACCAACCAACTAAATAAGATATGGGTGACTTTTATTTAAGGCTATTCTTTTCCTACCTGCACTTCTTTAGTATGAGATTTATGATGTGATTATATATTGGTAAGTCTTACTTGCACCTGCACCCAAAAGTAAAATGTAGAATATTTAGACAATTATATAAATCATTTCTCCAAGATCAAGTATTCTTATGGCCAATTCTACAATGGAACAGTTTAGTTGAAGAGTAAAGTATTATTCAGAGAGCTTAAGGTAAAGGGTTATTCACTCTCTTAGGTGCAGTGGCCTATTTGTGGAAATATAATAAATTATTCACTAAAAATATTTGATTACTGGGTTTATGAATGAGTGTATGTATTCAACATGAAACCTGACACAATTTATATTGTCCACCTCTGATGGTCAGTTTAAACGCTTCGAAATAATTCCATCAAATATATATGTAAATTTGATATTAAAATTTATTCACACTGGGGGGGGTTGTGGGCTGGGATGGGAGTAAAAGACAAAACTATACTTGAACAATAATTAAATAAATTTTTAAAAATCAAAAAAATCATTCACAAATGCTAATACAAATCTTTACGAAAGTTATCACTTATCCAACATATTTGTATATCTAGTCTGAACCAATGCAATATTATTAGCCCTTGAAATCCACCTATAAAAAATAACATCATCCCTATAAGCTTATAGTTAGTGAGTAGAAATTATCAATAAGCAATAAGCATTATCAATACATTAAAGAATTAAATAAAGTAGACTTCAATGAGTGCTATAAAGTTAAATGAAGTTAAGGGTGTTAAGAATACTGAAGGGCATGGGAATATTGTAATTTGAATAAGTTGGTGAAGGGAGTTCTCAATGGGAAAAGGACCGTTGCAAAAGATTGAAGGTGAGTGAGTCGGCCACTTGAGGAAAGATTAGTCTGGGCAGAGGAAAAAGCAAATGCAAAATCCTAATATTAGAGTGCTCCGGGAGTGTGCCAGGAACAAAAAGAAGGAAACAATGGCTGGAGAGAAGTAAGCAAAGGGAAAGATAAAGAAATGGCAGGTGATAGGGGTTTGGAGAGTACAGTGCCTTGTGGGCTATCATAAGGTTGTTGGGTTTTACTTGGAGGAAACGGGGAGTGATTGCAAGGATTTGAGCAGGGAAGTTCCATGATATGACTTACTATAGAAAGGACCAGTTTGTAATGAGACTAGATAAGGGTGGCAGGCAAAGGTAAAAGCAGGGAGATTGGGAAGGTTAGGCTGGGATCCATAGGGTGATGATGGCTCAGTGGTGACCACAGTGGAAATGGCGAGCAGTAGGTTCACAGTTAATTTCTCAACAGGGAGGCTGAGCCTGTGGGTACAGATGACAATCACAGGGTCAGTGCAGTTTACTGGTTGCTTCAGTTTTCTCAGTTACATAAAACCATCAGCTGGGAGTGAGACGAGAGGATGAGATACTGGAAGTTTCTAGAGAAATGAGAAGATAAGAAATAGCCATCAAAGACAGCAAGAGATTGAAAGGATGGGGGAACGCTGAAATAATTTCCTGAGAATATTAAGGGGTCACTGTGAATTTCATGGCCATCTGTATGAATAAAATAATTTCATCATGGTGTGTATTTCTCCACAAGATTAAGCTACAAAGCCTGGCAGAGAGGGGGCAGAAAGCTGGATTTAGGCAGGTTGTGGTTTTGCTAAGTGTGTAACACAAAGGGAAAGAGTTATGAAGAAGTCAAATGTGCAAGGGACTAATTTTAATGAAATTTAGTTAATGGAATTTAAGATTGCTAAGGAGAACAAGAACATATCAAATGAATGAAGAGTATTGAAACAGTGGTAATATAAATGGCGTATGTGCAGGGTGTGGAAGGAATTCCATCTAAAACGAACCCAGAGAATGTGAAATGGAGAATCTGACACCTGTGCTGTCAGAAGCCTGCAACTTAAGAAATGAGAGGATGATTTCTTATAAATGCCTATTTGCAGAAGACCGAGACTTATCTCCTGACCATTGGACACCCACCAAGAATCTCTCCCCATCCTCAAGCCAATAAATAACCCTCCTGCTTGGACTCTGGCTGGACTTCCCCTCTTTGCGCTCCTTGCCCGTAAATACCATTCACCTCAGTGAATTGGCCTGTAGTTTGTTACAGCAGGAGATTCCTGACGCAGTCCCTCCGCCATTCCCAAATCACCTCAATTCCTGGTAATTGGAGCTTGCCTCGGTTTACTTTCTTACTCACATTAACAGAGGGTTCAGAGGTTTGCAGAAATGAGCTGAAAATGTAGGAGGTGGTAGTCAGAGTGCAGGATGCATGAAATTGGAATAATGATGTGTTGCCCTTATTGGTAACGACTAGGCTGAGAACATGCCCATGGGAGGGAGTGGCTAAAATAGGGTGAAAGTCAAGATCACAGCACTGAGAAGAGTTCAGTCTGATGACATGAGATTCAGGCTGTGTTTTTTGTCAGTGGGTTTGTGTTTTTCTGTTGTGAGTTTGTTTTCCTCGAACATGATGAGAAGGAAGGGAAAACGATCAGAAAGCAGTTATAAGGAGCATGGGGGATATCAAGCCCTCCACGTGCGGTGCTGGAGAGGGCAGAGGGCGTGCTCTAAGTCCCAGGGGTGGTTCACTTGGACCCGGTTGGTAGAGGGGTGAACTGAATGAGTAGATTCTCTCAGACTTCTGTTGACAGAGCTGAGATTTACGGAGCAGCAGAACCTGGATGCATCTCCTATGCCAAGCCCATTGCTTCTTTCCTTAGAGACCCCTATCAGACTGGCTCTAGTTTTTCCATGAGAAATGATAATTCATTGTCTTGGAGAGGCTTTTCATCCCTTAAATAGTTAAAAACAAACAAAATGTTATTAAGCCATTATTTTTAAAGCGCATTAATTTACTGGTAAATTAATTTCTATTTCATCTGTCGGGCTGGCATTATTAAAACCAAAAAATATGCCTTTGGTTTAATTAATTTTATTGAATGTCAGTGTTGATAAAACATGATTTTCTCAAGATTCTGATTTAAACTCTTTCAGAACAAATGTGATAGCAATTTATTGAGGCTCAAATCACCTTCTATTTGGACAGGGAACAGATGAGTGTCTGGAAATCATCATTTACAAAACAGAAGCCATTAAGTAAGGCCCACAGAAATACTAAAGAAGGAATGCAGTGACGTGTCCAATACTAACTCCTTTTCTTACATACAGAAGGAAATAACTTACTTAATGGCTGATGTAAAAGTGAACTGTTTTTTCAGCAGGATTGTCATTCTTTGAACTGAATTGAGAAGTGAACTCCCAAAATGATCAGTTAGCATTCAAGAGACAGATACCCTTTCTTTCTTCCTCTCTCTCTCCCTCCCTTCCTTCCTTCCTTCCTTCCTTCCCCAGTCCTTCCCTCCCTCCCTTACTCCCTCCCTCCCTTCCTTCCTTTCCATCCTTTTACAGAAACCAAAATACTTTGGGGTCAAGAGATTCTCTTCCTCCACAGGGAATTAGACTTTTCTAGTTTTCACCAATGAACTACTTGTATTTTAGCTGAGTAGGTTCTATAACTCATGGCTATAGTGCTAATCATAGCTAATTCATAGCACTCTGAGTAAAAAAAAAGTTTTCTTCTCTAGATTATGAATTTTGTTTTAAGACATCCTTTGAGCCAACACATGCACACACACACATGATGGCTTACAGGTAAGTTTTAGAGCAGTTAGGACTAAAGGGTAAATGAAGACTTAATAGCAAAAAACAGAGTGAGAAGGGATAAGAAAAGGGAAAATCAAGAAAATCGAGCATATTAGCAAGTGTAGTTTGCTCACAGATTTATAGCTACAGAATTTCACCTTTTTATTATTAAATTAGGTGAGAATAAAAGCGCATAAAGAGAAAGATAAGACTGACACTGGGGAGGCAGGAATATAGCACTGTATTCATCTTTTATAATTTTAATTCTCCATATTATCCTCTATCTCCAACACACAGGACCACCAAGTTCTTCCCTAATTAATTTATTTTTTTGAGAACCATGCAAATTAGTAAAATAGAGTTTCTCTTAGAGTGTTTAAGTTAATTTGTTCTAATAACAATTTAGTTACTCCAATATTGCACAATTCAGTAATAGAATTGTTTGCTTCTTACCTAACTCATTGATCTCTTATATAATTGAAACTAATGTAAGAATATATAACACTTAAAAAAACAGGTATCCATATTGGTCAGTGCATTAGTTTTAACATGTATTTCAGTGGCTTCATTAAGACTTCAGCCATCAGAAATTTAAATGAAGAGGGATCATAGTGATGACCTGTTATACTTGAGCCCTTGAACTGAATAAGAAAAATAACTGATAAATTAATGTACTCTGAGTTTATTTAATTAATGAGTAAGTCAACAGTGTTTATCATTCAGCAGGCATTATTTTAGAAACGTTATTTAATTTAACTTCCATCACAACACTGTTTAAAAGAAGACAAAACTGAGACACCTGAGGATAAGAAACTTACTCAAGATCAGAAACCCTGTTGCATATCCCCACCCCAGAGGCCATGATCTTGACCATGGAGGCTACTTCCTTGTGATAGGTCTAAAACAGGGTTTCACTGTACAAAGAATGTTGTACAACCACACCTATAAATATTTGATGGGAATGAGGTTGGGATTTTGTAGTGATGTGTGTCACAGCTTTAATTAGTTTTATAGAAAATTCTAAAAAAGCAAAATTTATAATCCCTAATAAAAAAGAAAGATTTTACTTATCATAAATAGAAAGACAATATAATAACCCGCTCTACTTTGTGTTTTCCACTCTAGAAGATGGAAGCCTAAACTATTTTGTAGTGTCGTTTTGTGCATTTATTTATTGTAACCCAAAGAATGGCCGGTTTGGGGATTGACCACCCACATGCAATTTTAGCAATTGCAGCATGCCATTGACCAAAGGAGTTGCACAGGAAATAGTTGAGAAATCAGTCTTGACCACGTAGAAGCCCAGAAAATATTCCACAGTCTCCTGCCAGAGGCAGTCATTAAACCTTTGCATGTTTACTCAAATTGTTTGCCTTGCCCGGGGAAGGAAAGATAAAGTCTTAAGAAAATGCTTTTACTATAATCTGACTTAGAGTGGATAAACTGGTATTAGATACACAATATGAAGTAAGACAAACAAATGTTAAAAGCATGAGAGAGTTTAAAGGGCCTGAATACGATTAAAATCTATTTTAAGGTGAGAAATGGTAGGAAAACAATGAGAGAGATAAAAAGGCAGCTTCGTTGCAGTGACAAGCTGAGCATGACAGTCCTGAAACAGAGACTCCAAACTTCAGAATATAAAGACAACAAAACTCTAATAATATTCTATGGGACAAAACTGGAAAGAGAGGTGAGAATAAAAATGAGGGTTATACTGTATGATGTGCTAAGTAACATGACATAGAGCAGGGATCCATGTAACCCACATGTCAGAAACCACTTCAGTGCATGAGCCTCTCTCCACCCACACGAGGAGAGTAGAGAAATTCTGGGAAAGTGTGGTGGAGGATGGAGATCTCGATGGAGGGCAGTGGGTTTGGAGAGGAAGGTATGGAGAGATAATAGAAACTGACAGAGCTCCTACATGGAAGGGATCTGAGTCCCTGAACTAATGCATCCAAAAAAGTTACTTCTTAATCAGGAAGAATCACACTGAACTATTTGTCAGTGAGATATAAAATTTTAATATATGGAGACACTAAGGGTTATTGAGGGTTATTTATTTATTACAGAAACTAGTATTTCCTGAAAACACACATACACACTCTACCAGGACTGAGAAAATAGAATGAGACTGTAAGGAAATTTTCACTAAATTAATACTTCGGTCTATTACCCACTATTTCTTATCCTAGACTCATCATTGGCACCTACCAACAATAGGTCAAGACCATAAAGATCATTAAGAACTTCTGAACTCTAAAAAAGAAGTGGAAAATATCACAGAATGATAAAAAATGTTATTTTTATTTTTCACTAAACATTGACACTTTAACTAACAAGAAAGGAGAATGGAGGACATCAAAAATAAATGGGGAGGCCAAAAGCAAGACTGGAGCCCAAAGTCTTCCTTAGAACTGGGGGTATCTCAAGCTCTGGGAACAAGTCATTTGTCCAAAGGAAACTTTAAGGGGAGAGATAAGTCATTTGACCAGAGGAGCTTTGCAAACTAAGAGGGGAGAGTCCTAAAAATGTGGAAAGCAAGTGACTCTGGAGCATGTACGTGGTGACAGGGACAAAAGGCTAGCAGTGAAGGAGGGTTAGGGTTCCCCACAAAGACATTGTGAGGTAAAAACAAACAAAGAAATAAACAAAAAAATTAATAGCAATATGGCAGGCATAATAATTCTCTCCTAAAGACACCCAGGTTTTTAATCCCCAGAACCTGTGAATATGTTATATAATATTACCAGGCACTAGGGAGTAAAGGTTACTAATCAGCTGACTTTAAAATAAAGGGATTATTCGTCATTATCTGGTGGCCCCAGTGTAGCCAGAGTTCTTTAAACATGAGTGTGGTAAGCAGAAGAACAGACTCAAAAAGAGATTTGAACCTGCCACCTTGCTGGCTTTAAAAATGGGGAAAAATACCAGGATGCATGGAATGTAGACGGCCCGAAGGAGCTGGAAAAGGTGAGGAAATGTATTCTCTACAGACCCAAGAAAAGAACGCAGTTCTGCTGAAAGCTCAGATTTGGCCCGGCGTGACCTATTTCAAACTTTTAACCTCCAACACTATAAGATTATAAATGTGGATTGTTTTAAGCCACAAAGTTTGTGGTAATTTGTTACAATAATAAGAAATTAATAAAACTGGGGGTTTTGTGTGTGTGTGTGTGTATATCCATGCTAATAAACAGGGTAAGGATAACAAACAAAATGAATCTGAGATTAGAACATACTTTGGTAAACATAACTCCATGGATACGATGCAGATCCAGGCAGATGAGTCTAGTAACAGAAATAAGGTTGTGCTGGACTCTGGCCAGCAGGGTCCACCTGTTGTGGCTGACGGTGAAAATGAATGCACAGGTGGCAACAATCCTGTGTGGAAAAAGGGAACAGGCACGGCTACTCTCTCAAGGGGAGAGTGCCTATGGATGCCTCGGCCACTTCCTCAAGAGGGGAGCACCTCGACCCTTGCCTAGACAGGCTTTTATTGTTTTCCTGGGGTCTTACATTGGTGAAAGATTTATTATCTATTACATAGAATATTATTGTCTACGTTTTAGGTACAATCAAGGAAATGAAAATAACATGCAGAGGGGAATGGCGGTGAGCTGATTAGCTCTGTCCTCGGGAAAACTCATACAGGCTTTGGAAATTACCTTGAAGATAGACAATACACATTTGTTGTTTTAGACCAGGTGATGGAGTTTTAGCAAGAGCAAGCCATACCAATCTGTATGCATGTTCTAGGCCTGATTCCCACGGGAAAACTCAGTTTGAAGGTCTGGACCCCGCCCACCACTTCGCTTCTGTAGGTTTTCCGTACAGAGCTGAGTCCCATTGGCCAGGCCAAACCAAACCCATCTCCTACAAAAGGTTTGTAGAGACTTCTGAGCCAAAGAAGCGGACATGTCCAGAGGTGACCGTGCAATGCCTCATGAAGACCCACACGTGTGTGGACCAAGGCATTAAGTAAGAGAGAAGTGATTTAAAGAACATCTGAGAAAATTTCAGAGGAAAAGAAGGGTACATGCTATTATTATTGACAGTATTCATTCACGATACCTTGTATTTGTTTAGGTTTTAAGCAAAGTGAATGTCAATACTTTCCCCGCAATCTCACAATGTTGTGAGGTTGTCAAAGACACCAATTAGGAAACTGGGACTTTGAAAGTCACATTCCAAGAGACAGCAAGGGGACGAGCACGAGCGTCTTTTGTCCGGCTCGTATTCCACAGTACGGATTGCAGGGAAAGAAAATCAATACCAACAGGAAACTACAAAAACAACAAGTAATAGTAATAAAGGTTTTAAATCACCATAAGATTTTTCTGAAAGCCCTAGATAAAAAGTTAAGTGCCAGCATCTCCCTGTCAAAGATTTCTTGGACTCTTCTCAATTCCACCACACAAATTTTACCCCTCCCTCCTTTTCTCCTCCCTATGCCACATATAAACAACCAAAATCGTATCTATAATATTTACACACAGCTGTTTACACATCTGTCTCTTGTTAAGACCACTGAGAGGAGGGATTATGACTTATTTACCTATTTAAACATCAAGCGCAGGAAAATCCTAAAAGAATTTTCTTTTTTATTAGGTTCCCACAAAAGCTTACTGAATGTTAGTGAAATCAAATGCCCCTAAGCAGAGATCAAAACTTTAAAAAAATACAATGCAAAGAACAATTATTAAGGAGAATTATTTTAAATGGCACCTGTAATTGTATCAGCAATAAAACTTCTATCCACGAAATAAAATTACAAATAAAAGGATATATTTACAGAAGGCAGTTCAAACAAATAACTTTGGATATGAAGCTGGAGAATTTTATTTTCTATTTTTCTTCAACTTTTCCAGTAAAAGAAATAATATTTAACTAAATGGCTTGACACACACACCAAGCACACCATAGTTTAAAATCTTTCACAAGCCACAATGAGATACCACTTTGGAAAAAGTCTGGCTATTTTTTGTAAAAGGGAACTTATTGTTCCTATGAGCCAGTAACTCTACTCCTGATATTTACCCAAAAGAAATGAAAACAGATGTCCAGAAAAGGACTTGTAGAAGGATATTTATAGTGGATTTATTAATAATAGCCCCAGATTTGAACAGGCCGCATGTCTCTCAAAAGAGTGGATAAATAAATGGGATGGTCATCCAGTGGAATGAACCATTAAGGAGGAACAGACGATGAATACGCCACAACGGGGGTGAATCTCAAACCTTCCTGAGTGAAAAAAGCCTGGGACAAAGAACACGCTGCATGAGTTCATCTCACACACAGGACTGCTTACGGAGTGAGAGCTAGACAAAGCGATTTATTAAGGTAACGCAAACTGGGATGAGAAAGTGTGAGAAAAGCTAAAACTCTCAAAAAAGTATCATTCAGCTAAAAGGCATTGCTGTTTTCTCCCGTTATGGATGTTATGTACAGATAAAATTTTGAATATTTACATGATTAGAAGTTCTTGCGTTGTCAAATAATTCCTAGCCAAATATAAGAGGGAGAAGCAAGGGAGAGAAAGAAGAAGAGAGAAAGAGAGAGGGAAGGAGAGAGAGAGAGACTGTGTGTGCAGTGGGTATGGAAGGGGAAAGCCAAAGGGCTAAGCCCAAACAGTAATTCTAAATAAACTTTAGGTCAATTAGAGTAACAGATAATTAGCTCTTTATTTCTCTATTGAAAAAAGTTACAACAATCAAATTTGTATAGAATTGGAGTAAAATTAAGAACATCAACACATACGCTGTATTTCAAAAGCCAGTTCCATTCTCTTTGTAAGCTTATTGGGGTTAAAACCTTGGGGAGGTCTTTACAAAACAATCACAACAGAAATTTAAAAAGAAAAGAACATTCACACCATTTTCAGATACAAGTCAAACTGAATACACTTGTGCCAATGTCACCACCCCTCACTTGACCTGTCATGTGTCCATAGGGGTCGGCTTTATGAGGCTTTTCTAGCAGACGCAGTACGTTCAGGACTTGGGAACTTTCCCTGACCCAGCTGCTCCACTGGCCACAGTTGCATATGAAAGTCCCAAATAATTTCTGTCCCAGGTCTCTGCAGCTGCCGACTTTGTGAAGGTCATAGAATGAAAGCACAGATTTTGTTCAGACATCTCGGCTTTGGAATGTATATTTTTATCTCATCCCCTTACTCCCAGGTGTGATGCATTCGGAATAGCACTGATGACTTAAGTACAAAACACAGGAATAAACAAAACCATCTGCAGGAAAATACCTGACTTTGTACAACCAGAAGGCGTCTTCTCAACCTCAACCCCAAATCCTTTTTTACTTCATAATTTCACCTTTTGGGAGACACGGAAATATTCAACAGTTGTCATTATTAGGCAGGTGTATTTGGGCATGAACTAAGACTTCAGTAAGAGATTTGGGGAAGGGACGCAGACACAGGCACCCAAGCTCATTATATTGTCTCTCCTGCCCTTCACTCCTGCTAACTTGAGGTTCCATCACCTCTCATCCGTACACCTTGAATACCCTACCACCCAGTTGAGTCTCCTCCATCCTATCCTCTTTTAATTTCCTCTTCCAGTAGCAGCATCCACGATTCCAAATATAAATACATTCGTATCTTTCATCTTTCAAAGTCCTCCCAAGGCCCCATCCCCTGTCAGAGTAAAGTCAGTCCTTCCTAGCAAGAGGCTCCCCTTCCCGACCCTGTCCATGCCCCAGCTGTACCTTTATCCCACCACTGCACCAGTGGCTATTTGTGCGTCATACCCATCTGCTTATCCTTTTTGCAGATGTGCCTTGTGTTCATACCATTTTTTATTTAAAATTCAGTTCTGTTCCCTCTGTTCTCCCATCACTCACTCTAATTCTCTGCAGTGAAAGCTGTACCTTCCCTTGGCAAGATTCTGACTCTTGGGGCTGAGTTTGCTTTGATAAAATACAGTCACGTGCTCACTCCACACTGTTTGTGAGACTCCTTCATGTCGCTCTAAGTAGCTTTGATTTGTTCATTCTTAAATCTGTACCCAATCACAGGGATATACTATGATTTGCCCCATGGCTGTTGAATAAGATCTCCAGATCTTGGCTGATGTGAGTAGTGCTTCTATTAGCATTCCTGTGCTATATTTTGGTGGACATATGTATGCATTTTTGTTGGGTAAGGTATGTCTGGGAAATATAATGAAAAAATGGTTTGTGCAACATCAATGTAACCTGACAGCCAAGGAAGAGAGGACTGGAATGTGCATGTGCGAACAATGATGACTTCACTGTTCTGGTCAGTGGGGTGGTAGACACTGTTGAGTGAGCATGTGTACTGTGTGGCCATCACATTCAAAATGACTGGTCTAGTAGAGCAAGGAATCTGCATCGAATTTTGCATTAAGCTTGAACACTCCTCCACAGAAACTATTTGGATGACTCAGAAGGCCGCAGCTGTGGGCAACTGGTGACTGGCAGCTTCATCACAGCAACATGTGGCCACTCATGCATCACATCTCTTTTGGGTGAAATATCAAATCACCTGACTGACTCAGTTCCCTACAGCCCAGATTTAGCACTCTGTGACTTGTGGCTTTTCCCAAAAATGAATATTCCCTTTGTAAGGGAAGAGATTTCAGGCTGTCGATGAGATTCAGGAAAATACAATGGGGCAGCTGATGGCAATTGGGAGGACTGTTTGAGGTCTCACGGTGCCTACTTTGAAGGAGACTGAGGCATCTTTGTCCTGGGAACAATGTTTCTAGTATCTTGTTTCTTCTTCAATTAATGCCTCCATTTTCCATAGGGCATGGCTGGATACTTTCTGGACAGACCTCCCGTATCTACAACTGGAACCGCTCGGCTCAGTCATGGGAGATGATGGAACCCTAAAAACCCCACGGGAGTCCATGCCTAGTCATAGGGAGTTATCCAGGTGGGATTTATGATCCAGAGGTAGGCACGTGGAACTCATCTAATCCCCCGAGCTGCTTTAGAGCTGTTTCTCCAGGAGCAGAAGTGGGTGTCAGAGAGATCTGAAGCACAAGGGATTCTTGCTGCGGCCGTGGTGCTGGCTTGGCCATACTGCGTTCCCCATGCAAAGACTGAGGGGCGGCCCCTAGGAGCTGAGGGGCCCTCGGCTGACAGCCAGCAGGAGTGCAGGACCTCAGCCCGCAGCCTCCATCACCTGAATTTTGCCGGTAACCTGAACAAGCCAGGACATTGATCTCTCCCCAGGTGAGGACTCACTACTCCCGGCACCTTAGTTTCAGCCTTGCCACACCCTGCGCAGGTAACCCAGCAGCACTGTGTTGGAGTTCTGACCTGCAGAGCTTTGCAGCTTTGTTTAAGCCCCTAACTCTATAGTGATTTGTTACACAGCAGAACACTAGTGCAGAGTTTCCATGTACTCCCGATAGATGCTGCCGACAGTTTTCCAAAGTACGGATTTATATTCTCACCAGCAGCGTATGAGAGTTTCAGTCACTCTATGCAATCAGCGCATGTTGCCTTTAGTCAAAGAATACAAAGTACCTGGTAGAATCTGGCCTGATTAAATATCTATAAGTATTAATAATCAATGAAATAAAATTAAAAGTTAAATGTGACATTCAATTTCTTATGTAAAAAAAGATTTTCATAAATGATAATACCCACTTAAATTTAGCCAAACACTCACACACACACACACACACACCTGAAATTTTAGCAATCCATCATTCAAGGGAAGTAATGGTTATCTATTATTATCTAATATGTCTGGTAGCACATTAAGTAGTAATAGCATTTGCCTTGCCATAAATCAAATAGCTGTAATAATAGAAAATTTAAAAAATTCTATAGCTATTTCATTCAGCTTGTCGCACTGCTCTTCGTTGTGTGTGTTGCATTTTAACACAATATATCCCCAAAACATTATTACATAAAATACTTCCAAAGTATCAAAGGCGTATTACATAAAATCTCCAAAGCAATTTTGAAGAGACACTGTATTTTTTCTAAACTTAATGTTATTTGGTCATTGGTGTTTTCATCTTTTCTTTTGATACTTTTTTTATTCACTGTTTGAAATGCCATTCTCTTAGTCATTCTGACTATATTTATTTGTATAACATTTTACAGCTTATTCTAGGAATTAGAAAATACATACTTATCCTTCAGTCTATTTAAAAACCAGTATTTTACTATGTAAATGGAATGTGGAAATGTTAGCATACAGCTAACCATCATATATATATGATGTGTGTGTGTGTATATATATGTATGCAGAGGTGGTATGTGTGTGTGTGTGTGTGTATACACACACACATACTACCTCTGCATACAATGAAACTCCCATCCGAGAATGGTGTACTTTACACTGTCAATGATCACACACATTTTACAAAATTCAAGAGCAGAAGAATAGTGTACTATATACACCTACATATTTTCCCATCATGTTTCTCTGTATTCCCAGTGTCCCCAGTTTTCTGCTGGCACCATTTCCCTTCTGCCTGAAGAACCTCCTTTAACAAGTCTTTTGAGGCAGAGCTGCTGCCAAGAACTACCCGTATTGATTTATTTATTTATTTTATTTTTCACATGAGAATGTCTTTGTTCCACCTTCAGTCCTGAAGGACATTTCCACTGATGGAAAGTTCGAGTCAACTGTCCCTTTCTTCAGCTCAGTGAAGATGTGTGCCTTCCTCCTGGTCCACCACCATCAGAGGGGGCCTCAGTCCATGAGCGACTTTACTGAGTGGGCTCTCTAAGCTCCTCCTCTTCACTATCGCACAGGAACACCACGTTCCACTAAAAAGTGCCCTCGTGGACTTCCAACAGGAACCCGCCCACTTCCATCCTGCTTGGAATAAGCAGAGCAGGACAGAGAAAGAAAGAGAAAATAGACACAGCGGGTCTGGTGACACCCTCTTGGAGCCAGGGGTCCGCTGAAGAAAAGAAAGGGTCCTGTACCCCTAAACTCTAGTTCCTGCTGGTTTCCAAGTTTATAGGGAACCTATTCGTGTGGCTTGGCGAGTGTAGCCCAGCCCCTGATTTGGGAAACCGACTGGGAGCGAGTCCTCACACAGGACCCAAGCCCACAGAACAGTTTTTCTGTGGGGAATCAGGCCTGCATCGTGCCCTAGACTGCTTTGAGGCCTGCTTTTTGCTAAAACTCCCTCACCCTGAATTGAGACAGCAAATGTTTGCTGCATATCTTTAAAGTAACTTCCTGAAATCTATGCTAAACCTCCCAAGGATGGAGGTAACCAGTTCAACCACTTTTTCCTTTGCATTTGCAAATATGCTTTTTCTTTGTAGTAAATAACAACGTCCTCTCCTTTGTTATCTGTAAAAGGTAACCATCTAAAAGCAAACCTGTGCATAGTGAATGAAGACCATCCTTGATGTAATGTGCCCAGAAAAGCAATAAAAGCCTGTCCAGGCAGGGGTTGGGGCCCTCTCTCACTCAGAGAGTGGCCATGCCATCCCTTTTTCTCCACAGGACTTCTGTAATCCATGAGGATTTGTTCATCACAGCCACAACAATGGACCCCATGGGCCAGAGTCCACATCACAACTTACCGGTTGTACTTGATGGAACTTATTTTGTGATTTACAATCCTTTGTCATGCAGAGTAAGCATGCTACTCTTGTATGGTGAACATGTACTTTGGTATTGAAAATTTTTTATATACTGCAAAGGCCACTTATTTCTAGAACAATTTTTTGCAGCTGTTTGTGTTTCAAGGAATGGAATTTCTTCTTCAAGGGAGAATTAAGAACAATGAAAACAACCTCGGCGACTACCGCAACAGCCCCTGTCACTACCATTCCCCTGAGATAACGGAGAAGGAAAAACATCTAAGAGCCCAACCGTGTCTGAGTTTTAGCAGTTTCCTTTTTCGTTTCTTGAGCTAGAGCTGGAGGGATTTTCCCACCTCTCTCCCTGTCTTCCCCACAGTATGGGTCCTGGGGTTTCAGACGTGCTCAGGTCTGGGCAGGACACACCAGAGGGGGACAATGTGGCAAGTGCACAGCTGGCTCAGGGCTCCTATTTGGATTCTGGTGTTCTTCTCCAATCGGCCTCCTCATATTCACTTCTCCGAGTTCTCGGGTAGCTGGTCACACCTTCTGTTCAGGTCTGATAACTGCATTCAGTGGAAGACAAAGGGTGTTTGCTCCATTTTACCCAGAGCCTAAAGTCTCTAAGTTATATTTTTAACTCTACACATGGTATTTTTTCTGTACAAACTATGTTCTATTTCTAACTTTCAAGCAAGTAAATCGGTCTCTTGCTTTATATTCCTGAAATTGGTATCACTGTGTGTTTCCAATTACAATTTTTAAACATGGTCTCTTTTATTTCTCCTAATTCTTTCATAAATTAAAAAATATCTTTAATATACCTAGACTGTTTTATATTGTGTTTTTACTTCTATAATATCATAAGGTAATATATTGTAATAATATATTTTCTAATGTTGAATCATGCTTGCATTTGGGGGGAAATAGTCTCTCTTTGTCCATGATAACTTAATCATCCAATATATCACTGCTTAATGACTTTGAGCTGTTTAAGTGTTTTTAATTTTTTAATAAATTTTATTTGTTGACTTGAAAGAGAGAAACAACTTGTTGTTCTACTTATTTATGCATTCATTGGTTCATTCTTGCATGTGCCCTGACCAGGGATCAAACCTATAACCTTAGCGTATTGGGATGATGTTTAACCAATGGAGCCATCCAGCCAGGGTTACGTATAATTTTTGTTTATTTATGAGTGAGGTAGGTTTATAGATTGCTTTTTGTTCATGCTGTTCTTAGCTTGTTCTTGTATCAGAGCTATGATGGGCTGATGCAGTGGCTTGAAAAACAGATCATTTTTTGTGTGATTACTTTAAGCATTCCAAACTGTTGAACTACTGGATGAATTCTTTTAAAAAAGATTTAATATTTATTTATTTTTAGAGAGAGGGGAAGGAGGGAGAAAGAGAAGGAGAGAAACATCGACGTGAGAGAGTAACATCCATTGCTTGCCTGTTTCCCACCTCCACCTGGGAACTGGGCCCGCAACTCAGGCATGTGTCCCCACGGGGGATAGAACTGGAGACCTTTTGCTTTACTAGACGGTGCCCATTGAGCCACAGTGGTCACGGTTGGATTTGTTCTTATTGATATTTTTTCCTTTAACATAAAAAAAATGATGCCTGGCACATATTATTAAATATTCAAGAATTATGTATTTGTGGATAAAAGAATGAATAAGTGAATACATAAATGAATTGATTTCTTTTTAAATTACCTTGGAAATTACATCAGAAACACAGCTATTTCACCAGGACCATATAGTCCATCAAGTACAATAGCTGGTGTTAGATTCCAGAATAATAAAAGGCATTTCTCAGCCTTCACAAGGTTTCAAGCTGTCTTTAAAGATCTTAAAAATATGGTTCCCAGATCTTTATGTGCCCTTATAAAACAATGGATTTATTAATGTAATGGACAAAATAACTAAAAAGAAACCACAAACACATTTCTTGTAATTTATTTTTCTAAAAATTGTGATTTCTTCTTATTAAATTTCATCTATTCTCTGACTTCTATTATGCAAACAGAACTGTGTTATTTTAGAAAAGAAATTTGGCCAACAAATATCCTAATATACAAACTAGGAACACAGAATGCTTTCTCTTGAGAAAATATAAATGAAAAGTAATTTTCTATTAAATATCAATTATACTATTTAATTATTACCAAATACTAATGTGAATTAGTTAGAATTTTTCTTTATGACTTTGAACCATATTACCAAACAGAGTATAAAGAGAATTGACATGAAAATAATTTTAAAACTAGTAATTGATGAATTTCTCATGTGAAAACAATTTTATAGTGATCATTAAGAGAAAAATACCAAATAAAGTCATTATAAACATTCCCCAAATTCATATTAAACCTAAATGAAAGAGTTCTGGGAACTTAATAACATGTTCAGCATTTTCCTAAAAGCCAATTTCATATTTTTCTCCTGTGTGTTTTTTTCATAAACCTTTTTGATTTGTTCTGAGAAATTAATGAATTTCTCAAACAGATGGGGTAAATAGAGTATTCTATTCATATCCCAACAAATTGACACAAATTAACTAAATTGAGTCAGTGACACAGAAGTTAACTTGAAACTCTAATGCTTCATAATATCTACCAAAAATACTACATAGTGTATTTGTTCTCTAATCTCTGACCTTTCGTTCAAAAGAGATGGTCAGGGAATCAGTTTGTGTGGCGTGACAAGGCACCATGCCTCAATGTAGTTCTCAATATAACATTTTTAGAGGTATGTTTTTTGAAAGAATCATGTGCCATCAATACCGCCAAAATAAAGGAGAACAGATCCTGTGATGAAAGCTGTTAATTGAGCCCTGGCCCGTGTGCCTCAGTTGGTTGGGGCATCATCCCATACACAAAAAGACTGCAGTTCGATTCCTGATCAGGGCACATGTGAGGCAGCCAATTGATATTTCTTTCTCACATTGATGTTCCTCTCTCTCTCTCTCTTCCTCCCTTCCCTTCTCTCTAAAAAAATGAGTAAGTATGTCTTACTCATTTTAAAAGAGGAGTGAAGATTTTTAAAAAACTGTTAATTGAGATGATCAAGACAATCAAGACAGAATCAGCTCTGACTGGTATGGCTCAGTGGACTGAGTGCCAGCCTGTGAACCAAAAGGTTGCCAGTTTGATTCCCAGTCAGGGCACATGCCTGGGTTGTGGGCCAGGTCCCCTGTAGGGGCTGTGTGAAAGGCAACCACACACTGATGTTTCTCTTCCTCTCTTTCTCCCCACCCTTCCCCTTTCTCTAAAAATAAGTAAATAAAATCTTTTTTTAAAAAGACCCAATCATACAGCTCTCCAGCTGCTAAGACCCCAAAGTCCTCTGGGAGTAATGAGTACCCAACACTTCATAGAGGTGACGCTGGGAATGTTTGCTCCTGGGGCTCCCTGGGAGCACAGGTGGCGGTAGTCTTGCCAGGGAATTCTGCTTAGAATTCTCCAACTCTCTCTGCTTTAGGAGAATGAATCATTTTTGACATCTTGGGCAAAAGTACAGATGTAGATAATCCTTCTGACATTCACTGAACTAACTGTTTCTCATGAGGAGATGGGTAGGGTCTGACAGCAAGTAAACGTGAAAGGTCATCTGTGTTTAACCTGGTCAGGGCTTTGTTGTTCTCCTACACGATGCCCCCTTTCCAGCCGAGAATTGGGGGAGCACCTGAATTCGTCAGTCTCAGACACCCACCGGTCCAGAAGGTTTATCCTAGACCTTCCCCTGTTTAGTTTTTTTTTTTAATGTTATTTCTGGAGAAAGTTACTGGAAGGGTTATTCTGGACGTTGACAAAATTGTGTTTAATTTTAAATAGATGCTGCGGATGATTCTGGCTCTTGCAAGAATAAGAATCCCGGGACTGCCACATGCTTGATCTTAACTACAGAATGCCTGTGGTAGTCGCTGTATTTTCATCTCGAGTGGAATTGATGAAAAAGCCAGTTTGAAGAATCTACTTTTAATAGTAAATATTTAAGTTAATAAATATCGATAATTAAAACAAACTATTCTATTTCAAATCCCTTCAAGTAAATTCATGCATAGAGGATGTATTAAACCTCTTTGTGATAATTCAAGGTCACTATTATGCCCCCCAATTTCTGGGTGATGCTCTAAAGCACGGATGTAGAGCAGCTAAATGGTCCATGGAAAGCCGAGGGAGCACTTTGGATTTGATTCCTGCGAGCATTTAAATCTTCAATTATTCTGTTTGTTGTCTGATAGTTAAGTAGCCTATTTTTATTCCTTGATGTCCTTGAAGTTCTTGAATGTGGCCCTACACTTTGTGACTAGTTTGTTGTTGTTGTTTTTAAAATCTGCTAAGGGCTGGAAAAAGACAGGGCCAAATTTATTAAGACTATGTGAACCAAGAGCCACTAAGTTCTGAGGAAAACCTGAGGAGGTATCTAAGGAAAAATGTGTGTTTAGTACTTAGTATTCGCCATATAAACTTGCTATTTTTTTATTCTTAGCAAACCAGTAACTTTATCTACCCAGATAAGAAAAGTTCCAGGACTGTGACCTATTACTGAATCCATTTATTCTACTGGTATTAGACTTTTCATGTATATTTTTCTAATCTACTAATAATAGTTTTGTTTCCTGGAGCCTGATACTTTACTTTCAGTTTAGATAATTTTTTTTCTAATAGCTCCGCTCCTAATAGGATCTGTAAGCTCAGTGAATCTGTGAAAGGGAAAAAGCCTCCAAAACTGTGAGTTCCATCTCTAGAAAAGAAAGCTCTGTTCCAAACATTCACTCTGCTGAATGACTGTCTGTTATCATCCAGTGATTGATCGGCAGTGTGCCCAAATGAAAGCCCACCTGAGTTTTATTCTTGTCTGAGGCAGAGGTGAAAATGTCCTGTAGCAGTTGTGAATCAGCCTGACTTACCGCTCCCCGCTACTAGCAAACATGAGCTCGCCCAGCCACATATGAGCAGGTGCTGATTAACTTATTCCTATAGCTCCAAAAGAATCAAATCAGTTACTAAGTTTATGAATTTGACATTATAAATTGCAAGGCAGCTTTATAAGCCCTTTGCTCATTGACCACTAATAATTTAACTTTGAACCACTTTTAAAAAAAGACTTTTTGTAGCTCCTCCGAAAGTTAAGTTTCAAATATGCCATTTTTGAAATAGTCATGCTCTAGAACTCACTGTAAATGTCCAGGCCTCACTCTATATAACCCCAATTTCTTTGCTTTTTCTTCTAAGAAAAACTAGTTATCAAAAGCCATCTCTTTTTTTTTTAGGTTGTGCTTCCTTATCCCCTAAACAACCAGAAGAGTGAGACATGTAGTTCATTTTGTGAGTTGATTAAGCAAGACACAGAAATTTGTACCGGGTGAAATAATAGTTTACCTTTTTTTTAAGCAGGCATTATCTTTTGAAATGTTACTGTGCATTTTAAACAGGGAAAAAAGGGGGAAGGGTCCAGTCAAGGACCATGGACAGGGACAATGGGGGAAAAGACTGAATGTGGGAGAAGAGGGTGCACAGGGAAGAGCCATGGAGAATAAATGGGGGCAACTGTAATTGAACAACAATAAAAAAAATGTCTAGGTGGTAGAAGTTTTTTCTTCTTTGACTCTTGACTCATCTCCTTCCACGACACAGGTCCAAATATCTGCCCCCAAATATTTCTTCATGTTCATCCTCCAGGGATCCTAGAGCTGGAAGTAAACCCAAAGATGGAAATCTTAGTGTGCAGAAATCCACAGACGTTCAAGGACAGACAACTGAATTCCATGGGGGACGTCTACACCCAGGGTTAGAGAGAGGTAGGCGGAGACAGTGAGCACTACGGTAACACATTCTGCTCCAAGCAGAGGCCTGCAAGCTCTCTCCTGGGCCATCCCCATGGTGACCTGTGTTGGACAATACGTAGAGATGCTGTACTGATCACGCTAAAGGAATAAAACCAACTCATTCGAAAAGGACATGTGCCTTGTGGGGGGAATAAAATGTATTTGGGAGATTGGAAAAGAAGAGGTAGGGGGATATAAAAAAGCCACATAGATTGTGTCCAGCAGGAGGGAGAGAAAGAGAGTAAGACTAAGCAGATTGATAAGCAGTTTTTATTCTGATTGACTTTTTAAGAGGAGGGCGGTAGGGTAGAGTGTTAGAAGGTTTGCTTTGTGATATAAATGTAAACCTTACTTGCCTCTGCTACTTCAGTATACTCCATTCAAGGACTCTCCTTGAGTGGGTTGTGAAGGCAGATAGTGTGATGTTTACAAGCACAAGCTCTTCCTTGTGTAAATCCTGGTTGTGTAAATCAGGGCTCTTCCACTCTGACTGACCCTGGGCAAGTTACTCAACAGCTCTCTCAGTCAGTTCACCTAAAAATGGAAGCAATAATAACATCCATCTTACAGGGTTTGAGCAATAAATAAGTTAATGTGTAAAAGATACTTAGAACAGACCTTGGCATATATTAGAGGGCCAAAACGATTAGTAATTTTCACTTATATTTTAGCAACCCGGCTGGTGTGGCTCAGTTGGTTGGAACCTCATTCTGTAACTGAAAGGTTGCAGGTTCGATTCCTGGTCAGAGCGCATGCCTGGTTTGTGGGTTTGATCTCCCATCCGAGTGCGAACTGGAGGCAACCCACTGACACTTCTCTTGCATCAATGTTTCTCTCTCTCCCTTCCTCTGTCTCTGAAAAGCAATGAAAATAAAAATATCGAAAATTAAAAACATAATTAAATCCGCTATTCACTTACAGATATTCAGTATTGGAAAGGTAGTATAACCACGGCTGAGACTAGTGAGTTTGTAAATTGTATTAGCAACTCGACCTCACTGACACATCAGAATGAAAGGCCTCTGAGCACCACTGAGCGGATTCTTACCTGTCAGTGAGAAAACTGAGACTAGGGGTTAAAAGAGACTTGGTTAAGTTCAGGCAGCTAACTGTTGTAACATCAGAACAGCGTGAGTGGCCACTGATTTGGAGGTCGGCCAGGAAAGCAGATTCACAGAACAAAGATTAGGAAGCTAGAGGGTCCTTAGATTAGTCAAGCCTTCAAAGTTCAGACATACTCAGCTCCAGAAGAACGAAGAGAAAGAATGGGTCAGAAACAGGCAAGAAATCCAAATAGGAAACATAGAGACATCAGTGACAGGGAGAACTTGAACCCGCCCCGCGTCAGCTAGGAAATAGTGTGGGCGGAGTGAGGGAGGAGTTGGCTAAGAAAGGGTAAATCCTGAGGGAAGAAGACAATACAGGAAAGGGGAGGGGCATGGGCTGGAATGGACGGCAGAGTAACTGAGTGGTAACCTAAACCTGTAAGTGTTTGTCTGAAAAATTCACGATCATAAATAAATATTCGGAAAATCTGAGGAAAACTGTTTGGCAAGAAGACTACCACCCACCAGGAACTGAGCCAGTTCTTTCCTTTATGCACCTACGACACAGCAAATGTAACACTCCGCTTCCCCATGTCAGCCGGCCGTAAGTTACCAAGGACAGGCCAACACTTTCCATCTAACGGGGCCCCATCTGAGGACTGGGGTGCTCATTTGAATATAATGTATAGCAATTCAGTTTGTTAACATTTTTCTCTTTATATCATCTTTACAGAAAGTTCTTATGGGAGTCGTAAGCCTCAAAAAAACTCAACCGGAATCTCTAACAGCTCTAAGAGTTGCCCAAACAAGAGCAATAAGGCAGATTATTCTCAGTTGGGGCTTTACAGAGGATGAACCTTCGACCTCTCAGAATTCACTTTTGAGAGGAATTTTAAACGGACACTCGGAGCTTTCCTTTCTAAGGCACACGATGTACCGTGCCGGCTACCAAGAGGCCACAGGCTATCACTAACACTCAAGACTTAGATAAGCATTGCACTAACCGTAACCTTTCCAATTTTAGATTTCAGTGGACTTTCATGAGCTACTTGTGCAGTGATTTACTGATGGAGATAACTTACAGCCCACGCAAGTCCCCTTAAAGTCCATCCGCAGTCCCTGTGGACTTACAACTCTGTTCTTTAGCTTAAATGAGCTGGCAGGGAAAGAGGGGAAATGGAATTGGTGCACATTCTGTGCAGCTGTAACACTTTTGCCTGACGGAGACGGAAGATGTACAGAAGGAGTTTATCCCATATCAGTTTCAAAACTATCGGCCAAACGCTCTGAGGAGATGTTCTCTTAGTATTGGGTCCAAGATTGAATTAAAATAGTGAATGCAATCAATTATCCTTAATCTCTCATTGTGGTTTTCTTTCTGATGCTATGATAAATTTATCTAACTTCTTAAAAGGACAATCATAACAGTAATAAACCCAGTTTTCAATCCGTGGGTAAAAAGTTCATGCACGCAACGGACCCTCTGTGAGTACACCCGTAGGCTAGGGACAGTTTGAGCGTTCCCACTCCTGCGTGACTAGTGGAGTGTGACACCAAGTCCCCACTATTGCATTCTCCAGCTGCCATTTCCCAGGCCAACACCTAGGGTCATTCAGATTCTGCTCAAAGGACTAGTCCCACACATTGCCTACCTCTGAGAAAAAAAGATTGGAAAGCTTTAGGCTCTATAGCAATGGGAAGAAAGGCAGAAAATAGCAAAGAACGACTTTCTCTCATTCTGAACCTGGAGAGCGTTCTCTGAATATAAAGAAGAAAGAAATGAGCCGTGGTACACTTCTTACGTTATTTTAGTATCCTGGAATTATAAAAGCCAACCCACTCAACTGTTGCCCAGTTCCGAAGGCTTGTTGAGCCTCTCTCCAAACTGTTTACAGTAATAAGTATGTAGTTTGGATAACACTGGCATTATGAAAATCATGTCAAAATGGCTATGCTGTACATTTCATGCAAAAAGTGATCACATTTGTCTTTTTGACTTCCCTATTCCCGATTCAGAGCAAAATACCTAGAACATAGTCAGTAGTCAAAATATATATCCTTCCTCACTGAAGGATGGAAGTTACGGCTGACATTTATTTACCAGATTCGAAATCAATGATTTACAAAGTGTTTTACATTTTACAAGGTGCTTTTCACAAATTGCATTCTCAAATGTATGCTCCAATGGAAACGGAAGCATCATAGGGTGTATGTACACCCAGTGACAGTTAAACCAAGTTCAGATTCATTGTGGTTTAGCAAGGATGTCCTCATTGTAAATGGGGCGGGCCCTTGAATGTTGAAATCCCACGCCTCACTCTTCCTCAATCCTCCCATTTACAGTATAAAACCATGTAAATGAACTCCAGTCGGGACGCCCCTGCGGTGACAGGTTTCCAGTCTGCCTGGTGGGCCCACCAAACACTGAGGGTGGTTCTGGGAGGCATGAAGGGAGGTAACATAGAGCCACGTCCACTGATCTGTGTCCTCGACCTAGTATAATCTTTGATTTTATGTTTCTGGTTTGGCATTAAACAAAAGAGGAAATGGCCTTGTATCTGAGTGGTCATTCCATTCCATTCTCAAACCTAAACTAGCTTTTATGGTCTGGCCTGGTTCAAATGGTCAAAGTACTCCAATGTGGACAGTTTCTCTTTTCCCTTAGTTTATAAAGCTATTTCTTTATGGGATCTTCAGGTCAATAAACATAGTGTGTATATTTGATGCAAAGAATTTTCAAATTATTATCAAATATGTATAGATCATCTTTTAGAAACAAGTAAATTCCTGCTAGGCATTGTGAAGAACAGAAATGAAAAAAATGCAGTGATTATGGGCTGAATTGGGTTCCCTCCCCACAAGCCCCAAAATTTATATGCTGAAGTTCTAACCAAGCCCTAGCACCTTAGAACATGGCTGTGTTTGGAGATAGGGTCGTTGCAGGTAATTAAGGTGATTAAGTTAAAGTGAGCTCATTGAATTGGGCTCTAATCCACGATGCCTTAATCTAAACCTTGTAGCTTCCAGAACTGTGAGAAAATAGATTTCTGTTATTTAACCACCAATCTGTCTACTTTCTTATGGTAGCCTGAGAAAACTAACATCACTTCATTCATGATTCTCATTCACTAAGATCTTACACTTATTTCTACATTCATGGATATGAGATGAAAAAGAATAAAATTTAGACTACTTAGCATTTGAAATACACATATAATAAAACAACTTTTACTTTCTACAGTATCCTTCTGGTAGTATTAGAGAGTTATTTTTTGCTGTTACCAAGAAACAGATCACTTGCGAAATAACTTTATGCTTGTGTACAAAAAATGCTGAACGTGATTTCTGGAAGATATAATTTAGTAAGTACAAAATTATATTTTATACCTATTATAGTATAAAATATACTCCTTTTCTGTTCTCTTTCTCTCCTACATGGTTTTCCTAAAATGTCAACACATAGACAGAACCTGGGAAAAATCCAGTAGCTGATATAAATTATCCTGAAGCTCTTGTTAAGCTTCCTTTTAGTGATTCTGTAAACACTTCCAAATAGCTAAAGCTCTTAGATTTACTCACTCAGCCAACAGCTCTTACCACTGAGATGTTATCATTTCCCAGTCACATTGCTCTTGACCTTCACTTATGTACATGTTCTAGTGCCCAGTTTTTCGGGGATATGCTCTGTTATCTTAGGCAATAGCTTTTCCATCCTCATATAGGTAGGTTTGTTCCTGCATGCTTATTACTTCATTCCCTAGATAATTATAACAATGCCTATTGTGATTTTTTGTAATGCAAAAATAAAATGACATTTTAGTTCTATCTATAATGATGAAAAAAGATATTTTGGAGTGACTCTTCTGTCATTTATAAAATCATATTTAGCTAACAATTTCATGAATACCCATATGCATTAAACATAGAATTTTAATACCCATTTCACAAATGTACTGCAATTTTACAAGGGGAAGAAAGCTTTCAGGAGATGGAGGAACCTGCCCTAGATCACACAGTTGGTAAATAGCCAAACTGACATTCACACATTCAAATTCTGACCCAAGGTCATTTTTTAGTTGGTGTTATGTTACTCTACTGCCTTTCATTTTGATGTCCCAGTGCATTTATAAATATTAGTGGAAATCAGGGGGAGGAAAAGAGAAAATTTTTTAAAACCCATGTATTTATTTTCTTTTCTATATCCCATTCCCTGAGCAGTACTTGCATCCCCAGGGAGAAACCCAAAAATCGGTTGGAAGCCCAGGAATGTGGCAGGAAGTAAGAAGCAACAGACTGTAGTCATCAACAAGAGGTCCTGGATGCTGCCCTGGGAGAGATGCTGCCTAAACAGGCACCGAGTTAATATCTGGAAAGTATTTTATTTTCATTACATAAATATTTTATTTAGGACATTTTATTGTATTTTTCCACTAGCATTTAGTCCCCTTTTACTCCCCTCCCCTCCAATGACCATGCTGTTCTCCTTGTCCATGAGTCCTTTTTCCTTGATCCCTGCACCCTCTACCCCTCACCCCCCTTCAGCTGTCATCTGCTCTCCATCTATGAGTCTGTCTCTATTTTTCTTGCTAGTTCAGTTTGCTCATTCGATTCCACATATGAGTGAAATCAAGCATTTTGTAAACAAACACCTATTTATATTCCTTCAGTCAAACAAATCTCATACAGATTTCATCTTAACAATTTGCTTATGCAGAAGAACAAGCTAACTTAGTCAAAGAGTATACGCGTTCTAAAGAATAAAAGAAAACGTGTACATAGAATTTTCCTCTGAGCACAGCAAGACTGGTTTTTCTATAAGTTATCCTAAAGGAAGTAAAAATTACACAACTCGAGAGTAAAAGCATACCTGACAAATGGACTTCTGGTTTCAGGTAGGGACTACATCTCACCATGTCTGAGCTGCACAAAGAACTAGTGAGCAATGCTTAACCCTGTAGTTACTTTTTTCCCTAGAAAACCTCTTTCAGGAAAAAAAAAAACTCTATTCAGAAATTCTTTGAGCAGATTTTATAATCGAAACTTCCAAATACAGTTCCAAAGAGAAGGCTATGCCCAAAAGGAAAAAGAGAGCATCTTACCCATCAAAAATCAAGTATTTAATAACATTTAATGTTTGGGAAAATTATTGGTCAATAAATTCTATTAAATACATTTCAGAAATATCAGCTAACCTAGGAAAAAGAGGAGAATAAAAACATGTGGGTTCTGGTGTAGGCTGAATAGCTGTGTTTGGGGGCCTCAGAATAGTTATCTGTATCTTCAGTAGGATGGACAAGGATAACCAACCGTTAAAATACTTTTAGCAGCAAAACTGTGTCTTATAATAAACTCCCACATGGAAGCCACGATGCATGTTATGTATACAGATGCAGGGCTGCTGTCTGAAACTGGATGGCAGGCACTGAGCTCACCTGCCCCTCTCTCCTCCCAAGCTCCCATAGAGATCACTGTGGAACACAGTTTGAAAACCTCGCAAATTTGATCACTTTTTGATATCTGCTAGTTATGGAAATTACCTTTGCTTTCCTCAACTGTTCAGCCCAGCCAGCAAATACACAAAGGTCAATAAGAAGACCACCGAGAACATTTGTCATGCCAAAGATGATAGAGAGAAGATCACTGAGGAGGAGTGGGGAGGGGGCACAGGAGGAGGTTTCCAGGGCAGTGGTAAGCAGCCTAGGACAGGGCTGGCTGAGAAGACGACTGTCTCCAGAGAGCATGGAATTCTGAGTGAGAAGACTTAAAATAAAGGGGCAGAGACTGGCTCTCTGGCTCTGTTCCTCAAGGACGTCTGGATGCTCATGCTGCAGCTGCCTACGTTTCCCAAGGGAAGGCATTTTGGATGGGAAGGAGCTCTGGGCACAGCGTAGGATCAGGCTGGCCTGGAAGGAAGTGGCAGCGTTTTTCTCCTTTGAGTGTCTGTCCTAAAGGGGCGACCTCTGAGACAGAAGCCTGCCATGCTTCCCAGTTTGTGTAGCTTTTGTATCTTATGTTGGTTTAGTTTACCAATTAATCCTATAGAAGATAATTAAAAACTAACTGGGGGAATCATAGGAAAACTCAGGAGCTAAAGATTTTAGTCTCAATTGATAAGCTTAAGTGGTTATAGCTGTAACTAAAGAGGTAAAGAGTTTAGCCTTAACTGATAGGTTTAAATGACTAATTCGAATAGAAAGCCAAAATTGGGTAGTTTTTGAATAAAGACTCCTTTCCTTTATCACCAAAACTCTGCCTCCAGAATTTTGCCTAGAGGGTGGTGGTACGCAGCAGGACTCCACTTGCTGTTTGGTAACAAATGCATTTAATTTCAAGTGTCAATTCTTCCTATTACTAGTTCCTACATGACACCACTGGATCAACAAGGATGGGCATACTGTGACGGACTTTGTGAATTCTTTTGTCATGTACAAGTTGCAGTCACTGCATCTGTGCACACATTAGTGTTCCCCAACACAGTCACCTGCATATACTGTATCCCAATCCTCCCATTGATAGAAAATGTACAGACACCATTATCACCAAGCCATTATTATACAAAATGTGAAAGGGACTTATCTAAGAAAAAGAAGCTCAAACATTTGAACAGTAAAATGACAACAAACTCACAACTATGAACAAATTAATCTAAAAGAAGAGAAAAACAAAAACAAAAACTAAGCAAACAACCAAAACAAAAATAGAATCAGAAAAATGGACATCACATGGAGGGACTTCAGTGGGAAGGGGGAGGGAGGAATAAGGGGGAAAGGTACAAGGAAGAAGGAACATAATTAGTAGGCATAAAATAGACAGGGAGAGAGAAAAATGGTATAGGAAACAGAGGACTCAAAGAGCTTATATGTACAACCCATGGACATGAACAGAGAGGGGGATGATGGAGGGTTGGGGGGGCAGGGTGGAGGGGGATAAAAGGGGGAAGATTGGGAAAATGGTAATAGTATAATAAATAAAAATACTTAAAGAGAAAATGTGCAGACAATAATATTGCAAAATTATAATTGGACACTTTTCTATTCTGTTCTATTGGTTAACGTATAACTAAAAACTTATGACATTTGATGGTTATGTTCAAACTTTTCTAGTTTTCCTAGAAGTAAGGAAAACAGCTGTACCAAAGAAATTCAGATTAAATGATAAGGGAAAGAATTCCAATATAAGAGACCAAAGAGATGAAGACAGAGAGGAGGAAAAAGTGTCTAGAGTATTTGCAGTGTCCCCATCCAGTCCCTGTCCCTGAATAATTCAGTGATGACCAACGCCACCTCTGACAGTGGAACACACCCAAGAAGATCCCTTGAGAGAAACGAGTCATTATAGGAAGACCACAGAGCTGGGATTAAATTCTTATGACTGAAATCCCAACTTAGTTATTTGCCAGAAATGTACTCTGATCCTTGATTTCTTCAAAAGAAAATGGGTGAAAGTATTAACTACCCAGTTGGGCTGTTAAGAGTTTTCACAATAATCCAAAAATGTCTGCCAAATTATAGATGAAAGGTAGATAATATCATTGGCTTTTCTTTACACAATCATAGAAAATGTTGATCAGAAATCTATTTCACTTGAGAAGGTGAATTTAAAAATAATTATGCAAATAAGCATTTTTGCCTGAAAAAAGTCAGGGTTATTCTCTGCAAGGATGTAAACATGTCCTGTGCCAAGTTCATAGCCAATTTACTTGGTTCCTTAGCATTGACTCCCATAACTTCCCAGATACCTGTCACTGAGCTAAACTTCCTCATTCCAGATATGAAAAGATTTTGGAAAAAAAGAGGGTTTAGCAAACAAACAACCAGTTCTTTCTTTCAAATTAAGCCAGGTTCTGTGAATTAAACTGAGAAAAATAGATCAATGCTCTGCCCAATTTCTTCCATCATGCTTTAAAAAGCAATAAATCATTTATTGAGAAATTTGTTTCTTGAAGAGATTATCTCTGCCCTTTGTGCACAAAATTTAGAATTGGGAACCAGATGTGAAATCTCTAATCTTGTGAAACAATTCATCACGACACTCTGATAATTAAAAGATTACGTCAGTTCACAAACAAACAAGAAACTATGCCATCCTTGTCATCAGCCATCAGGGCTATTTTAAATTTTTTATTGGGTCCACACTTAGATCACTGACTGAGTCAGACATCTCACTGCACGGCAACAAAAATACAACAGCAACTGGGTTTTAACTCATCCTGAGCAGAGCTGAGAAACACAGGCTGTGCTCAGGCTGACGGAAGCGCTGCTGCACTCCCGGGACGTGTCCCAGTAAAAGTCTCGGGCTTACGTCGCCCCTCCACATCTTCGGACCCCAACGGAAGGAGGTCGCAGTAAAGGCTCTTTCAGTGCCCTTCCCCTGTTTCTGGTTAGGAACATCCTTCTGGTTCCTCACACTTTTAATTACATTCTACCTCCCACAAATTCTATATTTCTGTTCGGAAATCTTCAATGGAAAATTGGGAGTCCCTTGAAATATATGAATCCATAGTCTACAAATATCTTTTCACATGGAGTTTTTAAGTGCCATTGTCCTTTAGACTAAGGGATACTACTTACGTCCACTACTATGGACATGATGCCCCACGGGTGTGGCCCAGTGCAGCTGGGAGATTCCAGAGCTGCTTCCTACCCTGCCCTCACTTCCCACGTAGCATACACCTGTTTCTAGTTGCTCATAGGACACCGTTACCATCAGTCATGATTCCCTACTTGTTTGCTGCTTATAAACCACCCAAACTGGTATTTCTGGGAAATCCTCCCAAAATATGTATGTTCTGCAAAATTATTCTCAGGAAAACATTTTCCACTGAGTATCCAGGAACTGGGTATTTCATAAGTTCTGCCAAGGGTCTCACCAGCTCTCTGATTTTTGGAACTTCTCCCTTAAAAAGATAGGTGTTGGGAAACAATGCAAATTTACCTACTGATCTTAACGTTTGGGGTTTACCTACTGCTCTCAGCACTCCTTTGCAAAGTCCATGACTGCACTGATCCTTCACAGGGCACGCCAGCATTGTGACAGGCAGAATAACACCCATCGCCTGCCCCAAGATGGCCACATCCTAATGTCTGAAGCCTGTGAATAGGTTACTTTACATGGCAAGAGACTCTGCAGATTAAAGTAAGGATTCTGAGATGGGGAGGTCATCCTGGGTTATCTGGGTGGGCCTCATGTTATCAGAGGGTCTTTGTAAACGAAAGAAGTAGAGGGGAGAGTCAGAGTGAGGGGAGCAGAGGTCTTGGAGTGATATGATTGCTGGATCCGAAGATGAAAGGGGTCACAGGCCAGAGAATGCAGGATGCTTTTAGAAGCTGAAAAAGACAGGAATGGATTCTCCCTAGAGCCTACAGAAGAAGTGTATCCTCACTGCACTTGGCATGTTCCTAGGGCCTCATCCTACTCTCTGGCAAAGATCCTGGAGCTTTTGTAGAGCCTATAATTGTCTGTGAATGAATAAAGAAAGAATTGGTATCCTCCAGTTCTGTCAAATCGGAGGCCCCAGCATTCCTCCCTGCTATCTTCATTCTACAGGATCCATATTGGAGACATCTGTGAACTCAGACCCACACTGTATGTGTCAACATTTCTACCTCCCACACTTACCATTCCTACCACGTGGAACTAGTCTTATGCCTCTTTCCATCCACAGCACTGGGCACCACGCCCTGCAGACAGCAGCGTGCATATTTCTCTATCAATGATTGTGGCAATAATGGTGGGGGCTATGTGATAAGAGAACTATGTGATTTTATCGCTTGTCATGTGAACAAAAAGGAAAATAGAACAGAATCACTTCCAACATTTAAAATAGAAGTGGCATTGGTTTAATAACAACGAGACTCTAACCACGAGGACAGTGTGGTAGCCCTGAGATCAGAAACAGCCGAAGCTGCTACCACTTATAAGCTGGGACAAAGGGAAGAGACAGGGTTAGTGGAACCCAGAAACTTGGCTCACACAGAGGAAGCTGGGGGGGCCTGCTGGGTGGGAGCTGTAGTCAGAGAGGCACAAGTCCGAGTAGACACGCGTGAGGAGGCAGAGGGAGCAGTGAAGAAACGCCTTCGACACCTCATCCTGCCCTCACCCTCCAATCTCCTCATCATGCCTCTACTGACCACACTCCTCCAGAAGCTCTCAGACACACGAATGAGCAAGATCATCCTGAGCCCCCCCCCCCCACCAAATCCAGACTACATCACAGGGTCGGGGGAGAGCAGGATAAGAAAGGGATCTGAGTCCAAACACACCAAGGAAGAGCATACAGGGGGAAGTTACTTCAATGCCTTCGTATCTGAAAACGTGTAGTAACTACATAGAATCTAATTGCCTCTTCACTGGTTTGTAAGTCGCCTTTAGTAGAATGTTTAAAATAATCTTAATAGCCATCATCTATGACAAAGTCTTTAAAAACTGTAATAAATGACCATAAACATGCAAATCCCAAGGCACACTCTTCAGTTATGGAAAGCCATCAAAATAACCTGCTCTTTAAAGTCAATTGGAAACTACTTTAGAACTCTCTGCACTCCTAATCTGCATGGTGGGCTGGGACATATATCCACTGAAATAAATACAAGAGAAACAGAAACCAGGCCAAATCAAAGGAAAAAGAGACTCACAGCCAAAATCAGCGTCAGATACGTATGTTCCAAGAGCTTCACCTAAAGTGCGCGCTGACTTTTCCATCGAAGACAATACAAACTGTCATTCAGGCCGTGAAGAATTGGAAACAACACCTTGAGCAAAAAAAGATAAAAAAAACAAGTAATGCCATGGAAAGTGTAAGGGATAAAGTGACAAAGTCCTTGCCGATTGTCGGGGCTGACGCTAATGGGAATTTTCCTGTAGACGTAGAAGAGTAGATGACAGACACTAAGATGCCTGTGCTGTCCTACGGTTCGTGTTCCTCCCCCACTTGTCACCTGGGGGGTAGACCCAGCACCTGATAATTCACGACCTCTGTCTCAGAACTTTAACTCCAGGGACAGCCAGACAAAAGAGTAAGACATTTTTTTATGAGTAATTAGCTGTTTATCCCTGGAACACATCAAGCTGGTGCCGGGAAGACTTAATTTATCACTGAGATGTTCACGACAGTTCATCTTTCAGAGCTGGAAGAACATTTTGAAGAAGGCAAAGTCATTCAGTAAAACAATGACACATTCTTTGGGCTACAACAGCCATGCGGATTTTTCTTTCAGCCGCTTCCAGACAATTTCACCATCACTGCCTGCCATTCTCCACAACCAACCACTGAAATTGTGCTGCTTTCTCCCCTTCAGCCCCAGGCACTCAGCTCTGACCTAGGATCCTCGGTGAAGTCACCAAAACCTGCAGCCGTTTTTTAAACCACAGTGCAGTTTGGTCCGTGTTGTCCTTCTGGCCATTGTTGGCACTTTCCCACTGATACGTATTTTATCCACATTTGTTGCTAAAGACCCCTAAACATTTGAATATATTTGTTCCTAAGTTATGAGCTTTATGAGCTGTCTGAAAGGAAGAACAATGTATATTAAATGACAGTGTCTCCCAGTATAATTTATCCTCACATGTTTTCTCATGGTTTTATGTGTTATTTGCCCCCCACCCATGTTAAATCCCTCAGCTACCCCTGAATACATTGCTAGGTGTAAAATTATTTTTTATAAATGTAATTCGGTTGAAGATAAGTCCCTTGGACATCCAGCATTCTCGATCAAATGTGTCAGGACCAGATAAAACTTCTCTAAAAGCTACAAAATGCCCTGGCTGGCGTGGTTCAGTGGATTGAGTGCTGACCTGCGAACTGAAGGGTCACCAGTTTGATTCCCAGTCAGCTCACATGCCTGGGTTGTGGGCCAGGTTCCCCATTGTGGGGCGTGCAACAGGCAACCACACACTGATGTTTTTTCCCCTCTTTTTCTCCCTCCCTTCCCCTCTGTCTGAAAATAAATATATTTTTAAAAAGCTACAAAGCATCATAATGATGTTCTTGAGCTTACTGAGTTCCATAATTATTTTCTTTAATAATCAAAAGTGCTGGATAAGGGACACAAAGACAAGTATGACATGATTTCTACTTTCAAGCAGTTCATTTTTGGTAGGAGACGGATGGAGTAAACAAATGCATTAACCTTTGGTGTTCTGGACAGAATTTTGTCACTCCCCCACCCCCAAATTCATACAGTGAAGTCCTAACCCCCCATATTTCAACACTGTATGTGGAAAAAGGAACTTTAGAGAAATGATTAGGTTAAAATGAGGCCGTTGGGATAGGCCCTAATCCAACCTGATTTGTGTCGACACAGAAGAAATTTGGACAAAGAGAAGCCAGGGGTGCATGAACACGGAGAAGAGCCACATGAGGACACAAAGAGCAGACGGCCATCTGAGAGGGAGGCCTCCGTGGGAAGGAACCTGCTGGTACCTTTGCCTTGGTCTTCCAGTCCCCAGAGCTGTGAGCAACTACATTGCTGGTGTTGAGCACACAGGCCATGATGTTTTGTCAGCACAGCCCCAGCAAACTAATAAGTAGGTGGGTCCCGCGATGGGTGTAATGATGTGAAGCTGTAAGAGAATTAAAGGGGGCCTTAGCATGGTTCACTGTGCATTCTAAAGGCTAGAAAGAACATTTCCTCTACATCGCACTCCTTGTTATCTGGGCATTTTTGGTGGAGTATTACTAGGTGTCAGTGGAAATTTATCCCTGTGTGCACGCGCATGCATACAGAAATATACCATAATTCAGACTGATGATCTTTAAGATAATGAGCTAAAGATAGCCAGGAGGCAGAAAACCCAGAACACTATTAGGCTTGGCTAATGGCATTTGGAATCTGAATGGATGACCAGGACAGCACAAACGGAAATTGAGAGGACTGATTAGCGTCTGCAAGGTCTTAGGAACAGTTACACGAGAACGAGAACGGATGAAAGAATGATTTTAGAATCAACCTTTTGGTTGATTAGTTCTGTGACAAACAGGGCAATTCTTTAAACAAATACCACTAGAATAACATTTTTTTTCTAGGCTGCTTCCTGATTTGCATTTAAATTCCTCTAACACCTAACACTCAACTTTTCCCCATTGAAACAAGCAGGGCTGCTCTCTTGGTACAGAGGACAAAGGAGGAGGTCCTTCAGGCCCCAGGGGAGCTTACCTTAGCCCTCCAGGTCAGTGTTAGAGAGACCCTGCACCCCACAGGTGCTCAGACCCTCGCAGGAGAGGCGCAGGGAGGTGACCTAGACCTCCTGCTGCCTAGTGCTGGAGCAGAGACATTAAGGTAAGTGCCCAGCACAGTCATGAAGACGGGAAACACGCCATCAGCACCCTCTGGTTTCCCTCTGCTGGGCTCCCAAACTCTCCCCAGGCGCCCAAGCCTCCTTTGCTGCTGCCTAACTTTGCAGAACTCCTGACCCTGCCCGTGCTACCCACCGTGGTAAAAAATTCATTTGCTGAAAAATGTTTTGCTTTTCTGGAAAATACTTCATCTGAACAAAGTGATGGGTAATAAGGTGGTTACGGTAGATATTCACAAGGCATCACCATAACAGAGACATTGTGTTTTAATCCAAAGATATAGGGATTCAATGATGGTGTTAGAGCATTTTGAGAGTTCAGCTCAGGGTCGCTAAGGCAGGGACATGCAGGCAAGGAGCACGAATGGGCTAGGCCACTGCAGGGGGTGGGGACTGGCACCAATACTCCACCTGGAGGGAGACAGGGATCACTGCCAGGCTAGAAGGTGGCCAACCGTGCCCAAGTGTTGCAGTCTGTTCTGGTCTCTTTTTATCTCTCATTTTTAGTAGAAACCACACAAATTATTAACTGTAAGTGGGCCAGATCAACCTTACAATTCACCACTAATCTACATTTGAAGATATTTTGAGACAACTATTTCTGCCGTTATTCTCAGAAGTCAATGAGTATTTTGTATGAAGAGAATCAGTTAAGTTCAGTAGAGAAGTGAGAAGGCAAGTGAGTGTATAGTTTTCTACCTTCCACTCAGCAAAGGTGTTAGCATTGTACAAGTCACTTGTGCTTTCTGAATTTGAGTTTTATTTTGCTATAAAATAAAAGGGTTTCCTATAACTTTATGTGATCTTTGATTCCAACTGATATGTCACAGTGGAATTTGTGCTCAAGGTGGTTTGTGAGTTTTTGTTTCAATTTATAAAATTTAACCTAGTTGAATATATTAAACCTGTTTTAAAAACATTAACTATATCTTCATCCTGTTTGGATATTTAAATGAAAACCTGGCACAATCTCGCAAAGTAAAATTTCATACTATATGAGGAAAATTAAAGTCATAAAAGAAATCTCACACATTTTACAAACAGGAAATTTACTCCTGAGAAATTAGAAATACCAGAGCAAACTATAAGTACTTGATATATTAACACAGATAAGACACAAAGAATATTTATTTTTTTAAAAAGGTTTCAGAGGAAATAAGCAAGTATCTATGAATCAAAAACAAACAAAAAAACAATTTTTAATCCTGGGAATAAAAAACATTTTTAACATTGAAATTTTAAAGAGTCAATGGACCAAAAAAAAAAAAAACCCTAGAGAAATAAACAGATAATTAGTAAACTGAGGGAAATAAAGAGAAATAAAAATGTGTTTAAATTTTGAAAGCAGAGTTAAGAAGCCTGGATGTCACAGTAGAAGTACCTACACATGCCTAAGGGGAAATTCAGAGTTTGAAAAGAGAGGAGTAATAAGGATGCAACATTAAGGGACACTTATTTAATGTTTTCAAAGAATTTTTTTCATATTTCATTGCATTATTTTTAATTTTTATTTTTCAGTTACTCTTTATTATTTTATATTAGTCTCAGATGTTCAGCATTGTGGTCAGACAGTTATATAACTTACAAAGTGATCCCCCCGATGATTCAAGTGCCCAGCTGTCATCACAGGTGCTTATTACAATGTGATTGATGACAGACCCTCTGCCAAGATGTTTCCTTAGAAAAAGAGTATCAAATGCCAAGAAGCACGGATAAAATCAATCTACATCTAAACACATCGCAGTGAAATTTCAGAACAGCAAAGAAAGATACAAATAGTCAAAGTTACCTCTAAAATAATATTTTCTAACCAAATAATTTTACCAACAAAGGAACGGCAATTCGATGGGCAGCTGACTTCTCAACACGAATGATAAACGTTGAGGGGAAATAGCAGTCACCATAGAATTCTATAGCCCGTTCAAACTTCTCAGGGCAAAATCAAAACATTTCAGACAGAGAGAGGCTGAGGAATTTTGAATCCCACAGAACCCACTAGAAGCAATGACTACAGCAAGAGCCATAAACTCAAGCAAAGAAATGCAAGAAGCACAGTTAAATATTATTAATGCAATAAATAATTACTACGAATAGCTAAGCATTTTTTGCTTTTATAAAATTAGAGTTAAAATTATAGACATGCAATAATATCATAATAACTAGGTGTGGTGCCTGCTGGGTACTAGAAATATCAGGGGGACACTCCGTAATGTATGCAATTGTCTAACCACTGTGCCGTACATCTAAAACTAATACAAAATAATACTGAATGTAAAATGTAACTGAAAAATAATTTTTTTAAAAGTAAGGAAGGCTATTACATTTTGGGAAAGACAGACTTGTCTTTCTTTTTTTTACAAAATAATGTAAAAAGTTGCAGTTTCTTTAATTTTTAACACCAAAAATCAATAACTGGCCAATAAATATATTTTATTATGAATATACATGCAACAAAACTCTAGACGTGGAGGATGGGATGGAGAAGAGTTCAGAAGGTAGTTGCTAAGTTCAGGTCTTCCTCTTGCAGAAAACAGGGACACTGAGTATTTTAGACTCAAAAACAAAATATAGCAACAGAACGTGAGAAGATATTTTTGTAATCGAGTCAACTAATTTTAAACCTTAGTTTAAAATTGAAACTAATGAATTCAATTTTTACATTTAATTTTTACGGATATGTAACTAAGGGCAGTTTAACATCCTTTAGTCTAATTACACATTTTCTATTCGGAGATCAATGATATAACTGAAACAAAAAAACGTCTTATTAGTGGTATAGTAAAAGTGGCCTAAGCAAGATACTGTCATCACCTACTCAGAAAATATTCACGAACAATCGGGCCTTGTTCAGTCAGAACCACGCTCCCGAAACCCACGCACGCGAGTGACCGTAGGTCGGCTTCTAGTTCTTTCTGATGCTCAGTCAATTCGTCTGTTATCAGGGGGAACAGCATTTACTTACCTTGCCTGCGTGCGAGTGCAAAAAATGATTTTCCTCCCATCTTTCTAACTTTTTCTGTCTGGACTAACAAATCAACACGAGACAGGTTAGCAGAAGAAAATGTCCAATTTAGTGTGTGTAGATGCTGAAGTTTCTGTAGGACCGCGAACCCCGCGGACAAGCCAGGCAGCTGGTGCTTCTTCCCCAATCTGCTCTAAGGGAGGCAGGGGCCGGCACTGCAAACGGAGGGCAGGCAACCCACAGGTACAGGAGGAGGAGCCAGCACCAGGTCAACCGAGTCTTGCCGCAGGGAAACAACGGGACACCGAGGGGGATCTGCCCCACGTGTGCTGTGAACAAATCTAATTCACATGTGCTGGGGTGAACACGCCACAGTCCCCTTCCAGAAACACTTTTCTATTGGAATCCCTTTAGGCAGGAGAGGCGGTGGGCGCGGGGGTGGGGGTGGGGGGTCAAGGTTTCTTTCTGAGATTTTTGTTTCTTAAAAATAAGCAGCTTGAGACCAGTACCTCCAAAGGCATGTCTTAGGGTTGCAAAACTGCGGTCCCCTTCACATGTTTGTAGGGGGGAAATTTGAGGTCAAGTCTGTATAGTTCCCAGCATATGGCAAACATGCAATAATTGGAAACACATGTTGTTTTTACTGATCATCATCACAGGAACCAAATAACACCAGGGAAGGCACGGGACCCAAGTGCAGCCCCACCCACCCGTGCATACATTTAGTGGACTGCAGACAGAGAGAATGAGGATTAAATGTGAAGTGAACTCCCAGCACCAAGACATCTCCTAATTAGTGTCTCATGCATGGAGTGCGTGCTTCGCTTCCCAACATAATTAATATAGAAAGAGTCGATATGTGTCAGATTAAAATACTTTACTATTGTCTCTCTTTTTTTTGTCCTCCACTCAAATGGACTGACAAATGTGATTTGAGATCACCACTGTTTTCAAGTCGGATGGGACCCTTGGGGACCGAATCGGCGCAGCTGTGAGCCCATTAGAAATGAGTTTTCGGTGGGATGGGTCACAGGTGCTTGCCCGCGGTGGCTCGACCAGGTGTCCTTGCGGTTGACTCTGAGACAGTCTTTTACTGCAGAAACAATGCCTCGTTCTTTTCACAGAGGCCTTTTATTCTAAATTATGTTGCTGGTGTTTTTGTTTCCCAAAGGATTACTGAGAGAATTGTACCGAGGCCTCTGAGGCAGTATTTGGGAGGCAGGCATTTTTCACTCATTTCATTATGTGGGCAAGAGATATAAATCAGCGTGATAAATAGTCTCTTTGGGCAAAGGGAAGGGCCAGTGGTGGTGTGAAAACAAACCGAGTCTATAATGGAAAGAAGGAGTTTACAGTGCAGAGCTATGACTATTTCAAGATGAAGGTGTGTTCCCTTGCAATAACTCTAAACTCTGTCTTTCTCTCTGTAACTTATTGTGTGTCCTCAAAGATACCAGTTGTGGACTTTGTGGTTTCAAAATGATTAATACCAGAGCTTTGCTTGTTTATTAATTTGATGTATTTGTTACGTCAATGTGTTGTGAACACACTAGAAAATCACGCTGAAAAATCAGCAGCATGAAAGGTAATTAGAAGAAGCTTCAGATGGCACAGATGTTCGTCTGGGAACATTGATGCATTTTTCTGCTTAATATAATCAAAGAACAGCGGATAATCTAGTCAGGAACAGCATGATAAGATACCAATTATAACCAGCTTTTCTTTTACGTAAGCAAACTATGGTTCCTCATGAGATTGAATAACATTCTACTGTTGCAAAGCAATGTTTAGATGAAACGATACAGCTAGCAAATGGACCAGAGGAAGTGGTGATACTCTCAGATGAAATATTTACATGCTGATGCTATGTAATGGGTACATGGGGTTTACTGCACTGGTCTATATTTGTGCGTGTTTGAAATGTTACTTTAATATACAAGTTTATAATATGACATATAAAACGTTTCTACCAACATTAGAACATGGTTATGATATAGTAAACAAAAATACAAAGCAGGTCACCAAATGATAAGTGCAATATAAACTTACTATAGAAAATATATAGAGGAAAGACAAAAACAGTTTGAGATATAAACAGCAGTTGACTCTTGAAAGTAACCTAATGGGTGATTATTTCTCTGTCTAATTATATATAAATGTTATAAAATTAACCTAAAAAGTAACCTTTTCAAATATATATTTGAAAGCATTAAAAAATAGCGTTACCATTAATCATAAGGCCTGGAAGAAGGTACCCACATATTGATATGAAAAGTCAATATTAAAAAAGAAAACACAAGGCAGAAACTTCCTTAATCATGCCACTGCCACACCAAACAGCACACAAAACGATCTTTGTTCGAAAAGGAGCTGCAGGGACCCAGGTTTAACCTTGTGGCTTGAGCCCAGGACCCAGGATGAGTTCAGTTGTTTTGAATTTTTGTGCTTTGGGCAATTTACTTAATCCAAGTTTTAATTTTATAACATACAATTCCACAATTATGCAACTGTACAATTAGTGATAGACCATATAATTCATTGATTTTTATGAAGAACTAATGAGACAATCTATACAGAGCACTAATTCCAGTGTCTTACACGTGGTTTTTAAAAAGGTAGTTTACTTTCTTCTGGTGTAATATTAATTATTTTATCTCTTGCTAAGATTATTTAATGTCTATGGCACTTTTACATACTGACGAGGAGCACTGACCAGTGTTCACAATGTTATTAATGATCAGTCTCTTAAACTTCCCTAAGTAATACAGATTTCATGTAGTAAATTTACTAAGATATTTAAAAAATATTAGGAAGATTATGTAGGGGAAAAAATCTCATGTAATTCACGTGGTAGTTTAAAGACAGTTGCAAATTCTTCACTACTTATTGCACTGAGAGGTGAAATCTGATCTCTTTCCACTTGAATCTCAACCATCGTGCCCTGTTGACCAGTGAAATGAGTGGAAGTGATGTCATGGGGCTTCCAAGGCTGGGTTCCCAGCAGCCTGGGCACTGCTGTCTGTGTCTCTTGGATTATTCATTCTTGGAACCCAGCATCACTCTCTGAGAAGCTTAAACTGCATGGAGAGGCTGCGTGTAGGAGCTTCCGTTTCAGCATCCACTCTAGTTGAGCTCTTAGCCAGGATCGGCTTGTGGTCATGGGAGTCAGCCCTCTGGGATGTGCACACCGGTTGAGCCTTCAGAGGACTCTGGCCTCTGCATCTCTCTGAGGACAGTATGCGCCATCCTATTGGAGAACGGCTCTGCCTGAGCCCGGCCAACCCACAGAACTGCAAGAGGTGATCCATGTCTTAAGCCACTAAGTTTGAGGGTGGTTTTGTCATACCAGAACACTAAATTAATTAGATTCTATTGTATTTTAAGATAAAAGAGAAATGCTAGAACAAAGAGAACTAAAGACCCAAGGGATTAAATTAAAGTCAATGTATATTTCTTTGTTATGTAAAATTCTATCTGTGCTAGCTAGTAGGGCAGCTCTGTTCTGCAAGATCACGTAGGGACACAAGTCCCTTCCTTCTTCCCGCAGGCCTGGGGTGACCGTCACTGCACAATAGGCCTGACAGACTTGTGGCATTGCCTCGCGGCGCTCCACCTTGCAGGAAGGAAGAGCAACTTGGAGCTTGTCTTTAAGTTGATGATGATCCATAAACTGAAAACATAAATCTGTCCGTATGCCTTTGACACCAATTTAATCACATCTGCCCACTTAGCTGCAAGGAGACTGAAAATGCAATTTCCATCTGGGAAGCCATGTGCCCCACTTAAAATCTGAGGGTTCTATTGCTAAAGGGAAGGAGGAAGTGAGAATAGATACTGAGAAAAGCTGGCAGTTCCACTAACCGCAACCTTAAACAAACAAAAAAATCAGGAAATTTAACACAACCCTTTTCCTTAAACATTTAAAATAGCAGACTAAAATAAAACAAAATAGCAAATAAAGCCTACATAAATATGATATTTACAAAATCTATTATTTTTAAAATGATCAGTGCCATGGGTTTATGTCTTCATTATTTCTACCCTTGTAATTTTTAGTCTGTTTGCAGCAATAAGTATATTTCAATACTGTTCTGGATTGTGACAGTCTTACAAGATTTTGCCCAGCCCTCAACACACAAAATTATATTGTCTCAAACCCACCAGGGGGTATGATTTGTGTTACCAACCAATGACAAGTCATGAATCTGGGTTCTAGTGCTTTTCTTTGAAATCATATTTTTAAAGTGTCATTTGATCAGCCTTACAAAACCATTCTCTCCCTTACTCCCCATAGTGAGAGTAACACATCAGAATGTGGTAGCATTGTGTGCTAGCATTCTGGACACATGTATATCTATCTAGTGGGATATTAAAGTGAAACTGTCTCTGAGATTCGAAGGCAGTAGATTTCAGATACCAAAGTGAGGTGGGAGACAGATTACCACGCAGACTTCTCAAAAGTGTGGTCTAAGAGGACAGGTCAGAGCACTTGCCCAGAGAGAATATAAAATTTTTTCAGAGACCGAGGGTGAAAATAGGTGGGTGAGCTGTGGAAGGAGAAGTTCTCGAGAGGCAGCTGTGCTCTGGGTCCCAACACAGCAAGTAGGAGGAGTTGAGTGTGCCGCCCCCTCCGCCTCAAGTCCAGAGAGGGTGTGCCCTGGGATTTCTCAGAGAAGTTGCCAAGTGCTCTCTGCAGGAGGGAGAGGCTACGGCTCCAGCTCCAAGTTCAACCCACCAGAAAAGTTACAAGGGAGCAACCAGTGACTGGTCTAGCGGGAGAGACAGCTAAATTAGGCAGGTCGTACTCCCAGACTTTTCAAGGCAAGAATGGACAACTGTTATGAACCGAATGTGGAATCCCATAGATGAGGATGAACAGGTCAGGAGTCACTTTGAATGTTGCACCAGAGGGCACGTGGAGTGACAAGGGAACCCAGAGGGGAGCCTCTCTTTCTTTTGGACCACCAGAAAAGCAGGACTGAGGACAGAGGAAGTAGCCAGCTGGGGGAACATGTCAATCAATATCACACACACACACACACACACACACACACACACACACAGGTAAAAACAGCCTAGTGTTCTCACCATTGACCCTGGCAGAACTCACAAAAGTACCAACGAGGAAAAAAACAAAAAGCTTTCAATATCTGACCTGCCCAGGAATTCTATAGACATTTTATACAGTACTAGCCAAGTAAAACCTTTTGCCATGCCTCTTACTATAAGTAGATATTCAATCTACATTCTATAAATGTGTATATTTAATAAAAGATGAAAATTCTCATATGTGTTAAACCTCTCTGCTCATTAAAAACAAGTTTTAAACCCTGTCTGGTGTGGCTCAGTTGGTTGGAGCACTGTCCACAGACCAAAGCATTGTGGGTTCAATTCCCGATCCAGGCACATGCCCAGGCTACGAGTTCAGGGCCCGCTTGTCGTGTGTACAATAAGACAGCCAATTGATGTTTTTCTCTCACATTGATCTCTCTCTCCCTCCCTCTCTCTCTCCCCACCTTCCTCACTCTCTGAAAACAATAAAAAAATGTGCTCAGGTGAGAAAAAATAATAACAGAAACAAGACCTAAGTTAAGCATATCCTACCAGAGTCACCCTGCTTTTATATTTCAACAACCCTACAACGTGCTCTATTATTTTTCTCTTCATTATGATCCACATCAAAACCTCAACTTCAATTTAACTGTAATTATTACTCTGTTTTGAATGTTCAACCATCACACATTGACTCAGCAGCACACTAAGCTTGTTATCACTTTTTTATTGTTATTCAGCTAGTTATTCCACCTTTTCCCCCTTTGCTCTCCTCTGCTCCGCTCCCCTCACTCCCACAGTAGATCCCTCGACTATCTGTGCCATGAGTCCTCTATTCACGTTCCTTCACTTTTTGTACTCTGAGATTTTTGTACTCTTGATTAACAGTAAAAACAAGATTTTCAAGCCCATATTGATTTTTCTCTACCCTAAGTCATGGGACCAGCCACTCTCCAAAGATACTTGATTTCTGTAAATGAGAACACTATTAGAACTCAAATATTAGAACTCGTATGGGCCAAAGAATCCATATGTAATTGTTGCCAATAAATACCAGTGGTGGCCAGAATGATATTATTAGTGGGCCACATTGTTTCAACACTGAAAAGATCACTTATTTTTAAAATCATGACTTAAAAAACAAATATATGAAATTTAATGCTAACATTACTACAGCCTTTTCATTTTTCTCATAAAAACTTAAAATTCACCCTGGCTGGTGTGGCTCAGTGGATTGAGTGCTGGCTTGCAAAATGAAAGGTGGCCAGTTTGGTTCCCAGTCGGTGCACATGCCTGGGTTGCAGGCCAGGCCCCCAGTAGGGGGCGCACAAGAGGCAACAAACTGATTTTTCTCTCCCTCTTTTTCCCTCTTCCTACCCCTTCTCTAAAAACAAATAAATAAATTTTTTTAAAAAAACTTTAAATTCATTTTCTTTAAAACATACCAATTAAATCTTTCAGTCCCTCCCCAAACTGTGTTCCTCAGCTATAATCTGTTTCTACCTCATTGATCACCAGCCCGTGATCACTTACTGTCATGTTCGCATGAACCTGTAGTAATTGCAGGGACCAGAATCTGTCTGATTCTCAGACTCCAGAGCCTGACGTCTGATACCTGGTAGAGATTAAAGCCATTCACCACAAAGAGTTTAACAAGAGTGAGGAGAACCAAGGGAATATTTCAAACCAACGACCGAGTAACAATATGCTAAAACAGAGGCTGTACGAGGTAACCGGATATTTGAGCTGTCTCTCCCCGCTGCTGAGCACAAATGTGTCCATCTCCACCAGGGTCCCACACACGAACTTTTGGGGCCCCCACTATGATTAGGGGTCATTCCAGTTTGTTTATTTTTTTAGAGAGAGAGGAAGGGAGGGGGAAAGTGAGAAACATCAATGTATGAGAGAAACATCAATGGGTTGCCTCTTGCACGCTCCCGACCAGAGACCTGGCCCACAACCCAGGCGTGTGCTCTGACCGGGAATCAAACCTTTCAGTTCTCTCTCACATTTCTCTCTCTCTCTCTCTCTCTCCCCCTGCTTCCCTCCCTCCCTTCCTCTCCCTCCCTCCCTCCCCCCCTTCCTCACTCTCTGAAAACAATAAAAAAATGTGCTCAGGTGAGAAAAAATAATAACAGAAACAAGACCTAAGTTAAGCATATCCTACCAGAGTCACCCTGCTTTTATATTTCAACAACCCTACAACGTGCTCTATTATTTTTCTCTTCATTATGATCCACATCAAAACCTCAACTTCAATTTAACTGTAATTATTACTCTGTTTTGAATGTTCAACCATCACACATTGACTCAGCAGCACACTAAGCTTGTTATCACTTTTTTATTGTTATTCAGCTAGTTATTCCACCTTTTCCCCCTTTGCTCTCCTCTGCTCCGCTCCCCTCACTCCCACAGTAGATCCCTCGACTATCTGTGCCATGAGTCCTCTATTCACGTTCCTTCACTTTTTGTACTCTGAGATTTTTGTACTCTTGATTACCAGTAAAAACAAGATTTTCAAGCCCATATTGATTTTTCTCTACCCTAAGTCATGGGACCAGCCACTCTCCAAAGATACTTGATTTCTGTAAATGAGAACACTATTAGAACTCAAATATTAGAACTCGTATGGGCCAAAGAATCCATATGTAATTGTTGCCAATAAATACCAGTGGTGGCCAGAATGATATTATTAGTGGGGCACATTGGTTTCAACACTGAAAAGATCACTTATTTTTAAAATCATGACTTAAAACAAATATATGAAATTTAATGCTAACATTACTATAGCCTTTTCATTTTTTGCTAAAAAAGAGGCTGCACGAGGTAACCGGATATTTGAGCTGTCTCTCCCCGCTGCTGAGCACAAATGTGTTCATCTCCACCAGGGTCCCACACACGAACTTTTGAGCCCCCCACTATGATTAGGGGTCATTCCAGTTTGTTTATTTTTTTAGAGAGAGAGGAAGGGAGGGGGAAAGTGAGAAACATCAATGTGTGAGAGAAACATCAATGGGTTGCCTCTTGCACGCTCCCGACCAGAGACCTGGCCCACAACCCAAGCGTGTGCTCTGACCGGGAATCAAACCTTTCAGTTCTCTCTCACATTTCTCTCTCTCTCTCTCTCTCTCTCTCTCTCTCTCTCTCTCTCTCTCTCTCTCTCTCTCTCTCTCATTTCTCTCTCTCTCTCTTTCTCTCTCCCTCCCTCCCTCCCTCCCTCCCTCTCTCCCTCCCTCTCTCTCCCTCCCTCCCTCCCTCTCTCNCCCAGTCTGGGTGCGTACAAAGGCAACCAACCAACACTTCTCTTACACTGATGCTTTTCTCTCCCCCTCTCTCTCTCTCCCTCCCTCCCTCTCTCTCCCTCCCTCCCTCTCTTCCTCACTCTCTGAAGGCAATGAAAAAATTGTCCTTTCGGTTCACAGGCCAGCACTCAACCCACTGAGCCACACCAGCCAGGGCAATCACTTGTTCTTACAATTAGCAAATAACAGGGGTAGTGTCACTTACCTATTGCTCAATGAATAAAATTAAGTTCTGTAAGTACAAGTGACTTGACCAAGGCTGCTTGACAACTAACTTCTGGAGCCTGTGAAGCCAAGTCCAAGCACATGATATGTGTGTGTGTTTGTATGTGAATATACTGTGTGTGTGTTGGCATCTATGGGTGGTGGGGAGACAATCACAGGTACAAAAAATTAAAAATGACAGAGAGATGACAATGACTATATCTCTTCTTTTTATTTCAGCTTTAATGATGCCACCCTTCTCTGAAGCACTTGGATATGTCTCCTAGCACTAAGTTCACAGTTTGAGCCTAGAAAACTGAATTAGAAATAGCTGTGGGAGTTGTCAGTTTAAGAGAAGAATCTGGAAGAAGCACAGTGAAAGTTGAGCACGACCCTTAAGTTCAGCTGTGCTTAGCATTAACAGCATTTTGAAAGGCAGTATCAGGCATGGGTTCAAGTGTGTCCTCTGACACTAATATAGGGTCAGTGGTGAATATAAAGAAACATGTAAAGGCCATATGGATTAAAATGGAAAAGTTTATAATTCTTGGCCATGCAAGGCTATACAAATCGAATTAAACTTTTACATTTACTGTTGCAATTTTTAATGAAAAGTTATTATTATTTCCCTATACCAGGAAAACATTAAAGGACAGGAGAGGTTTTTTTAATGTAAAATTAGGAAACAATAAATAACTTATGAGTAACTCTTTCCTATGCCTATAGAACATCATTTCTTGTTTTTTAGGCAATTTCCTCACTGAAGAAAAATGCAAACCCTAATCGTTTCTCATTTTGCTTTCACTTACTGCTCACGAAGCTCTGCAAACTCTCTTGCATTGTTACAAGGATCTCGCTGGGAAGGAGAAACGGTATCATGAAAAGCTGGGGAAGAGACTAAGTGAGGCCCGACTCTTACACCGGCCACACATCCCCGACCTGAGGAATCGCGGTTCACTTTGTTTCCTCTGCCCCACTGGGTCTTGATCATCAAAAGATACAAAGATCAAGCAACCTACCTAATTTCTCTTCCAGTTTGCTGTTATTTGAGATGAATGAAAACTATCTTTCAGGATTGCTTGAGAAAGATATAGAATACCATGGTACTTGAGGTATAGAACTTTCCTCTCCACTCTTTCCTACAGGATGCCTGCATCTCATACAGAAAAAAATGACTACTTTTAGCACCAAATGCAATTCGCATAGCTTGGAATCATTTGTTTGTTTCAGCCACTGGAGCTTTACTAACATTAGTAAGAAAGGAACTCTGTTCACTCATGGCAGAGGAAGCCAACAAAGGTTGTCTTTCCACTAAAAAGATAACATGCATTTAGGTAACCATATGACTCCTACTTAAATCAGCGTATCTATTCAAACATCCTTTGTTTTCTTAGCTTATCACATCAGGGTTCTGCTTTATCTACAGGGTAATTGTGCCAGGCTGTTGTCTCCAATGCAGTGTCTTTGTTACTCCTGATATGAACAAATAATTGGACTGATTAGAATGTGTGCTAATATCCCAACCTAAATTATTTCCTCATACTCCATCAAAACAATGTTATAAATCTTCATGGTTGTTTGGTATACATTTTTTCCAATGTAATTATATGGTGAATAACAGTTAGTAAAAAGAAAAGAAAGCCTCCTTAGGAATACTGCCTGCCTCAGAACATTACCCTTTGTGTTGCATTTGTATGTGCGTTTAATTTGCAAAGTGAACATGGACATTTCAGGACTAAAAGAATAGAACCAGGTAATGACAAATGACAGGTGACTTCAGTCAGTCCAATGGGGATGGAAGTCACATGTTCATTACCATCATATTTANAGTGTCTTTGTTACTCCTGATATGAACAAATAATTGGACTGATTAGAATGTGTGCTAATATCCCAACCTAAATTATTTCCTCATACTCCATCAAAACAATGTTATAAATCTTCATGGTTGTTTGGTATACATTTTTTCCAATGTAATTATATGGTGAATAACAGTTAGTAAAAAGAAAAGAAAAGAAAAGAAAAGAAAAGGAAAGAAAAGAAAAGAAAAGAAAGCCTCCTTAGGATACTGCCTGCCTCAGAACATTACCCTTGTGTTGCATTTGTATGTGTGTTTAATTTGCAAAGTGAACATGGACATTTCAGGACTAAAAGAATAGAACCAGGTAATGACAAATGACAGGTGACTTCAGTCAGTCCAATGGGGATGAAAGTCACATGTTCATTACCATCGTATTTACTGGTTTCTGGGCTAGGTTTTCTACTTTCAAAGTATCGTTGTAGTGCAATATAAAAAAACACTCCAAGAAAATTCAATGATTACAATAATTATGATATTTCTGCAGAGCTCTACCTCTAAATAAGAGGATGCAAATCATAGCTCATCAGAGCTCATCATCCTGCCAATAATTTCTTGCACTGATATGAATTAAAATAAAATATTATTTCTTTCACACCTGATGTATCCATTTATATCTGGCCAGTCACTTATGCCATGACTTTCATGTAAGAACACATGCAGAAGCCAGGGTTGAAATCACCGGCTGGGGAACAAAGGCTTCCCTACCATAAAAGTCCCACGGTAATTTGGAAGGGACTCTGTGGAAAGAAGAAAAGAAAATTTTGGTGACTATAAGAACACAAAAAGATCAAAGATCTTTCTCAATCTCATTTCTCTCTCATCCTCCTTCCCTTCTGAACTACTCAGTCCCAATGTGGTCAAGACAGGCAGGAATATTGGGTATCTAGGGGAGGCCCAGCCTGGGGTGGGTGCGAAAGACCAAGCAGGGGAGGAAAACAGCTCTGAGTCAGGAGTGGTCTGCGCAGGCTGTCAAAGCCCCAAGGCAGGAGAAAGGCATGAGTGCTCCCAGTGGGCATTAGAGCCTGGACGGGGTGAGAAGAAAGTAATCTGTGAGGAAGGTGAGTGGGCTCTGGCTGGTTCTAGAGCCAGAGGACTGTGAGCAGGGAATGGGGTACAAACAGCAGTGAGAACTTGGTTACACACAGAGGTACCAAGCAAATGTATTAAGATTAATGGAGACCAGACTGGTGTTGCCAGAGAAGGGAATTACAAATAGAGACTTGGGGGGAAGTAGAATGGACAACTGGTGTTGGGTTAGAATGGCAGGCACGGGTATGAAACGTGAGGTGAATCAGAGCAACATTTTACGCCAGAAAACAAGGAGGCGCTCAAAGAACAACAGGACTATGTCAAGGACTCCTAGAAGCCAGCTTGAAGGGTGTTCTGAGGACAACGACTCTGAGACAAGTTGAGCATCAGAAGAGTAATGACAGGAATGTTTTCTGACACATTGAATAAAATAGGAGACCATGAGTGCACAGTGATAGACCTTAAGTAATAAAAAAAACTCATGACCAAATGGATTCTTATATAGTTAACAATACTTCCCCATATACACTTCTTATTAAAAAGAGAAAAAGAGTCATGTTACAGTGCAGAAGCCTGGCAGACACCACTTTTAATCAAGTTACTAAAGTCTATGTTGCTAATATTGGTAACTATTAAAATCACGGGCTATACAATGGAATGCAGTAAGTAGAATATGGCATCACTTCCGTGATATCTCCCAAAGATGTGTAACTTGCACAGAATCATGAGGAAATAGCAAACTCAAACTGATGGGCATTTGCAAAGTAATAGGACTGTAAGCTTTCAAAGTGTCATAGAGTCCAAAAAGAGGTGAAAACAAAATACAGCCCACAATTCTGAATAGGAACCTTTGCTGTGAAAGACAATTTTGAGATAATTGGCGAAACTGGAATGGAGTCTAAGGTTTAAATGGTAGGAATGTATCAGCATTCATTCCCTAATTTTCCTGGTTCATTGTGATTATAAAGGAGAAGGTCTTGATGAAATGACAGCACAAGAATATTTCAAGGTGATTGGATGTCAGGTTGGCCACTTCTCCTTGTACTGTGCTTTCTGGGTTTCTGAAACCTTGCTATTGTTTCAAAGTTAGTGTTCTTTTTTTATAAAAAGCAAAGACCTACTAACCTCACTTATGAGGCCAGGTTCTCAGAATGTACTGACATAGGTGTAATACAGCAATCAGTCAATCAACATTTACCTACCGAGTTTCGACTCTAGGCCCAATGGCCTATATGACAAGACATGGCTGCTATGTCATCAAAACTAAGAAGAAATATATAAAAATAATGGATTGCTGGATATGGGCAATACTGGAAGTACATGCAATAGGCAGTTAAGAAGAAAATGACCTGCATGACTTGGAAAGGGCCCCAGGTGTGACACAGTGCAGGCAGGGTTTCAGGGCTGAGGATAAGCAGGGGCTCAGCAAGGGATGCCGGGACACCAGGACACCCACCTGACAAACAGCAGAGGTTGCTGTGGGAAGTACAATAGTGGATGCTGACACAAAGGTAGACACAGCATGGGACTCCTTGAAAGGGATGCCAAGGTGTGATGATGAGGTGGGTAACTCACTACTCCCAGCGAAGGATCCACCTTAGCAGACAAAATCACTTAGGACAAGAACCTACGATCATAGTCCTCCTGACTAGGTGCCAACTAAGGTGATAGTATTTGAATGTAATTATTACTTTCTTCAAGTGGAATCCTGTTTAGAAGCTCAGTGTATTCAGTAGGTAAGTATTTTAATATTCATTCACTTGACATCTTTCAGTAATCTGTTCCTTTTAATTGTGGGTAGTATTCCATTTGTAAAGGGTATACCACAACATTTTTATCCATTTACTGTTGATGGATATTTGGGTATGTCCAGTTTGGGGCTATTACAAGTGAAGTTGCTATGCATATTTATGTGTGGATGCATGATTTCATTTCTCTTAAGTAAACACCTAAGAGTGGAATGGCTGGATTAGGTGGTAGTGGGCATTTCAATTCTTAAGACGTTGTCAAGCTAGCTTCCCAAAATGACGGTACCATTTTACATTACCACTAACAAAGATTTCTCATATACAACAACTAAACCATGATCCATACCATTTTTTAAAGTAATGAGTTAGATTTCATTAAAATTTAAAACTGCTGTTCAAAAGACAGTTTTGAAAGAATAAAAAGATAATTCATAAGTTGGAAGAAGATATTTGCAAATCATATACCTGATAAATGACTTTTATGCTAAATANAGGGGAAATAAGGGAGGGATTTAGAGGAACCTATATAAAGGATACATGGACAACCACTGAGAAGGGTGGAAATGGGAGGGAGGGGGGAGGATGGGGGGTGGGATGGGATGGGAGTAATAGACAGAAAACTGTACTTGAAAAATAATTAAATAAAAAAATTGAAAAAAAAATTAAAACTGCTGTTCGAAAGACAGTTTTGAAAGAATAAAAAGATAATTCATAAATTGGAAGAAGATATTTGCAAATCATATACCTGATAAATGACTTATATGCTAAATATAAAAGGAACTCTCAAAATTCAATAAGAAGTAAACAATCCAATAAATAAAATAGAAAAATATTTAAAGAGAAACTTCACTAAAGGAAATAAATATATGGATTGTAAGTAAGCAAGTGAAGAGATGGTCCATATCATGACTCATAAATACAATCCAAACTAAAATCACAAGGACATACCACTACCTATTGGAATGGCTTCCATGAACGATACTGACCACATAGACAGATCTATGCTTTTCTATATATTGTACATGTATGTGTCACAATGAATTTATTTATGAAATAGCCATCAGTGATTCAGCTGAAATAATTAGTCAAAACAATTTGTCTTACATATATAAAGAATAGCCATCTGATCAAGTTCTTTATTTTTTATTAGTATTGTGACGTAGTGAGTGGAGGAAGAGGAAGATGAGGTCTCTGTGCAGGAGATTAAAGGTTCACCCTGGAGTCAATCACCAATGAAGTTGTATTAATAAGTAAATAATAAAATGTCCATCTTGAAAAGTTTATAAATCATTGATCCTATTTGAGACTAGTCTTATTTCATTGCTAGTTTTTTAATAAAGATTTTATTTATTTACTTTTAGATAGAGGGGAAAGGAGGGAGAGAGAGGAGAAAAACATCAATAATGTGGTTGCCACTCATGCGCCCCTCACTGGGCACCTGGTCCACAACCCAGGGATGTGCCCTGACTGGGAATCGAACCAGTGACCCTTTGGTTCACAGAACAGCACTCAGTCCACTGAGCCACACCAGCCAGGGCTTATTTCACTAGTAGTTTTAATATGACTGTTCAGAGTTGCTCCCCAGGCTTACTTTAACTGTTCATTTATGGCCTATGTTTCTTCAGACAATAATAACTTAGGTTTTAAATAAGCACATTTTAATAATAACTCACCCAGCGATTTTCACTCCTGCATGCTATCGCGAGACCATAATTTTCCCGCAAATGTTACCCTCCATGGTGTTTCTAGGCACTCCTTAGAGAATACTTCACATTTGCTCACGCACAGAATTTACTAGAGCCCACATGGTGAGCACCATCACGGGGCTATTTGTCTCTGTCTCCCACCTCTTTTCTGGGGACACCCTGTGCTGTTACGGCTCGCAATTGAGCCACCCCTCTGGCCACCGCTCCCCTATTACCAAGACTGTTCTCCGGAGCCTTTTCAGGCTCAAATCAGTGATGAGTTTGGGGGTCCTCAAAGTCCAGATACTATGCTGCTTTCTCTACTTCATTTGCATGCTATTCTATGAAAGACTGGGTTGTAAAAGAAACAAAATAGAGATTCTAATTTTAAAATAGTATTGTAATAATTTTAATGTGAAATGTACTAGATAATTTCAATGATAGGAAAGACATAGTGAGGGGAAGAATAATAAATTATGAGAAAACATAAAGAGAAATTTTCTACATCACAAAATAAAAATATATTTTACAAAGAAAGTATTAAATTGAAGGTAAGGAAAAGCCTAATAAATATGTAAGTAAAATTCTGGGAAAGAGGAAACAGAGAGAATGGAGGAAATGCAATATTCAAAGAAATTAATGGTTGAGAATGTTCTAGAATGGCTGCAAGACCGAAATCTTCAGGTTTTTAAAGGATAATAAACCCTAAGCAGGATATATGCAATAACACCTATTTCCAAGCACATTTCTACGAAGGCGGAGAATACAAAGGACATAGAAATTCTACAAATAGCAGAAGAAACAAAAATAAAAGACTTATTTGTCATCTTGGCATAAAAATGGGAGCTGGAAGAGAGTATAATACTACCTCTTAGAGCTAACAGAAAATAGCTGACTAACTATATAGAACCACATACATTTTGAAGTTATGTTTAAGGAATTAAGATAAAACAAATACTTTTCAACCAAATAATAAATAACCTTAGAAGAAAAGAGAAGAAAAGAAACAAGAAAAGATTAAAATTATATATGTTAAGCAAGGTAATTAGTAAATCATAGAAAATATACAAAAACAACATTTTAATGAAATAATAACATTAAATAGTAATGGTTGATTATGGATGTTAACATGCAAGATGAAACTAGTGTAGGGTGCTCCCTTTTTTGCATTTATGAAAGAAATATTCCAGGAAGCTCAAAATTAGTGTGTGTGTATATGTGTATGTGAATTAATTTAGACTGTAAATTATGCTAAATATATAGATAATCAATAAAGAATAATAGCTTATAACTTCAAATCATTGGAGGGGGAAAATAAAATTTTAAAAACTTAGTGATTCCAAAAGAAGGCAGAAAGGAGGAAAAAAAAAAGAAAACATGAAAAAATAGGTAAAAATAAATCATGAAATGGATGTCAAAATAACCATGAAATGGATGCAAAAATAAAACAATATATATAGTATGTTTTATTGATTATGCTATCGTAGTTTTCCCAATTTTTTTCTCCACTTTATTGCCCCTTCATCCTGCACTCCCCCGCCCTCCAGCACTCTGCTCCTCCCCTCAATTCATGTCCATGGGTTGTACATATAAGTTCTCTGGCTTTTCTGTTTCCTATAGCATTCATAACCTCTCCCTGTCTATTTTATGCCTACCAATTATGTTTCTTATTTCTTGTTCCTTCCCTCCTCCCCATTCTCTCCCTCCCCTTCCCCACGGAAAACCCTCCATGTGATCTCCATTTCTGTGATTCTGTTCCTGTTCTAGTTGTTCCCTTAGTTTTTGGTTTTTAGGTTCAGTTGTTGATATTCATCATTTGTTGTATTTTACTGTTCATATTTTTTTATCTTCTTCTGTTTCATAGATAAGTTCCTTTAACATTTCATATAATAAGGGCTGGGTGATGATGAACTCCTTTAACATGACCTTATCTGGGAAGCACTTTATCTGCCCTTCCATTCTAAATGAAAGCTTTGCTGGATAGAGTCATCTTGGATGTAGTCACCTTTCATGAAGTCACCTTTCATGACTTCAAATACTTCCTTCCAGCCCCTTCTTGCCTGTAAGGTGTCTTTTGAGAAATCAGCTGATAGTCTTATGGAAACTCCTTTGTAGGTAACTCTCTCCTTTCCTCTTTCTATTAAAAATTACAACAAATGTAAATAAACTGCATTTGACAACTAACAGAAATTATCATACAGGAATGACAGATTGTGAGAGTTTAGTAAAATTTCTACTATGTAGGTCTACATAACTTGCTGAAAGACAACTGATTCTAGGAGACAAAAGAAGGCTTTTTAGAGAAGGCAATATGTGAGTCAGGTATGTGAGCATGCCTGGGAAGTTGCCAAGTACACGGAAATAAAAACAAGCATTTGTGAAAAATTATTGTAATGTATTTTTACCCTTCCCTTCACTTAGTGGAAGAATGGAAGGGTTGGAAGCAAAAAGGAGGTATTAAAAATTAGAATTCCTTTTATATTTAGCAAAGGTTTTCCTGTTCTAGAAAACTTTCCCTGATCTTTTAAAACTGAAGAAATTTCTTGGGTGAGTTTCATAGAGCATTAGATTAGTGATTCAAAAACTCTGACCATAGCTCTCATGATAAAGTGCACACAGGGCTGAGAGAAATTAAGATATTAGCCTCATTACACATTCAATACTGTCTTTTTGGATTTTTTGGTATTAAAAATCCTTTATATTATGATTAATGGTGATATATAATAAATTTTTGTTTGCTTCTTGTTTATTAGTTTTTAATTTCTTTTTTGACAACATATGGAGTTGGCAATAAAATCAAATCTTTTTTCCTCTGGTATTAAATTTCAGTTATTACAATAAATTCCATGAAATACAAAAGCCTCAAAACCAGTAGGTTAAATGACTCTCAAAACTTCTCTTGAAGCCCTGGCTGGTGTAGCTCAGTGGATTGAGCACAGGCCTTCGAACTAAAGGATCGCGGTTTGATTCCCAGTCAGGGCACGTGCCTGGATTGCAGGCCAGTTCCCAGCAGCGGACGCACAAGAGGCAACCACACATTGATGTTTCTCTCCTTCCCTCCCCCTCTAAAGATAAATAAATAAGATCTTTTAAAAAAACTTCCTTTGAAAAGATTTATATAGCTAGAAATATAATGTTTTCCACAGACTACACAAGAGATAAAAAATTGTTTTAAAGAGAACCAATCTAAAAACTATAGAAAGTATTTTTCTCCCTGGTTTGACAAATTTCCTTCTTTTGGAAATACATGAGTCTCTTGTTCTCAGAACAGTAAACCAAAAACTAGGCATACAAACTTTTTATCTGTTCTTTTCCTTTAGAGACAAAATATCTTATTGAATAATTCAGTTCCTATGCATTGGTGTATGCTTTACAAAATCAATACAGAGCTTTTATTTGTCTCTAAGGAAAAGGAGTATTTTTAAAGTACTAACAGATTAAAGAAGCTATGGCCATATATTTATTTGTGTCCTTTCTTTTTTTTTAACGATTTTATTTATTTATCTTTAGAGGGGAAGGGAAGGAGAGAGGGAGAGAAGTATCAATGTGTGGTTGCCTCTCGTGCGTCCCCTGCTGGAACTGGCCTGCAACCCAGGCATGTGCCCTGACTGGGAAACGAACCATGATTTTCTGGTTCGCAGGCCTGCGCTCAATCCACTGAGCTACACCAGCCAGGGCTATTTGTGTCCTTTCATATGTATTCTCTGCATGTAGCATAATGCATTCTCTTTATTTCTAATGTTTTTCGAGAAATATTTTCTTACACAACAGCTCTCTCACATATTGTTGATATACTACATGAGTAACAATACCCGTTAGCCTTGTCATGCTGAATCAAGAGCGTGCATAATCCACGTGATGTGATTTACGTATGTACAAATCATAAGGTTTTACATGAGGCATGGAACGCCAGCACAGGCACGCATACTCAGCTTTCACAGACATCTCCCATTTCCCATCTTCCTAAACCTGTGAAAAATGCCTACTGTCTTTATTGTATTAGTAAACATGAAGGGGGGAAGCAAATGAGCCAAAGATAAAACTTTGCCAACAGCTTCATTTTCAATTTTTTAAAAAGCCAATTTTCCCAGAATATTAATTTTCCAAGCACAGTACCCAAGCCTTTACACATCAAGAGAGGGTCTAGACATTTTTGCCTCTTCAACACCCGCTCTCCTGTGTTACACAGTGGCATTTTTCAGAGGCCACATAACATATGATATTGAATTGTGAAATGTATGCGCACTTGGAAGAGCTTCACAACGTGGTAAATCAGTATTCTTTAAATGACCAATGCATGCCTGACTAAACCACCCATGGATAAAGGATCCACTCAATGTGCAGGGTAGATTAATAGATTATCATGTAACTGATTATAAAAAAAATATAGTGTTACATTTTCAGATTCTACACTGCAACTAACCTTCAAGAAAACATGAATTGCCAAGTTCTGTGTTGCATGAAAGAATATGCATACACAGCTGAAAAGTGTATTAAAATACACTATCCTCTTCTAACTCCTCATCTGTGTAAAGCCAGTTTTTCCCCCTGTACTTCCACAGAACGTATTGAGATGGACATAATGCAGAAGCAGGTGTGAAAACCTAGCTATCTTTCATCGAGTCTGACTTTACAACGTGCACAGCAAAAATGTAAGCACAACGCCAGACCTGGACCATAAAGTTAGAGAATGGACGCTCCAGGGAATTCGTTGAAAAACGGCTTTTGCGTGACAGAAGAAAAGTTGTTCTAGAAGAACATTTCCCCAATTTAAAGTAAAACTGTGTTTAAAGGCCATATAAAAATTGGAGCCAAATTCTTTGTCAGGCTGCTTGGGGCATTCTGCAAGGTAAAGAAAATTACTTGGCCGTAAGTCATAATGTGAAATTGGTAGGTACTGATATATACACGAAAAATGTACATCTCAAAGCCACTTCAGCTTAAAACACTAAGAAACACCACCAAATGGGCCTAACTAATCTAATCAGAAGCATCTAATCTAAATCGTAATTTTTTAATTAAGAAGAATCAATGAATAAAAATTATATGTACCTTTATTGCGTTTTTGTACATCACCACTTCTGGAGTGTGGGATTTTATTTTTTCACTCATAAATGTTCCAATACTGTTAACTTGAACTCAAGGCCACTTATGAAGGCATATTCATTACATAAATATTTATAAATGTAAGCATTGCAACCAAAAGAAAAGTCTCTGTTACCCATGGAAGTGAAGTTCTTGAGGTGTCACAAGAAAAAGAATTTTCTGAGACCTGCACGGAAAGGTGGGGTTCCATGGTAAGCTTTATCAATGAGGTAAAAATTAAGCATTTTTTCCTCCTGACTTCCCAAGGTCCCATCTCCGCCTGTCTTGCCATGGAAAAGGTCTAATCTTGTCTCCAGCGGGACCAAGGGGAAGGCCACTGCTCAGTTTCCATATCAAGGACCAGTTGAGTCCAGTCAAGCATCGGGCTAGCTGGGCACGTGTCTCCAGCTGCAGTCCACTGCTGTGCCGAAGTATTCAGGCTCCTCCTGGGGCCTGTGGGTGGAGACCCCCTCCTGGGGCCTGTGGGTGGAGACCCCTGGCTATGGTGCATGCGGCTGCTTGGGCCACATGACCACAGAGATCACATGTGTACCATGTGAATGCAGGTCATTGGGTGAGAGAGAGAGCAAGATTCTTTATTCCCCTGGGATTATATTGGTTTGGGCTTGGAAAAAACCAGAAGCTTTTTTCAAATTGGCCAATGAATATCCCAAATTTTGATGGGCTTTTGATAAGCCCACCCCCTAGTTAGACTGACAGGCCTCTTTGGTCAAGCCCCTCCCCCTGCTCCATTTTGGCTTGTGTTCCTGTGCCTGCCTTCCCCTGCTTCCTCCCCCCACCTCCCTGACACCAGCAATCTGGCACCAGAGTCAAGGGAGAAGTGTCAAGGGAGAAGTGTTAGTCCCCTTGGTGAAGCAATGCTGTGGTCCCCTAGCGAGTGTGGACCCATAGCTTCCTGGTGAAGGTAACAGGCTCACGCTCCCACTTATTAAACTCAGTGTCTAGCCCCCTTTACTTCCCTTTCTTTTATTAATAATTAGCTAAATACCAATGGTGGTATCACCAGTGATGTTAATAGAATCAAGAATGATAAAAAGATGTAATTTATGCTAAGGAGAATAATATTTAGTTCAGGATTAATATTCTACATGAAAACCAATGATAACACTGACATGATTTGAATTTACTTATCTAGTGATGAGAAACACAAAAAGTGCCAATCATTCCCCTTTCTCATGAAAAGTAGATAAAACGTTTTCCTGGAGAGTTTGAAGAGAAATAAACATACACCATGAAGAGAATATTTTTCTCAAGGTAGAGACCTCAGCGTATTGTATGCAAATCCACCGGTCACAGTCCTGACGCTGAGTCAGACAACATTTTTATGGACTTTTCCTCCATCGTGCTCCTACTCTTTCTATCACCTGAGCCCCTACCTGTTCCTCTCTCACTATGCCCTATCCGTGCCTCAGTGTGTCTTCTATAGATGCCGTGATCAGAATCAGAAAACCCCCAGCTATTCATGGCTCTTCATGTTTAAAGTCGCTGCCTACAAGATGAAGTCCATACTCCTCGGCTTCATGTGAATCCTTTTCCAATCTTCCCTTCCTGCCTTTCCACGTCTCCTCCATTTGTTTCTTTGTGATGCTGCAGAGCCAGCCAAATCCTCTGTTTCAGAAACGCTCTCCCTTCTTATTTCAAACCTGTGTATTCTTCTCATTCTCCATCTCCTAGAAACCTAATCATGAGAACACTCATTCGTTGCAAAATTCATACCTGGGATTTTATGACCCTGGCTTTGTAAAAACAAGAATTGTTGTATCTCATATTTTTTCTCCAATCCCAAATTGATGTAAAATTCTAACTAATAATAATAATCATAGTCACCATTATTTATTCATGATGTATTAAATACTTTTACTTAGTGGTGGGAGCAGCCAAATTGCTCATAAAATTCAAATGTACTGAAAAATAAAAGTTGAATGTTTTGCCTATAATTTACCTAATCTTTTCATGACCTTACCTCTTGAGTAGTAACCAAAAAAATTGTTAATGTAAATTTTGTTGAATTTAAACTTAATTTCACCCAAAACTTCAGATCCTTTGTTTAGATACCATTCATTTTTTTATGACACCTGTCTATTTTGTGTGTGTGTGTCTCTGTCCTCCCGTCCCTTAAACCTACTCATGTAGGTGCTTGCGTGCAACAGAACTCAGGATTTCCAAGGCCAGGTGCTTGCTTCTCATGTCCCCTTTCCTCCACCATACTGTTGTTTCCCCGATGGTAAAAGTTATTCAAACCAAAACCTGGGGTGGGGCAGTTCTTTACCATTTTTCAAAAGCAAACAATGAAACAATCCTGTTGATTTCATTGTCCAAAACTTTCTATTCTCCATTTCCTCCTTCCCCGCTATCCCTCCTACTTGCCCCAGATCTCAGCTTAGTGACCACCACTTGGCTACTGAAATACTCTGCTTCTAGTCCTGCCCCTTCCAAGAGACCCTCCAGGCCACACCTGAGTTGCTCTGCTTAAAATATAAATCTAATTACGACACTGGTTTTCTTAAAATCCTTCCTGGCAACATAATAAATTCCAATACACTTAGCTTGGCAGAGAATGACATGAGATGTGACATGGTTACATCTTTTTGGTAACATTTACTACTGTTTCCTATCTCGCAATTAATACCCTCAGTGTGGAAATGCCTGTAATTTCCCCTCCCCCCATGCTTTTTTTAAAAAAAAAAAATCTTTTGCTTTTGATCATGGCATTCCTTTCTTCCTTTCCAGGATTTTTTTTTTCACATTTACTTGTCTGGCTAAGTCTTAGTTGTTTTTCCAGTGTGTAACATCTATGACATCACTCTACTTCGTGCATGTAGTGCCCCCAAACTTATCAAGACTTGTCAGGACTGGATTTGTGCCTGGGTAGAAAACTATTTTCCTTAATCTCAAGTGACCTTTCAAGTCTGAAATTCTAAACTATGTGATTTCCCTTCCTAGTCACACACCAAGCCTCTCAGACGCAGCTCCTTCCCTCTTCAAAACTCTGTGTGAGGCTTTGCCAACTCAAAAAAAAAATACATCAAGGAATTCAAAGAAAACATTTCTCAGTTATCTGGATTCTGATAACTCATGGAGTACATGCCAAATTAAGATAAGAATCTACATGAACAAGATCTACTCCAAGAAACTTCCTAGAGGGAACTTCAGCTGATTTTCATCCTTTTGCCAATTCCAAAACTTCCCAGTCTTTCTTCCAAACCATTTTTACACATTGTATATACAAGTATAAATGGCAAAATATACAGACTCATGGACTCTTAGGCTGATAAAAGACATCGAATTTCACTCGTCTAAATATCTTTTTTGCAGAAAAGAAAAGGAGGCCCAAAGATTTTCTGAAAGGCATATTGCTCCTGAGTTTATATGTTTCTGGTCACAAGGGTAGGTGTGTATCACCAGACTTCATATATGTATTTATAGGCACATCTATACTGCAGAGTGTGTGAATATAGTCCTGTCCTATCCCAGATTTTAAAAGATAGAAGTCACGGCTTCTCCTTGTTCATTCTTTCTTTAAAAAAAATCAGCACTACCTGATTCTGTTTTTACGCAGTAGGCGAAGGAAAATGCAGACTGAGTCAGTGACAGACGCCCTCACCACCAATCTCTGGCTGGTGTGACGGATCACCCTGACCCGGCCTTTGTTTCTGCTGGCACGGGTGTCATTCTCCCACGTCAGTGGCATCCATTTCCCGAGACTGTGGTCAGAACGGAGTTTCGAGTGCCATTTATCAACAATGATTCTACTGGACACTGCGCTGGCTTTCTCCCTGCGATGTGTGCCTGGAAGTTTCTTTAACAGTGGAAACAGTGGTTATGTAGCCTGCTGGAGAGTTGGCCAGTACCCGGTCAATCTGTCATTTGTAAGCCACTGTGAGTGATTGATCGTTGCTCTCTTCTTTCCTCCCTTCAATATATGCTTTATAATAGATGTCAGCTTCTATTATGACTCTAAAGACAATAAAAGTTGACACTTTGTTTAAGAGGGGCAGGGCTAGATTGGGTTCTCCTTCTTTGTGGTCTTTAATGAAAGGCATCCGAGTTACATATGACTACACCTGTGATAAGTAAGGTACACCTGTAATAAATAAGGTAGAATAGTCTTATCCAGTGTCCACTGGGAGAAACTGGAGTTCAGAAGTCCAGCCCAAGCTTCCTTGAAGGGGAATCAGAGGTTCGGAAAGAGTGAGCTGCAGGTGTAGGTGTTGGGTGCATTGGCGCTTCACCTGCACCCCACGCCTTGAGCTACTTGTTCCTCGCCCACCACCTCCCTACCAGTCCGATGCCCAAACGAGTCGGCCCTGAGCCGGGAGACTAAAGACGCTGGGGTGGCCTCACTCCGCCCATCTCAGCCCGCCCGCTTGGTTTCTGTTTAACTGAAATCTCCTGGACGTTGCCGGTGAGTAAGATCACACAGGTTTCCAGCGTGCATCTCTGAGATGCCCGTTCTGGAGGCACGCTGCCTTGCGTGCCCACTGCCCAGACTCACCGTGGTTTCCCCACGTGTGCTTTGTCCCCACGTGAAAGTTATGACGATGTATGTCGAGAACCAGATTTTCTTCACTAGAGATATTTCCAACCGTGTGTTCAAATCATGGTAAGTATTTAATATGAGAATAACAATTTAAAATGTTTAAATGTCCTAATGAGAGGTGAGCATTTAAAGTAAATTCATCATATTTTTATTGTTATTCAAGTTGCTAATTCTTATTTATTTTTAAAAATTGTATTTTCATATAACAAACTTAAACTATAAATCTTTATATGTATGCCAGCCACAGCCAAAGTCATATGATAAATTAACTTAGGTACCACAAATAAAAGAGTCCTTATTTTATGAATATTATAATTAAGACTTAGAGAATTCAGTTTAATACCCAGTCTAGAATTAAAGGCTAGTTTTGTTTGCAGTAAGGATAAATGTCCTTCAGCTTCTTTTCCATGGAATATTCTTGACTCATGTGTTTGGTGACCAGCAGAGGGCGGTATGTACACAGCTGCAGGTCTAAATTCTTGAAGCTGGGTCCCTTCCATCCCTACCCACAGGCACTCAAACCACCACCGCCACTGCAAGGTTCAACTCAGACTAGATCAAGTGAGAGAGAAAAATCGGTGTTCCCACGTTTGTTCCCATCACATGAAAAGCTAACCCTTAGGTGGAGACTAAATTTACACCAATATAACTGTTCTGATATAAATGCAGTACAGTCTGAAGCATATTCAAGGAAAGTAGGTAGATTCATTTGTACCTTGTTGCAACCACCAGTCATGGTGAAAAACTCAAAAATAGCCCTGGCTGGTGTGGCTCAGTGGATTGAGCACCAGCCTGCAAATCAGAGTCCCGGGTTCAATTCCCAGTCAGGGCACATGCCTGGGTTGTGGAGCAGGTCCCCAGTAGGGGGCACTTGAGAGGCAACCAGACATTGATGTTTCTCTCCCTCTCTTTCTCCCTCCCATCCTCTCTCTCTAAAAATAAATAAATAAAATCTTTTAAAAAGTAAACTTAAATATAATTTTGCTAAAACTACTTATTACACATAAATTCTCACAAAGCAAATTTTACTCTATATGTTTCTAATATATCACTAGAAAGGTCACTTTTCAGAACTCTATTGCTTCTAGACAGATTTAGAAGGCTTTTTATAGCTTTCTTAAGCTTTCTCCTCTCAACAGGAGATTGATTTGGTAACATTTAAAATGCTTTTATTTGTTTAAGTCAAAAACTTCCAGGGCAAAATCATAGCTGCATTTCATATGAAAAAGATTTATTTTTATAGATATATAATGCCTTACTGAAAAACTGTATAATATTGGAGAAAATGAGTAATGAATAATCAGTAGTGGGCCTGCTCTAGGTGATCACACAGAATACTTCCCAAAATAAGGTGAGACCCTCCCTTTCCCTTGACCCCAGGTGTGGGAGTCTTCCAAGAAAGTAGAAAAATGCACTTTAGAGAAAAGAATCACATGCTTATTAACTCCCACAATTCCTGTCGTTCCTCTGCACAGTCACTCTGCTCGCCTGCTCATCCCACTACCAGCCTGGACACAGCGACGCACACACTTCCTGTCAGAACTTAGTGTCAGTCTGAGGAGGAACCCATCTTCTCAGGGTTCTGAGAAACCTTAGGGTTCCCGGTCACGTCCATCAGGAAAAGGATCCTAGCTTCCCCGCCTCCCCTCCAGGCCTCCCTGCTGTCTCACATGGATGACAGGGTGAAGGGAAAGACTGGCCTTTTTCAACTCCCCTGCCCCCTAAACTTAGATACACTTTCACTCACACACACACACACACACGCTCTGCTATTTGGAATTCCCGCAGAATAAAGCAAGTCAGAACTGTCATTATTTGCTTACCATACACTGTCACAGGGGAAACCATGTCAAATGGTTGCTATTAGGTCACTTTTCCCCACAGTACTTTCCTGTGGTTCACTTTCCTCGACTCTATGTGCAATTCATAGGAGTGAACACAAACCATTACTTTACATGGACAGATCTAAAAGCAAACAAAAAATCAGCTCGACCAGTTTATTTTTTCTCATGCGTTTAGCAGCTGAATTAGTTGGCTGCCCGATCCCTCTACAGAAATTGTTCTTATTGACCACCAGCGTTCAGTAAAAGCCAAGGGATAATCATTTCTGTTCATTTTCCAGAAATTCTCAGAAACATGGGGTGTTCCAGGCCGTTCGTTCTGCTTAGATTGATGACCACATCCAATTCGTCCTATGTTCTGCCTTAGGTTTAATTCTGTCATACCTTTTAATATTTTTCCTATCATGCTTGACCTCTCCTTTTTTAGTCTTAAAAAAAGCTGTCAATTTTACTGCTGAGTGACCTCCTCTCTTTCTGATTTCAAGTGTGAACTTCAGCATCTAGTTAAGAATCCATTGACGAAACCTAAATCTAATGTAGTTCCGTCACTAACCTCTCATTCTGAGGCCATCACCAAGTTCTCTGATCTGTCGTTTCTTTGGCGTTATTGATTGATTGGTTGATTGGGTTTTACACTTATTGTCCGTAGTAACCATTTGATTCAGCATTTACATAACAGTGCGTGAAAGTCATCGCTCTAAGAACTTTTCCAGTCTTAGCACATTCCATCTTCATACAACTCTGTGAAACAGACATTGTTATCCCCATTTCACAGATAAGGAATTCGAGGCAGGACAAGGCTAAGTCTCCCTCTGAATGGACAGCAGGTCAAGGTGGAAGTCAGCAGGTAAGTCAACTTGATTCCAGAATCCGTGCTCCTCGCTTGGCCTGTACAATGTTCTGTCTCCCACACGTGTGTCCTGTCACAACCTACCACACACACACAAATGCACACAACCCACGTGTAGAAATGAAACAAAGTTTCATGAAAGACTGTGTCCTTACTATATACAACCCAGTAAGCGCAGTAAGCAAATGTCAAATACAATTTTATTACTATCAAAATAAATACAGAAGACTCCAAAAAGAGCAGCACAAACAAAGACAAACAATCTTAGGCGAGGCCCACTAAACTGATTTCAAAACCCACGAATGGGTACTGATCTGCAGTTTGAAAAATAGCGTTACTTTTCATCTCCTTAGCAGCTCTCGATTTCAACATCTCTCTCCGCAGTGGCTGCTCCTGTCACAATTCTGGCTTTTAGTGATTTTTACACAAATTATTATTTGCTTCCTCATTTTAACTTTCTTCACAAGAGACACATTGGTTCACATGATTCCTGGTTTAGAGTCCTTCATTGCCTCTCCATGCCTTTCACACTCAAGAAGATAAGCCCGGGGGCAGAAGGTCATACTCAAGAAACGAGGCCACACAGTCTCAGGCTCTGGCCTCCACACCCACTCTCCAGGCTCTCAGACACCCCTGCTCCCCCATCCTTCACCCTCCTACGCCTTCATTTCAGCCATATGTGGGGGCCTTGGGGATAGGAAAGCATTTGGAATTATTATAAAGGTAATAAACAGTACATATGCCTGCCTTCAAAGAATACCAATTTATACTGGAAAGGTTCAGACATTCCACCTGTTTATATAATAAAGTGAAAATCAAGAATTGTGCTATATCAAAAGTTTAATGTTATAAAATAGAAATAAGACATTTGCCTCAAACTTATTAACATCTTTAAATTTGTTATTAAACTTCTTTGCAATCAGTTGCCAGACTCTCTAGACTGTGTCCTGCCCAAATAATTGATTGGTCTTTGTTCTGCAAAGCAGGGCAACAGTGAGGCAAGAACCAGTGATGCCCTGGGGTCTGGGCAGAAAAGCCCACCGAGTGCACGACAGGTGGGGAATAAACTGACGTGCAGGACCTGGCACTAACTCGAGAGACTGGAGCTGGAGACAGCTGGATTTGGAGGGCCGGGAGGATTTTGCATTTTAGAAAGTAGCAGGAGGAGAAGAGAGAGCTGAAGAGAAGTTGCTTTATGTGCATAGATTTGAGAGAAATGAAAACGAGGATTTGAAGAAAATTTGACTTCTAAAACCAGAAGCCGAACTTTTATGTTTCCCGGATGAAGCACATACGTACAGATCCCGGACATGCCAAGCCCTGTTCTAACTGCTCTACGAATAGTAACTCATTTAATTCTCACAACCGCCCTCCGAGGCTGACATTGCTGCTGTCTGCACTTCACAACGAGGAAACCAAGACGGGAAGTGAAATAACCTACTCGAATCAGACACACAGGAGACGGCGGAGCTGGGGTCTGTGCCCGAAGGCGGGCCCCAGGCCCTGTGAATTTAGCGCCAGCCCTGAGCTACTATTCCTCAAATGGAGGCCCTGTAGCTTCCATCCCGCTGGAGTGAATTCCTTCCTGGGGCCCCCACGCAGTCTGATGCCGGGTGGTCTTCCCAAGCCCATCTCCGGCGTTTCCTTCTAGCCTGCAATTCTGCCACCACGCTGGCCTTTCTTCCCCTGTGACAAAGCCAGTATTCCCAGCCTTAGTGTGTTTGCAGTGGCCACTCCCTCTGTCACCTGGTGTACCCTTCTGGTGAGAGGGTGGCCGCCTCTCCAGGGTCTCCAGATCCAAGGACCAGGGTGTTACCTCCTAAGAAAGACCCTCAAGATCACAAACTGAGAGAACCCCCCCCCCACGACTGTCCAGCAAAACAACCCACCCTACTTTGCCTATCTTTGTGGCCAGTACAACTCTCCGGTACTTTTCTTGGCTGTACAGTTATTCACTATGATTTGATTTTCCTCCCACAAAAATGAGAGCTTCCTGAGAACAGAGACCTTGTCTCACTCACTGAAATCATCCAAACAACATGGTTTTCCTACTGTTTGACCTTAATAACCACCCGCGGAAATGATAAAATTTGCTTGGCACATTTGGGTCAATTAAAGGAGATTTGCTACATGTACATGCAGCTTACTGAAAAAAATTATATTTATTATATAATTACGATAAGATAAAAAAGATATAAATACTAGAGGTCATATTGAATATTAAACTTTGTAAAGTTTTTAAAAATCTTTATATAATTTTCATAGAAAATATGACCTGGTTTTTATGAACATACTGTCTCATATTAAGCTTTGTGCTTAAAATACCAGCAAAACGTATGATGATATTTTAATGGCGATATCTTTAAATTCTTGATGGTATCAATGAGAAACTTTATCACAAAGGGAGATAATAAAAATTTGCAACAGAAGTGTATTTATAGTAACTAGCAGATCTTTCTATTTTCATTATGAAACATAATGCTGGAATGTTTATATAATTTGGCCAACACCCTAAACCTTTTTTCGTGCAGTGTTTCAAAATGACAGAGGAGCTCTGATTTGCAGTGTACATGCACCAGGGCAGCCATCCTCAGCTAACCAGGCTGCTCTTGCCAGATCATACCCCCTGCAAACGTCGCTGCCCTATGTGGAGACACAGTCAGTGGTGGTGTTTGGTGGCCTCCTCCTCTGGGTCACCACCTGGTGTCTTTCCTTCCCCTTTTCTGGTGGGTTGCAAATATTTCTCCATTAGAATCAGCAACATACATTCTCCGTCAGTTCAATGGGTCGCATGTTGAGGAGGAGAGAAGAGCTCTTAGCTAACTGTCCAAGTAGGGGATTTTTTTTTTTTTTTGGCCAGGCTCAGTGAGGCAGGGCAAATTTGTGAGTGCTGGATGTGGCTTCTTCTGAAAACTGTGTGAGATGACCCCTGGGTGCACCTCTGCGGACCTATCTCCTGATGAAGGTCCTCGGGTGAGGCTGCTGGCTCCTGTGAGCTCTAACCTCCCTGTGGTAAGTAACATGGTGAGGCAGACTGATGGTGACAGGAGAAACTCTACGTAGAGCCTTGCTCCTCAAAGTGTGATTTATACAGGCAGGACTAACATCCCTGTGGCATTTGTGAGAAACACAGAATCTTACTCTCCACCCACTTCACTGGACACAAATATACATTTAACAAGACCCCTTTGTAATTAGTAAGCTCATTAAAAAGCACTGGTTCATTATACTGCTTAGAAGACAGTTGGCAAGGAATATTTGTGGAATAGTATTATATGATTTATATAATGAAAATGCAGAGCACTGAAAGGATGTTGCAGTGTTTTATGTTATGTTTAAGAACTTCCCCGTGGTTTACTCTCACACAAACACAGTTTATTTGAAAACATCATGCAGAATGAAGATGACTGCAAGTAGAATAAAACTTCTCATAATGGTGCTGCTTCCAGTCTTTACGAGTTATTAAATTACCAAGCCATTACTTCCTTTTGTCAAGCCATCTTTCTGAAAGGAGTTATTTTCATAAAACACATGCCAGCCTTCTGCTTTTCCTCTTTATCACGCTGCTGTATATAATAGGTACATACATTAAGTGGACATAATACATATAAACATAATATATAAGCACATCTTAGACTGGATCAAAGACCAGTATTTTTTAAAATCACTGTTCAATTTGTTCACTCACACAATTTGCCGACTCTGTAAGGCACTCATCTTTCCAGCTTGTTGCTTTTCACGTCCTCCCGATTCCCTTCCTGGCCTTAGAAATGACTGTTCTGCCAATTGAGACACCAATTATTTGCAACTCCAGACTGGCCTAGACTCTCTTAGCCATTCTCAGGTCAACCAGAGGTGAAGAAGATTGTTAAGCCTTCTTTTGCAAGGTAGCACAGAATCATCTCTTTGCTGTTTTCACTCTTTTCCTGGGATCCCCAATGATACTCCCTAGGTTATCACTCAGACTCTTCCAAAATGAATTACAAGTTGCAGTGTCTAGGTAACTCTTTGAACTACTCACTCTGCAAGTCTTCCCTGAATACCCTCCATAGGTGTGACCCGTATCCAGAGGGCTCCATCAGCTAGAATATTGCAGGTCAGACTGAAGAAACGAATGCCCACCCCTGAGGGGTGCATCGGGGGAGTCGTTCCTTCTCACTCGGAGCACACGTCCACCACAGCTTGACAGTGAGCTCTCGCTCGGGGTCATTCAAGGATCCAAGCTGATGGAGATTGCACCTGCATGTCTGTTTTCGTGGTGTCACGACAGAGGATGGCAACAAGGCGAACCACAACGGGCTGTTACAGTGTATACCTAGGAGGGACACAGGTCACTTCTCTCACATTTTATTGTCCAGAGCGAGTCATAAAGCTGCACTGAGCTTCAAAAAAACTGAGGAAGTACACCCCTGCCATGGATCCCCAAGGGACAGAGCCATGTGAACAGCCCTAACACCAGGGGCCGATCTAAAGAGAAACCTAATTAAGTACCATCCTGTTGTCTAAAACCTTAGAAACTAGTTGCAGAACAAAGTAGGTATGTCAACATTATGTCAACAGAGTTGAGTGGCAGGTACAAGATGTCCTGAGACTCAGAGTGTGGTGCTGAGAAAAAAAATGTGTAAGGACTTCAGAGATAAAAGAGACACATGTGGATACGTAAGTAAAGGACATGTGGGGAAAAGGTGAGACCGTGGCTAACTTGGATCCCAAGTGGGAAGTGGAAGGACAAAGGACATTCATGGCCGTGGGGAACGGGCTTCTGGAAAGTGGGTATGAATTGACCTAAAAGAAACATTGGAAACACTTGTTTCAACAGGGGCAGAGAGTCTCATGTATGTCTGTTACCAGGCAGCCTGGAGAGGCCCAGTAGGAGCAGGTTATAAAGAGCCTAAATGCTAAGATAACGTTTGCACATTGCCATGTACATGAACTACTTTGGGCTTGCTCACCTTTGACCTCCTCTTAAGCCTTTTGATGGGGGACCACCCACGACATTGCAATGTATTGATGATGGACCACTGCATTACAGACTGACTGAGAAGCTAGAGAGCAGAGAAGCACACCAGACTTACCAGAGAACAGGGCTACATAGACATTTACACCCCTTCTTCACTCAATGCAGGTGCATTAACAAAGTTTCCTGATAAAGAAATGGCCACGAGGCCAATCTGGCCCTGAGCATTTCGGGGTCAATAGGAAGGATGCAAGGGCCAAACAGAGCGAAGCTCCAGTTTCAAAGCCCCGCTGGTCCCTCAAGGTGGCAGGAAACAGGCTTCTCCTATGGACAGGAAGGAGGGGAGAAATGAAGGTGTGGATTTCAGAGAGCCTTCTCATTAGCATAATTCTGCATCTGGCATCTTTCTGGATATCAGTTTCCCTTCTTGTGAAAATAAAAGGCATTGGATTTATAATCCTCAAGGCTACAGGTTTAAATATTTTCCTTCTTGGTTCATCAATTAACAAATATTAAGGATAAAATACATGGTATTTTATGTATTTTATCAACAGAGATATGCTAGAGATGTAGTCTTTTTGATCAAAGGATTATTTAGCATATGAGAGAATAGGTAACCAGATAACTAACAATGCAGGACAGCTAATGACGTTAAACTCCTACACAGCACTTTTCAATGAAATAATAATACTTTAGTGGGTAAAACCAAGAACCATCTTTTCCCATTATCCTAATGATCTTGCTTCATGACTTGAGAAACTTACCAAAGCAAACCAGCTGTCTCAAGTACAACAGGATGAGGGGTGGCTTCTAATTAGCTGCCCAAGAGAAATACACCACAGTAGAATTGCACATTTAAAGGGGTATTTAAATGTCCTCTTTTTCTTGGTTATCTTTATCAGTCTCACCTTATTGTCACATACGTCTTATGATTTTGCCTTAAACTGTTCAGTTAGATTTCCATGTAATTCATATACTTCTATTAAATTCTGGCTAGAGTATAGTGTCTGTCATATTCTGTGAGAATATGATACTAACATTCATTTGGGAGGCAAAAGCAAACTCAAATAAGATAAAGAACATAGGAGGATTTTGTCATTTAAAAATAAATTCAGCGATCTATCTTTCACTCTGCTGCTTTGATAAATGGTTTAGGCAAGAGAATTTTACCCAGTTGTGGATTAAAATCTGCCCAAAATAGACCACAAAACTCCCTTGTGGGATGTACTGTTCTGAGCTATTCTGCTGGTTGTTGCTGACTTAGACTCTGACCCTTTACAATCTCAGTGCGAACAGAGGTGTCCTTAGAGGGGGGCCACATGTTAGGATATTCTTCATAGCTAGAGTTTTAGGTAAGCCCAGATGGAAACATTTAAATATGGATTTCAATGTTATGTAAATTATTTGGTCAACCATACGTTTTGCAGTAGAAATTCTGATCTTCAAAGCAAAGAAAGACACTCTTCCACTGGATTTTTTATAATTAGCTGAAGACAATTTTAAATATAACTGAGTTTCACCATCTACTTAGCTTCATTACCACTGTGCTCTGTGTATGATCCATTTTCCTGGGACTTTTATAGACACAGATGCAGAATGGGATGAGTTTACAGAATTGAATTAATTTAATTCATTCTAATTAGGACTCTATAGGGAAGTCAAAGCCAATAATTGAGCTCAGCCTTCCTGGAACCATTTTGGTAAGACATCAGGAAGGAATTTGGGAGTCATGTTTTACAGGGCAACCTTACATTTCTCGTGCTTGCTCATCACTTCCCCACTCCATGCCCCAGTGCCCAAGGGCAGCTGAATGGAAGCTCACCTGTCGATTCCCTTCTCTGGTTCAGCCTGCACTCATTCCTCTCCTGGAGGACCACACCAGCCTCCCAACAATTCTGTCTCTCCGACCTCTGCCCACACTCCCTACTCTACCACCCCTACCAGCTTGCTCAAGGTTATCCCCCCTCCCCTGAGAAGCCTCTGCTGATCTCCCTGGTTGGGAATGCGCGTTGACTTCTGAGCATAATCCCTGGGTGCCTTGTGATTTCCACATTCATAACCCTTTCACGTGGTACCGCACCTGCACGTTGCCCTGCTCCCCACTAGCCTGGAAGCTTCTCGAGGTCAGGGAGGTGCTCCTCCTGGGATCTTTAAGTCTAGCACACATGCATATGTATTGTGGGACGGCTACATGCATTAATAAATCATTAAGAAGTTAATATGCAATCAAACAAAAAATAGAAATACAAGACAATTAGTCATACTCCCAAAATTCCAAATCAAGGAACTTTTTATAGTTTCCTGTTTACTGCTTGCCAGGCCCCCCCAGTAATTTCAGCTGCAGCTCCATGTCATGGCTGCACGGCAGCGCATAACATCCTGAAGCACGCCGGGCAGTTCACTCGGGCTACACTGCACCACAGTTGTCAACAGTGCGTCAGCTCATGCAAAACGCTCTGCAAGGGGCACTGCATGGACGTGAATCTCAAATGAGCAGCAACTGGGAAATGGGAAAAAGAAAGCTCCCGTACTGCTACCCACCTGTTAATCACTTCTTTGAATAGAACACAGTCATAGACATCTCCTTTTTCTTTTCTGCACCAAAATAGTAAATTTTTGTTGTTCTTTTGCTTAGCAAGGAAATTCTTATTGATATGATAATGCTAAAATAGAGTATCCAGGCAATTGATAAAACTTGCCCTTGGTGACCAGTCAGGGGACATTGTTCTGCATTTTTTTCTCTCTAGGAAACAAAAGAAAAGCATCTCTCGTTAGTGGTCTTGAAAAACATCTCTTTCTCTAGCAGCCTTAAATTGCAAGTGCTTGATTTCAAATCGCATTTAGTAAGTCTCTTTAATACAGATGCATATTTACAGGGTATAAAATAACAGTTATGTTGCTTCCCCTCAATTATGAATATGATAATTATTTATATGACATTCACCTGAAAAGAGGATGGCAGCTGTTATGACATCGTTATTGCAAGTGTAAAAAGCCCTCTGATCTTTTTCTTATTTACATTCAAATAGTACTCGGAATCTGCCGTTGTCCATCCGGGCTGCTGAAACAGAATACCCTAGACTGGGAGACTTATAAACCACAGAAATTTATTTCTCACATCTGGAGGCTGGAAGTCCAGCAGATTCCCTGTCTAGTGAGGGACTGTTTTCTGGTTCACAGATGGCTGCCCTCTAGCTGTGTTCTCACATAGCAGAAGTAACCAGGAGCTCTTTGGGGTCTATTTTATACAGGCACTAATCTCATTCACGGGGCCTCTGCCTTCATGACTTAATTACCCCCAAAGCCCCACCCCCTAATACGTCATATTGGGGGTTCAGATTCCCATGTGTGTGTTTCAGTGTGACACAAACATTTATCCATTACAGAATCTTTCAAGGCAGCAGGTTTACACATAAAATGATTTGTGCACAAAATGACTTCTATCTTCATCTTTTTGAGAACTTCTATCTTCATCTTTTTGAGAACTTCTATCTTCATCTTCTATCTTCATCAATTAAAGAACTTGGTTGTTCTTTAATTTTTTTTCTGAATGGTTAGAGATGGGTGTAACATTTAGTTCCATTTAGGACATTTCAATCATCCCCTTGGATTTCCTATATTACAGTTGAATTGATTTCATGATAAAATCAGCTCACCGTATTCCTAACCAGGATGTGGCCATCTACATTAAGATTAACTAAATTTTTATTCCTTAAAAGCCACATCAAAATTGCAGCAAAAAAAAAAATAAGAATATATCAACAGATATGCCTCTTAGTACATTAATGAATATTTGAGTCCTGTTCTATCTTTCTTGAAATGACTACCCTGCGTGTAACAGCTGACTCAAATGATACCTCTGATGAATAAAACAAGACTTTTGCCAAAGAACATTATGGTCTGTTCCTTTTGAACAAATGAGGAAGCAGACAGGCAGTTTTATCGGAGCTCGAGTTCGCCTTCATCCTGAGGACAACCCCCTGGGCCCTTCGTGGTAAGTGCCATAAACGCGCCGATTCAGAGAGTCGGCGGCTCTGCAGCGCCAAGTTAAACAGACCGTGGCCTCCCCTCCGCAGTGTCCCTGCCCCGCTGCTGCAGCAGGAGGCATGGGCTGGACCACCTCCACGGGGCCCTTCGGAAGCATCAGCAGTGACTTGGTTTTTAGACACACTGAGTCATGGTAAGTGATGGAAAGGTGGTGCAAACGAAGAACACACTGATTCCGTCTCCGCACCCAATCCCTCGTGGCAATGGCGGCTGCCCGGCTCTAACCTATGAGGACCATCGGCCAATGGGAAAGGGGTCTTCGGTAATTCCCAGGCACCGCCCCCACAGACACACCTCACCGCCCCGCAGACGCCACGGCTGTGCACTAGGAAATGCTAATACATGAGCTTAAAAGAAAAAAACTGTTTGTGAGGTTAAGCAGAATTCATTGCGATTCTTTACCCCAGGAGCCATTTAACATTTTTGGAATATGACAGAGTGTATTATGTCTCTCTAGATAGAATATGCAATGAGATTCACACTTACGTGATTACAAAGATTTCTCTTTGAGAGAAGTATTGCAGAAAACACTGGCGTGGAACTAGAAACTACTAAACTAAAAGTAGTTGGAAACTAAGAATGAGGGCTCACATTTTCTTTCTGTCCCAGTAACGGACTCACCACGTTGTCGTTAGAAAGGCTCTGATTTTTTTTTTTTTTTACCTCACTTAACTCCAGATCTTAAATTTCCACACTGTTTTCAAAAGACAAAAGAAAAATGAACAAAATAGTCCAGCTGTAATCATTAAAATGGCAATATCACCATACTTTTAAAGAAAGTCCTTCTCATCAGGAGAGTATCATTTCAAATCTATATTTCTTTTCAATTACAATTTTAGAGAAATTGAATTTATATTTTAATTTTAGATTGCTGGTAGTATATATACATGCAAGCCCTCTAAATGGGTTGTTCTTCAGTTTCCCTCATAATTTGGGATGGATTATGAATAATCCCTTCACTCTGGAAGGATGGGATGCACACTGTAATTAGTATCATTGACTTCCACAGTACTGGTCTGCTTTCCTGCTCAACATAGTCAGCCTGTTACAGTGGTGACCATAAGTTGTCTCGGTAACATTGATGTTGTCCCTGAGTTTTTCTTTTGAAACTACTGCTGTGAACAATCGTCAAAATTTCTTTCAGTGACAGCCCATGGAGGGCTAGGTGACTGGAAGAACGTTTATCCGTGTCTTTCACAGCTGCTTGTTCCAGTTGGCATCATGGTTTGAAACTTGGTACATTGTGCTGTTGTTGACCAGGAGATTAGTCAGTAAGATGTGGATGAAGCTTAAGCCCAGTAACTGCACTTGCCTAAGCTCCTGGGAACTGTTCCCTTACCAGGGAAGGAGTTAGATCTATTTTATTAAAATTTGTTTTGATAACTAAAGAGCCTCAGCTGCCCAACCATCTATACAATCAAACTACTGAATATGAGAACATTATGACTTATAGTAGAGATGATAAATAGTTAAGCAATATATTTTGAGAAAGTAGTTTCCGAGTTTGCAGGAAATGGCCTCAGTGTGCATTGGCCTTTTGCAGCACCCTACACCAAAGAATGACCAAGGTCACCCACATGTGAAAGATCACCAAGATCCTCCTGTTGACGGATGAATATGCCTGTCATATACTGTATACTTCATAGCACAAAAGTATACAGGTCAAACACAGTAAACAGACCAGTAAATGTAACTTGAATAGAAGAAAATGAAAGATATAGAACTGTTTTAAAAGTGCCTGGCAAATACCATTAATCCAATCAATTTAATTTTAAAAACAGCTAAAGAAATTAAAAATTATGCTCTCTTCCTCTGTATATATCTATATATCTATATCTATATATTTTTTATTTCTCTGACTGTCCTTCATAGGTGAAATAATTTAGAAGGGTCTCACATTGAAACCGTTCTGAGTCACTGATTGGCGGTTTCAAGGTCCTCCATCATGTACGAAAACAACATAGACAGTCAACTCCAGGAATGACGGCTTTGTGGGCTCCATTTGAGAAAGATTTTAAATTTCTGACATAAGGGCTGGTGGCAGAGACGTCTCCTCTTCACCAAACCTTCGTGTGCCTCCCTGCAGGGTGAGGCAGTAGGTGTCCAAGTTCCGGTTTACAGATTATGAATAAAAGCGACATGTGTCATGATGTATTGAAACAGTCAACAGAGCCTCTCTGAGTAGCCCTGATACCGCATGTTGAGGTGCCAGAGCTCCTGTCTGCATGGGTTTTTGAGTGGTTGCATGTGGCAAAGCCCGGAGCCAACCTGCACTGTCTGCATGGCATGAACAAGCACTAAACTTTTATTATCGTGATCCTCTGAGATTCTGAAGCTGGTTGGTTCATCACGTTCTAGCTTACCTAACCATGGCCAGTCTTCCTGTGTTGTAAATTCTCTAAGCACATAAGGATATAAGGCAAGAAGACCTCATTAACAATTTTTAATTTGTTTTTTCAATTTCACTTGAGTTACGGAGCACTTAGCACCTGCTGGGTTACATGCTAGGTGCTACTGATATAAACATCCCATGAGCAGCCTCTGCTGTCCAGGTGCTTACAGGCTAGGATACGAAGCAAGGACTTGAGCAGACCAAATAGTCTGAGATATGTAGAGGTGTGCATCAAACGATATTGAAGGAAAGGCACTTAGGCTAGACTGGAAAAATCAGAAAAGACGTCCAGGCCAAGGTAGCCCTTGGCCGAAGCCTTGAAGGAAGACAAGGTGCTGGCCAGGCTAAGAATATGCGAAATAAAATTAAAAGTGTGGTCTACACTGGGGAAAGGGATGAGATATAGGTAAAACTGGTACTTAGAGAGGCGTGAGCACCATTCTGAGAAGGAAGATTTTTTAAAATTCTGAATGCAGTGCATTCTTTTAAACCACGAGAATGAAATAGATGTTTTAGAAAAAGCTTCCTGTTACACTTTGGAGAGCATTTTACAGCGTTTCTGAAGGGATGGGCCTAAATTAACCAGGGGGAGCTTCTTAAAAGACAAATACGCTGCACCCAAAGTGAACCGAATCACAACCTGCCTGGTAGATGCAGCCTAGAAAACCGCATTGTTAAACAGCGCCTGGGGGTTACTTACACAGAGTGAAGCATGAAAACTACGAGGGCAAAGGAGATGGAGCCTAGAAACCCAGGGTCCTGCTCGGAGCAAGGAAAAGTGAGGACCTACATGAAAGAAAGAGAAGGGAGAGTGGAAGGAAGGTGCCGTGTTCTGGAGGGATTAGAAGGAAATGGTTAATGTGACCCTAGATTTCTGGTCCCAGGGAGCAGGTTGCCAGTGGTGCCACTGTGTGGAGTGATGAGGAGAATGTTGCGGAGGAGGGAGCTGGGGTTGCTGGACTGTTTTGGGCTTGAGCAAAGGTCACTTAAGATCACTTACGAATCCTCAACAGTCTTACTTTGAAAACTCATATGCTACCTTATAACAGAAGTATCCAAACTGTACTCATTTCACAGCACATACAATTCCTCTAAGGCAGTATATTTAGTGTGTGGCTGTCGGGATCATTGACATCGTGTCATATATTGTTTTGATATTGAAGTTCTCTTTTCTGTACCTTGGTGACATATTTTTCCAGTCTCAAACCTTCCCAAAATGCAGGAAAATCTCTAAGTTCCTAGCCCTCTGCCTAATGGATAAAGGCTCATGTGATACACTCATGCAAAGACACCCAGGTTGCATTGAATACATGGTATTCAATGTATCTCAACCTAAGAGACGGGGGCAGGTCAGGGCACCCCAAAGTGCCCGTCAGCCACCAGCAGGGAGGCAGTGACAGAGGTCAGGAGAGTTCCAGACTCTTCGACACGAGCATACTTTCATATTTGCTGCAAGCAAGTCTCTTTGTATGATGAAAAGTGTCCTAAATTCATACAGCAACAGTCTTGTCTTTCTCATTGGCCAATATTCTTTAATATAAATTAATCTGAATTATTCCCAAGTTAGAACGAAGCTACTATTTTTATATAAGAAGCTTATATTTCTATTTAAGAAGTGACCCATAAACAGATTAAAAGCTCAATGTCTCAATATTGCATTAATTTCTCTAATTCCATAGAAAAATGGTTAAGCACAGCACAAATGCAGCTTCCTTCACATCGTTATTTCTACTCACCCCGCCGCACACACAGTCTCGGTAGGTATACTGTAAGCATGTGTGTGCACAATTAATTTCAGTACTCATTTCTCACAGATCTTTTTCAAGCCATATAAAGTAATAAAAGGGACTTAAATAAGTGGCTTACAAAAAAATTAGCCAACAGTGTTTCACACCCCAGTCAAATTATGAATAAATAAGACGATCCTTTAGATTATCTGTCTGTATTTTCCATAATAGCTAAGCTTAAGTTAGCAACTCCAGGAGTATCATTTAATGAGGACAGTCTGTCCTCTAATTTAAGTTTAGCCTCAGAGGTGAATTTTATGAGCTTGATAACCACTTTCAAGATATCAGGAAGTTTTCTATGACATTCCTAGCTTGACTTGTAACAGTCCATGAGCTCTCCTTAGCACTGGTCCCTGGAGCAAAGCAGGAGAGGTGGGCAATACAGCAGAGGACAGTCCGCAACTCCTGCCTGCCTGAGCCATATCGCACTTTATTCTTCAGCCACACCTTTCACTGAAAGCTCATAAAGTGTTTTATTAACCTTCTCTGATGTTCCCCGTTTCCAAGTACTTGCTGAAGTGGCTGTTCTGCTATCACCAGAGCAGAGAAGAGGAGGAAAATTGAGAGGAAGGATTGACTCCACCGACAGAGGAAGTAACCCTTTCATGGCATCAGAACATCAACTAACTCGGTTCATTACTTGCCTGTAACAGCGGAGATACCAGGATGCAGGGGGAAGACACAGATGTTCAGCCAAGAGACAGCTCCTAGTGTCCACACTCCTAATGCCTGGCCTCGCCTAGTTTCTTTGGCTCTAACCTCTTAGAACCTTGGGATAGACTGGTAACTACCCTGACAGAAAGAAGAACAAATATACCACCAGGTTCTCATTCAGTTCATGGATGTGTGGGAACACGTATCTGTGTCAGGGAAAAGCCTTTCCATCAGATGAGTTCTGAAATTAGACGGTTAACGTCAGTGAGTGAGTTAGACAAATGGTATAGAATATGGAGAAACAGAAAGCTACCAAGAATCTGTCATGTAATTTTATCGGTCCAACCACACACACAAATAAAATCCTAGTTCTTTATTACTGTGTTAAAAAGCAAGTAAATGCATGTGAAAAATATAGTAGAGGACAAAATAGTGAGACGCAACACTACCTGGGTAAAGCATTAAAAAGAAAATGAAAGGTAAATTAGACTAGACATGTGTGCATTGAATGAAATAAGACTATTTCTGTTGGGGAGCAGGTCGGCCACAAAAAGACGTGAATAATGTGAAGACAGTAATTTTTTTTTCATCAAAAGAAAAAAAAACTCAAGTTAAAAGTGACTTTTCATAATTTGTTTTTTCTTTTTCTCAGAAAGAAAAATGGCACAGTTACATTAGCTTTTATTCAATTTGCTTTTAGCCTGCTTGGGTTTCTGCCAGATTGATTGGCTTACTGGACGCAATGCTAAGTAATGGTTAATTCTAGAGACAGCAGCATGACTGATTCAGGAGAACACAGCTGGACACCCACAAAGAGTTCTTTAGATTCACTGACCAGAGGAAAACCTGTCTTGTTTTTTCCCATGGAAAAGAAATGATTGGTGTTCATTTCAATACAAAGGGAGAGAAATATACCATTCTTTCTGATTGCCAAGATAATTTCTCCAGAAAATTTAAATTAAAAAAATGACAATATTTAAAACAGAAAGGGATGGTAAAAAATGTTCTGTATTTGTAACATGCCAGGATTTAAAAAATGTTGGGTGAGACATTCCAATTCTATAGTTTAAGAAATGTTCACCTGTGGAATTCTTTCTTTTTCTGGGTTACAGTTGAGAATTTGGAAGCGTGTGCCTGAGGCACACTGTAAACTCCTGAAGTTCATTGGGCACTGAAGGTTAACTTGTGTTTCTGTTCACCAGGGCCACTGTCAGCTGGGGAAGTACGGGAGCCAGAAACTGTGCCTGTTTTCAAGGAGACACATTCGGCAGGACACACACGTGCGTGTTGTAATCACAAAGGGGGGATGGTCTGATTTAGACGCCATTTCCCTTGGTGAGTTTTGATGACCACACTGAAACAGTCTGGCAGTCTTTCCTGTCTACCTTCCCAGATGTTATTTCGACCTTTTGATGACAGCAGAGTCTTTGGGAATTGTAGACAGACAACCACTTGATGCCAAGTGCCACTTCAGGTCTGTGGCCCCTGGCTTACACTGCCCAGGCCCCTTCTGTCATGTTGTATTACATTTATTGCTTTACAGAGAATACACATGGCCATGGGCAGAAAGGAGTGACTCACCTGCAATACCTCCCTTTGGGAGCTGTGTTGAATCCAACACATCCTTTTGCTCCTTACCTTGAAGCCCCAGTAACACGCTACGTGACCCCAAAGTTTTGTCATCCCTCCACTTCTGATAGATCCTTAAGGGAATCCTTGGTTGATCTATTTGTCCCCAATTCCACGCCATGCCGTTCAAATGAGAAGTATTTTTTATCCTCTTTCCCTGCCTGTTTCAGGGACTTCCTGGGTTTCCCAAACAGGCACTTGATCTTCTCATAAAAGTCTGCCACTCACATTCGCCTTTGAGCGTGCCCAGCTGGCCGTGCCTATTCCTCGTTGCACATTGTCCAAGGTCTGTGTTTTCAAAGACTGAGTAAAAATACAACCATCTCTGGGACATCTTCCACAGGCATCCCCAGCAAGAATTAATTCACATTGCTGGCATGGAGCAAGGGCGCTCAAGAGCAGGAGATTGGGACAATAGCAGACATGTGTGATTTTACTTGTTACACCCCTGAGCCCACATCCGAAACCAAAACTGCTCTCAGAGGCAGAAGTGATAGGTTAAGGGTGTTCTCATTTTTTGGCTTCTCGGTTTTGACTTGCTCAAGTCTATGAGAACACTGTAGCCACTACAGAAGGTTTTCGGGGTCTTGGCTGTTCTCCACTGATTTGTTCTGCGGTGTGCAATGAGATTCTACTTATTTAGTCGCACTTGCAAGTCCCTGCATCCTTGTTACCACTGACCTAGGTGAGGCTATCTTTTGTCCTTTGGTTCTCACTTTCATGTTGCTACTTTTACAGTTCTGACTTCTCATGTCTTGAATGGTTTTCTTCCAAATCTAATGTTTGGGAATCCAGAAGCATTTGTTTTGTCTTGGCTGGTGTGAGTTGATGGACTGAGTGCCAGCCTATGAATCAGAGGGTCACTGGTTCGATTCCCAGTCAGGGCACATGCCTAGGTTGTGGGGGGGGGGGTGTGAAAGGCAGCCATACATTGATATTTCTCTTGCTCTCTTTCTCCCTGCCTTCCCCTCTCTAAAAATAAATAAATAAAGTCTTTTAAAAAACAAACAAAANATTCTACTTATTTAGTCGCACTTGCAAGTCCCTGCGTCCTTGTTACCACTGACCTAGGTGAGGCTATCTTTTGTCCTTTGGTTCTCACTTTCATGTTGCTACTTTTACAGTTCTGACTTCTCATGTCTTGAACGGTTTTCTTCCAAATCTAATGTTTGGGAATCCAGAAGCATTTGTTTTGTCTTGGCTGGTGTGAGTCGATGGACTGAGTGCCAGCCTATGAATCAGAGGGTCACTGGTTCGATTCCCAGTCAGGGCACATGCCTAGGTTGTGGGGGGGGTGTGAAAGGCAGCCATACATTGATATTTCTCTTGCTCTCTTTCTCCTTGCCTTCCCCTCTCTAAAAATAAATAAATGAAGTCTTTTAAAAAACAAACAAAACAAAATCTGGGATAGGACAGTCACTCCTTCCTCTACAATCTCCCTATTCACAGAATCCAAATGGGGTCCAGCTCTCATGGAGGCTGGCAAATGCAATCTTTAGATGCCTGTTCCACAAAAAACACCCAGCAGTGGTCTGGAGGGAGAACGGGACGTGAGCACAGCTGGATATACATCCAGCCCAGGAGGCAGTGTGCTCTCTTGCCTCCAGGAGTTGTTTTTCTAAGACCATTAGGAACACCTATCCACTTCTCCACCAGTGGTCTTTTAGTGGGTCTGTTTGTTTCCTACAGCACCTAGCGGTGGGTTAGGTGAGCAATCTGTTCCTCCAAACTCACCTGACCTAGCAGATTTGCAGGGAAGAGAAAGGCATTATGGAACTCAATCCTTTCAGCCCAGCAATGACTTGTACAAGGAAAAGGAAAGGCAGAGGTTCATATTAGGAGGCAGCCTGAGTGCTGGACGGCTCTTGGAAATCTACAACACTGCAGGGAACTGGTCATCTGAGAAGAAGATGATCCCATTCTCATTCTCCTGATCCCTAGTCAAAGCTCCTGGGCTCATGGGACACACCCTAGAGAATGCAAAAGTGTAGGAGGCCACACTACCCGTTACGAAAATGGTTAGCCATCCTCGAGAATGGTCAGCTCCCATTGGAAGTGGCCCACAAGCCCCACATGGAGAAACCTGCAGGAGACTCAATGTGACAAATGTGAGCATATTGTGAGGTGGCTGTCCCACCCCACGCTCTCTTCTTAGGCACTCTCCCCAGACCTCAGCCTCTGTGGGAGGAGCCTGCTGCCTGGCTCCATCTGCCCCACTCTGGACACAGCTACACGCATGAATGGGAGACAACTGGCCCTAGTCCGTCAATGACAGAGATCCGGGATCAGTCAGAGTCTGTTCCCTGAGGATGGCACACTGAGAACCAGGCAGATGTGGCAGCTGAGATGGCACACTTGCGAAGGAGATGCACTTGAGATGGGGCTGGAGTCAGTGCTCAGGCTAAGACAGCTGCAGATGAGCAAGGAGAGCGGGTCTCAGAGGGGACGTGGCAAATGCAAGAGCTCGCATAGAAGAGAACAGGTAGGATGGAGGACAGATGGAGAAGAAGAGAGAGGGGGAGATCCGCACCCCCTCCCTAATGGGTTATGTCCCAGCTCCACGCCCCACGAAGCCTGGCTGGGTNGAGATCCGGGATCAGTCAGAGTCTGTTCCCTGAGGATGGCACACTGAGAACCAGGCAGATGTGGCAGCTGAGATGGCACACTTGCGAAGGAGATGCACTTGAGATGGGGCTGGAGTCAGTGCTCAGGCTAAGACAGCTGCAGATGAGCAAGGAGAGCGGGTCTCAGAGGGGACGTGGCAAATGCAAGAGCTCACATAGAAGAGAACAGGTAGGATGGAGGACGGATGGAGAAGAAGAGAGAGGGGGAGATCCGCACCCCCTCCCTAATGGGTTAGGTCCCAGCTCCACGCCCCACGAAGCCTGGCTGGGCGGGATCTGTGTGAGGTATGAGTATTTTTAAAAGTAACCATCTCTCTTTTGAGTTGGCTAAATTGGTTACCATGTGAGCCCTAACTAAAGCAACACATTTAGTGAGCCAAGACAAACATAAAACAGTTTTCTTCCCAAGGGTTAAAATGTTCTTTAAAAATGTTCTTAAAATGTTCAGTTGAGTTTATAAAAAGGTATTCTTATAAAGTATTAAATAGCCACGAAGTAATACTTACAAATTACATGAAAGGTAGGAATTAAAAATGCCATAAGGACCTAAATATCCACCACCTTGATTTTTGGGGGGTGCCCCTCTTTCCTTTCCTTCCTTCACTCTCTTAGTCTTTGTGTTGTTAGAGTTTCACCATGTATGCTTGTGTCTTTAAAAGACACACTTCTTGATTTTGGGTACTTTTAATATTCATCTAAATTCAATTATATTCTATGTGATCTTGTGAAATTACCACTTTGCTCTAAATATGCCCTGATATTAATTTATAATCTTACACATAGCAAAGTTGCACTTATTTACATTGCTGGGCAATATTTCTGTGTTAATTACAATAGATCAAAATTTCATGCTTTATTTTTCAACTGTTTATGGACTTTGTTTTTTACTTCGATTTCTTTTAACATTCAATCAATATTGTCACAGAATCTCTGTATACAGTTGCAAATATGCAGTTGCAGGCATATCGTTAGAGGTAGAATTTCTGAGTAACAGGAAATAAAGCATATCTTCAACTTTGTTTAACAATCAAAAACTATATTTCAAACTGGATGAACAAATTTAAAATCCTTCCAGGTTTTCCACTTTCTCAACAGTACCTAAAATTTTCAACTTTTAAATGTTTTTCCAGTGTGGTTTGTGTATATCCGTAGTCTTCAGAACTGTGAATCATTCACCAGAACGTTTGTCACCATGGGTTTATGACCAAAGGCCTTGGTCACAGAGACCTTCTGAAAGAGCTCACTGTCATTGTCATTACTCTGAGACTGGAATGCATGTCCTTGTAAGAGTGCTTTGTCATTCTGATACAATCAGTGCCCGGGAAAGAAAATTACCAATGGTCTCAAAAACGAACTTTCAAAAATTATCAGTTATGAAAATGTAAATATTACCATTTGTTAAACATCCTCCAAGGATGGACTTCTGCACAAGGAAAATTTTACTTATAAAAGATGATGAAACGGTGATGTTAATGTGTTTTAAAAGGTTGTTCTCAGTTGCCCCATCCGATCACCTCGCTGAGCGAGTAGACAGTCCAATGTATGAGGCGTATAAAGTGGATCGTCAGCTCCAGGGAAGCGAACATCAGCTCTCAATTTGTTGGGGGGAAAAAAAGCTGCATTTGTTTCTGGGTTAATCCTCTCCAGGTTTACTGAAACTTCTTTGAGCACATGGAGAGGGCTCACGTACTCTGGGGCTGACAGATACAGTTATGAGTTATGTGCTGAAGTGCACTGAAATAAAATATCAATTTGGTAAATTAGCTTTAACTATATTTTGTAATTAGCTTCTTGGGGAATTATAATATCAAAAACACTTATGAGCATTAGCATTTATGCTACTAGATGGAAAACGAATTAGATATTCTTGTGCAAGAAAATCATTTATAAATTTCTAAATCCATAAAATTGGGGAATATATTAAATAATGCAGAGATATATGGGCCTACAAATACGTGAGTGCTCTTTCTTGAGTGTGTGCTATTATTTTCAGAATTGTATTGAAGAAAATAAAGACAAATTTTGAGTAGTTTATTGTTTTCCCCCAAATATTATATTAAAATCATGATATAATAAAACTTGAAGTAAACCAAGGCATTTTAATGTGAAGATTTCCTAACTTTAGTGTGATTCCTGTTTAAAAAAATTTTTTTTCAATTCAACACAGGATCCCCCCAGCATCTGCTACTCTCAAAGGTAATTTTTAAAACTAACTCCTTCAATACATCAGAAACAAGCCTTTCTGGTGAGAACATACATTAGTATAATCTTTATGGGAGGCAGGCTTGGGAAACGTAGTAAAGTTTCATATGTATAAAGGTTTGACTTGCCCACCTCACTTCAGACTGAGCCGGGAATGGAAGAATGGGAGGTGTGAAACGGAAAAGCCTCTGACGAGCAGCTGGCCAAAGAAGTTCCTGTGAGGGGTTACAGACAAATGAGCCTTAGCAGGGACTCATGAGAACAAAGGAGAGTAGACAGTTCAGGGGTGTTTGTCCCCAGGACTGCTTCTGTGCAGAAGAGATCGGTGTGGGGTGAGGCTGCAGCAGGACCCAGACAATGAGCTGGTGAGAGGGAACGAGATCCAGGTGCTTAGTGGGGTGGGAGGTCTGGGTGGGAAGCAGGGACCCTTGTCTATTACACGCATGTAGCATGCAGAGACAGCACGCATGCAAGTAGGTTACAGATGTTGCAGGAGTCGAGTGGTCCCCATCTGATGTCACAATAACTGAGATGTCGGCTGAGATAATCAGCTGGGAATGACAGGGAAAATTGTAGACAGACAAAAAAACTGGGAAGTTTAAAACACCCATCTATGCAAGTGGAGGAAAGGACTTGCAAATGGGGTGGGTTCTCCAGGTATTGCTGAACGGCCAGCTGGTATTTAAGGTCATAAGTTTAAAGTGGAGCCACTCAGCATGGTGGTGAGATCATCTCCAGAAACGTCAGGAGGAAAGGCTCAGGTGCAGGAGGAGAGCACACGAGGTTTAACCAGAGACGTTCTGTGAAATCTAATCTGCGTGGGGAAGGATGTGAGGGTGAGGTGCTGAGGATTAGTAAAGAAAACACAGAAATACCCACAGGCAGGAGAGTCCTGTGGGAGAGGAGAGTCATTGTTCTGGGGGTCTCATCAGTCAGTTCAGAGACAAAAACCACATTTCACCTACGTTAATGCAACAAGGAATATACAGCACAGTTCTGAGGGACAAAACATGCAAACACAGTGAATTGTGAACCTTTAAAAATCACTTTGCCAAGATGCAAAGGATGAAAGTACATGGGTTCGGGTAGAGCAGATATTTTGTAAGAGAGGGTGTCCCATGTAGCTTACTGGGAGAAATGCATTCTCTATTAGGCAAAACTAGGAGAAAGAAAAAGCTGTTGCTGCATATCAGTGTGTATCTTCTGCAGTAGCTGAAATCTTTAGTTTTGTATCTAAGCAGCGTGACATATATTTCTTTCACTGAACAATTTTGAAAGCAAGAAGACCAATTACTCAGCACGGCTCATTTTTCATCTTGTTTGGAACTTGGCACAACTCTGAAAACTTCAGAGCTCCTGTTAAAAGGGCATGTCAGCTGTGTCTCAGATGCAGGAGCAAGATGGGAATTGGCCGCTCTGTCCTTGGGTCTTGCAAATCCAAACCAAATAAGGGTCCACCTGGAAGAGACTGCATGCACAGATTTCCACAGGAGATCAAAGCAGGCATGGAGAAATGCCCTCTCAGCCCTTCCCCCACTCCTCGAAAGCAGGGAGACGGAGGATGCATCTGTGGTGACTCGATTCAGCAGAACTCATGCTCTTCCATTCCAACCGTTTCACTCTCTAACGAATGAGGTTTGGAGGTGTAGATCTTTGGAGATTTTAGGAAAGGCAAGATCCTTGTAAAATATCAAACCAGAAAGGTATGGCTTTTAATGTGCAGCTACTTACTTCAGGGGGAGGACTGTTAAAACTCACTTTTATTCTTCCAAAGGGTATGGAATCAGATCTCAGTGGTTATCCCTCCCTCTGGGGTCAATCCCCACCTCAACTCCCAACGGTGTATCTAATGCTCTGTCATTAGATTTATATTCCTTGGTAACTTAATTTGCTACCACCCCTCCCAAGCCCTCTAGCCTGCCACTGAAGTTCAATCCACTGACTTACTACCTATAGAATATTTACAGCGTGCATCTGCCACTCTAAGAAACGCCATGATGAATAAGATAAAGTCCCTGTGTGAATGGGGTTTACACACCAAGATGGATGGGCAGAGTCAAGCCCACCAGCACCCCATCAGCCTTCAAGCCCCAGAGAGCTGTGAAAGCCGGGTGATACGCATCACCTGCATTACTTCATTATCCTTAAAACAGTCTCGTGAAGAAGGGACATTATCATCTCCATTCTACCGTGAAGAAAACCGAGACTCTGATGAAGAAAGAGGTGCCCACTTTCACTCGATCAGCAAGAGACAGTGCCAAGGCGTGCATCCATCTCCACCTGGCTTCCCGACTCTTAACTGCTAAGTTCGCTCCTTCTGGTACTGCCTGTACGCAGATGTTTGCAAAATGGTACCACTGCTCTTCTGCAAAGCCCAACACGTCCGTGTTCAGATGCATGAACTGTTAATGTACTGCATAGCTTATTTTTGTACCTCAAATTAGGATAATTGGATGTAAAGCACTGTTTAGAAACAGTTTTCATGTTCTTGGTGATTTTTACATTCTCTCTCTCTCTATATATATATATAGTGTATTACTCAGGAATGATGTAATTTTTCTCGCTTTGTTTTGTTAATTCACTGACTGTTTTTGATTCGGGCGATCCTGAGAAACCAAGTACATTTTCCATTTTAAACTGAAACCACAATATGTTAAGCTTACTAAAACAGTTGGTAGAAACCTTGTCTAAATATATCTTTTGAAATTCATACACAGTTCTGTCCCTGTGTTTGTTTATGACATTTATTCAAGAGTCAAATATCACCTCAAACTTGCCACTGACTTTAGATTTATGGAGAAGATGAGAGCTTTAGACTACCAAAGAAAGAACCAAGTCAAAACTTGATTTTGGTTTAAAAGTGGTTTGATTTTGAAATTTCCAAATTGGAAAATGATTCATAACTACCAGGTTTGGGGAGAATAAATGCACACTGTTATTTTGTTAAGCAATAATGAAAACGTATATAAGGCACATTTTAAAAAATTTCTCTATCTTCTCTTCATATACACTAACTCCAAGTTTCCTGGCCTTACCTATCTTCTCAATCTGGCCGTTACAATGAACCTTTGTCACTAAAACAGCCAGCGCCTGAGGACAGACTAAGCAAGGCAGAAAAGAGAAGGTAAAAGCGCCTTTCAACACCTCTCTACACATGCAGCACTTCTGGTCCCGCCCGAAAGCTTTAGATGCTTCTGGTAGAGACGACAACACATGTATCCAAGTGGAGGAAAGGAATCTTGACACAGAAAGAAAGAATTCATTTGGTTGGGTTGGGTTCAGTTCTAATTTAGATATAAGAAATCGATTTTACCTTAAGACATAAATTAAAGAAAGAGGCACATGGAGCCATGGACAGAGCCAGCTCCCAAGGCTAAGTTAACCTGACAAGTGCAGTTTGCACTAGACTGCAGCGTACAGAATCAAGGCAATAGCAAAAATGAGCACAATGTAATTCTTATGTAGCAACAATATACTATTATACCATTAATAATAATAATAATGAACGTGATAGAAATAGGGCCACAGTTTCTTCCACTCATTTTCTGTCTCTTTCTTTTCTACTCCTTGGATTTCTGTCTCCATATACGTACCTATCCTTTCTAACATACACTGCTAGGAAAAGCCTCATAGATTATCTAGCTCTGAGGGTTTTATTTTGGGATTCATGAACTGACTTTAGGAAGGATGCAGAATCCCTTCTGAAATCAAATAATTTATATGTAAGTATGTTCATTACATCCTTAAAGAGTTTTCTATGCCCCAATAATCAAGAACAAAATTTTAGACCAGCACATATTTATTCTATAAATGAGAAAACGAAGGTCCAGAAAAGCGAGCTAAAATTAAAGTCAGGTACATTATTCTGATTTGAAGGATTTTTACCTATATCCCTAAATTCAGGCTCAGTATCTCAGAAAATGGGTTTTTACCCCAACATCACATTTGGTTTAGGTGTGTTTTATATGAAAAAATCATCAAATTGAATTTTAATGTGGAGGAAAGCTCACCAATGTGCCTGGGAGTGGATAGATACATTTTGGCCACACTCAGATTCCTGGGCCTGGCAACTAACGCTGCCTGTTTTCTGGAAGTTGCTTTGGGACACAACACCTGTAAAGGTTCAGGAACTGGGTCAATATGGAGATGACAGAGAAAATCAGAAAAGGAATCCTGAAGGATATAAACAGGTTGTGTTATCTTGTGCCCCAGTTGCCCAAGGTAGACATTGTGGGTAATCTTTTGTCAGATCTTCTCCCACCTGACACGCTAGTCTAGTCAGTTCTACAACCCTAATCTCTCTTTTTCTGCCACTTGTTTTCACCTCACCAGCACCTTCCTTAGTTTGTGTCATCAGCATTTTGGCCTGAATCACAGCAACAACATCCTAACTGGGTTTCCATTTTGTTTCGTTGTTTTCCTCTGCCGTGTTCTCCTCCCCGCATCATTCATTCACTATCAGAAGCATCTTACCACAGTCTGCCTCCAAGTGTGAACCCTCCTGATGCCTCCATCAGAACCCAAGTGTGAATCCTTAACTTTTTTCAAAAAAGATTTTATTTCTTTTTAGAGAGAGGAGGAGGTGAGAAAGAGAGGGAGAGAAACATCAATGAGTGGTTGCTTCTCATGCACCCTCCCACTGGGGACCCAGCCAGCAATCCAGGCATGTGCCCTGGGCTGGGAATCGAACCGGCAACCCTTTAGTTTGCAGGCCTGTGCTCAGTCCACTGAGCTACACCAGCCAGGGCTCATGTCCTTAACTTTTTTCCTGGACACTCCATCCTTTTCCCACATTTCCAAAGCCATACTTCCTATGAGCCAAGCTAACACCTACTTCTATCAATGAACTTGCCAGACTTTCTCAGGTCTCTGTTTCTAGGTTCACCCTATTTCCTCTTGTGCCTAGAAATCACCTTCCACCACTGAGAAATCGTCCCCACCACTGAGACTCAGTTCAGGCATCCTCTAATCTAAGAAGTCTTTCTGGATACTTCACTCCTATACCTCTCTCATGGTGGCACTGACTCAGCCCTGGAGTCTCTCCTCAGAAATCTCACAACAGCTCCATCGAACCCACTGTGGTCATGGATCCTCAGGCCGTATCCCTCAGGCCTGACCTTCTTTCTCCAAGAACAGTGCCCTATTCATTTTAGAACCTCAAGCCAAAGTGGTAAGCTGACTAAATAAACAGAATTGATACACATTCAATTTAAATATTGATCAATTCTCTTTATCCTTGCACCAAAGCCATCATGCTTCTTATATATCTTATTCAATTTTATCCAGTTGACCCAATTAGAGTGTTTTTGAAAGTTAAAGGGAACACAGTCTCCTAATTAACAACCAATATTAATGTCTAACATTTCCAGGTTCCTATGAGCCAGAAATCACACTAAATATTTTACATACATTATGTCTTTCAATCTCACAATGTAGCCCCATTCTATAGCTGTGGAGACTGAGGCTCGGAGCACTTCAATGGTTTCCCCAAGGTTGTCCAACCACAAAATGCAAAATTGAAATTTAAGTATAGTTCACTTGATGTCCTCAAATACTATACCACATATGGAATGTGTCCTTAATGCATCACTTTATGAAGAAAGATTTAATTACAAATATCTGATCTCTTCCTATGCAGAAAGATTCCACTTTAGATGTCTAGTCAATATTTCCACATATGAAAAACAAGCACAGGATATATATACACAGGCTCAATGATGCGCTTATACATTATCTCATTTGGGCAACAATTTCAAATTAAATGATACTACAAATAACACATTTCAAAGCATAGAAAACAAGGGAGTAGCAGGGGGTAAATGCAGACAACTGTAATTGAACAATAAAATAATCTTTAAAAAACAGTGGGGTCAAGTAGGTATTTGTAGAGAATACAATGGGACCCCCAAAGCTTCCCAGGGAACCAAGTGACACAACCCTCACAGTTCTTTCTCAGTTTAATTCTTACAGTTTTCTGACTGCATGAAGTGCAGGAAAAATTACTGTATGCATTTTGTGTGTGTACCACAGCAAACACTTGGGCCCAAAACAGCGGGGAACACTCATCATTTGTGAAAGAGTCAAGTCTACACCTCGAGTCTCATAGATCCCAGTCCACTATCCCTCAGTATCGAGAGCAATAGGAGATCCTTGTTTCATCACCACAATCCTCTAGCATCACAAGGTCTTTGGGCTCCGGTTTGTTTGCTTTTTAAATAAGAGGAGAAAACTCCTCTTTGCACTCTAGCCTCTGACTTGCAGGAGCTAGATTGACTCCTGTCACATCCCAGCCCCCAAACCCCGCCCCCAGCTCTCTGTCCCCTCATCAGAGCCCGAGGAATTCATTCCTTAAACTGCATGTGTGAAGCTTTGGAAGGCTGGGTGGATAGAACACAGAGTTTCCAATGCAGCACATGAATATTTTCAAGTTCAACCAGATTTATTTGAAACCTGCCTCATGTTTATAAATGCAGCTGGCATCTGGTATATGTTACGAAAGTAACTCAACTTTAAAAATGGCTGTCAGCCTCTGGCAAGTCGAGTTGCACCCACTTAATGGGAGGGGTAGCTGCTAGCTTCTCTCCAAGCCAACCACATGCCCCAGATGCCGCCTGCTGCCACCTCACCCACCACCAGAATGTGAAAATAATGCCGAGATTCCATGGTTTGTGCACTGGGGTCCACTTTACAAAATAGTTTTGTGATGCCAGCAAGTTGAACGATGACCCCTAAGCCAGAATCATCTGTTTATGTAGGTCTCAGGCATTCCCAGTAACTTGCTTTCTATACTGTAACTCTATCCTCATACCTGTTGTTATAAGGTACCTAGGATTCTGTAATAATGCCCCATGGAAAGCTGACTCATGGGGCATGCTCCTCTCTGGGTTCCAGAACAGTTTTATTGTGCCCAAACATTAAAGCAAAGGGCATGAAACAAAAGTTATGTGAGTATTTTCTGTCTGCCGCTATGACTTCCCATGCCTGTAGTTGTTTGGGGCACAGAAACGGGTATTCCCAAAACGAGCCCCGGTGGTAGAGGGCGTCTGCGCCCTTCAGTTTTTCTCTACAATGGAACCTCAGTACATTAGGTCTCTGCATATTTTGTGAGGTCTCAAACCCTCACCAAGGTGTTTTCAAACCTGCTAAGTGCCTTCATAACTCCTAATAGCCCCCTTAGGCAGGGACCTCTTGGTGGCTGTAATTTTCCCTGTGAAGAAGCATGATCCCTCCTTGGGATGATGGATCTGATGAAATAGTCAAGTAGTTTTCTAGCAGAGGTCGGACACTAACAAACAGAGAAGCCATATTTTTCATCTAATTACATTTTTAACATAGCAGCTGTTTCTCAAGTTTCTCTTCAATTCTAAGCTGTTATGTTAGGACTGATAGATAGCATGGGATTTGGAGGAGAGACAGGAAAATGAAAGTTAACATTGAAAGTTAACATCTCTCTAGGGTAATATTTTTCTCTCGTCTCTACGGGGATATCTTAATTTTATGATACCTTGTAAATATCTTGTTCCCAGATTGGGTACAATTCAGGAATTTCAGACTGATTTATCGTCTCGAGAACTCAGACAATTTTTTTTTTTAAAAGGCCTTTGGAAATGATCATGTCCTGCTCAGTATCCAGTACCTACTTAACATAACAATTCATTTTATTTGTGAGTGTGGTACACAGACCAGAGCATAGGCTAAAACGGGGACAGTGCCCGCGAGCGGCTGAAAATTGCCCTCTTCATTCTTTGGCAGAAGCAGCCGATTTCCCGGAAAGCATGTCTGCGCTGGCCAGTTCTCTGAGCTGAGTGTGGTAAGTAAGATGGATCTTTCTTCTCCCACAGCCGGCTGAAGAGACTGTTCTTTGTACCAGAGGATGGTCGTCTACATTCAGTTTGGTATTATATCTTTTACCTACGGCTCTTTGTTTCCTGCGCATAAATCCCGACTCCCCCAAAATGTTGTGAAGGGACCACATCACATAACACTTTCCCTTCACCAGCAAAGAAGACCCACGGGAATATTAGAGAACTCAACACTGGAAAAGTTAGAGCTAAATCAAGTTTCCCCTTAGTGCTCACAGAGTATCCATGAGTTTTTTCAGTAAAGAGGAATTTCCTGGCCCCTCAAGGGAAGAGGGAAAGAAGAAAAGAAGAGAGAGAAAGAAAGGGACAAAAGACAATTAGACAGAAGGAAGAAGAGAGGGGGAAAAAAGGAAAAATTACATGTCAAGCCACTAAGCTGGGTACTTAAAGTATTTTATTATTATTATCTATATTTTAAAGATGAAGCAACTGAGTTTCCAGGAAGTTAACAAACCAGCTGAGCCAGAATTTGATTTCAAAGATCACAGATTTTTGTCAGAGGAAGGCGTCTGTGAAAAAACTATAAAACCAAGAAGGTAACATATTGCTTCACCTTTTCACGCTGGTGGAGAGTTCATGCAGAGAACAGAATTTGGGTATAAAAAAGAAAACATGTAGGAGATTGTTCTTTTCAGAGCTCTGCATGCCTCCCTTCTAGGTCTGCTTCATGACAGTAGTCCTCACATCTTCTCTGTTTAGACATCTCGCCGATTTCCATTGCCAGTGTCAACACTGACACCCCCCGTACACTCTGCCTTCCTCAGGAACCCTTTGCTGCCCCAGGACTACAGAGGAAAGGTTCGCCCCTTGTCTCTGTAAAGCTTGAGTTTTCATTACTGCTGCCTCTCCTTCCTCTCCCTATTCTGTCTTCCACTTGCCTGAACACCAACAAAGGGAACCTCAAAAAAAGTATTTTTTTCCTGCATAATCCTAGCATTATTTTTTTAAATTGTTGGTATACGATGCAATTGAATCTATCAACCATGTCCTCCTTAAATACACATCCACGACTTTTGTAGCAGTAACTGGTTTGGGTTCTCATTATAAAAGCCAGGCTTCACGCATTCCACAAGCATCCGCTGGGCCCTAGTACGTGCCAGGGAGTGTTCAAACTACTATGGATTTAACAGCCAAGAAAGCCGAGAAAGATCTTCCTCTATTAAGCAAAGCAAACAGAAAACTCTTAAAGATGACATAAAATCAGAATGATGGCATCATCCTATCTTACTGGGACCTGCCAGGCTTTTGTGATATTCAGGGGGCCTCGGGAATTAGTGTGTTTATGCATGCAACTAAATTTGCATATGTCGCTTAAAATTCAGTTCTCTAATTCTCTAATAGCTGTAAGGGGCAATTATCATATGAAAGACATACTTAATCACTGTAAAAATGGTAGATGTTTCACTTAATTTTTACATAAACAGAGGAGCTTGGTGTGGGTGCAAATATATTCAATCCAGAGAATATTCAGAGGGCTTATTAGGGTGCTTCTAAAATACTGTACTAAAACTGTCTATTTCTCAGAGTTTTTAATTTGACCTTGGAGGAGTAAGAAACCAGAGGTTTGGTTGTTCACCTTTAAAAGGACAGCTTTGGATCAGATAACAACAACCCAAACCTCCAGACTTCATCACTAATTACAGAGGATGCTCACATCACCTTCCTGGACCCCATGGTAGGTTCGAAAGCTGAGGATTGCATTTTCACAGCACAGATGCAGAAAATGATGCACATAGAAAATACACTGTGGATCACATTGATAGGAACCAGGACACACACTCAGCCTTCTGACCCTCTGCCCAGAGCTCACTACATTACAACTATGAACTATAAGTTGTCAAGGAGCCCTATAAGAGAATAATTGAAAGGTTTTATGCACTTAAGATTTGGTAAAAAGACAATCTTTTAAAATGTAACACTTGGTGAAAGTTACCAAATACAAGATTTTTATGGAATCCTCTTAATTGTCACATTTTAATCACACTGATATAAAGATCATCAAAGATTACAACTTAATGAGTCTCAGTTTGGAGAGACTTTAGGGAGCATGAGTAATGGTACTTTGCATGAGGTGATGGAGGGATAGAGAATGATGAGAGCAAAAGCTTTCTCTTCTCACTGACACTGCAGAAAATATTTATAGTGAAACATACTTAGAAAGGGGATTCATCAAATGGACGTTACTACTTGGACCTCAGTCTGTAATAAATTTCATAGTGGCTTTGAAACCTAAACTATCAGTATAATCTTTTTCCTTTTATAATAACATGGTTAATTGTTTACTCACAATCCCCACTTCCACTGAGATGCAGGAAGCCATAAAAAATCGAAGTCTTAAGAACACTGTCTCAAGCATGCCCTTGGGCTTTCTTTCCATAATTGTTTAGTTTGGTTTTTTAGCTGTGTGATAGGATTTTTCACAACCCAGAGAGAAGTATCTCAAGATCATGACAAACAGTAAATGTCTCTGTTGATTAGGAGATTTGGCTTCTGTGGAGAACAGGTTCTGGACCGAGATCTGAAATCTCTCCTGCTGAGGCCTTCTATTCCTTGCCCCCAAACAAAGGCAGTATTTTCAACCACCTGTCACTTGAGCCAGAGAAGCTTTCATACTTATAAAGAAACAAGGCCTGTTAAGCGGGGATGCTCTGTGCATCACCAAAACCCCAGTTTGTTCATTACGGTCACACCCTAATGTCGCTGATGGCCACACACTAATTCCCAGGCTTGGGCTCATTGAAAATGAACAAGTGGATATTTAGCCCCTCACGTTGGTGACCATGTGTTTCTTTGACTGTTTTATCATTTCTGTAGAACTATTAGACTTTCATTCAAAATGGCCATTGACCACTCATTCATCAGTCATTCCACACATGTAAAACAGTCCTGGCAATTGTAGAAGACATACGCTACAAAAGTGTATTCAGGAAACTCATGTCTCGTCCTCACATCAATTTAAATATCACCCTCGGTTAGCATATCAGGCCAGTGGAAGTCTCAGTTATGTGAAGACTCCTCTCCACACTGGTCTGAGCCCCCCAACCTGAGTCCATGTACACAAATGGCTGTGCTTCCCTGCCACTAGCAAGCCCTGGGATGGGATATTTTCCACTACTTCCCACGGGTTAGTGATCACACTCACTTTCAGAGCCCCTGGAAGGTTAACTCCCAAGTTAACTCCGAGGGCACGGTCTCTCTTCAGCCTCTGCTGCCCCCCATGCTTCCATCCTCCTGTACCTGCTCTCACCCTGCACAGCTACAGGGCTCAGCCCTTCACAAAACCTAGGGAAGTAGTTTGGTTTTCAACAGCATTTGTTTCCTACCACAAAGAATTCCTGAAGCCAGAAAATAAAAACCAGAGGAGAGGGAAGAAAAATGGAGACAGGACAGAGATAAATGTATAGCCTTATATATTATTCTTCCACACAAGTAATGAAGAAATGACACAATCAACTACCTACTATATGTATTTTGATCACCTCTTCTTTCCCCTATTAGTAAGGGCTGGATTCCTACCCTTGGGTTAGGTTATGGGAGGGCCAAATGTACAGCCCCCCAAACTATAAAGATGAGAGAGACTGCAGAGTCTTGGTCACACATACTGACAGCACAAGGGAGAAGCACCTAGCAGGACATGGGTCACTGCAGGGGGCTGCTCTGGGGACCTGAGTGAGCGAGCCAGGGCTGTGGGAGACAAACGTGGCAGTAACAAGGTGGAGGAGTAACCTCAGTCCCCACAGAAAGACGCCATTGGCTTCTTTGAATAATCCAACGAGCTGATAAAATGGGGTCCTAATCCAGTGAAACTGGGGTCTTAAAAACACATTCATGCTCACTCTTGCTCCCTCTTTCCCTCTTCCTCTCCCCAAACTGAAATGAGCACAATAGCCATGTGAGGACACAGCAAGGTGACAAGCTTCAAGTCAAGAAGAAAGACATTACTGAAAACTAAACCTGCTGGCTTCCTGAGGTTGGTCTTGAGCCTCCAGACCTGGGATAAAATAAGTTTCTGTCATGTCAGCCACTGGTCTGCGGTATCCTGTTATGGCAGCATGAGCTGACTAATACAGCCATGTTTATGAGTAGAATGATTCAAAAGTTTAAAATACGTCAATTTTCCCCAAGTTGATCTACCGATTCAACACAATCCCACTCCACAAGACTTTTTGTAGAAATGCATAAGTTAATTCTAAATTCATATGAATATATAAAATATCTAGAATGGACAAAATTATTTAAAAAGAAGAAAGCTGGACTCATTAAATGACTACATAATTCAAAATTTATTATAAATCTATAGTAGTCAAGTGTAACATTCATATTATAACCATATATAGATAAATAGGTCAGAGAAGGGAGTCCAAAAATAGACCAGCACCTATATAGACACTTAATTTTCAAGAAAGATGCCCAAGAATCAATAACTTTATAATAAAAGGATAACCTTCTCAACAAACGGCACAAAAACGTTTGGATATCCATTTGGGAAAAAAAGTAGAACAAAACTAGCAAACAAAACCTCAACGTTATGTATACAATATTTAACTTAGTACAGATTACAGATCTTACCATATAAGCTGAACCAATAAAACAACTGGAAGAAAAGTCAAAGGATATTCTGTGGCTGTGGTTTGGCAAAGATTCTTAGGACATACACACAAAATAAATCATATAATAAAATATTTCACAAAGCAGACCATCAAAATTAGAAAGAAAAACTTTTGCTTTTTGAAAGGCATGTTAAGAAAATGGAAAGGAAAGCCAGAGCCGAGGAGATCACCCGATAAATTACTTACACCCAGAATATGTACAGAACATTCAAAATGTGATTCAAGGAAGCCTAACCACCCCAAAAAGAAGAACAAAAGACTTGAACACATCTTTTGCTCTGCTTCTTTTCTCCAATGGATATCCAAACGTTTCTGTACCATTTGTTGAGAAGATTATCTTTTCACTACAAAAGAATATATTACAAATAGCAAATAGGCACATAGCAAGGTGCTCTATTTAACATCATTAGTCACAGTCACAATGAGATAACACGGCACTCCTTCCCTGACGGCATAAATTAGTATGGCCGAAATGGCGCGCGTTAGCATGGATGTAGAGTGACTGGAATGCTCACGTATCACTTGTGGGAATCTACCGGTAAACCAGAAGAGCCACATGAGAAACAGACTAGCAGTTTCTTGCAAAGTTAAACACCCATTTGCCATAAAATCCAGTAATTTTAGTCCCAGGTAGTTACGTAAAAGAAATGAAAACATCTCTCCACAGAAAGATTTATACTTAGATATTTATAGTAGCTTTATTTGTAATGGCCACAAGCGGGAAACAACTTAAATACTCATCAAATTGTGATATATGTAGGAAATGTAATATTGCTCAACATAAAAAGGAAGCGATTGCTTTGTGCAGCAGGAAAACTCAAATGCATTATAGTGTAGGAAATACGCCAGACACAAAAGACTATGGAATGTATAGTCCCATTTATATGAAATTCTGAGAAAGACCAAATTATAGTGAAATAGAGCAGATCAGTGGTTGCCAGGGGCTGGAGATAGAACATGAGTATTGAGTACAAAGGGTCATGAGAAGAAGTTTGGGGGTTAGGGAAGCATTTTATATCATGTTTGTAGTGGTAGTTACACAACTCCATGTACTGTCCAATCTCAATGAGTTATATACTCAAATTTGCTGAATTTTAGATTATAAAAATTATGTTAACAAGGTTAATGTAAGAATAATTTCAAAAGCTTTGCGAAGGTATTCACCACCCTCCAAGGCAATTACGTTCTGATACACAGATGCATTTAGAATAAAATATGATAATAATGAATTTGCCAAAAAGCCAGGGTGCGTTGATTAATGTCAAAGAGAACTTCCACTTTTCATTTAAAATTTAAGTTTTGAAACTTAAAATTTATGTTAGTAATTATAGACGTCGAAGTTATAGTGATCGCTTAAGAGAGGGCCATGGAGATAACTACTGAATAACACTAACATGCTTTTCTCTTTTCATTGCTTTGCACCCACTTTTTTAGTTAGGCTGGGGCATTCATTTGCTTTAAGGATGACCAATGTTGTTCTGTGCAGAATCCACAAAGAGCTAATATTCAGATTTGACTTCCAAAAGAGAAATTTTAAATTTAAAGCAAAAAAAAAAGGAGGAAGAAGAAGCTTGAATTCTTGGCTTCCTGAAAAATAAACAGTTTTTCCAGATATCTTCTAGTAAAATGAACTGTCCAGGCGCCAGTCTGACCAATGTGAAAACACAGGGAGAAAGAGCTCAGGCTACAGTACAGGGAGGACACCCAGAGCCTGGGGAGAAATGGACAAGGTGGGAGGGGAAAGCAGGAACGCCAGTGACAGGCACAGGGACACTAGGAAGTCTGAGCCAGGAGGACAAATGCTAACATCCTCACTTTTCCCCTTTTGAGATCATAGGAATTTGGGGCACACTGTGGACAGTACTCAATAGGGGTAGAGGCACCTGATACTCTCAGGCTCACGCTGGGAGGGAGTCATTCCCTATACAGCCTGGTGCCTTGAAGGACACGGTCCAGCATTAGAAAAGGACAGTGATCAAATAGTTTAAAGATGTGGCTGCACCTTAATTTCTCCAAGGCCGGTACAAGAAATATAGGAGATCTGGCTTAGTTTGGGGATCCAGAGACTCAGAGAAGAATGAGCTCCAGAACTGAGAAAACAAAGCTGCAGGATCCAGGGGCTTTAATGCTAGAGGAACAGCATAAGGTTATGGCCTCTATTTTAAGAATGGGGAAATTCTTCATTGAAAAAAGTCACACAGTAGGCAGTGGAGTCAAGACTCTGTTTAGTGAATTATCTCCAAGCCCATCCCCTTCAATGTGTACCTCCCCTTACTGGACATTTCCAGACACTTCTTGGCTCATAATTAGTTGTGAAGATGGCAAAAATAACAGGAAAATCACTTATACCTGACACAATTAGGTTGTGTACGATCATCCACCGCAACAAACATCTTGGAAGGCCGGAGATAAATTCTGGTCTCTATGTAAGAACGAATCTAAAAACTCAGTAGAAGAAAGGCTAGGTTCATCACACTAACCAAAATGTTGTGTCAAGTCCAGAAAAGCAGCCCGTTTAAAAGGAGACACAGCCAACTAAGACGATATAGCATAATGTAGGAGAGACCACAAAGCTGCAGGCTTCACCAAAAAGTCTCTTGGTTACATCACACTTTGCTTCATCTGCTCAGAAAATACTAATATTAAGCCTCCAAAGCTAGTGGTTCTTTCCTTCCTGCTACTAGCTAATGTGAAGACACAAGACCATGCCAGGAAGTTTTAATGCTCCAAGGAAAAGAGACAAAGCTATAGGCTTTTGTTGCAGCTAAGCACACATCTGGATCTGACAACCATGTTGGCTCAAAGCAAGGAATCAGAAAAATGTCCAGTTATTACCCAATTGTAAATTATTTTTTTAAAATGCTTTGCACTCATTGAAGAATAGAGATTCATTGTCATATCTGACCAGGGGAGAGACAGATATAAGACAAACCCTGGTCAGGATTTAGAAGCAATGAGTCTAATATTTATTACGTGCCCACCATGCTAGAGAATCAGAGCAACCTTTACCCTTGGCATCCTTTGATTTTAATTCGCAGCTTCCACAACAGGGAAGTGCTGCCTTGATGATCCCAGGATCCCCTGAGCCTCCTACCATTTTACTTCTTTGAAGAATACATTAACTACAATAAGGAATTTCATAAAATCGGTATATTCAAACAGTCTCTTGAACAGCAAACTGGGAGGATGTATTGGCAAAAATAATATTAAAGTGAAAGTAGAAAGAAATTCTTGACATATATAGAACATGTATACATTGATTAAAATATCGAATCTGAGTAAGTAGCCATAATAGATTATCTTCAGACACACATGTGCACACACAGACGTTAGAGGACCAGAGTATTTGAAGGAATGAATGAGTGATGAATGGATGAGTGAATAAAGAAACAAATAAATAAAGCAACATTGTGATGCTGGTAATTATTTTTTACTCTGTTAAATTAGCAACACTTTCTTCTCTTTTGTCTGTTTGTTTTCATGTACGTGACGTAGAAGGTACGGTAAACAGGCACTCTGAGAATGTATACATTGGCATAATTCTTCTGAGAAGTAGAAAGCACATAATAAATGGCTTAAAATATAATTGTTGCAATGGTAACATTTCTGAGACACTCTATTCTAGGTAATATAACAAATTGAATTGAAAATTATATGCAAAATCTCTCTGATTATGCTCATTTAAAAAAATAAGAGCAAATTGAACTTAATCAAAATGTCTAAAAGTGAGAAAATGATGCATTTATAAAAGGCTAAACTGCATGTATTTAAATTACTATTTATAAAAAGCTTTTGTTAACATGCAGATGCACTCGTATTAGTACAAAATGATATTAAAAGTTGATTAAAATAATATCCAACTCTGTAGAGTATACTTCTGAGTAGTCTTAAAGAATATACACACACACACACACACACACACACACACACACAGATATATATTTTCTTAGTATCACTTGCCCTGTAGAATTATGAGGATTTTTTCTCTGCTTCTTTATCCTTTTTACGTCTCCCCCACCAACCATTTCCTCCATAAGACCGCTCCTGCTACCGACTCTCATTTTTCTCTTTGACAGTGTCTTCTCTCTAGGCCACAGACACAATGACTTATCATCAACATTGGTAACGTCTCCTCATAGGGCCATAAATGAACGGCCAAATCTTCCACATTTTTGGAAAATGCTCAGTTGAAACTTATAATGTCTCTACTTTTCTAATATACACTTCATATTTTATGATCTTTACTTATGGATTAATGTGAAAACTTGCTACAGTGTCTTAGGACCTCACCCTTTCTTCCAGTTGATCTTAAAAACTACTTTATTAGTATATTATAAATTATTAATGTTCTTAAATTCATATTAGTATTCTTAATTATAGTTCCTGCCATAGTCATTATAAAAATATAATGAAAAATATTGTAGTGAAAAATACACACTATATATTTACATATATACATTATATTTATTATATATCAATAAATCAAATGTTATTATGTATTACAACTATTACACATTTATATAATACATATTTATATAATAAAATTGTATATAAAATAAAATACACTTGCTAATTTTTGCATTTAAATAGTAAAGGTTAAGTATATAGAGAACTCATAAAAATATAAGCACTTAATCAAAAAACAGGAAAAGTACTTTCTAAATAATTTGCAGCTAAACAAAACGCACACATACAAATGCATCCATATATACATGCAGCGAGCAACAAACATCTGAAAAATAAACAGCTTATCTCTACAAATTCCATGACAATGTGGTGTATGTCCCATACTCACTGATGAAATTGGCAGAAAAAATCCTAATAATAAAATTATTATTGTGCTCATGAAGTTGGTGTTCTCCCATTGGACCTGAGGCAAGTTTTCGATTTGAATTTGTTCATGCATGACCCGACGTGGGTTCAGGGAAGAGGTCAGATGATCTTGATAAAAAAAGAAATGTGAAAAAAAATATGACTTTCTGAAATAAGTGATTAAATTTTTGTGGAAAATCGTAATTGAAAAACTTGGTGAATCTAAAAGGTGAAAAGGTAACATCTTGGGATTAGCTTTTAGTTCTTTCTCCTTGAAGAGAATTAGTATTAAAGTTTACACAGGTTGGAAAGATTTAGACTGAGAAGTCTAAATTGGCAAATATATTTTAAAAATAATTGGTAAGTTTTCCTTGGTGATCATTCTCTCCCACCTGAAAGTATTTATGTGAGTATATGTTCGTATTGGGAGACTTTCTAAAATATATCTCAAGGTTGAAAATTGTTGAAAAGCAACTGTGCAAGAGAAACTCTTACACATGGACATTGAGGGACGTAAAAAGTCTATGGCAGCTCAATTGTAATAGAGGAAAACAATTTAAATATTCATCAAGGTGTGCTGGCATGTCAGAGAACATGCCATGTTATTTTCACATCAGGCATGTAGAAAGACCACGTTTCCAGTCTGCCTGCTATTTAGATGGGACCATGGCATTGAGTTCTGTCTAAAATGTAGAGAGAAGTGTGCAGACAGTCTTAGTGATGCAGTAACCTTCTCTCCCTCCTCTCTTGCTCCTGTGTGCTCTCTCGGTGTCCTGCCCCCTCTCTCAGTCTGCTCACTCAACTGCACAGACACAGTGCCCACACCCTCCCTCCCATGTCCGTGTAGGGGTCCAAGACCACAGCTGGTAGGTGCGCACACAGCAGGAGGAGTCTGAGTCCCTGAGTTCACTCTTCACACACAAGAGGGAGAGCTTCCTAACAGGACACATTTGCATCACACAACACTTAAACAAGAAATCAGCCACTCAGTATTTTAAGGTTATCTGCTATCTAATCTAAAAAAAAGAGATACATTACAATTTAGTTTCATTATAGCACAACATATGGCAGTAAAAATGAATAATTTCAGCTACAGCAACATAAATAAATCGCAGATGAATCTAGGCCTAAAAAGCAAGAAGAATTCACATAATATGATTTCATTTATATAAAGCTCAAAAAATATGCAAGACAGATCAATGAATTGTTTAGCCTCACTAACATATAAAGCTAAAAGAGAAGCGAGAAAATCATAAATACCACATTGACGGTGCTGGGTTCTGAGCGGCACTCACGGGACAGGTTAAAATGCAGGGGTGCACACACAGTTGCTTTTAACTGCATTTTCCCCCTGAAATGGGTAGTGTGCGCTTGAGCATTCTTAAAAAATATCTTTCTTCCCTATACTGTACATACATTTTCTATTGTTTAAATTTCATATCTGCTTAGTATGTCACATTTTTAGAGAACAGTGACTGAAAATCAGTCCAAATATTGCAAAATAGGACAAAGAGTTTCCAGCGAGCAATTTCTCCAAAAGAATTTGGCAACAAGAAAATCGCCCAGCAGAGGTTCTGGAAAACTGGACTACACAGCTGATCAAAATTGCAACAGAGTTATTCCGGAGAAATAAAAACATATAAATCAAAGCCCAATTGAAATAATGAACTTAATTTATAATTTGTTTAAAGTTGAGGAATCTACAATCATTTGTTTGAGACATTCCTAAATGGACAAATGTAAGCATAAATTCACTGCGTTTGAAAGTTCTTACAAAACATAGCTAGCTGAAGTTGGTTGAAGAGTATTTTTTGATAGAAGTTTTTAAAATAGCAGCTGGAACCATAACGCTTTATAACTAAATGGGCCCTTAAGAGATTCTAGATGGGGATTCTCAGTCTTGCCCACGTATTATAATAGAATCATCTAGGCAGTTTTTTTTTCTTCAAATCCCAATACTTAGGTTGTACCAGAGATGATTTAAATTAGAGTACCTGGGAATGAGACCTAGGATTAGTACTTCTAAGGATCCTCTAATTATTTCAATGTTTGGTCAATGTTGATGTCTTTATTTCACCATGGAAGGGTCTGAGGATGCAAAGGCAAGTTCATGTATAAGGTCATAGTGTTTGAGAGTTTTCTGTATCGTTCCATCTTCTGTCTTCCATTTTTATGCTGCTACATCCTATATTGTGAATGTTTATTTACACCATACAGGTTCTCTTGGCCTCACCCATCTCATTGTGACCAACTGGATTCACCCTGGTGCCACCTGAGTTCCTCCCCCAAGATCTGGGCCACACATCACTCACTCTCACCCAGGAGCTTTTAAAATAACATTGTAGTAGTGGACCTATGTGAATTCACAGAAGTGAAACTTGAAAATACTGTCAAATTGTCATCCTGTAAACCTGGAGTAAACCTGTAACTAACAGAACATGCAAGCGGTGGATTCGCCTTCCTCATTGATTCCCCAGCACTGGTCATCTCGAGATGTACTTGCTGTAGGAGACCATTCTGTGTGGCGTGGGTCCAGCCCCCAGTGGCAAACATTTACTGCAAAGTAACTTCCTGAAATCCATGCTAAACCTTCCAAAGGCCAGTGTGACCATTCCAACCACTTTTACCTTTTCATTTGCAAATATTCCTCTTCTGTGATGTGATTAGTGGCATTGGCTCCTTTGTTTTGTGTAAAAGGTGACCACCTAAAGCAACCAGTGCATAGTGAATGAGAACCTTCATGTCACGTGCCCCGTAAGACAATAAAAGCTCACTGGAGCAAGGGCTGAGGCTTTTGCTCCCCTTGAGATAAAAGTCACGCTGTCCCTTTTCCTTCACTGGACTCCATACTCCGTGTGAATGTCTCATTTCATCCATAATGAGGCAGACACTGCAGGCCGGTCTCCGCATCATTTGCTATGCCTCTTTAGGCAGACCTGGGGGCTTTATGATCCACCACGTAAGTGGATCATACGTGATCACATGCTGACAATGGTTTCTGGGTGTTCAAAAACCCCCACTTAAATATACATATATTATTGAAGGTTAGCACTAGAGTGCAGGACAGATGGTGGGGGAATATTGTCAAAAGAACCGCAAGTCAAGTAGAGGCACATTGGTGGATGGGATGAAATAAGGTGAGGGCAGAAGCACTGCCGGGTGCCGGGTGAGATGCTTGGAGTGGGGAAGTCAGGAGGGCAAAGCTGAAACCTCGGAGCCAGTGAAGACGAAACTACCTTGGTTCACTTTAAAAACTGCTGAGGCCCTGCTGGTGGGGGTCTGGTGGTTGGGCATTGTCCAGCAAACCAAAAGGTCTCTGGTTAGATTCCCGGCCAGAGCGCATACGCAGGTTGCAGGCCAGGCCCCTGGTTGGGGTTGTGTGAGACGCAACCAATTAATGTTTCTTTTCCACATTGGTATTTCTCTCTTCCCCTCTTTCTAAAAATAAATAAATAAAAATCTTTTCAAAAATTGCTGAAAATGCGCACTGCCTTATTACTGTCCTCTTTAACAAGGGGAAAGAAGAATCATGCCCATCTTAAAGTTTAAAAATGTTGATAATAACATGTTCTATGATTTATAGAGGCAAAGAAAATAACTACAGAGAAATGTCTCCCAACATGAACGGCAGTGTCCTCTGGAGGAGAAGGTAACAGTAATACTGATTCTCAAAGTTCACTCTGTACTTTCCGAAATCTCTACAATGAGCATGGTCATGGGAAAAACAGCAGCAGAATTGTTACTGCAGATAACATGGCACGTAACGCAAGAATATGCCTGTTCGGTTTTCCTTTGTGTCCCCTCACTAAACTGTGTCATACAAGACCGAACCCATGCACCAAATCCTAACAAGGCTGATCCTTGAAATGGTGGTTAATGCCTACTCAGACCAGATTAACATAAATTATTTATCGTTCCTTAGCATTGTGAAGATGAAGACATGAAGGGGAAACAGTATCATTGCCTGTTTTCACTCTGCTTTGGAGGTTTCCATTGAAGGAGTCTTGCCTATGGACAATGACCCAATCAAACAGGTACAAAGACAAGAGTGTAACATCTGATACCAAAGGGATTCACGTCACCTTCCCACACTGACATTCATTATAAGCCTCCCAGGGATCTGTCCTGAGTAATTTAGTATAAGACTGGCATCCATTAAGAGTGCCCATCTGAGACATCACCTTCCCACACTGACATTCATTATAAGCCTCCTAGGGATCTGTCCTGAGTAATTTAGTATAAGACTGGCATCCATTAAGAGTGCCCATCTGAGACATTCTAACTAAAGAAGATACGATTGCGATACCATCTTCTGCTTGTCACCCCTAGCAGCTTTCTGGCTCTAGTCCAACAGCAAGGAAAGCAATTTGTCCTCTGGGCTGGGTCCTTTGATCCACAGGCTTCACATGCCATAACTTTCACACCTTCCTGCGAGGACAGTCAATGGGCAGCATCCTGATTTGTTCCCATACGCCGTGGTCCCAGACCCTTCCTGGCCACGACAGAGAAGCTATCGTTGTGCCAGCTGAGCTCTGCACAGCAGCTTCTGCACAACCCACCTCCCCCACGCCTTCCCAGCATCCACCCTTCTGTTCTTATCGACAAGCTGTATACTGCCACCGTCTCCTCAAGTTCTATTATCAACTCCTTCCAAGAGACACATCCAAATTCCTTCCCAAGTCTTCACATTTCAGTAAAGTTTCTTTGTGTTGTTGAGGCCTTCAACATGGTGAACTAATCTGCTAGTAATGTTAGCTGGAAGAAGCATGAGCTTATTACAAACAGAAAGGCTGACAGATGGCACCCAACTTGCTTCTGTCACGCATCATAAACAAGCCAGTAGACTTGAAGACAACCCAGCATGGTCACCTCCTGCTGAAGAAAGGAAACACAAGCCCAGTCAGGATGCCTATAAAACGGGGCTGAGCCAGCACTAAAAGCACGTTGGTTTTTGTTTATTTTCTTCTCTCTTGCATCAGGGAAACCCACGCTATGGAGCAGATCATAGCAAACTTGAAAGAAGCCCATTGTTTTGGACACCCAGGTCTACTTGTCCAGGATGCCTGGAGATGCTGCAGAGGACAGCAATGAATGTGCAAACCCTGAACTAGAGAGAACAGCTTCATTGCTAAGATCAAAGGCATTCTAGCTTTGAGATAACCACCACAAACTAGGGGAAAAAGACACTTAATCTACACAGGAGCCACCCCTGAGGAACTAAGTGCTGTCAAGCCCTTAGTTGAGTGGACAGGTGGCTGTGTCCTTCTCCCTATTGATGTCCACATCTGGGGCGGGGGACCTGCAGGGTTTTTGCTCACACTTCATTAGCCAGTCCAGAGGAGTCACAGGATGGTGATGTCAGTGAAGTCAGCTGGGACCATTTTAGTTTCTGCATTGCCAGACCTCAGGTCCTTTGGCTGCTTAAATCACCAACCCTCCTGACCAGCACATTCGCTTGCAACATCCTGACTGCTGAAGGAGGGGACAGCCCACTGACTGTCTGCCTCTTCCATCCTGTGTCCAATGAGCTGCATGAAACATGTGTGGACTTTCCTCAATGCTCCCAGCCCTTCGAGACCTGAAATTTGTTTTCAGGACACGGTTCACACGAACTTACTAAAAGCAGCCCGCACAGCTGTCCTTTTCTGAAGTCCTGGTACTAATTCTTTCCAAATGCACTTCCTCATTTTGGAGTCTAGACTGTGAAATCTTAATACTCTCCCATCTGCTGCATCTCTTTTCACAGCGTCTCAGGGAATTTACAGTCATGGGTTGATAAGATCAGAGATAAGGCACTTGGTTCCCCAGTTAACTGCCATTCTCTGTTTCATACCTTCAGCTGGTCCCCACCCACGGGCACTCTCTTCCCTATCTATTGTCTTATTCTTTGCCCTCATTATGGTGATTGGGTCTTCTTTTTATTCTCCTCATTCTGAGGCACTGGGCATGAAAACACTGTAAATTCTAAAATTCTATACCAATGTCATGCCAGTATTAGAATTTAAATCACCCGTTCCAATATGTGGCTTGTGACTGGGACGTGTGTGCAGTGGCAGTCCACAGGTACTTGAGAGAAAAGCCCAGCTGTCGTGAATAGTCCTACATCCTGAACTGAGGGCCCCATTAGCCCTTCTTTAGCCCCAGAAAGGGCCAAACCTACACAGGTAGGCAACACCCGGACATCTCTAACTACCTACGAGTTTCAGATGGAGGTCTCTTGAATATACACAGCAGGAGAGTGCCTGTCCTAGTTAAGCTAAGAAGCAGAGGAGATTTGTTTGCACTCTCCCATCTCGCCAGTTCTGACATTTATTTTTCTCCACTCAAGTATCCCTCTGCTCTCTGCTATTCTCGGCAAGTTTTAATCCTTCCTCTTGGTGAACGCCCCAGCGCCACATGGAGCAACATGTGATGCTTTCAAAGTACCCTTCCCCCGAACTCCAACTCCATGCACTTAGGCAATAGAAAGAAAATGTCTCATTGATCTGGCCCACACGGGAGTGTGGCGAAACAATAGCAACATCCACATAGACAATTTTATTCTTAATAATTGGGTGATTAATATAAATGGATAATCGTTTAAAAGGTCTCTAGAAAGTTGCTTGGAAAATAAAACTTTCTGGAGATCCCTTAACTTTAGTGGTAGCTCTCAGCTCTGACACGCCTGTGGCAATCCCTAATCTGAAAAGTGCATAACAGTAAAATGAGGTAATAAATACCCTTTAAAAACCAGATGGAGTGTGGGGCAAGTGTTGTTGTGACAAAGGGTGACACACAGCAGCTGTCACAGCTGCTCTAAGGCATCCATTAAAGTTTGGCATCATTTACTTTTAATATTGATTAGATTATTTCCACCAGGGCAATTTGCTCACAAAAAACATTAATCTAGGGTCATTCCACTTCTTTTTAAGTTGATTTATTTACTTTTCTAGAAAATAATCTAAGTTGTCCTGTAGTCTATTTGAACATTAAGAATAGAGACCACAAAAATATATTCACTAAATGGATTTTTAGAAAAATGTAAAAGCAACTTAATGTCTTCATCACAAAAGAGAAAGAGAGTGAGGCAGACAGGCAAGAGGCCAAGAGGCAAAGATACAGGAAGGAAAAGATAGAGTCAGAGAAAAAAAAACAGGCCCTAAAACACCAGCAACAAAGAGAGACACACCAAGGGAACAATGCGAATGTGTTAAAAAACATTCCAAGGAGATGAAAAGAAAAACAGGAGAGACTAAACATATACGCCCAGTGTCACTAGACACCGAACAGATTGAAAGGCACAGAAAAGAAAAAGACACTCTTGAAGAGACACTGTAGTGGCTTTGGGTAGTGGCCACTTGGCCTGGATGAACTACAGTTCCCAGATGTTCCTCTCCTGTATCTTTCCACTGATGTGAGCCACAGAGACCCAGATATGGAAGCTGGAGGGGATGCAGCAGTCATTGTTGAAAGTCACACAAACAACCACTTGCCCTCTGGTTACCTCAGTGGTAGGAGACAGAGGCCGGGACACAACTGCTCCACCTTCTACTGAATTCTTCCTCCAATGTGCACTGTGGTTGGTGTGTGTGTGTGTGTGTGTGTGTGTGTGTGTGTGTAGCCCATGATGAAGGGCCTAGCTCCTGCAAGAAAGCTATGCCATCAAGGGGAAAGGCAGTAAGAGCTGATGCTTGTTGGTTCTGCTTATTCCTGCTCTTCTCTGCTTTGCCTGTATCTTCTCTTATCTTTGTGGACTTCAAGCTTTAGCATCAAACACAAAAAACAAGAGCCTCACAGAATCTGCTAATCAGCTCCCTCAACTGCATAAGGTCAAACCCCACAATAAATTTCTCAATATCAATACATGAATAAATGAATCCATGAATCTGTGAATGAGTGAATGAAGCACCTAGTGGTTCTGCTTTTCCGATTGTAGCCTGACTGCTACAGACACATACCACAAAAAAAAGGTTTCTAAAAGTTGATGAAAGAATGCCCTGAGTGTTTACGCTTTAAGAACTGCCAGCCTGCTAGTACAGATCTCCCTTTACCTGCCGGCATTCAGTTCAGAACCAGCATCCCACGCATGTGAGTTCCCCCACGCCTGATTCATACATAGCATTTTATCCACCAGAGTATAAAGAGAGCGTAACTGGAAAGAAACATTCTCAACTAACTAGAATCTTCCTAAGACTTGCTTAGACATTGTCACTAATTTTTATTAAACATAAATTAAGCATGTGACAAAAGTATTTCAAAATACATGTTCTGACAGGTAATGTTGGGATCTTGTATCTCATCATTTCTAATTTGCAGAATCATCTTCTTCGAATCCTCCTTATGTAAAGATTGACATCATTTGAAATTTACAGAATTTAATAATAATTCATACAGTGCCAGGTACTATTAATGATAACAATTTTGCTTTATGATTTTGATTAACAATAGAAAAGCTCCCAGAGTCAGCTACTGGGAGTCAACAGTCTTTACAAAGTTCTTGCATTGGCAAAATGCATTTCTAGTATTCCTTTCGAAACACCTGCCTACCTCTTGAAGTTGTCTTCAACTCTCCTGGGACATAAACAGAGCTGAAATTCATATCCCTGCATGACTTGGATCCATAGTCTGCAGTTCTGTCCAAAAAAAATATCATCTGAGCCATGTATGTGATTTTAAATGTCCTATTAGTGACATTTTCTAAAAAGTAAAATTAGAAAACAAAATGAATAAATGTATTTTTTGTATTTAACAATGTATTATATTTAAGTCAATATTTCCAAAGCATCCTTTTAGCATAATCAATTTAAAATTATTTAGTAATATTCAAATATTTTCATACTATGCAATCTTTGAGACTCAGCATATATTTAAAACGTTAGCACATTTAAAGAGCTCACCAGTCACACATAATCCAAATGTATGTTGGACAGCTCAGTTCTAGTGAGTCTGGGGGGTGAAGGGAGCAGTCACCTTGAATGTGCTCACTAAACTCAGAGAACAAAAGCACTAGGTAATTCCCACCTACCGGAGACTGTAAAATCATATAGACCAGGAACTTCTCAGTGTCCCTAAGGCCAATGGCAATCCCCTAAGCAACCTACATAAAACCCATCCCACCTCATTAAGAAGCAAGGCAGGGAGCACATTTGGACTGGAGAGCCTCCTTGTAAGCCCACCGTGAAGAGGTCCGCACAGGCCTGCTTTGCAGAGTCTTGCCACAGATTCTACCAGATGGTCAGGGGCTGACCACGCCAAGCTGGTGAAGTTCTGCAGGAAGAGGTCTTCTCCTGTCACAGCAGGCCCAGTGGACACGGGGTAGGGGGCGGGCAGTCAGGTACAGGGGCAGGGCAGTGAGAGCACCTTCTTGGGATCTGACTCATATGGGAACGTGCATCCCAGGTTCACTCCAACCACAGAATCTGTAGGATATATTAGTCATAAATGCCGCTGACCATTGCAATGACAACAAAAATTATACAATGACCACAATTACAATAGAATTTATGTCAGCTTACTTGGCATGTGCCAGCCACTGATGCAAGTATTTCTACAAGCACTTCTATTATATGTTGTAGCTCTACAAGATGAATATTTAGTGCCCTTTCTAAAGATATAAGGCAACTGAGACTCCAAAGTAACTAGTCCAATGTCACTATAAAGTAGAGAATTGAAGGATAAACTCTCTATATGTGACCCTAAAAATTTACATTAGAGATTAAGAGACATGCAGAAGTTGCAACAGCACAAGAGTGAAAGGGGTTTCTCTTCAGGTGGAGAAGAGAGTAAGAGAGGTCCTTTCTCTGCAACATACTGTACATGTTATTGACTTTCATAGTGCTTCCGTGAAAGCTCAGGACTTGGCTGCCTAGCAGGAGACTGCATTTCCCAGGACCCCTTGCAGTTACATGGGGCCATGTGACTAAGTGCTTAATAACACGTGATCAAAAGTGGTATGTGTCGTCCTCTGGCTGGAGCCTTAAAACTGTAGAGACACCTCAGCTTTCTTTTCCCTCTTCTACTGGCTGAAACCTGAGCATATGTCACTTGGTTGTAACCGTGGAGATGATGACAGTACCCTATTTGATGGCAGAGTTATGCGTGGGAAGGAATTGGGCTGACTGAGAAAATCAGAGTTTTTCTCTCTTCCAAGATGGCTGATTTCACAGACATTACACAAGGGAAAGCAATATATATATACTTTGACCTCCTATTTTTGGGTATTTTTTAATTTCAGCTCATCTCAACACTATGTAGAAAGAACACAGACACTTTCAAGTTAAAGCTGTGCATGGAAGCACTGCAGAAGATGGAAAGGCCTTCCGGTCATCCCCACCCCATATCTCAGCTGCAAAACCAAACCAGGACAGTGGATCTCTTCCAGTAAGGAGAGACCTCAAGGACTCCAAGCGCCCAGGATTTGGAGGAAATCTTTTCATGCTTTATGCCAGTAGATGTATCTTAAGGGAAGAATTATGCCTGTAACAGGTACATTTTATGAATTCACAGAGATAAGCTGGATATGAAATTAGTCAATTTGTATTCCATATTTATAAATAAATATAAAGAAGTATACAAAGCTATATGATAAATATACAAAATTATACTAAGGCACTTGATTTAATGCTAAGATATGTTTTGCTTCTTAGTCCATGGATTTCCAGAAATGTACAGAGAGAATATTATAGCTCTTATTTTTAGGCATGTTTAGAAATTAATGTAGGCCGTGGCTGGTGTAGCTCAGTGGATTGAGCATGGGCCTGCGAACCAGACGATCATGGTTCGATTCCCAGTCAGGGTATGTGCCTGGGTTGCAGGCCAGTTCCCAGTGAGGGGATGCATGAGAGGCAACCATACATTGATATTTCTCTCCCTCTCTCCTTCCTTTCCCCTCTAAAGATAAATAAATAAAATCCTTTTAAAAAATTTTAAAAAATAAATTAATGTAAAACCATCTGAACAGTTTTGCAGAAAATGAATTCTCCATTTGAGATAATTGATTGGAGCCATATAGTAGTCAACTAGCGCTAGGTAACAATTGACTCCAAAGCTCTCTCTAGACAAAAATGACATTTACTGCCCTGGCTGGTGTAGCTCAGTGGATTGAGTGTGGGCCTGCAAACCACACGATCGCGGGTCAATTCCCAGTCAGGACACATGCCTGGGTTGCAGGCCAGTTCCCAGCAGGGGACTCACGAGAGGCAACCATACATTGATACTTCTCTCCTTCTCTCTTTCCCTTCCCCTCTAAATATAAATAAATAAAAGCTTTAAAAAAATTTTTAAAAATGACATTTACTTATCACTCACTGGTCTAAAGATAAGCTGTGGCTCAGCTAGTATCATCCACTTGGCTCCAATGCACAGGTTGGGTTCAAGCTAACTCTACATGCCTCCTCATTCTTTTTGAAAGAGCCAACTAACCTGGACATGCTCTCCAAATGCAGATGAAAAGCACAACAGAGCAAAGAGAAACACATGCTACTTGCTTCTCATGGTCATGACACTTCTACCAACACTCCACTGGCCAAAGCAATTAGTCAGCATTGAGTAAGGGGCAAGGAAATTTATTCCAGCCATAACAGGAAACCCTGCCAGTTCGCATGGCAAACCAATAATAACCCAATCTTTCACTGGCCTGGTGTAATCTGTCTAATTATAAGACTCACGCACTTCACCCTGACTCATGTTGCTCTGAGATATTATTTTGTTTTTCGTATGTATGCACCCATATAATCCAAACAATATTCTTATGAGGTAGGTATCACTGAATACATTTCACAGATGAGGAGCTCCTCGAAGTTGCATAACACAGCATTTGGCAATGTGTCACCAAAAGGCATTCCCTGCGTGAACAGCTCAGAAAGCTTCCCCCAGCACTTCCTGTGTGAGGGGCACCACACAAAGCATGGACACCATCACTAGGACAACTAGTCAGTGCACACATAACTGTTAACTTGAGCTCCCAGTCAAGGTCAAGTAAACAACACCCTCAGTCAATTCAAATTTTGCATGTCTTCCTTGATGAACAAGGAGCTCTTTTACAGCATCATAATAATTCCCAGTCATACAACGTCCACCTCCTTTGAGTCATTGTTACTTGTTTTGGCTTTACTTGCATGGCCAAGTCCGAGACATATTCTTTCCCCAAGAATCAATAACGTATTTATTTTTGCTTATATGGATACCCACATATAATGTCAGAAGTTATGCTTCCTGTGAATATTTATTGGTTAGCTTGTACTCTGAGACACAATTTCCCCCTTTTGGTGAGATGGAATTCTAGATTTGAGGTAGCATGCTCTATTTGATCATAATTTTGAATATTTGTTGTCCTGTTGCATTTGTTTTAAAGAAATTCTAGCTGATTCATGCAACTGATGCAATATAAGTAGGGTGAGTGAAACTGAGTATTTTCTGAAAATAGCTATGACAATCCTGGTGAATGGAGAAAAGAATAGAAACTTTGGTATTAGTAAAAATGTTGGGCAAGCCCTGGCTGGTTTGGCTCAATGGATTGAGCAGCAGACTATGAACCAAAGGATCACAGTTCAATTCCCAGTCAAGGCACATGCCTGGGTTGCTGGCCAGGTCCCCAGTGGGAGTCCCTCAAGAGGCAACCACACCTTGATGTTTCTCTCTCATTTTCCTTCCCTTCTCTTCTCTAAAAATAAATTAAAAAGTAATAATTGTTCAAATTGAAAAAATATTATAAATCAATAAAAATATTCATTGACAAGCATTAACACTGATCTGAACCATTTTTTGTTATTTCCAAATGGAATGCAAGGCAAAATGTTTCTGTGTGTGTTTTTGTGAATGTAGGGTACTTCAAACCTCATCTTACATATCTTATCAACAAAATGGATGCCACCAGTTGATATAACATACTATATTTTTCCCACACTATTTTCCCTTATTTAAAAAAATTTCATCTTAAAGGAATTTCTGCAGTATGTTTCCTCTTGTTAAGGACAACCTGTAGAGAACCTGCCCTGTGTAAGATAATCTTGGAGTGCTCCATTCATTGGAACCAACACATAGCTCCTCGGTCATTCTCACTTTTAAGAAACTAACCATTTTTCAGTACTTATGGATTGGTATTGATATCATAATTTTAAAAGAGACTATTATATAAGTAGCAATGCAAAGTTGATTATTTTATATACAAGGCAGGACCCCTCAAAAGCAGAATTTATTTATAAAATATTATGTATGTATTTTTACGTGGTTAAACTTCAGTCACCTTCAAAGTGCTCTCCATTTGATGCAATACACCTATAAAGATGTTTTTTCCATTGCTCAAAACAGCTTTTGAACTCATCAATTTTGATGCTTTTTAATGCTTCTGCTGTTTTTGGTCCACATCGGCAAAACAGTTTTCTTTGAGGAATTTTTCATCCAGAGAAACAAAAAGAGTCACTTGGGGCGGGGTCGGGTGAATAGGAAAGTGGGGCATGGGGATCACGCCATTTCGGGTCAAAAACTGCTGAACACTCAGTGCAGTGTGGGCAGGTGCGCTCATAAATACCCATCATGATCTGGACAAACGTGTTAGAGTCCTCAAAAAACAAAATTCTCGGAAGCCAAACTCAGTCTCTCACAACTACGCTAGCTGATACATGATACACATGGGTTGGTTCCTAGAATACTAACCCAGCAGGGGAAGCCTGTACTACAAGGGGCCCACCCTCCAGGCGATAACTTAAGAATTTTTTTGGTCCCCACTCATGTAACTCAGTATTTTTAGCTCCAATGAGGTTAGGAAAAGAAGTACAAATAATAACGTTGTCAAAAAGGTAACTGCAAGCCCTAGCTGCTGTGGCTCAGTGGATTGAGTGCTGGCCTGAGAACCAAGGGTCCCTGGTTCAATTCCCAGTCAGGGCACATGACTGGGTTACAGGCCAGGTCCCCAGTTGGGGGCGTGTGAAAGGCAACCACACATTGATGTTTCTCTCCCTCCTTCTCCTTTCCTTCCCCTCTGTCTAAAAATAAATAAATAATCATAGGGGAAAAGGGAATGGACTCACATGAACAAGTATAAAGGACACATGGACAATAACTAAGGGTGGGGGGTGGAAAGGGGAGGGAGGCGGGGAGCATGGGGCGGGGGGCGGGCAGGGTTGGGAATATAAGACAGAAACCTGTACTTGAACAAGAATTAAATAAATATTATATTAAAAAATAAAGTCTTTTTAAAAAGGTAACTTTAAATCAAACATTTTATATATAATTTTCTTTTGTCTATTTGACATATTTAGGATCTGTCAAATAACTGAGATCAAATTCTTCAGGAAAAGGTTCGTTTTAAATGGTGATTATGCTACTTAGACTTGCAGAATTCTGTTTTATTATTTATTCATTGATTATGCATTATTTAGTTATTTAGTTAGATACTGGCATCTTTGGCTGACAAAAGTGAGTGTATATATTTTAACAGCAGTAGTTGCTTCATCAAAAACCCAAGTAGCTTTATTTGCCTGTGAATATCCTCTGCTTGGTTAGTTTCCTGCTGAATGAAATTAAAGTATTATATTTCATTACCTAAAGAAAATGGGTTCATGGTTTTCAAAGTAGGTGGATCATATTAGTAAAACAAGTAAAAGAAGTACAACATTCTGATAAAATTTGCCAAGTGAAATCCAATTACTTGTGAGTTATTATGGCCTCTATTTATAACAAGGCACATTCCCCACTTCAGCAATGAAAAATTACTCAGAAGTGACACCATTCCCGCAGAAGCAAACCCTGATCCTTGTCTCTTATCAACCCCATTGGCATTTAGTAGCTGTTAAATAAATTCTAAGGACAAGCTATCAAAAGATTTCTGTCATAGAAGGAATGGAAAAACTGCCATCTGGGATGAGTCATTTAAGTCAGAGAGGTTTAGAGAGAGGCTCTTACAAAACGACACCTTTTCATTTCATTCTTTCGGTTGAGTTCTATTGATAAGGAAATGAAGTCAAACAGCCTTTGGCCTCAAAACCACCTTAGACATATTTATCTTAGGCAACATGATGCTATTACTGGAAAGGAGCATGTCAAAAGAAAGAATAACTTAAAAGCTCTGACGATTTCTGTCATATTGAGTCCCCAACATGTTATTGTCAGTTTCAGTTTCTCTCTTTTGAAAAAGTGGGAAAACTAAATAATCTTCAAAAAAGAGTGCCAGAAATGATCCAAGGAAGGGTAATGAATTTAAGGATAAATTAGCTTTATATTAAGTCTGGAGTAAAGAAAGCACAGAAAAATTTATAACTGCATTCAACAAATAATCAAATATTCTATATGGGCTTTATCTCAAGATGGACAGAACCAAAGAGAGAAGGGTACAATTGAAAAAATAATAATTAGGTTAAATGTGCAAAGGACTGTTGGAGAATGAAATTAGCATCAAATAAACTAAAGTATTTGTAGATCTTTATTCTGGTAAATGAAAGAGGCAAAATTATCCCCCTTTGAGGAGCTTTAAAAAGATGAAGTCTTCACAGAAGATAGGTGATATATACACTTGACCTTGTGGTATTTTCAAGATCTAGAACTCAAACTGCCAAACATGTGAATCTGACTGCTATTGAATTAGCTGAATTTCGAACGAAACATAGGCACTTCCATGAATGTTTTCAAGAGTGTCATAAATGAACGACGCAATAGGAGGGGATGGTTGACCCCTACAGGGGGATGTCAGGGGTCTTCCACTCTCCCTCGGGGTCTGAGCATGGAGCCTTGCTAGAATACTGGGGCTCTCTGAGCTTGCCCCAACTGCACTAGGAAACTTCCTTTGGCCATGGCATCCAGTTTGGGTTGGATCTCTTCCCAGTTTCCAAAAATATTAGAAGTCTACAAATCCTAATGCACAACAGCTGACAGTTCTCTTCTGCTCTGCCCTTCTCCTCTGTTGGTCAGGTTCCTTTTCCATTTCCCAAAACCTGGCTACAGAATTTATTCCTGAGCTCAGGACCCAGTTATATATCTTTCAAGTGTTGTTATCTATTTAGCATTCTGACTTCTAAGAGCTAGATGTTTTCCTCACCTTTTTCCATCATGGGCCTTAGCTACTCCTGAGATCGTTCTGACCTGGCACTCTGCTAGCCTCAGAGGTGAAGATTGGACTCATCTTGGAACTTTATATTTCATTAGTCATAGCTAACAGCCACTAATTAATATATGGGTTCTTTGAAATGCTGGTTTGGTGGCAACAAATTCTTTTAGTTTGTTTCTTGTCTTAAAGGCTCTGTATTTCTTCCTCAATTTTAAGTAATAGCCTTGCCGGGTAAAGCAGTCTTGATTGTAGGTCATTGCTTTCAATCACTTTGACTATTACATGCCAGTCCCTTCTGGCCTGAAATATTTCTATTCAGAAATCAGTTAACAAGCTTATGGGGACTTCCTCGTAGGTAACTAACTGCCTCCCCCTACAGCTTTTAAGATTCTCTCTTTGTCTTTAAACTTTGCCATTTTAATCATGATGTTTCTTGGTGTGAGCCTCTGTGGGACCATCTTGATTGGGACTCTCTGTCCTTCCTAGACTTGTGTGTATTTTTCCTTCACCAGGTTAGGCAACGTTTCGGTCATTAGTTCTTCAAATAGATTCTCGGTCCCTTGCTTTCTCTCTTCACATTCTGGTACCCTTATGATGTGATGTTGTTACACCTCCTGTTGTCCCAAAGTGTCCTTAAATCACCGTTGTCTTCTGAAATTCTTTTTTTCCTACTCTGGGTGCTATTTTTCTCCCTTGTCTTTCAAATTGCTGTTTTGATCCAATGCTTCATCCACCCCTGCTGTTTATTCCTCTGGTGTACTCTTCTTTTCAGACACTGTATTCCTCATTCCTGACTGTTCCTTTTTTTACAGTTTCTCTGTTCTTTCTCATCCTGCTGAGCATCCTTAGAACCATTACTTTGAACTTGCTATCTGATTAATTACTTGCCTCAATTTCATTAGCTATTTTTTTTCCATTTGGGCACCTGTTTCTTTGTCTCAGAAGATTAAACGTAAGACAAGAAAAGCATTATGAAAAAATCACTATACCAGAGAGTATAAAACTAAACTCTAAGAGGATGTCTTTGTCTCCCCACCTTGGCTGATTCTTCATGTTTGTTTTGATCTGCTATAACTCCCAGTCCTCGTGGAGTGGCCTTGTAGAGTAGCTGTCACGCTGAATCCAGTGGTGTAGTCTCCTTGATCACCTGAGCGTGGTGCATAGACCTGTATGCATAAACTGGGGAAACCTCAATGTGTTCCAGAGCCAATGACCAACATCAAGCCTCTGTATTTGGATGCACTTTTGATCTAAAACAGAAAGAGAAATAATAGGCCTCCTTTGTCTTTGGAGGAAACAGCAATTTTGGGAGTTAAATAGGTCGGAGTGGAGTCACTTCTGATTCCACTTTGTCTCATACTTACACAATCCAAGTCCCATAGAGAGTTCTCTTGAAAATGTAGAAATTTAACTAGTGTTTATCATTCTGACCTCAAAAACATGTGTATGACCTACTTTTTAAGACCAACACATTTTCTCTCAATGCCCTTCAGTTGTTGGAATTAACTTTGGAAGCACATGCTACAAAATGAAAAGAATCACCTCCGTCTTGGTGGTGATTGATGACGTTCTGTTGCTCCAGTTGGGACTGGCATCACTCTGCGGACCAGAGCTGTCCATCTACCAGGTGCTTGTAAAACTTACAGCACATTCATGTGACATGCATGTACTTTCTATAGACTATCAGTAAGTAACAATGGATTCTGCTTCAGAAATAAAAGGTAAGACAAGAAAACCACTACTAAAAAATATAATACTAGAGTATCAAATAAATTTTAAAATTGTTCTATGATTGATATGTACACATTTCCAAGAGAGATAAATCTTTATGAACTGGAAAAGCAGATAAGAGTTTATGAAGATAATATTTATTTGGTCTAGAAAGATGATGATGATGATGAGATCGATATGAGTTGAGCATGTATTTATGCTCAATGCTTTGAGCATTGAGAGTATGCACAGCTTTGCATAAGGTAACTCATTTAGTCCTCAGAGAACCTTGTAGGCAGAAATACAGTCATCTTCATTTTATACGCTAGGAAACTGAGATAAGAAAAATTAAGATGTTTGCTAAATGAAAGCAGGATTACAATGCTGCCAGGCTATTTTTTAGATTTCAATTCTGATTTTCTGTACCAATACAAATAATCAGATGTTTCTCAAGCACCATCCAAGGTGATGATCACACACTTGCCTGCCTACACTTCTCAGAATCCTCTTCCCTGATGGCCTGCACTATTGTCTATCTACTTGGTGGGACCTTTGAGTGCTTCACTTGAGGCCCTGAAACATTAAACTTTTATTGAATTGTGAGTAATACTTCCAAGAGTTTTAGAACTGTCAAAGAAAAATCTGACTGTATATCGGAATAACCTGGGGGAGCTTTATAAAACTACAGATTCATAGATTCCCGGTCCTTGAAATTGTCAGTTTAAAAATAATTCACCACATTAGTCTAGACTTTCTGTTACAAGAGTATTTGAGACCAGTAACTTCTGCCTCACCCCTTGATCAGTTGTCCTAATACTTAGTCAACGCTAGTGTCAAAATTTCTATCAGATTACAGAATCTCCAAGGCCATTCTATTATTCATTTACGTAGTAACATTTAATCAAGTTTAACTGTGAGTCGGCCACCAGGCCAAATTTTGAACTAGAATTTTTTTTTTTAAATAGATGGTGACCTTCTTCAAAAAGCACGTTGTTTGCTGTTATGGAGAGTTAAGCCCCCAAAGCACTGCACAGTAGGTGTCAGGACCAGTTTATTCATAGGGTTCAGTGAGAGCACAGGGACAACACTGCAATTTCTTGGCTTCTTCCACTTTCTCTGGATCTTCCTTTTGTTGCTCCCTTCCATGTAGTCTGTTGTGGGGGGTTATTTAACCATTTCATTTAATCTTCACAGCAACCCTAAAAGACAGACCTTAGGCATTTCAAAGATAAGGAAATTGAGGCTCAGAGGAATTTTTTTAATTGTCCAAGGATATACACCTAAACAACAGAAAGAGAATTCAAGACCACAGCTATGTTTCCCAAAGCACAAAAGAACAACCTTCACATTTTGTAAATTGCCAACAATTGTAAGGATGTTTATCTCAGAAAAATGAACCAGACAGTCAATCCTTGGCACAGGAAATAGCTTGAATTTTAAGGTTTTAGCCTAGTTCCAACAAGTAACACATACAGTCCATTGGAGTGGTTTATAACTTGCTTGGTGAACAATGAGTTATTTTGCAATGACTATCAACAGTTCAAAGTCAGACACAGCCCTCTCCATTCAGTGGGCTCCTGTTTTCTTTGGCCCCTGTTAAGAGTCAAGCCACCACTCAGGTTCTATTCCAAGGAAGCCATTTTATCTTCTTTCACTAGAACCTATGCCTATATTTTTTGCAAGCTTCTGTTTAGAAAGCATTTTGTAGTGACTGAAGAAAGTAAAACTTAAATTATTCCATACTCAAACTAGTCCTTCTTCTAAAATGTCACATATTTCACGTAGTTCTACTGAATCTTGCAAATCAATGTTAAGATTAGAACCATTATGATCTAATTTAATTTTTCAGCATGGTCTACTTTCAAAAAAATTAAGAGTCCAATAGATTAAATATCTTACATGCATATTTAAAGGTAGAATAAGAGCAAGATTACGCATAGTTTCATCTTTGTGATTAAAATTGGAAATCAAACATTCCCTGATCCTACTTGATAAGGAGTAGAGCAAAGACAGTTTTAGAGCTAAAATGTTAAGAGTTACATGGGAACCATGGACTTGGTGTGTGGCTTTCAATTCTCCACCTGTCACTTTTTTTTGTCTCCTCATAATAATTTTCCCTTCCTGTCATATTTCCCCTAGGAATCCAGAAGTAAAAATACCCACTATTGGCATCTAATATATAAACTATAAGATAAGAAACATATACAAATGTGTAGATAATTAGAATATATTTAAATGTTTTTATTCATATAATGGTCTATTTTCTTTTTTAAAAGTCTCAACACAGACAAATTTCCTAAATGTCTGAAGCATTAAGAAGTCTTAATAAAATATCTCAAAAAGAAATGCTAAAATCAAATTTGTCCTAGTAAATTCTAAGAAACTATTTCTCAGAATTAGTCTAATGGGTCATATTAAAAAGTTTTAATATTTTAAGTATCAAATATTTTTTTTCATTTTTCCTGGTAGATGAATTCAGTGAAGAAATTCTGCTTCAAATAATTTTTTATTTGTTCCAGAAACTTAGGTATGAGTACTTTCCGAGAGTTGTATTCAATTTCTCTAAGTTTTATTTATCTGATGATAAAGTAATGAAATCCAATTTTTATCTTGAGCAATCACACCAAAAATCTTATTTCATGGAATTTGAAAGATAAATACTTTTGAGTACAAAGAACCATGGCTAGAGCTGCTAGGAGGTAAAACATGACCAAACAGATGGAAAGCCTATTCTGAGAACTGTAAGATTTTTTTCATGAAGATAAGTCAACAATATGAAAAATAACTACCAGACATAGAATAAACACATAAAATAGCCAAAGTATTGGATATTATGGCAAATTTTCTATCAGGTTGTAAGAAAACAAGAAGGCTTCACAGAGAAGTGGGCATTTAATAAAAAAGTATTTCATAGAGAAATAAAATTTAGAAAAATGGATTTGAATTGAGAGTTGTGGTCCAGTAAGATATAGTATCTACAAACTATCAGAATAAAACATGTTTTAAAGCATACATTTAGAAGGATCAAGGCATTTATTTCTTTCATGATGTTCTGTACCTACTTTACATGGCATTTATCACAATATATGGTGGGGGGGGATATTGCCTTTATTCCTGTAAGACTAGGTATTGCTCAAAAACAAACACCTGATTTTATCATCTTTATATTTCTAGAATCTATCACAATTCTTAGAACATAAAAAGCTATGATATTAAAATAAATGAAAATTTCTATTCAGCTAAAAACTGAGAAAACAACGGGTGATACAGATAAAGATTAGAGTGATATTATTTGAAAAGGGGAGATAGTCAGTGATTCTGCATAAGAAATTTACATAAATCAACTATGCTTTAGGAATACAAATCTGAGTGCATCAAGTAGACTCTAGTGAAGTAAAGACAGTTTGGAGGAGTAAGTCCAGTTCAAAAATATAAATAATAGTTTAGCTCAGAATTAAGATAGTAGCTATAAACATAGGGTTTGAGAGAAGGCATGACAGATTTAACAGACATGCAAAAATGGTTCTTTTTGCCTCATTTGCCCAATAGAAATTAAATACCTGAGTTTTGCTGACTCAACAACATGAGGACCTAAACCGATAACAGCCTGCCCAGCCCTGAGCTATATGGTCCACCTCATAACAGAGCGAGGGCTGCAGTCTCTGTTGCTGCCGTAGAACTGACCCACTGAACATGAGCATCCAGCTACAGCCGTCCCAGTTATCTACTTCTGTGGCCAACCTGCCTGGTGGCCCTTCCTCCTGGGCCCAATGCCCACTTCAGCTTTCTGGCAGGACGGCAGCTTGGCCCGAAACACCATCCTGGAAAGATGGGAACCTCTTACAGGCCATGCTTCCTGCCAAATTCCCCAGGAAATCATTGTGCTCATAGCCTTATAACATCCTTCCTGCCTCAGGACTCAGCAACCCATGTGATGCCAATGAATACCGCCATGTCAAAGCACATAAAGTGTCCTCCTGTTTCACTCCAGAATGAACATTAGGTCATTATTAACCTTGACCTAATGATTCAGAAAATGTGTTGCTCTAGCTTGTTGCTTCGCTTCCACTACAAACTTTCTGGCAACATGTGACAAAGCCATCTCCTATGAAGAGTATAATTAATAAAGCTCAGCAACTCATTAAATACAAAAGAGAGTTTCTCATTTCAAAAAAATAAGCAAACAGTTTAGCTTGCCCAACTGAAAAATTACAGTTTTCTATACAAAATAGAGATGAGAAAGGTACTTTTGAGGGGGTGAAGAACACAGTCAGTTTAATTTGAGACTTCATACACTTGAGATGTTAGCAGCACAATCGAATCAAGTTGTAAAAGAAGATCTGGAGCTTAGAAGAGAAGTAAAGTCTAAAAACATATATTTTAATTAAATGATACTGACGGTAACTGAATAGACTTCTTGAAGAAGTAAAGTAAATAGGGAGAAAATCCTGGTAAAAATTGGGGAAAGTTGGGAGAATACAGATTGAACGAAGGTAAGAGAAGATTTCACGAGAAATACATTAACTGAGTCAAATTCCCCAAATAAGTCAAGGCTGAAAATTTGATGATGCCCAGAGCTTAAGAGTTGATCTTCATGGGAGTGTTTTCAGGAATGTGCTAGGGGGAACAAGCAGGTTGCAAGTGGCGAAGAAGTGCGTGGAAGGCAACCAGATGGAGTCAGGAGTTTTCCAAAAACTTTGATATTGAATGGACAGAGGCAAAGGGGATATAATTTGGAAACTAATTGGATCAGGATGAACTTTTTCTTCTTTAGAAAGGGAAAATCTTGAACTCTTCTGTAGGTAGAAACCATTGGACAAGGAATTACAGAAGATGCTAGAAAAGTATCAGGAAAATTGATGGAACAAAGCTGCAACGAAGGGAGAAGCAAGTATTTGTATTTATCATCTCAAGAATAGCAATACATCAAAGAAGGAAGGCCAAGATTCTGAAAGATTTTAGTTAATCAGAAGTAAAGGACCTGGCTGGTGTAGCTCAGTGGATTGAGCACAGGCCTGCGAACCAGAGGATCGCGGTTCGATTCTCAGTCAGGGCATATGCCTGGGTTGCAGGCTGATTCCCTGCAGGCGAGCCTCCAGCAGGGGACTCACGAAAGGCAACCATACATTGATGTTCTTCTCCCTTTCCCCTTACCCTCTAAAGATAAATAAATAAATAAAATCTTAAGAAATATATTAAAAAATAATAAAGGAAAAAAAAAGTAAAGGAGAGAGCTTGGGTAAGATGATAATGAACTACAAGAATATAAACAGGACACTCAATTTTATCAGCCCGGCAATGAGGAGCAGTTAGGGTTGTCTTCTGAAACTTCCTTTCGAATATTCTATTATTCTAAGTAACAAAATAATGGGCATCTTTAACGCAAAATGCTATCAAAAAGTATCTTGCCTGGTTGTAAGGACTGGAACAGTGAGATGGATTTAGAGCAATGTTATGCTTTCATATTTACATCTGCCATGGGACTGACACACAACAGTAAACATCCACTGCTGAATGAACCAATAAAATAAAACATATAAACTACAAAGTTTAAATATAAAAACAAAAATGTAAGTAGCAGGTCATTTCAATATGTGCGTGACTGTGTGATTTTCACACACCTGTGCTCATGGAGGGGACCTATATTGTCCCTCTCTTATGTGTGGGACCCCAAATCCCCAGCACTTGCAGTAAGATGAGCTTGAAGCCCAAAGAGTTGACAGTACATGAGTCACCTTCCCAATGGACTGCACCAGCATTTTCCCCTAAGGCCCTCATTCCCGAAACAGGGCCAAATTCTAAATAACTGAATGTCTGGCCTCCAAAAGCAGGAATGGGGAGGGGCCTTCGGTCACGCTGTCTTCTCCAAGCCCCTGTGTGAGAAACTCCACTCCAAATCGTGGCTCTTTGGGGGAAGTCAGTGCCACATCTGCCCTGGCCCCCAAGATCAGCCCCCTCGGTCTGTCTCCACAAAAAATTGGTGATGGCATCACCAAAGCAACCAGGGATTAGAAGGGTCTGAGGATCACAGTGAAACTGACCACCAGGACAGACAGGCCCAGACTGAGATAGCACCTTCTGCCCCCACCCTACAGCTGCACCCTTTGGGTAATATGCCTGGCCAAGTTCAAGTGTAGCACTGACTGATTGTAAACAAAGTTAACTGTTTTTCAAAAAATTGTTTCAGAAATGTTCCTAGGCACTTGATAAGGAAAGTAAAATAAAAAAAGGAGACTACCCTCACCTCTGACATTTAGAATTCAGATTTTTGTTGAAAAGTAATGCACATAGTTTGGGATAATATGCAATCAAGATAAGAAAACTACAATTTTCCTAAATGCTTTTCATGTTAGCCCAGAGACAGAACCCTCTCGCCCACCCTGCAAGGTAGGCATTATCTCATTATACAGATGAAGAAACTGAGGTTCAAAATGGAGAAGTAATTTGCTCAAGTTTTATATAACCACTAAATGGCTAAACTGATGTGTGATTCTGTGTGCCACACTGCATAGGCATGCAGTGTAGATGTACCTTGAAGAGCTACAGAAAACTAAAGATGTTCTATTTGCAATGGGTGTTAGCTGGGTGCAGTTTCATGGAGGACGGTCAAGGTACCTCTGTAAATATCCTCCTGTCCTCCGAGAGGCACTCCCTCCCCAAAGAGCCGCTCATTCTCTACTTCAGGTGATTCACCTTCTGCAACCAACGCCTACCCCTACGGAAAATCTGATAAGCTCCAATGCAAACAAGTCTTCCTTCAAAGCTGCAATTCCAAACCTGTGTCTTGTAGAATGACTCTCTAAACACCTGATGAGTAGTAGATCTGGCCATTAGCTTCCAGGAAAACATATTCCCCCCATCCCCTTCCATTGCCAAAATCCCCCGCCACAGAGCCCTCGCTCAGGCTGCGCTCACCTAGAAAGGTGTGTGCAATTCAAGGTCAGTGTGCAAGGCAAGTAAATTCAACCCGGAAATCAATCATTTCTCTCTAGTTTTTTGAAAGCCATGTTAGTACCTCTGACATTTAAGCAGGGAACTAGCAGAAACCTCTAATGCCTTGAATTAAGTCCTGTGCCAAACTGCATTGTGCACTAATAATGGATCGCCTGTTGTTCATTAGTAACAGGAGGGCCTGTGAGTGCTTTGAATTAAGCTGCGGGTTTTCTGTTGGTTTTTTAATTGTTTGCTTTTCTCAGTCTTTGTGGAGCCCATGGCAGCTACTTCTCTGGGTTTTTTTTTTTTTTTCATTAAATTTTGGGAGTGCTTAAATTAAAATTGTAGTATTTCTTACATATAAGGATTTTAAGGAAAAATACAACTTTGCATTTTCCCACCAAGCCTGTGACTACTCTGAGAAATAGGAGACTGAATGCGAGGAGCCCAGGAGATCTATCTGCCTTGCAGACACTTCTGTGTCCCTCGGACTTGTGGCCATTCTCTCTTCTAAGCCAGTTCCTGATCTGTTCTCAGTNTTTTTCATTAAGTTTTGGGAGTGCTTAAATTAAAATTGTAGTATTTCTTACATATAAGGATTTTAAGGAAAAATACAACTTTGCATTTTCCCACCAAGCCTGTGACTACTCTGAGAAATAGGAGACTGAATGCGAGGAGCCCAGGAGATCTATCTGCCTTGCAGACACTTCTGTGTCCCCTCGGACTTGTGGCCATTCTCTCTTCTAAGCCAGTTCCTGATCTGTTCTCAGTTATTTCAAATAGGCCATTATTGCAACTTTCAAAATCTTTTTATTGTATGTTCCAGTTCAGAGTCGAGCCTCCACTACTGCAAGTCCAATGAATATTATTCAGCCTTAAAAAGAAGGAAACACGCTTTTGGCTCTCAGCTGAGAGGAGGGTTAGTGCAACTTTCTTCAGTCGCCTGAATTGGGTTTATCTGATGCCCAATGCCCCTGAAGTCTGACCCCAAGGATATCAAAGTCACGTGTCTGAGGTGCACGGGTGGGGAAGTCAGTGCCACAGCTGTTCTAGCTCCCAAGATCTGCCCCCTCGGTCTGTTTCCAAAAAAGGCTGGTGACGACATCACCAAAGCGACCAGTGGTTGGAAGGGTCTGAGGACCACAGGGAAACTGACCACTGGAACAGACAGGCGCAGAATGAGGCAGTGCCTTCTGCCCCGACCCTGACCATCAAACATTTGAAGGACTGAGAAAAGACAGAAAGAAACAAAAATCACGAGGCACAGTGGAATTATCACTTTCTATGACATTGTCACCATTGCCCGACGGATGCAGCACCGATCTTCAGCTAGAGAACTCTCTGGAACCTTTGAAGAGATCAGCAGTGTTGATGGCACCACCCTCACAGCATCCTAGGTGACAACAGTGGGGTGGCAGGGGCCCCGCCAGCTAAGACCTACAAAGGAAATATTTTAATTAAAGATCATTTGATTTAAAAAAAGAGAGAGAGAGAGAAGAAAAAGAAGGAAACTCTGCCACATACAACAGCACCATGAACTTGGAGGATGTTGTATTAAGTGAATAGACCAGACAGAGCTAAGTGCTTCATTGCTGTGCTGACATGAGGCGTCTAAAACTTCAGCCCTAGAAACAGAGAATAGGACAGTGGTGGCCAGGGGCCGGGGGAGTGGGGATGGAGACTTGCTGTTCGATGGGTACAAAGTTTTGGTCATGTGAGATGAGTATGCTATGAAGATCTGCCTAGACTTTGTAATACTGTATTTTGCACTTACATGTTTATTGAGAGAGTATACCTCATGTTGAGTATTCCTAGCACAATTTTAAAAAGAAGCCTCCATTATTTCAATATCCAACAACATAAAACTGATTATATAAAATATAAATGATAGTATATCCCCACAGTGCAAGCAGTAAAAAGTGTAGATGTTATAAGAATAATAACAACAACATGTTTGAGTGGTCTATAGTACTAGCCATTGTTATAAATGTCTTTCTTATACATGTGTTGCTTCATTTAATCCTTATAATGTCCTTATAAACTAAATACTATTTATATTCCCACTTTTTAAATGAGGAAATGAAATACAGAATGGTTAAGTAACTTGCCCAAGTTATACAGCTAATGAATATCACGGCTCTAGGAAAGCTATGGAAAAGCCAAGATGGCAGAGAAAAAGTCCGGAATATGGTGTTAGCTTAAGAAGTTCATTACAAAACAAAAAAGTATTACTCTACTTCAATAAAAATTGAATAGCAGTAAACAGATTACTTCTATTAAATGCTCTGAACAGAGAGACTTATAGTAGTTGAGAGGGCACGTGTGGTGTGAGGCGGGGACCAGATGGACCCAGGTCACCACTCTGCACGTTATATAACCATCTAATCATGGTGCTGTACACCTGAAAGTACTACCAATTATACGTCAACTGCAGTTTAAAATTTTTTGAAGAATAAAAGGTAAAATCTTGAATGCAAAATAGTTAACTGTGGGGTTGACTGCAAAGCAAAAGTAAGAAGTGGACTTCTTATTTTCAACTTCTTATTTTACATTGTTCTGTATTGTCTTTAATTTTTTTAAATGAGTACACTTTGGATCATTTTAAATTACACTCACTACTCCTTTACTCCATTATCAGATTTATACTACATGTACAGCATTATAAGATGTGCTATAAGACATTTTGAGGTCACGCAGTGACTATTTAGGTAAATATCTCTTTCTACACTCTTTTTTCCATGAATAAATCTAGGTGAGAAAACTACACATTGTTTTACCATTGTGTACAATCAATCTTTTTATTTTGGTTTTATTCTATGATCTGATGTTTCTAACCAATTTTGAAAGGCATTATTAAAAAAAACAGCTTCCTGAAATATATGTTGTATTTATTAAAAGAATTTTATGGAAAACGCTGTTTAACACATCGCACCATCGTTTCAGGGGTGTCCAAAACCCGGCCTGTGGGCTTCATGCATTCAAGGATGGGTACAAACGCAGCCCAACACAAAATTGTAAATTCACTCAAAACCTTTTTTGCTCATCAGTTTTCATTAATGTCTGTGTATTTAATGTGTGGCCAAGGCAATTCTTTCTGTTCTAGTGTGGCCCAGAGATCCCAAAAGGTGGGACACTTCTGTTAGTTCTTTCGGAGAACCTACTGCAAAAATATTTCTATAGGTTCAATATGGATAATTCTTACTCTTCTGAGTAACTTATTTGTTCTTATGGTATGTGCACTTGGAGATAGTGAACCAACCATGATTCTGTGTTTCCATGGTCTGGCAGATGCTTACGATGTGTCTGTTTCCTGTCACTAGAAAATGTACATCCTTGCAGCACATGCTCTATTGACTTATCAGACGCACTCTTAGCCACTTCTCCTCATTTCCCCACCTTCACTCTCCCAGATTTGTTCATGGACATTCTTAATGCCCCCTCCCTTTTGTTGTCCTTATTTTCATGCATCTTACTAACTGCCTTATATCATCTTAGAACAAGGCAAAATAAAAAAAATATATGTATATATATATTTGAATTAGTGAAATTTAATTCACACATGTATTTGTTGAGTTAAAATCCAGTCCAGTTAAGCCTAGCTGAATTTAAATTACCCATTATGTCTAAGGTGGCCATTAGGAAGAGAGTTTAATTATGCACTTTTCCAACACTGAAGAGATTTTACTTAGAGTGTAATATAGACACCTCATAACTTGAAAGGAGAAATAAGACTGAAAAATTTAAATCGCTGTCATTTAAAAAGTCATTAGAACCTAATTTTGCAAGGCCTTGTGGGTATTCTGTTGGGAGAACAGACACAGTGTCAGCCCCAGGAATGTAGTATGGATCATAAATATGCTATATCCAAATCTAGTAATTGGGGATCCAAGAAGATTCAAACTATATTTGTAGCATTCTAAGATCTTAAAGGGCATATTCAATCTTGGCTGAAAGTAGGTTGTGTTAAAACATTTTCATCAAGGAGTTTGTCCTGAGGTAAACAAAAGACAGTTTCTAGGAGCAACCAGGGTTCAAACTTCTGAATTAATTCAAGTGATGTAGGGAGGACTTTCCGAGAATGATCTTACAAAACAGCTATTTGCCTTACTAATTTCTTCAGACATCAGTTCACTAGAAAAAATAACCTCTCAAAGTAATGCAAAATCTGTAATGAGACCACAACTTCAAATTTAAATGTCCCAAAGCACTAAAAGTTCTAATAGTTGCAAAGCACTAAAATATTCCCAGTGCTTGCTTTATTGGAAATGAGATTTCCCAGGCTAAAACGCAGTGGGAGAGGGATAATTCATCTTTTCCCCATCCCTAACACCAAAGATTCTTCTCTCTCACATCATGAAAATTAATCATCTCAAGCTGTCAGCCTATGTCATGTAATTGCCATGATGACATATGCCCAAAATGTAAATAAATGTGCCCTTGAATTATTTTTTTTTCCAGCTGCAAGGATCTTTACAACTTGACCACACAAGCCTCTAGTCCCATCTTGCCATCTGGCTGTAAAATCCCTATAACTAACTGATCATTACATCCAAGTCACGAGCCTTTTTATCACTACCACTATTACTTCTGAAGATGCTACAGAATGAGACCAAAGAAAAGAGGTAGCTTCATTAGCCTTATACAATTGGCAAGGATAGATGTTATAATCAATTTCAACTTAAGAAATTCTGGGGAAAACTTAATTACATGTTGACACATAATCAGCTCCACACAGAGGCCAATAAGCATTGAAAGAGCACAGATGCCTTTTCTGGTTGACAAATACAATGACTAAAATTCATTAGAGTTCATTTCCATGAACTTAGATGTGATTTTAGGATCAAGCTTATCTATTCTGAAATGATAACCTCTGACTTTCATGTAATTCCAATCACTGAAATAACTAATAGCCTTCCAGAACTAAAACACACATCCGAGTCTTTAATAATCCACCCATTTATTTAAAAGGCATTTTCTCTTAATTTTGGGAAACTGAATTTCATATCTTAAAGAGAATTTTTACTTTAACATATTTGGGAGCGGTCAACTCCCAATATGGCTTTTAAAGATGATGGCTTTATTTCTAAATGAGATGTTTCAACCTCAAAGTAAATGAAAAACATTCGCTAAACAATAAATCTTGTCACCTGAAGATGCCCAGCCAAAATATTGTGTTGAGGAACGAGGATTTACATCAAATGCCCAATAACTCTAAATTGACACTACATATACTTGAGATCACCTGCTATTTTAATTTTGAAAAATTGCACTTGAAATATGTTCTTGAGTGATTGATTTAATTAGAAATGACTAGCACTAAAGCTAATAATGATTGTATGTATACTCTCAGAAGTGAACATTAGATGCTCTTAAGAATATCTATTTTAAAATAAACTAAATTCAAAACAAATTAAATTCATTTTTTCTGAAATTGTCAAACCCCATACCAGACCACGCCATTAAATAATTAACAGTGCATTCGATGATATGGTGGCCAATGATATTCATTAACTCCCACTTGCATGGTTCCAGATTTCAGTAGTCAATGGTCAGTTTTTTCTTCAGCAGAAATTCTCTCCCTTTATTTATTGCTTTGGACTGATATTGACTTTAAATGCTTTAGGAAACATGTCATTATTTGTGTTCCTTAAATAAAGAGTGCTCAGACTGGAACTTAGAGAAGCCAGAAGTTCATGGGCTTCGGAGGGTCTACAGATCCTTTCAACAGCTGTTCTGTAGTAGCTCCTGATGTTCATGACATGGAGAAAGACCTATTGATTAGACATGTTGTCTTCGTTTTTATAAAACTAATACTGTATTACTTTTATTGCTGTTTCATAATTTAAAATATAGCCATGTAAATGTGAAGAACTAATTTTGGAAAAAATATTATGTTGTAAGTATGTATTTACAAAATTGTAGTCCATCTTTCTCATGTACCCTACATAATATTTAATTATTTGTAGGTACTCAGTAGGCATTTATTTCCTTTATTTTCATCCATAAAGGAGGCATAAATCATCATGAAAAAAAGATAATTAGAAAATTGAAGTTTTCTTGTGTTTTTTAAAGGAAAATGTAATGTGGGAGATCCAATATTACATTCATTTCATTCAAAAATGTTCAGTCTTTAAAAAATCTCCCAAGTGTACTGAGCTCAAATACATTTTGCAACCATTACTTTACATTAACTATATTTTTTAAACTTGAAATGTTACAGAACATGTTCTCTAGTGTTCAGACTTCCAGTTCGGTTCAGCAAACATTGGTTCTTACTATGAACCAGGCATTATGATAGGTGATGGGGAAAAAAAAAGACAGATAATGTCCTATCTTCTAAGAACTTTCTTCTGTGTGAGGAACCTCAAGACCACACATCTCAGCAGGGCACTGTCAGGACACTGTCCAGAGGCAGCCTGCAGGAACCAGGAGCATTCCAGAGGAATAGTATCTGCAATGAACTCAGAATGAGGCCCTACTAACAAGTCCCGCCCCCTCACATTCTTGGCACCACACTGGGGATACCAACATGGAGAACACACAGGGAACTGTTGCCAAGAGGAACACAGAGAGGAGTCTGGTCACAGATGTGTACCCAAGAAAGCATGGAAGCCCTGGGGAAAGTGTGTCTCACAGCTGAAGGTGTGAATGTTGGAGTGTTTGAGAGAACCCAACAGACAGGAGGGCAGGTCTAGCTTCCCTACTGTCCAGATGACAAATCTAAGTTGATATTCATAAACCCAACTTCCTTGAAATGGGTATTAGAAGACCAAGTAGAATGGAACTAATTCCTCTTAGGCTTGACTCTCATTATGCCCATAATTTAAATTTCAATAGGTTCCAGCTGATTTTATTTTATCTCGGGAAGTGAATACTTATTTTTATGGGTAAACTGATACAGGTATACACCAGGACAATTTAGATCTTTGGATTATTTTCTATATTTCAGTAGGTACCAGTATAAAAATATTAAATATCTTGAAGGGTTGATCAACTTCCAAAATGAAAAAAACATATTGTTAAGTCCATGTAGATGAAGTACAGAAACAATATTCAGAGCTAAATCTTTAAATATATTGAAAACATTTCTTAAAAATGTTTCTTACAAGTTCTAAATCCAGTATTCTCAAAGTTATCACACATCTAAATCAATGGGGAACTTTAAAAATATACATTTTAAAACTCTTTGTATCAGAATCTGCATAGTTGGGACTAGGAACTTATGTTTTACAAAACTCTTTCAATAATTCTGAGGCATAGCCAGGTTTGGAAGGTCCAATATAAATAATGCTACCTGTTATTGCTGAAATATGGGTTTTAAGAAAAGATTGTTTTGTAAGATCTATTTCTCAATGAATATGTAATGAGTGACAAAAAAACAAAAAATATTTATCTGTAAGTAAATACATGGGACATAAATGAAAAAATAGGTTTTCCCTAATAAGAGCTTGGATACAATAGTTGTTATTAAAAATATAATTTGACCCCTGGCCAGTGTGACTCAGTTGGTTGGAGCATCGTCCAGTACACCAAAAGGTGGAGAATTTGGTTCCTGATCAAGGCACGTGCCCAGTTTGTGGTTCAGTTCCCAGCTGGGACACCTACAGAGGCAACCAGTCAATATCTCCCTCTCACATCAATGTTTCTCTCCCTCTCCTCCCTTCCCCTCTCTCTAAAAATCAATAAGCATGTCCTTGGTGAGGATTAAAATATAAATAAAATTAAATTAAGTTAAACCAATTTGGTGCAAGTGAAATGTGAATAAATAGCAGAAATAATGAAACAGGAAAATTGATATAGAAAAAAGCTAAAAAAGATAGGAATTAGGAGAGAAAGTACTCTTTCCATAGTGGGCATTCACATTATCTATATCTATCTATTATCCAAATGAAAAATACAATAATTTGTTACATATCATACTGCATTATTTTTACTTAACAATACGGCACAATTATATTTCTACTTGACTCATATTATTTCCCTATCCTCTTTAATGATTTAACTAATCCCAATAGTCAATAGAAAAACAGAAAAAGGATAAAAGTAAATCACCCACTGAGTTTTTATGGCCAATAAGCACATGAAAAATGATTCAGACTCCTTAGGAATTTCCAATAAATATTGAAACAACAATGAAATACTATTTCTCATCAAGCAGATTGGTCAAATAAATTCAAAACTACTTATTATAGTGAATTTGGGCCAGGGTTTGGGAAACTGGGATTACTCAAAAAATGTTGGTCAAAATGTAAATTGAAACAAGAAGCAAGCCTTCTTTTTTTTTTTTAAAGGGAATTGTGGAGTTGCTAGAAGTATTACAAATTTCAGTCCTGGAATTAATTGTATTTACACATGCATTTAAAGTCGACCACAGATCCTCACTGAGCAGTGAAATTGAGCTGTGCATAGAGGCACAGCTGCTGGTGGGACTAAGCAAGCTTATCTCTGCCACCAAGAAAAAGAGGAATTGGGAAGTAAATTCAAACCCTCTGCTTGCCTAGATCCCATGTAAGTAGTCACGACCCTCTCAAGCCAGACAGACCTCAGGTGCCACACTCCCTACCCAGCTTGTATTTGCGCCCCTACATAAAACAGCTCAAGTTGACATTGTAAACACAGCAGAGGACTTAGGCATCATTTGCTAAATCCTTCTAATGGTTCCTGATCCTGGTTTACAGAGCACTCACTACCTAATCTGCCCCATTTCCTTACACCAGCCTCCTCTCCCGCACTTTCCCCTTCACCCTCTCTGTTCCAGATTCATTGGAATGAATATTCCCTCCACAACACCCAGCGTGTTTCTCCCTAAGAGCCTGTGCTCTAGCCACACTCTCTGGTGACGACGCCAGGTCCCCGACTTCTGGCTGGTTGTCTCCTCCTTGTTATTTGGATCTCAGGTAACTACACACTGCAGCAAGATTCTGCCAACCCGTCAACAACATAGAAGTTCTGAGACTCATGATCACATTGCCTATTTTAAATATTTGCAATACACATAATATGCCTGCTATTTATGCTGCTTGGATATTTTTAAAATCCATTTATTATCTATCTATTGGTGCTCCCTATAAAATAATATGCAAAATAGCATGCAAATAATATGAAGCAGAGACCTATCACAGTCACAGCTATAAGCCTAGTGCTTTCTTACCAGACACGTAGCAGGTAATAAATATATATTTGTTGAATAAAGAAAGGAATATATGAAAGAATGAGTATTCTAGCCCCCTTTTCCCAACAACATGGCCTAGAAAGTCAGCACATCTTACCTTATTATTGGCCGTATCCATGTTGGTCTTACTTCATTCCCACTAATCTCCTCTGGGGCTCTTTCAACTCCAAGTCAATCTTGGGAGTTCTCCCAGTCTATCCCAGGTCTCTCATGTCCTCTTCTCTGGAGAGCCCGTAATACAAAAGAGTAATTCAATTCAGCTCCCATTATAAGGACTCCAAACACCATGTTCTCACCCCAAGTAGCTCACAAAGGAGGTAGTATAAGAACCAGAGGGGAAACGGTAGTTTGGTTCTGAATACTCTCCGCTGTCTGGGGCCCCGTTTTAGATCACTGTAAAGGGAGATGACTAAGTGATGGGGGTTCCCACGCATTCCTCCTACAAGGAAAAGAAACTGAAGAGCCCCCCCCTCTTCCATTATCAAGATAATCCCAAGAAATTTTCTCGGAGCCAAATTAACCTGTATCAGAGCCAAAGACTTTCTTCCACATTGTTGAAGCTGCTCTGAGTTCTCAATAGATCTTCAGAACCAAAGAGAAGCTACATGGGAATTGCCAGGGGAATACAGTCCCTGCGACTAGCCACCAGAATCAAGTCCTGGACATGATAGCGTTTTTTCTTTTTTTAAGATTTTATTTATTTATCCTTAGAGGGGAAGGGAAGGAAAGAAGGAGAGAAATATCAATGTATGGTTGCCTCTCGTGAGTCCCCTGCTGGGAACTGGCCTGCAACCCAGGCATGTGCCCTGACTGGGAATCGAACCGTGATTGTGTGGTTCGTAGACCCATGCTCAATCCACTGAGCTACACCAGCCAAGGCTGGACATGATAGCTTTAAACAGTGCTTTCCAAGCAGGAATACAGTGGAAGAGACAACTATGAATCCTGCTGCCATGAGGACTAAAGTCTTCTGGGTGGAGATATATATACACACACATAAATATGTATAAGCATATATATATACTTGTATGTGTGCATGTATGTATGTATGTATGTATATCATTCATTTCAGTTTCATTGAATTACCAACTATTGTGAAATATTAATATAGATTACTCTAAAGCAAAGTCTTCCAGGAAATAAATGAGACTGAACTTAAATGCATCTACATTTCTTGTAATATTTGGATATGATGATATTAATTTTAAGTGTGTTTATCCACAATAAGAAGACTGTTTCATGATGTCCTGTGGTCATCTCTGTCCTGATGACAGAGACTCTTGAATAGAAGCACAAATTTAATATTCAAAGACCATATCAAAAATCCAGAAGTCATGGCAGACTGAAAGACAAATTTAAACATTAGAACTGTTAAATATTAATGTCTGCCCTGTCTTAATTTTATTATACTTTATAGTTTACAAAAGCAGTTTATATTTTTCATGTTCTTTCATTTAAGGCTCACTAAACTCTAAGGGGCTTAAATGAAGATTTTATTACGTACCCTTTATGGGTCATCAAAAACCTGAGTCTCATAAGGGTGAGCCATGCATGTTCAAGCTCCATATTTCAGTTTACACTTCCCACCCGTCTGCAGTGTGCCAGGAAGCCTGTAGGTGCTACTGAGTCAAGGGAGAACATGGCTGGCTTCCTGCTGAGATCTGATAAGGGGGAAAGATGGCTCGATAATTTCAATCAGCTGACGGCGAGCTGGGTGGAGGTTATTATACCTATCAATTGGCAGAGCAAGGAACTGAAGGCATATCTCTCTGTATAAGCCTTATGCAATCATGGAGGCACATGAACCGTATCATATACTGTTGAGCTGTCTGTTTTGGTTGAAAGACTGATAAAATTCACGTTCTGAAAAACAAATGAACTCATGGGGCAAAGATACTTTCCAGAGGGAGGTCTCACTAACAATGCGGAAAGATTAAAAGCCGTTTCTCTGTAGGGTCACGAACTGCTCTGGACTTCCCACAGCTGAGGGGTTTATCAGGACACTGGACTTTCAGTGACAAAATCCAGAAAACCTTGGACAAACAAGGATGGCAGGCCAACTAACGTCAAGGTCAGAAAAATCATAAAACAAGTTTATTACTCCAAGAACCAATTTCTGTTAGGCTCGACCCCACTGGTTTAAGCTCTATTTATCTCAGGGTTGGGTCGGATTATAAAGACTTACAAGAAAGAGGAAGCCAAATAACATTACCTTGTATTTGTAGAATGTAAAAATTGATAGAAACTCAACCTTTATAAATTACCCCATCTGTAGTTCAGGACCCTGATAAGGCCAAATATCCTTATTTCTATTTTACAGATAAAGAAGCAGAGTCAAAGAAATAATAATTTGGTCAAGGTCACAGAGCTAGAAAAAAACCTAGAACCCAAGACTATGCAAGGGTCCTAGATTACTTCAACCTCTGGCAGTAAAAAAAATCCAATTATAGAACAGCTATTATATCCAATTAGTTCACTCAGTCAAAAACATTATTCACGAGTCTTGGTGCATTAGGGTTGTGCTTAAAGTGGAATCAATCAATGGGAGAACAAGAAGTCACATAAACTCAAAGTCAAGTGGCAGTTTATAAGTGCTAGGAGCATTCTTAACTGCTGAAGGGCAATTGAACCGAAGGTTTTGTGTGTACTTCTCTGAAGTGCTTCATTTTGTAACCCTTTGGCTATCTGTATGGCGGTGTTGCAGCAGTGATAAATATCAACCGCAGGTGCCGCTTGGGAAATCCCAAAGCACCATCCGCATATTTCACAGTTATATTTAAATTTATGCCCATCAGGTTAGGAGCTCAGCACCTGGTGCCTCATTGTTCTTAGGCTGAAGAATTCCAGTTGCTTGTCCTCACTTGAATGGATGAGTCAGGGAGGGTGTCTGCTCTGGGGCGAAAGTCACTTCTGCCACTCACTACAGCATGAGGGTGGCGCAGTGTGTAACAATTTCTCCTGCGTTATTATTAGTCTAGACCCTTCTTATCTGATCTCGAAAGCTCCTTTTAGGCAAACTGAACACATACACACGCTTCTGTGGTTTTTTCCAATATAAATTCTGACCATAAAAACTCACAGTATAAAGTTCACCATTAAAAAGTTCACACAAATAAGTGGGTTTATAACAATGATAAAAATAAAACACCTCAAACTGAAACTTTCTTACATTCAAACTCCAGTTTAATTTCCTGTTACAAAGAAATAGAGGTTTACGGTTAGAGAGGAAACCGTGGAGCTTTAAGAATGTTCTTTGTACTCATGGATTTAGGATCCATTCATATAATTAGTTATCAAGACTTGAGAAAAATTATCAAAGACCATGTTCCTAAGCAAGACAAGCCTTTCTAATTTTTTTCCTCCTGCTTGGGAATATGCTGCCCTTTTGATCTGCACACCTCATTTCAAAATGCCAAACAGCATTCATTTTATTAAAAATCAATATGTGGTTTGGAAAAGTTCATATAACTGTCTAGAGAAGGATGGAATTCAAGTTTTGGAGTGTAGTTAAACAGCAAACCAGCAGTTGGCATTCATTCAGAGTGAAGAAGATGTTAGCTGTCCACACAAAAAAATGTATGCTCCTCCCTCTACAATATGGTAGCTTTTGTTCTGAGGCATCTTTTCAGTCTGTGAATACAGTTCCCAGCACCCATTTGCATAAAGGCATAGTCATGTGACTAGCCCACACCAACAAACTGTGAGCAGAATGTGCATTACTTCGGAGCTTGATTTTTCGAGAGGGAGTGGTGCCTTCTTTGCTCTGTCTCCCTCTGCCTGCTGAACCCTCGAGGATGGTGGAGTCACAAGATAGAAGAGTCCTGAGTCCCTGGAACTCCTTTTGGGAGACCACCACCAAGCAGTCACACCCTCAATAGACTCATGACTGACAAAGAAAATTCCATAATGTCATGCCACTGAAATTCTCGCTCATTTTTTAGTAGCTAGATAACCATAATTAAATACTCCAGGCAAATATATTTCTATCACTAGCATCCATTTTTTTTTGTTCTGTCCAGGAAAATACAACATGTGAACAAGTCAGATCAACCCTCAAGTTCTCAATCAGGTATAGACATAATTAGGTCTCATCTACCCATTATGTTCAATCATAGTGCCTGGCCTGCTGCTTCTATGGCAGAAGCTATGTCTACTTGTCTTTCAGATTTCAGTTCAAACTTTCTTCTTTGGAGGTCTCTTCCTATCTCCCACTGAATTCCAGTCCCCTTCTTAGTGGCTGCAATAGTCCCATGCACCTATCCTTAGCAGTTGTTACAAATGCAGTTATACATTTAATCATTGTAATTATGCGAGTGATGTCTTTTTTTCTTACTATACTCTAAGATTTTTAATTTCAGAAATAATGTCTTTTTGTTTTGCTCAGGATTGTTTCCACCACCTCCAATATGCAGCCCACATGTAGTGGTTCCTGAATATACCTTTGTTAAGTGGTATCAAATGGTTAAGTCATAGGTGGCAAATACAAGGCTGAATTCAACCCTCCACCTTGTTTCTACCCAGTGGCAGCTCTGAGCTCTTGCTTAGCTATTAAGGAGTAGTAACAGTTATACAGTCCTAAAGTTACATTCAGTTCTTTGAAGCAACCGAGAGGGTGATGTGGCCCCCGGTGAGAATGAGTTTGACACCCCTGGGTTAAGTGATATCAAATGGTTAAGTGGTATCAAACCATTAAGTGGTATCAATACTATAGCAAATAAAGACTAGATAATGTAAAAACTTGATGAAGGTACTTTTATGGAACTGAGGCTTTTCTCTTTCAATTCAAGTTAATTACTAGTGTTTCAGTGTATTGATGGGAAAAAATAGTGAATTGGCCACAGATAAATCAGCATTATAGAAGATAAATCAACTCATAGCAATGAATTTATCACTGTATTTCTACAAAGGACCACATCCATAATCATATTCACCAAACCCTCCACTTTTTTATTCCACTGAGAATCACAATCACTGGTGTCCAAACTATTACAATAACACGTGCTGATTTTATAACCCACAATTTTTCCCTAGGACATTAATCATTATAACTGTGTGTGAAAAGACACAACTTCACTAACACACTATTTGGGTTCATTTCAGAGTGGTTTTCCTTACCTGCCCTTCTGAGGAAGAAGGCCACTCTCCTGAGAATGGGATTGAGAGAAGAACCTCAGGATACACTATTCAGCCTTTCTCTTTCCCTCTTTGGGCTCCTCCTACAAAGAAGCAGGATGCTTTGTGCACTTCGAGCCTCTAAAAAACTAAACACGACAGAATCAGAGCCTAGGTCAGCATTCCAGAGGTGTTTTTGGCTCACCTTCTCCTCTCCACTTACCTTATGAAAGCTTCATAGCTGTGAGGCAGGAATTCTGGGTAACAACGTGCCCTTCCTTAGGCTGAGATAGCTCTTACCTATCCACACCTGTCCTAATTCACCTAGCTAGCTCTCAGTATCCTTTAGGTCTGAGTTCAGTTATTATTTCCTTAAAGAAGCCCTCCTAACACTTTCCTAATTAAATTTCTGGCCAGACAACTGTCTTAATATATGAGTTATATACTACTGTTTTAAGTTATCCAAACACTTGGTGGCTTCAAACAACAATCATATTTTTTTTATCTCACACAGTTTTTTAGAGTCAAGAATCTGAGACCAGTCTAACTGGCTCAAGGTCTCCCATGAGGCAACAGTCAGATGTTGGTCAGGCCTAGTTACCTGGAGGCTGGAGGTCGTCAGGGCTGGAGCAGACAGTTAATACAAGAAGCCCAAACTGAAAGTCTTAAACCCTTAGTCACTCGTTGAGATGGTATAAGCAAGAGACCAAAACCAGAGAAAGCAGTGACCCCCTCATTCCATTTGCCCCTGGGAATGGTGCACTGGTCAGTGATCAAGTGGGTCAGCCCAAAAGTGGGGCTTGTCTCACTGTTGGGGGGTCTTAGACAAAAGGCACTGGCAGTTTGATGAACCCTATGGTTGGAAGGAGAGTGGGGGGAAAGGTTGGGACTAAGAAAGTACTGGGTACAAAGTCAAAATGAAGTATCTTCAAGGTTTCTTCTTCCTCCACCTCCCAATAAGGAGGCCTCCCCAGTGGAACCCAAAGACTTCTGCCAAGGCCTCAGACAAAGACCCCTTGGAAAGCAGGGGAGGAAAGAAAATCTGTGAAGAGTGAGACTAGCCAAGGGCACAAGCCTTTGACTGCAACTCCCTTCAGAGACTGCAGCGCACTGGCTGTGCACTGCGTCTGATGTAGGGAGGGCAGTTTTCTCCCATAAAGCCTTTGTAATTGCTTCTAGGCAGGCCTGAAAAATCACACGTGGGCTTCTAACCAGGCACCGATACCTCAGAGTTCAGCTTCCAAGCTGGCTACCTTGCAGAGCAGCAGGCAGGAAGCCCCAGTTCCTTACCATGTGGACCCTGCCATAGGGTGGTCAAGTAGTCTCGTGACATGGCAGCTGCCTTCCCGCAAGTGAGTGATGGAAAGGGAAGAGCCATGAGGGAGGCACCATGCCTTTAGCGCTAAGCAGAAAAGTCATACAGTATCCCTTCAGCCATATTTTTCTTTGTCGTCACTCAGTCTATCCAACTCAAGGGGAGGGGAACTGGCTTCCACTTTTTGAAAGGAGGAATGTCAAAGAACCTGTATGTTCATTTTAAAACAACAACACTGGAGTAGATTATCTTAAGGGAAGAAACATTATACTTCTGTTCATACATTTAAGTCACAAAGCTTTGTTGCTACTTTTGACCTCTATTTGTCTGACTCTGGTTCCAAACGTAGAATACAGAAGAAGATATCGTTGAATAGGATCTTTGAGTCCAATAAACATGTTTCAAATATATTTTTAAACAATTAAGTAATTTCCCTTAATCTATAAATTTACAAATCAAATCAATGACCCAAAAAAGTCAAGTTACACATTCATTCGTGGCATTGATTGATTACCTAAGATTATGGCAGATTTAGAGATTTGTTACAATGATTTTAACCCAGATTGTTTTTTCTTTCAAGCAGCCGATATGAAATATCCAATAGAGCTGATGTCATAATTCTAACAAATATAGAACAGCTACAGTCTGAGCATCAACATCTTTTTCAATCTTGTTTTCAGATTTCAAGACCAAAAAAAGTGAAATATTATGATTTATTCTGCTCACCGGGTTGCCAGCAAACAAGTGAACTAAGGCTAATTTCTTTATTAGTGAAGGAAAGATGACTACAAACAGTCTTGGAGGGCTTTGGAGTTCTGTTTCATTCAATGTTAGGAAATGCTGGGGAACCATACTTCCTCTCTACATAAAACTATTGTTGTCATGTATTTACTGGAACAAAAACCAATTTATAAACTCTGCTAGGGAAATCAGAGCAACTTTACATTGGTGCTGCCATTACTTTTTATGCAGGATTTCCTGAATAATATTATGCAAGACATTGTTCCTTGGGATCATTATCCTGTATTTTGTAGTAACTGATTCAAACAGAATGCACTAAATCCCCTTCAGATTTAGGGAAAGTTACTGGTCGATGGACATCTCAACATTACTCTTCCAACATGCTGCTTTTCTCTTAACTCTGCCATTCATTGTTCAAACATAATTTTTTAATTTCTTTTAGTTGTGTTAAAATTAGAAATATTGGAAACTGAAACCAATTCTCAGCTAAGAAACACCATAGCTGTTGGTCTTCATGTTTTTTAGTGTAAATCATCTCTGTGTTTTCTTTTAGTCTTCCATATCTTCCCAAACTGAGGTCTAAAACCCAGAATCGTCAACAGGCCTAGGCAAAACAAAAACAAACAAACAAATAAACAGCAAAGTTTGTTCTTTCTGGCCAAGGACTGGGGAAAAAAAGCCCCAGCCATTCTTCCATGTAGGAAAAATGGAGTTGGTCAGGCTTCCTCACCCAGATGTCTGGGCAACTATGACTTCGCAATATTCATATAACCTTGAACATAGCCCACATGCACAGAATCATACTCTGTTATATAATATTTTGACACCCTGGGGACTTTGTGTCCCTTTAGTATATAAGAGAGTTGAGACTTCACCATGGGATGCACAGCCTGTAGAGTGCATTAATGGCTCCACCTTTGAGTGAAGGCATGTCAGACATTCCCACAGCTCCCCACATCCTGCCTGGCCTTGAAAGGCTGCAAGACACTCCACACATTGGGAACTGGCACTAGTCTGACCCACTGGCAGCTGAAAGAGCAGGAAGTCCCAATGAGCCCCAAGCACTGCACAACCCTGCTTCCAGTGGCAATCCTGGCCCTGGGGGAGCAGCACCAACAGAAGCCTATTTCTCCCTGTCTTCCACCCAGGAGCACAGAAGGGCCAGGTCCAGTAGCTTCCACTCTCCTATCCCCTTGCAGTTGGTAGTCCAGTGATACCAGGTAGCCCAGGAAAGTGCCCTCCATGTTTGTAGATGGCACCAGCAGGGATCGAATATGAGCATATTTTAGTTTGCTTGGATTGTTATAAGCAAATATCATCAATTAGATAGCTTAAACAACACACACTTGTTTCTCATGGTGTTAGAGGCTGGAAATCCAAGAATCATGGTGCTAGCAAAGTTCTGTGAAAGACACATTAGTGGTGTCCAGGGATAAGACCCAGGGGAAGGGATGAGTATGGTTATCAAGAGGTAACATGAGGAAGTACTATGATAGTACAGTCTAGTATTTTGTGATGATAGTTACACAAGGCTACACATGTGCTAAAATTGCATAGAACTACACAACACAAGTGCATTAATGACTGGTGAAATACAAATGAACTGTGTGTATTATGTCAATGTCATTTTTTTGTTTGTTTTTGGTCTTGTGCCATAGTTTTATAAGGTATTAGCATTGGGGGAGGCTGGGGGAAGGATGCCTAGGACTTCCTTGTACATTTCTTGACAAAATCCTATGAATCTACAATTATTCAAAATAAGAAAGTTTTAAAAAAATGATGTCTGGCTTGTATGTAAAAGGCAGAGTAAAGGAGAAGAACAGATGGGGGAGACCAGTAGTGGTTCGTTGATATTCCAGTAGGAGGAGGAGGATGTTAACTTTGACTAGTGGAAGGGCAGTAGAAAAGAAAATATATAAATTGTTAAATATTTAAGAAGTCTCAGTATAATATTGATAAGACATAATAATTATTTGGATATAGGGAGATGGAGAAGGAGAAGGAAGCACTGAATAATTTCACCTATAAAGCGTGTGCATTTTGCTACCAGCTGTTGGGATAGAAAATAAGGAAAGAAAACTCACTTGCATGTGTTCATTTTGAAACACTGAGGAAGTACACTAGTGTAAAAGTTGTTAGTTGAATAGGTCAGTGCTCAGAAGTTAGATGTAAGCTTGAGCTGTCAGTGGAGAGCTGACTCTGAGCATGGCCATACTACATTGAATAGGAAAAGAAATCGTGAAATGATGAGTGAAGAGGACCCAGGGTAGAACCTTAGGAGATTCCATTGTTTAAAGTTAAGGAAGTCAGGAAAAGGAGGATGAAATTGCCAAAGTAAATGAGAAAGAGAGGTCAGTAAAATGGGATAAGAGGATACGCCAATGTAAGTCAGACTGAACTCAGGAAATGTAAGCTCTCTGGTGGTTGTGTTATCCTTCAAATTAAGTAGAATTTGAGGAGCATTCAGGAAAAGGAAAATATATCTTCAGTTGGAAAAGAATTGTCCATGTCTTCTATTTTACTCTAAGGCAGCTGAGAGAAGAGACTGTTTGCAACTGCACTGGATTGCCCTGCATTGCGTTATACCCAGAAGAATGCTACAACTAGACAGGGAAATGCCTGTGCTGCATCTAGTAGTTAGGGTGGACCTTCCAAGTAGCACTGTGCTGGCGTTTTCAGTTTTCAGGTCCTTCGACAGATGCCTACATAACTCAAGAAAAAAACAAGAGAAAACAGGACCATATTTGGCTATAATCTTTTCCTGGAAGGGTCCTAAGTATTCTGGGGACTTCATTCTATAAATAAGATAAATATATAAAAACTCATATATAGAAATAAGCTTATAAATATATGCCAGTTCTGTAGAAAACTTAAAATACACCAGGCCATACCCGGCTATTTTTAACCAGTCCAGTCAGTGGACTCTGCTGTACAGCCACCGTCACCAGCATCATCACCACAGTAGCTGACATGTCTTGAATGTTTGCTGCATTCCAGGGCTCCAGGTGCTATGCCAAGTTGTTTGTATAACATTTGATTTCATCCTAAAAAATGCCTGTTTGGTATTGCAAATATTTTTATCTCTATTTTACAGGTGATGAAATGAAGACTTCGTGATTGGATGTAACTTGCTCAGAACTGGTTAAATGCAAAGTGGGGATCCAAATCCCAATGTCCAATGTCTTACGCATCACACAATGTATCACTTCTAAAGGATAAGTACATCATCTAATATGTTATTTCTCTTGACCTGACACACATCATTACCACTCTGAAGGAAAGATATGGGGTAATCACAAGAAGAGTGTGCGGACATAGGGCACACCTCCACCCTGCCAATGGTCAGCTCTGTTTCAAACATATTAATTACAATCCAAAGCTCAAGGACTGCAGGAATTATATGTGGAAATAATTCCCCTCACAGGTGTGGCTAAAATAAAAAAGGTGACCTAGAGTATCTGGTCTTGAACTGGAGTCCCCATTNATAAGTACATCATCTAATATGTTATTTCTCTTGACCTGACACACATCATTACCACTCTGAAGGAAAGATATGGGGTAATCACAAGAAGAGTGTGCGGACATAGGGCACACCTCCACCCTGCCAATGGTCAGCTCTGTTTCAAACATATTAATTACAATCCAAAGCTCAAGGACTACAGGAATTACATGTGGAAATAATTCCCCTCACAGGTGTGGCTAAAATAAAAAAGGTGACCTAGAGTATCTGGTCTTGAACTGGAGCCCCCATTCTTCCAGCTGGAGAGAGGAAGAGCCAGGGGCCAGGATGGTGATCTGTGGTGCCTGAGGCTCAGCAGAGTGAGGCCCTTCACTGATTTGCAAGAATCACACAAAGAGAATGGACGATCTCGCCTATCAGCTGATCTCTGCTTTTTCTCAGACAGTGTTGCCCTTATACCACTGGGAAGTGGTCACCTCTATTTCAAACGTAATAAATCATATCCAGGCAGCAATGGCACCTTTAGAATAAGCAGGACTGGTTTTGTTTACATAGAGCGGGTCTACTTATTTCAAATTACATAAGCACAGTACTTCCCCATTCTCACTGTGACCACACAGGGAAAACTTGTTCCTTTTGAGGCCTTGAGAAAATATTCCCCTAACGTTTGATTTTTATTGCAGAGGATTTCTTTGAAATTAAAAATATATATAATAAATAAAATCTCATTTCTTCCTCATTATAACCCCAAATCATGTTTCTAACAACTGATAAAACTACTTTTTTTATGTCAGGTACAGCATAGGACAATAGAAACTAATTATTCATGATGCAGGATAGTTAATGCAGGGGATTTTTCACATCTGCCCGGTTAACTAACAACAGAAGGAAGCTGCCAACATCCTAGGCTGGAGGCTCAGCATGAGAAGAGGATGTTATCTGAAGCTGAGAGCCAGAGTCACTCACTGGAATGTGGAACCCAGTGGGCCTGATCCAGAGAAACTGGAGGCACAGATACACCACAAAACGCTGCACTGGTGAAACTGGAGGGAAAGGAGCATCTTGACTTGTCTTTTTTGTTTGCCCTCAAATCCTCTGTGGGTGCCTTCTCCTGGCCAGTCCCAGGGAGAAACCAGCTGACTGGGAGTCTGGGGATTACAGTCCGTATGGGTCAGCGTCCCCTGCAGACAGCAGAGAGCTGGGGAAGGACGGATATGAGGACAAACAGGCCCAGGACAGGCACGAGCAAGCCATAGTAGCAACCACTTAATTTAACCAACCATATTGTCCCATGTCACTATATATACAGTAAAAAAATTAAGCCACAGAGTTCAGAAGTACATGTTTGAGAAGATTCTGGCAAGTATAAAGTAAGAGATATAAGCTTTAGAAAAGATCCATAGCTTCCAACAAGTTATTTATTGAGTAACTTTTGTGATTCAAATTTTACAACCTGGGAATACAACAGGTAAAGAATAAATAGTGAAGGAATAGCCCTGGCTGGTGTAGCTCAGTGGATTGAGTGCGGGCCTGCAAATCAGAGGATTGTGCTTTGATTCCCAGTCAGGGCACATGCCTGGGTTGTAGGCCAGTTCCCAGCAGGGGACACATGAGAGGCAACCATACATTGATATTTCTCTCCCTCTCTCCCTCCCTTCTCCTCTAAAGATAAATAAATAAAATCTTTTAAAAAATAGTAAAGGAGTAAACAGTAAATAATAAAGAGTAAACAAGACAGAGAAGTTTGTTGCTTTATGGATAGTGAAGCCTTTGGGGGATATTTGTTTCGTTACACTCTGATTTAAATCATAAATTCCCCTGGAGCTGAGTTTTATCTTCAGATGCTGATTCAATTTATTGATCTTCAGGTTCATGTTCAAAGGCACATTGCATCCAATTTGCATCTGTGGCTTAGATTCATAAAGGCAGTGAGTAGGAGAGGAGGAAAGGCAGTGACAACTAGGGGCACCGCCCCTCTGTGCCTTCCCTGGGGTATTCAGAAGGCAAAGCCAGCCATGGCTTCTCTCTTGTTCTACGTTTGCCCACCCGCCTTTCTGGCACAATTTTATGAGTTTTCTTCTCTTTGATATTTATTATAGTTCTACTCCTATAAATATATTTTGGTACTCAGTATCAGCTCTTTTGATGAGCATATTATTCTGCTAAAATAGGATCACTTGTGCTGTATCATTTTATAACCTCACTTTTCACTTAGCAATATATGTTAGATATCCTTCTATGATATATTATACAGATAGAGATATGCATGTATATATAATTATATAAAACTATATATGTAAATATATGTCATCTTGAGTTTTATGGCTGCACAGATTGCCATTGCAGAAATATGTTATCATTTTTAATAAATCACTCACATAATAAAATCGCTCTCAGCAGTTCTAGTTCTGATTTTTCAATATTTTTACAGCAACGTGATAAATATGTCTAGTTTTCCATGGTTATTCATTTGTGAAGTTATTGCTGATAATAAATCCCCAAAGATATAACTGCTAGGTCAAAATGGTTTTATTAGTCAGTTTAGTCTCCATTTTTCTAGAACAACAAACTCAAAGGATGCCATTGGCTTCTACCAGCTTATATCTGGCTCCCATAGGCTGAGGATAGCCTCTCCCTCTCTCTCTCTCTCTCTCTCTCTCTCTCTCTCTCTCTCTCTCTCTCTCTCTCTTGGACCTTGTAAGGGGAGAAGAGATGGACAACTACAAACTCAGAAAACTTCTGTTAAGAAATACCCTATATTAATTCTATTCACAATTCACTGTCCAGAGCCAGCGTGAATGTAAGAAGACAGAAAAGCAAAATCCTCCTGCAGAGAAGAGCCCTAAAATACAACCCTTCCAGGGAAGAGAAGCAAGTATTTTGAGCAACAATACTATCAGAAGTGGCCACAACGATGCATACTGTCGTGATCACTACTGTTACTGTAAAAAGAAAGGACAAGGTTAAATGTTCTCATAGACAGAACATCGAGACTCTGAAATAAAGGAAGAATATCCTATGTCCCCATCAATTCTTAGCAGATAATTTAAAGTTATGTCGTGGAGAAGTAACACAAATGAAAGACCTTGTAGATACCAGCAATGTGTCCATTTCCACTTGGCAAACTCACTCTACCAGAACATGACCACCACGTATTTTCAGTCCCAGCTAGTGGATGACCACAAACCATACTCTCTACCCTACATCATCCTTAGCTTCTTGCTCACATTCATTCAGAAGAGTTGATTAGGTGCAATAGAATTTAACCATGAAATAAGAGCTCTGTATAAAATAAACCAAACTAACAATCTAGTGATATGTTTGAAATGATTGCTTCAAGTCACTTTTTTCCTCTTGAAATGATATGCAGATAATGTTAAGATAAAGCAGGTGAGTTTACCTGGCTGGTATAGCTCAGTGGATTGAGCACGGGCCTGCAAACCAAAGAATCATGGTTCAATTCCCAGTCAGGACACATGCCTGGGTTGCAGGCCAGTTCCAAGCAGGACAAGCATGAGAGGCAACCATACACTGATCTTTCTCTCTCTTTCTCCTCTTCTAAAGATAAAGAAATAAAATCTTTTTAAATTTTTTATTTAAAAAAGCAGGTGAGATTATTAAGGTGACTGGTAATTGAATGTAGAGACATCTGGTCAGTAAAAGCTAATTAAACAGCCTAAGATTTACAACTAACCCACTCTGGAAAAAGAAATTTTCTTATTTACTTTTAAGACACATGCAGAGATGCACAGATAAAGCAAAAATGAAAAAATGAGGAAGGCATGAGGGTTCTAGAAGAATACCAACAACTAGTTTTTTAATCCTGAGTTGTTGCAGTTGAACAATAGAAGACAGCCTAAGTTTTGATGAATAGAAAACTATATGTTTTCACATTAAAATAACCAAGGAGAAAGTTCTCTTCAAGTCCATGAAGAATGTATACTGAGAAAAAAGGGCTTATCCACAAAACAGGTGTGTAGATGATATACTCAGGGACATTCTATGATTGACTGACCAATTGATTTTTTACTTATAACCCATGTCTAAACCCTTTACTTGATGGGCAGATTCATACAAAGCCCCAGATTTGTTCTCCAGGCAGCCACTTCTAAGTGTATTGCTTCCTACAGACCAGAGGTTATGGGAGCCTCATTTTTCATCCCCCATCCCCTATGGGTTCCAAGTACTCAAGGATCAAAATGAGGATTGAAGCCGTAACATCAACATTTTCTTGTAAAGCTGGAACACAAAATACCAAAGGAGCTCTAACTCCTACACCAAACACAACTTAGTCACCACTGCAGCCATAGATGTCTGAGATGCCGTGGACCTTCCAAACAGAAGGGTTCTGCCAGGTTAGGCCCTACTCAGTGTGGTTTGCTAAGAGAGGCTGGTGTGTGTGTGTGTGTGTGTGTGAGAGAGAGAGAGAGAGAGACAGAGAGAGAGAGAGAAACAGAGGAAACGGAGAGGAATAATAAGGTAAAACAACAGTAAAAATAGAAATAATGCAAAAGTTTTCCATGTCTGAATAAATGATGAGGATAAAGAAGACGACTAAAATTTTACCTAATAAAGTTCTTCATGGGATTGGACTCTATAGACATAGGAAATAGGATTTTCCAGAGTAAAAGTTCCAATACTCAAAAGCACTGCTTTCTTGAAGAGGGGGAGATATTGCAGAAAATGTTCAGTGAGAATTTAGCGGTATCACTTGCAGAAGAGTCCCTTACATTGCAGTCTTACGTATCAATGACAGCAGATCATACTGAAACTTCTGTACCTGCTTCCAAAGAGAGCGTTTGCACGAATGCCGGAAGTTAGAGTGCCGCCCTCCCTCTCAGACCTCATCACACAGGGTGTTGAGAGCTCGCTGGCAGAGCAGAGACCAAAAACCCGAAAACACAGTTTGAAGAAAGGAGTAGTAACCGAGTTACTTACCGTTTCTAATTGCAAATAAAACAAAGTATTTATCGAGGTAACACCCTGTGTTCCCTCATGAGCAGTCACATTGCACAGCTGTCAGTTCTTTGACATTTTTATCAGGTGACCCACAAAATATTGTGACTTTGGATACGATAACTTCGGTCTGAACCAGCTGAGAAGACAAAAGTTCCTGCCCTAGGATCACCCAAGCTGACGCTTCCAACAGGCAAGCTGTCGCTAGAGGCTGGAATGCTTATGGCTGGGGGCCCCACCACTAAGAGTACTCCTCCTAAAATGCGAACTTGGCCCGGGCTGGAGGAAAACCACAGTGAACAGTTAAAAGTTGCTGCTAACAGCATCGAACCAATTTCTTGGCTGTGGTCTACAATATTCCTCCTAGTGAGGTTACTGGTCCATTTGAAAGTATATTAGAAAATACCACTGAAATTCAGAACCGGCTGACAGGGACCAGCGGAGAGAGGGGAGAGAATTTCAGAGGAAAGGGGGAAGGAGTCACAGAAACTAGTGTAAAGGACACGTGGAGAACAACTAAGGGGGGTGGAAATGGGAGGGAAGTGGGTAACATGGCGGGGTGGGCTGGGATGGGAGTGGGGGATGGAAAACTGTACTTGTACAATAATTAAATTAAAAAATATTTTTAAAAATACCTTGGTGCAAAACCTACCACCTTTTCTTAAGTTATCTGACACTTACTAAAACTATTAGATGGGCATTTGATAAAATTCAACATAAATTTATTGATTGTTACTGAATATTTATTACTGTGTCAGGTTTTTTGGTAAATTAAAAATATAAGGAATATTACTGCTCATAACAAGCATTTTTAGAAGAAAAGACCTCTCCTGGTATCAGTTATTTAAAGAAAATTTAGCTATTATTTAGGCAGATGGATCAAAATTATGAAAATGAAGATTGAAGAGACAGCTTGCCAGATGCCCAGTCAAGCATCTTGACTTTTTAAAGTGTTCTCACATTTTCCCTCAAAGCCAATAGAAGACACTGTATGGAAATCCATGTATTGTTAACAAATACTCATAAGCTTCCCTGTTATTGTTGAATCTGTAAGCTATATTACAAAAAGACTATTTCTTACTATCGCTATGATCAATTTTCACATCTAAGTTCAGTTCTGACAGAATACAATGTCTCCAAAGTCTTGCTCATCTTAGTTCTTGGAGGAGGGCTGACCCATATAATCTAAGTCATAACAGAAACTTTTACAAACCTGAACATCCAAGAAGCAAGTGTCAGGAAAGACAAAGCTACATGGAAAAGTTTGAGTATACCTAGATGAAAATAATCAGACAGCACTTAAAAAGGGAAGATGCTCGCTCTTACGAACTCTGTTATGAAGTAGCTCAATCAGATAATCACAGTAAAATAGGTGGTGTATGATAGCTTGAGTTCTGAAACCTGACTGCTAGAGTTTACATATAAGCTCTACATTTTACTCTATGTACAGTATTAAGCTAATTTTTTGGCTCTCTTTTCTTTAAAGTGGGAAGAAACAGTATCAAATGAAAAGATCGGCAGTACAGATTAAAAGAGAGAATCGTGGTCTAGCTGTAGAAATGTAACTGTACTTGGAAGTTGAATAGAATGATGATACAACTATCTCCTTATCCAGTTTACTGACTGTTAATGGAAGGAACGATACCCTCTCTATTTCTGTGTCCCAGGACTAAGCATTATGTCTAAAGAGCATAATTGGTACTCTATGGATGTTTTTGAAATGAATGAATGATGTATTGGTGACCAAATACAATGGATTTGGTAAAAATGAAAAAAAACACTTATTTTTAAATACTAATTAAAATCTTGGTTTTCAACCTTTTATGAAATATGGCTAAGTTTACTTACACATAAATTTGAAAAGAAAGAGTCATTCAAACTCTCTCTGTAAGACATCTGACCCCAAGAGTGACTGGGGTAGAGTGCAAAATCGGCTTCCCAAAGAAACAGTCACCTCCTGCCCTGGCTGGTGCGGCTCAGTGGGTTGAGTGCCGGCCTGTGAAGCAAAGGGTGGCCAGTAAGTTCCCGGTCAGGGCACATGCCTGGCGGCAGTCTGGTGCCGAGCGCTCGAGGGGCAACNTTAAATACTAATTAAAATCTTGGTTTTCAACCTTTTATGAAATATGGCTAAGTTTACTTACACATAAATTTGAAAAGAAAGAGTCATTCAAACTCTCTCTGTAAGACATCTGACCCCAAGAGTGACTGGGGTAGAGTGCAAAATCGGCTTCCCAAAGAAACAGTCACCTCCTGCCCTGGCTGGAGCGGCTCAGTGGGTTGAGGGCCGGCCTGTGAAGCAAAGGGTGGCCAGTAAGTTCCCAGTCAGGGCACATGCCTGGCAGCAGTCTGGTGCCGAGCGCTCGAGGGGCAACCACACATTGATGTTTCTCTCCCTCTCCTTCTCCCTTCCTTCCTCTCTCTCTAAAAGATAAATAAATAAAATATATTTTTTAAAAAAGATATAGTTACATCCTAATCTCTGGAACCTATGACTGTTAGTAATGAAGAGTGAATTTTACCTCCCATGGCAGAAGATGTGATCAAGTTAAGGACACTGAGATCAAGGGTTTAGCCTGGCTCATCCAAGCAGGCCCTTCATGCACACAGAGCAGATGCCGGTGAGACTGCAGTGACACAAATGCCAGTGAAGAAACACAGCATCCACCAGAAACTAGAAGAGGCAGGGCTAAGCTCTTCCCCAGAGATGCTGAAGGGGGGCGTGGCCCTGCCCATCCCTTGATTTCAGACTTGTGGCGTCCAGTACTATGAGAGAGCAGTTTCTGTTGCTTAAAGGCACCAAGATGGTGGTAATTTGTTACTCAAACCTAGGAAACTACCCCCCACACACACACAGTCTGTCCTGTGCACAGCAATCTTGCTCCGTAACTCCAAGCGTAGGCTTTGAAATCACACAGAATTGGGTTGAATGTGACTTTGGGCAAATTGCTGAAATATCTTATGCTTAGTTTATTCTCCATAAAATAAGATGATTAAATCCCCTTTATTAAGTGTGGGTATAAAGCATCGAGTACATAGTAAGCAATCAGTCAATCTAAGTTCTCGTTCTTGTTGTGAGCTAAATAAACAGAAGTCTAGTCACCCACCCAAGAGTCCAGTGGTAAACCGTGGCAGTCGCCAGGAGGCTATTAAACATGTTCTACCAGAACTGGTGCGAGCTGACATACTGGCGTCCAAGGCCAGCTTACTGGGAGAGCTGAGGCTGCAGAATTACCCAGAATGCAGGTTGGATGAGGAATGAGATGCCACAGGACAGAGTTCATGTCCAGTTCTGCTGCCTTCAAAACCCAGCAAGACCGTCTCAAAATGAGACAGTGCTTTGAGCATAACTGGCTACTTGAGATAGAAAAAATAGATCTTATTTATAAAATGACTAGTTTATTCCCATCCTTTGGGAATAGTTGATCTTTTCATCTGTAAGCATGAATCATGAAGTCTTTTGTAACAATCATGAAATCAAGAAAGAATTAAAACTCAAGAAGGTCTCTCATACACACACAAAAGTGTTCTCCTAACAATCTTTAAAACTGCCATTCTTAATTTGAAAATATCCACTTCTTCATTGGAGAGGGAAATATTGTTACCAATACAGTAATAACATAAACACATCTTTGGACATTTCCCCAAACAACTTCCCTCTCTCTGCAAATCTTTCTTTTCTCAGGATGATGTCCCTTTAACTGCAGTCTAATCTTGTGTTAGCTACTGCAGTGGTGTGGAAGGACACACAGTTTAAACTCCAGACACATGCTCCACTCCAAACCCTAAAATCATGTGAAGAACAAACACCTCTTATGAGGATGTGGCAGAATGTCGTATGTGCTACAATTGTCAGGACAAAGGATCTAGCTAGCTGTTATCTACCACGCTCTCCCCTGTCCTTCCAAGTCTCCTCCCACGTTCTCTTTGCCTCAGCATCTATTCTCCTTCACTGGTGCCCAGTGTAAAGGCCATTGTCATCTCTACACCCTGTCTGAAGATGACCACAGTCAAACAGAGCAGAGATGAGTAACTCAGGATTCCCTCCTGGGAGCAGTCAAGCAATTCTGAGAAAGAGGTGATTTCAAACCCTGCCCAGGAGCACTGCCCAATACAGAATTTTCTCTTGATTATCAAGTGAATTCTGAAAGAGAAAGGAAGATTGGTGCTGGATTATATGTTACCTGGATGTGCATCTTTTCTTGCACAGTTTTTTGGAAATCACAGAGATCAGTGCAGATGGCCAAGAGGAATGGTAGGGCAAGGACCTAAAATTTTAGAAAAAGCCTAATGTCTTAGAGACAAACAAGAATCAGAATAAGTGAAGGCATTTTATAATATGAAATGTGAAAAATTCTAATTATATTTTTATTAATATAAGTAATATAAAAATTGTTTCACAAAACTACCTGGTAGTGTTTTAAATTAGTTGTATACCTGTACAACATTTTTAGACTTTAAAAAGCAGATTTATCTAAAATGTATAGAATTTAAAAATGACAGCATCCCCTAGATTTTTATCATAATATCAGTAGTCCACCTGCAGATATGTCTCAAAATAAAAGATAAACTATGCTATTCCATCACCCCCAGTGGAAAAATGGATCAGTCTATCATGAGCAAGCATGAACCCTGTGCTTAATAAACAAGCTGTTAAAAGTCAGTCTTCACAAAGTTGAGCTCTGACCCCATGGCTCTCACCCCGACCTCCTCGTCCCCATCCGCCCCCATCCCTATTGCCCTCCCCTTTCTGCTCATTTCACTGCATGCACACTGGCTTCCTGGTTGGTCTCAAACACACTAAACCCCTCTGCCACTTCGGGGCTGCTGTACATGCTGTTCCCCCCGCCCTCAGGTCTGAACCTAAATATCGTCTTCTTAATGTCCTCATCACCCTGTGGAAAACAGCAGGGTGCCTTTCTAACATTCTCCATTTCCTCTTCTCTGCCTGGTTTATCCCTCTGACCCTTATTGTTTGTAAGATCGGCGATATCATGGGTGTTTATGTTTTTATCTTCAGTGCTCAGAACCACTGCGGCACAGGGCACCCAAAGATATGCATCAGATGAATCAGGTTGCCCAGCTGTAGTTCTGAGTTCAAGGGTTATCATAAAATATTTGATCTAATCTTGACCTTAAGCAACATGTAGGCACATGCTGAACTTCAGGGAGGCTGTCAAAAAATGTAGGTCAGAGGATATGTCAGGTCTTTGCAAGGAGAGGTTGTGTCTCAGAACAAATTACAGGAGCCCCTGCTGTCCCAGGAGAGACCGAGGTCAGGGGAATTGGCAGCATCTCCAGAGTGGACAGGGCGACAGACCAGGCCTGATGGGCCGAATAGACCACACTTGCACCGTGTGCCTGGAGACCGGCACCACGGGGTGGTGACAAGCACGTTGGACTGGGACTCTGGAGGCCCGGCTTCTCCCTCTGACACTGTGGGAGACGTGGGGCCAGTCGCTTCAACCCCCAGTCGTCTGTTTCCTCTGCTAAAAACAGAGGCCAACCACATATGTGATTTTGAAACTTTTTCTTAAAAAGTGAGTAACTTCTTTCTTTCCCCCAAATGAAATGTACAGAAGGCCTTCCACTACTTAAAATGAAGAGCGATGACCTGGTAACTGACCCCTCCCCCACTATCTACCTGGCCACAGGGCCACTTCTGTGCAGACCCTGGAGACCGTCTTGCAGTCACATTAGGTCAGGTCACTTCAGATGTCTGCTTCTAAAGTGAAGATGGTATTAGCTGGATGGAGAAAGAAAATAAGGAATTGGTTATAAAATAAAGCTTAGGCAAAATTCAGTAATATTTAAAAAGTCCTTTTTTCAGCTGCACTTCCTCCTACAAGTTACACCTGGCAGCTACTATATTGATATATTTTTTGTCACCCAGAAGTCTAAGGACCTCATTTTGGTGAAAGATGGCTAGATGAAGTTGAATAGCAAAATTCTTTTGGGGTGCTACCACTTACTATACGTCATTATGCAGTTTCTTAACAGTCACGTGCTTTTGTTTCATCTGTACAGTTAGACAGTATCTACTTTATATGGTTGTTTTGAAATTTCGATGAAGTAATTTATAAGAATTTTGCTAAATTGTAGCTCCATAAGGTAAGACTTTTACTAAAACAGCAAAGACCAAGTCGAATAAGAATTTTCACAGTCAATATATAATTCTGCTAATATCCATTCTTATAAATATCTGTTTTAATATACTAGATCTGGATAGTTATTTGGATTACTATATTCAAGGTTTATTAAATATTAAACATATTTTGAAATACGGAGTAATAGATTTTCATAATGGCAGTCCACAAAAGCGTTCCAAATGTGCTCTCTAGATAAAATCAACTACAAAGCTTAGAATGTCATATAGAGAACATTTTTGACTTGCTCGCTGAGGTCTGAAACCTTGAAAGTAAGCTATGTGAAGTCATTTTGTAAACACAGTGCTACTTTAATTCTTCTAAATTATTTAAATCCACAAGCAATTATTGTACCACTTTAAATCACTTCTGCATATTCAAAAGCAGACTAAAGTTATCAGCTACACACCCTATAAACTACTTGGAGGTGAACTCCTAGGCAGATCCTTTATTCTATTCATTTTTGGAATCTTTTAAGATAAGGTCTCCCAACGAGCTTAAAATTTGAAGAGGCGCTGAAGGGAAATTGGTGGTTTCCCGGAAGGGTCTCTAAGCAGCCTTGGAATGTGCTATTCGCGCTGCCATTTCCCACATTCCAAAGTCCTTAAGCTTCATGGGTCAGAAATACGATTTGTAGGTATAATGGTAGAGGTTCATTTCCTAAACTTGGTCTTAGATGAACCAGGTTCACAAGAGATGAATAGACAAAATTAGGATGCTTAAAAATTAATTCACTTAATTAAGTATTATAGCAATCATGGATCCAGACAACCAGGTTAGCATGACCAGTGAATTTGTTTCCTCCAGGCAAAATGGAAAATTAGATAGGAAGCTAAATCCTAATTAGAGGACTGCTTTGAATGTACATAAGTTAGTTGTATAATTCAAACACGTGGCAGGCAGTGGTTACTCTTCACGGAGAGATTGTGTGGCTTGCAAGTGTAGCCAGCCCCTGGGAAACAGAACCCTGGGTAGGGACCACATCTGTTTGTCTCCAAAGTCTACACCCTGTTTTAATGAGTGTGACACTATATTCGATGTCATGAGCGATAAAAGAGAAGGATAGTGCCTCAGAGAGCTTATAATCTCACTAGGAAGCCAACTCTGGCATTTATTGTACTGTCAGAAGGTAATATAAGGAAATATTTAATTGATGCCCAAGGCCCAGATGGTACTGGCAGTAAGAGAAAGTACAATAAAATCCAGAAGATTCAACAACATGCTTCAAAAAGAAGGCAGACTGTATTTTAATCAGAGCATTAAAGGAGAAAACCCTGGCTAGATGTCTATCAAACCCCTTTATCTTTGTCCACATTTGAGTTCATAGCCACCCACACGCAGTCAGAACAGGAATTGGTTTGGTAATACAAATTCCCGTCATAGTGTAAATATGTTTTCACAAGGCTCATTTGCATACAGTAGACATTACTAGAAATGCTAGTCTTCCCAACAGCATGTCATCAGCTATCTCTAATGATTAATAAGTCATAATCAATTTAAAACCACTTTGTATTCTATTTATCAATCACAAACACCATGGGGAAGCAAAAGGAGTGTGGAGTTTTTTGCTGCAGCAAAGTCACCCCAAAGCAGGGGTTTTCTGCCTGGGGGATTTCACCCTCAGGGGATATTTGGCAATGTCAGAGACACCTCTGATAGCTTGGAATCGGGGTGACAGGAAATGCCACTATCAAATAGTGCACAGAGTTCAGGACTGTGGACAAATTATTCTACAATGCACAGCACAGGCCCTCAATAGCAAAGAACTCCCGGACATGAAATGGTCATCATGCTGAGGTTGAGAAAACCAGACAGAGACCGAAGAAATACCCTACCATACGGGACCAGTACCCAAACCTGACACGGGTTCACACCTATGGTTTTTATGGTGTCTTTCCCGAGATGGACAGAAAGAGTTACAGTCCCCAAAACAAGAGATCTACATAGCATCCCCAGGGACACAATTCTTTCTCTTATTCTTTCCCTTATTCGTATTCCTCTGGCTCTTCCTACCAGTCTGCATCTGATTGTATCAAGATCTGTATTTTAGGGTTGAATTGGGTAGGGGTGTGTGTTTGTGAAGCAAAGTTTCATTTTGGCCCTCAGGCCATTCAATGGAATTATCATAAAGTTACTTGGGTTATTTTTTAAAAGAATTCTGCATACAATGTATTCTTTTCTTGCTATTCACATCCAATATGAAAATAAATGTAGAAGACTTGGATTAGCCAATGATGTGCATTTTTTCCAGCAATCAGTAAAATAAAAATATTTAGTAATAAAACTGATTTTGTAAGAGAAGAAAAAGATGTTTAAAGTATGTAAAATGCATGTATGTAAAGAAAAATACCTTAATGTTTGCATTAAGCTTTTCAACACATGCTCACACCCATGGTCTTCATTACATCCTTCCTGAGATGAAGAGAGAGTTATGGTCCTATTTTAAGACAGAAAAAGACCAAAGCCAACAGATCTACATAGCACCTCCAAGGACACAATTCTTTCCCTTATTCTCCATTAAGCCATAGCTGAACCTCAGAATACAATAAGATGAAATAAGGAAAAGTCCAAAGAGGAAGAGAACATAAGATGGAAAAAACATATTTGAATTCACAGGAATCCAAAAGGAATTCCATTCATAAGTGCAGAAAATGCCATATATTTCTCAGGAAATAATAAAAAGTGGGCTATGGAGTTAGAGACAAAGTGAATAAAATCAAAGGGATGTGATTATTTCATGACCACGGAGAAGAGACACAGAAACCACATCTTCCAGGAACCCAGATCACAGTCCATTTCACCACTTCCAAGCACCTCCATTTCTCATACTCAGCGTCCTTCCCACAAGAAATGAGACTTGCTGCAATAGCTGTTCTAGGTACACTGTCCATGTTCGGTTGTCCAAATGTTAGTCACACTGAAAAAGAATATCTGGGGTCCACAAATGGAAATTAAATTTAGAACTCTCCAAAAGGCAAACCTCCCCTTCACCCAGGTGATAATAACGCATGACCTTTTAAGAGTCATTCTATAGGAAGTTCCTTGTGTTTAGATGCATCACATATTCAATGTGACTTATATTTGCTTATATACTTGATATGATTAGAAGTCCTCCCTCTACTAGTAACCAGTAAACTATTGTTGTGGGTGTACCCTCTCCTCCTTCCACATGAAAGCAGACCTTGTCTCTTTAGTCCAAAGTTTGTTTCATCATATACTACATTTGGACCTGGTTTTCAGACATTTCTCTATCACTGCCAAGGATTTGAGTAAAGCCATCAAAGATCATGCTTTATTTTACCTCTTTCATGGGAAGATGAAAGTGATTTGATTTCCCTAAGAGTAGAAGTTTACTCCAGGATTATATTTTCATGTAACACTTAGAAAACAAAATAACCCCAAGTATTCAGTATTTTTACTACTGGAGAAAATTTCTGAAAGCAGTTCTTTCTTTCTAAAGCCTTGAGTTAACTCTGTAGGAAGTTCTTTTCTAATGTAATAAAGTATCAAAATTTCCCATTTGAGAAGCATGTAACACATACATGTTTGGGGTAGAATACTCGTCACCCATGCATTGCGTTCCGGAGCACATGCGTATCATCAGACCACCTTATTTCTGGTGTCCTAAAGCAGTCGGTTCCTTCCCTCCTCCTTCCCTCTCTCCCCAAGTTCTAACAGCTGCAGAGGAACAGCTGGTCATGTAGATTATGTGTATCATGTAAAGATTTCTGTTTTCATTTAGAAATATGAGTAATTCCATCTGAATTTCCATTCTGAATAAAATATATTAGAGTTATTGTCCCGATTAGGACTCAGCCTGCATGTATGCATTTAGGGCAACGTGCAGGGGTAGTGGGGCAACTCCACTGTCATTCCTCATTTCTTCCACTTCTCTGATTGCTGCTCCATAGTTTTGTGCCCTCGGGTCCTCCGTATGTATTCGGTCCAATAAGCTCATAAGGAATTCCAGCAGAGGGAACCACTTTCAATAGTGGTTAAGTGAACCTGGCAGGCTCACTCGGGGAGAGCAAGTGGCCAGACCATGTGAAATCCACTTGGGGATCTAACGCTTCCCCCCAAAAATTAGTTTCAGCACTCTGCACAATCTCCTGGTTTAGGTATTCTGTTGTCATTTTGATGGATTGAAAAATAAGTAATGTTATCAATGCACATACAATTAAATAGAAAATGAACCAAGATCTCAAATGGCTGGAATGCAAGCCAGGGTTAATACCAAAGAAGATTTAGTGAAAAAAAAAAAAAGAGCAATGTGTATGCAGCCTTTAATAATGCCAGGCCTATGTATGTATGACATACAGATGATTTCATTTGACCTTTATCTTAAAAGAAAATATTATCTCTATTTTACAGACTTTAGAAAGGGCTCAAAGAAGATATGTAATCTGTTCAAAGTCATGACATTAGCAATAGGCAGCGTTAGGGCTTGACTATAGGTCTGCCTGAACTGATACTGTACACAGTCTCCCCGAAGGATACTTAGAGAGTGAAGGGAGTGCAGGTGGTGCCTCCACTACTTGCACCCCCATCGCAAAGAAAGGTCACAAAGAAAATATGATCTGATATGGCCCTGAGGAAAGTTTCAAGAGGTCATGGGAAGGGCTACCTGCAAGAGCACCATCACCAAGGCAGGTTCTGGCAATGCCATGAGCTGTTTCCCTTATAGGCCAACAGGGAAAGAAGAGATCAGAAAGTGAGGCTCTGGCTAAACTGTGCTTTAATTGCCAGGCTAAGAAGTTATTATTTGGGATGCAGTACATATAATTAGAGAATTATATGCTCATAGTGGCATTTTTGGACAGTTACTGTGACAGCAGCGTGATAAAAGCTATTTTGAAGGGGGAGAGATAGGAAAAGGCAGAGAGATGAGTTCACAGTGTTTCTGGCAAGAGAAGGTGAGTCTAAGTGGTGGTGATGACAGTGGAGCTGTAAAGGGTTGAAAAGAGTTCCCATGTGGGGAGATACTCAGCCGGACTTGGCAACAGACTGAATGGGATGAGCAAGAGATAATGGAAGCAAGCCCGCTCCATGACTGTGTCATGTGTCATGTCTTGATCAAGTTTAGGATGATGCAGTTATATGACACAAGGAAGAAAAGAAAGGGGACGTTACTGGGTAGGAGGTGACAGAGCTGAAGATGACCTATCAGGTTTTATAATGTATTGCTGTTCCTGGAAAAATACTAGGCTGAAAAAAAAACATACGTATTTTATTAGGATCAAAAGAATGATCCAGGGTGGTTGACCACAGACCAGGCCTCTTAGGAGCTAGTATTATATTGTAGTCAAAGTTGCTAGCATGTGAATATAAATGCTGTGATTAAATTCAGTTTAATGAAAAGAAAAACTAGAAAAATACAACTGGAAATTTATCTTTATCTCTGTAAAAGAGAATAAAGATAAATTTATTTATTCTCTTTTATTCTCTTGAAAAAGGCATATAGCCCACATATACAAGTAATTTATGTGCATGCTTTTTTACTTAGGTTTCTAAAAAATAGAACAAGAAGATCACCGAGAACTTGCTCATAGGCTGTCTGGTCCCACTGATGTTAGAAGTTGTTATTGGGCGTCACTCCTACAGAACTGGTCTTGATAAGTAGATACCTCTCAGGGGATAAAGTCTAAGAATTTAACTTCCAAAGATAGAAAAAGATGAAGGGGGAAAAGACCAAGACACCTGAAAATTAGTAGGAGAAGAACTAAATTCACCCAAAATGTTATTTGGGAAGCAGAGCACAATCATGGTGGCCAGTGAGGAAAACCAATGCAGCTGATGAAAAGAAACCAACAGAGCAATGCTGGTCCAGAGGAAAGTGCTCCCGATGAACCTGTGACTCAGCTACCCACGACGACTCGGTGCGGCACTACAAAGAGATGCTCATTTGTAATTATTTTTGTTTCTAGAAACAGAGAAGTGCTGCTAGCAACGAAATTTTGTAAGAGATAAGGACAGGTGAGGAGGAGATAAAAAGAGGAAAAGACCCACAGGGTGTGCCTGGGAAAGAAATTTAAATGATGCAGTCATTTCATCACCTGCACTTTGTAAGGAAAAGAGGTTGTTTGAGATCTGAGATGCATTAAAAAATATGTTTACATTGCTTGGAGGAAATAAGTTTGAAGCCCATGTAGTAAAAAAAATATTCAAAAGGTCAAACACTAAATTAAAATTTACAAAAGAGAATAAAGATGAATTTCCAGTTGGATTTTTTTTTAGTTTTCCTTTTCATTATACTGAATTTAATTATAGCATTTATACTCATGTCCACAAGTTCAAATCAAGGCCAGTCTTAGAAAATGTGGCACAAATTGGAGAGCTTTATAAAAAGCTTGCCCAAAAGAAAGTTCCTGCCCTGGCTGGTGTGGCTCAGGGGATTCAGTGCTGGCCTTCACACTGAAGGGTCACTGGTTCAATTCCCAGTCAGGGCAAATGCCTGGGTTGTGGGCCAGGTAAGGTCCTCAGTAGAGGCCCAAAAGAGGCAACCGCGCATTGATGTTTCTCTCCTCTTTCTCTCTCCCTCCCCCTCTGCCTAAAATAAATGAATAATTTTTTGTAAAAAAAAAAAAAAAAAAGAAAAGAAAGTCTCCATTTGTCTGCCAATCACTGATCTGGGATTCCTGTAATTTTAGATGCAGTAATTTATCTTCGTGTGAGCAGTGCACGATCTCCTTTGGAGGGGGCATCTTCCCCAAAGTGGTTCCTACATGACCTATTAGTCACTCGCACCACAGAAAGATCCTCAAAGAACAGCCACCGAGAGGGAGTCAGTAGATGCGGACTGACTCGGAGACAGAGCGTCTGCACAAGGGAGGGAGCTGTGGCTGCAGCACCATGGGCAGAGCCAGTGCATCTGACCGGGACGCAGGACTCTCGCTGCTTCTTTAAAGGCAGTTCCATTCAGTGTTTTTCTCTGGAGTCTTCCGGGGGTGGAATGCCTATTCCTCCTCTTTTCCACAACAAACGTTTCCCCTGGGACTCCATCTCCTTGGGGCATACTGAAGCATAATTTTACTCTAGTTACTAATGTTCTATAATAAAACCGTAAATCCTGATTGCATTTGCTAAGATTTTTTTCCCTCAGATAACCACTGAGGAAAAGGTAGGCTCACACAATGCACCTTGAGGAAGTTACAGAGCATAAGAGCTACATTAATCACAGGTCACCTGATCTTCATCAGAATATGACTGGAGCTGAGCCACAATTTTTTTAAAATTGAGAGTCAGACTTTCCAGCCCTTCATCTGATCTTGGTAAGCCCTGAGCAACTATTTTCCAGCTTTGTACCAATAGCCCACTACTTTCAACTCTTTCGATAAAGATAATCCATTGTCAAGGGTAGAATCAAGGGGAAATCCCAAATCAGTACCAGGTTTCTGCTTTCCCAAACATGATTTCATGTACAGCCACTTGGAGCCATTATCTATTTTGTACACAGTAAGTGAGAAACCAAAAAAAATCTACATTCTTTGAATTAAAATGATTGCACGTTTTCTATAAAAAATTGTTCTTAGGCCTTCTTCAGCCTACCCTGATAAACTACACTAAAAATATTTAAGTGGATTTGGTCTGTTTTTCACTTGAAAAATTAGGGCACTTTGACTAATTTGGGGGACCTGGAACTTGGGAGTGGAACAGGACTTCAGGGCTGTTTGGGCTCAGTGTTGTGATCTCACAAAGTAATGAAAAGCACCCCGCTGCCTGAATGGTGGGGCAGCAAGCAGGCCTGGCAGCAGGCACCAAGCCCCACCCACCCGCCAGGACAGGTGCACCTTCAGCTTCCCCGTCAGCTGCACTGAAGGGAGCAGCCTGAACCCTGGGCCCCGGGAGAAAGAGGAGGGCACCATCAGTTCCCGCTGGCTAGGGTTTGCCTTATTTTCCTGTCTCTTTGGGGACTTGAAAGGAACTTTTCGTTGAAAAAAACACATAAATACATCTGGAAAGTTTATACATTGAAAGTATGGCTAATGCGTGACATGACTTAATTTTTGGAGCATTCAAACAAACATGGGATAGAAATAGAAGGCCCTGGGCCTTGCAACGTAGTGGTGACTCCACCCATTCCCATCTCCAGTCTTTTCTACCACACCCTTCTTTTTAGAGACCCTGGGTTGGGAAATTTTTATAAATTATGGGATATTAGGTCCCCTTTTCCCTTGCAAAGTAAGAATCTATGTATCATTTCTGGTACTGGACAGGGCAAGGTCAATGGTAGATAAGGAAGGGAAGTTCCGCAGGCCAAGTGAGCCCACTTGAGCTTCACCTGTGTCTGCCGCAGCTTCTCTGTCAATGAGAGATGTCTACCGTTACATTAACCTCTGGTGTGCTGGATCTGGTTCTAATCTGCTACTAAGAGATGCAAATGCGTGCATCTCTCCCCAAGTTCTAGTTCACTAATGTCACATTTGTTGTTTGAATTCAGCCATGGTGAGAGTATTGAAACCATGGAAAATAGCAAATGCTCACATCAGGCCTGTTTATTTTTGGACAGCCAAATTGCCAGCACACTGCCAATTAAAATTTACATGAAAGAAAAGGAAATACAAAAGAAGTCCTATCCAACATACATACAGTGCTCTCATTGGAAGCAGGTCTGATGAAAATAACTTTTCTCATTTTCCCTGATGTCTCAGCATGATTTATGCCATGGTGGCTCCTTGAATAGCAGCATCACCATGACCTGAGAACTTGCAAATCAGAAACTCTGGGTAGGGTCCCCATGCTAAAGCCCTCCTGGGGATTCTGATACTTGCTAAACTTTGAGAACCTCAAAGTTGCATGTAGAGAATCTCCTCAATCTATGTATGTGCATGTGTGTTTTGAGGGAATGGGAGATGTCAAAGTATATTAAAGGCCAAGTTCCATTATTCCAGGTATGTGATTTAGTTTGACTTTCAAGATGGAAGAGACACGTAAAGATAATCAAGACTTACTTGTGGTCTTTTTTTGAGATGGAAAAGATGCAAGCTAATGAGAAAGAAACAGTAGTGGAGGAAAGAGAAAGTCCAAGAGAGAATAACGGTAATTCAACCAAATTCCTTGAGAGGCATAAGATAGAACATGAAATACAGATAATAAAATCAACCTTGAACAAAAACAGCACATACTACACCACGACACTGTCTCATACTTTAAAGACTTGCTCCACCTCCGCCCCATTCATTTTTTTAGGATAAGATGCCTACAACATCATCTTAGAAGAGTCAAATAGCATTTTTTCTTTTGCAGATGCAATATCTATCAAGGCACATAAACAACTGGTCTGTCAAATGCTCAGATAACACAAAAAGCTAGTTGAATTGGCACGAGAGCTAAATTAAAGCTTCTTGTCACAGACATTACTAGGTAAATTAATTGAATGAGTCATCTTTTGTGTTTGAAGTGGAACAAAATTTACAGTGGGCAAAAAGGAACCTTCAATAAGGGCTGAATACCTACTCTGAGCAAGGCATATTATGCTTGTCACTTTGTTTCTTCATAATATGTGTATGAGGCAGGTGTAGTTTTGAATGGATTAAAATTCAGGGATATCTAAATTGATTAATTTCCCATTATTGTATTACAAATAATCCTTATTGTAATGAGTGGCAAAGCTTGTATAGCCACTCACTTATTTTTATTGATATTACTGACAAAATTGGCAATTTTAAGAAAATGTTTCAACACAAATTTTTAAATAAATTTATAGAATAGAGTCAATACAGAAAAAGGTCAAAGAAGAGCCATACACAGTCATTTTCCATGAAAATATTTACAAAAACCTGTATTCTTTCTGGGACATTATGAAGAATAACTCTGAATCATACCTGATGAAAATGGTTTCACATTCACATTGCTCAAAAGTGAAAAGTAGTAGAAATGAATTCTATTGCCAGAACACTTACAACTTTTTGGTTTGGGGACCAGCATTTAGCAATACAAAAGGGACAGCATTTCAGCAGACTTTATACTAACCTCAACCCCTTAATATGGGCACATATCAGATCTCTGAGTAACTCCTCAAGTGAAATATTTTTAGTGCTCTCAGGTTTACTTGCTTAGCTTTTTTTTCCCCTGCCCACTGGACTTCCCTAAAATCATGAGGGATAACCATTAATGTTCAAAGTGCAAAGTCAAGGTTACTGCCTTGGCCACCCCAGTGTGACATTGACCATAATAAACACCTACAAACGCCCTCGCTTTCCCCATGTTGACGTGTGGTTTACACTGGAGAAACGCCAGACTGGCGAGACGCATCAGAGGTCCATCTCTGGATCGCAGCACTGCCAGCCATCCAAGAAATGCATTTCCCTACCCTTCTGGGAAGCCAATTTTCTATCCTCCGATTATATTTTGTTTTAAAGAAATCTCTCTGCTCAATAGGCCAGAACCAAGTAGAACCACTATATCATGATTAAAGTGTATCGTTCAATATATATTATCTTATCTTGGTAAGCATCAGTGCATGAAGAATAGGACATTTTCATCTTCCTGTGACTTACCTTTTACAGTGTGAATTAAACATGAACTGCTGTTCCGGGGCTCACTGAATCTCACAGTGAGATCCAAATCATTACCAAACATTCACTCAGTCATTCCTCCATTACTGGGCTAGAACCTCAAGCAGTTTTTCCTTGTTTAAAGTGTTTCCCTCAATTAACCACTTTTAAGGAATAAGGAAGTAGATAAATACTCAATATTACAATCATGTATTTTACCTAGTTTCCTTCCCTAGTTTGAAATCTCATGAATCTTGCTGCCAGCTTTAAAAAAGACAGTGCTGTATTCACTTTGCACAGGAAAAATCACTTATTAAAATATGTATGTATGTATATGCATGCACATATTTACAAATATGCATGCATATCTGTACAGTTAATAGAGGTCTACTCACCAGAACTCCAGCTACAAACATTGTCTACCCTTGACTAATCAATTATCTGCACACAAGAGAGTTAATGTTTATTATTATAATTGTTAGTATTTGAATATATTTAGTATTTTAGTATTAGAATTTTCTGGCATAGTTTCTAAGATGAAATTGTGTGCTTAGTATTTTCTAATCACTTCAAGCAGATTTTGCGAAAGGAAGGTCCTTTCAATGTATGAAAGCATGCACTCAAGGAACGCTTTCTAAAAATTAACCTGGAGAAACGAAATCAGCTCTGGCACCTCATCAAGTTACCACCCCTCTCATTCGTACCAATAGGGTTCTCAGGTGGTATCCTTAGGGTTTTAAAAACTTGGTCTAATGTATTTTGCTTTTTCTGAGAAAAGCAAAGTAGAATTGAATAGTCGCTGCTGAACGTGAACTCACCTAAGCAGCTTTACAACTTTCAGCATTGCTTTGCTTTCAGAAAGAAAAATTAAAATAGCGTAGCTCTGGGTTCCAAGGTCTATGTGTGTACTGGAGTGCTCTACCAGAAATTTCAGCCTAAGAGCTTAAATATCTTGATATGTAAACTGAAAACTTCGTCACTTAAGTATTGTAAGCAGCTTTCTACACGCACAACGGCAGGCTTTCAATAGCCCCGCGGACAGGGTTATTCCATCATCCTGGCGAGAAGGTAGAGCCTTCGGCTACACAAGCTTAAAGAAAAGCTCTTCCCCGTGTCTTCTTCCATAAACTGCAAAATCACCACCAACTCAAATGCAAAATTTGTTCTTTGCCAAAGTGTTTTCTTTGTTAATATAAATTGTATCAGATCGTTAAAACAAAATTCTCGGCTTTTTGATATTTTAGGTTTCTAATTACTAATGATTTTCTGTTTATTCATTTGTCATATGGGTGGAAGAAAGGCTGTAGAAATCGGAAAGATAAGGTCAGATGAGTCTGTGGGCTCCGTGTAAATTCAGAGTGTTAATTCTGGTGAAATCGTGCGCTCCGTTTATTTTTTAAGTCGTTATTTAAATGACGAGTTGAGATGGAGGGAATAGCAGGAAACACATGTAGATACTGACTTGCTCATCTTTGGAAGGAAAACCGTGAAAGCCATAAAAAGGCACAGCTCGACTGGTGGAAGTATGGCAGGGAGCAGAGAAGACTCGGAACTCCAGAAACATGCCCATCACGGAGCGTCCGGGGTGTTCCCAATGCTGTCCTCACTGAAATGAATGGTGAGGGCTGCAGGGGACAGCTTTTCTGAGGAGAGCGGGCCTCCCCATTGCCGATCACTCTGGACAGAAACACCCTGCCACAGGAAATGAGGTTTCAGGAGAGGGTCCAGCACTGGGGTAGGAAGAAAGCCGTTCTTTCTGGACATGGATTTGGAGGTTCAGGCACTCTCAGAATATCCCTGGTGATTGTTTATTACTGCAGTGTTACCCGGCATATCCTGATATACATTCAATGAGTACTTTCATGTCACTGTGGAAATCTCCTAAATTATTTTTTCCTATATATAATTTCCTATGTAATGATTATATTATGAAAAGCTGACCCATTATTCTCTATTCTGTAGTATGCACTATCTGGAGTTTTAAGAAAATGTTTGCCAATTCTTACAGTAGACTGTAGATGGAAACAACCTAAGCCAACATGTAAACAGAATTTAAAAATAATGTCTGTACTAGTTTTCCTCAGAGCCCTTTGCATGCTGAAGATTCTGCATTCGAGTTGGTGGTGATTTTGCAGGTTATTGCGGGTGTAAGTACAGCCACTCGCCTATCCTTCCACACCCTGCTCTGCACGCAGCGGTTATAGGGTCGAAACTTCATTTCCCAGACTGCTTTGTGTCTGGCTTCCTGTTTGTGGCCAGCCCAAGTGAGGGCCTGGCCAGAAAGAGCAAGGCAGAGGAGGAAAGAGACTTCCCGTTTCTGACAGTCAGTTGCAGCCACAGCATTTGTTCGAGGTGGCTATGGCAGAACGACTGCTGCAGCAGCAGTAGCCCGGGGTGACTGGGTACTCCTGAGCCCTGCAGTGGCAACAGCTTCGGGGGGAGGGGGGGTCCCAGCACCCTCAGCAGCGCAGCAGCAGGGACAGCCCCATGAGCTCCACCCTAGGGGTATTGGTCGTTTCTTCTCAGGGTATCACCCCTTCTTCCTTTTTGCTCTTTCAGTTTTCCTCCGTTGCTCTCACTGCTCTAGCCCCCTCCAGAACTTTGTTGCAAAGTTCCTTTACAAAGCCCCTCGCCCCCGTCTGGAAATACCTAGCTCTCTTTCTGTGGGACTGTGCACCACCTGATAGGGGGCCCAGTGTGCCCTGTTTCCTTCCTCTCGTTTGATGAGAGCGCACATTTATCTTCCACCCACACGCATATCCATTATCTGCCTTAGGTCCTCGGAATCCCTATTGCTATTCTAGCATTCTTATCATACATTTGGACAAATTCATTGCTAGTCGGGCTTCAAGCTGACATAATGAATACAGAGGAAATAGGCTCTCCGAGTCAGCAAGGGGTGATGATGCCTCAGTGATTTGTGAAATTGTAAAAATGCACTCTTACGTTTTTCCTTTTACCTATATTGGAATCTTGTCTGATTTAAGTTCAGAAGCTAACACTCTGGAAACATATAAAATAAGAATTGCAAAACAAACAAATGAACAAACAACGACAACAATATAAAGCAAGCCAACAAACAGAAAGCAGTGCAGTGACTACACTTCCGAAACCAGGCAGCTTGTAATTCTAATCTAATAACAGCTGAAAAAGGCTTCTGTCTGCCCTATGCCTAATGGTCCCCGTGCTCAACACGCCGCTCCTGTCCATCAGCTTTTATGTCATCACAGAGAATTAAGGGACCTAGAGGCTTCAGCCCTCAGGTTCCCTGCATTACCTGAATATTCTGAGAACATTTCCTGTCTCTAATCACACACATAAGTTTGAACTTCAGAAAATCATTTCTCATGTTCCCCAATTACCTACAAAATGATTCTGTATATCTTTTTCCAAGAAGGATTGGAGGTTGGAGAAAATTGCTATTAACGTGAAATTACTATGACATTAAGAAGGTCAAAAATCGTGGGTACTTTATCGTAGACCACATTGTGTAACTGGAGTAAAAATAATAAGTATTTATTTCTTTGTGGTATTTTCTTCCTTATGTATAAGCTATTCCTCATACATAGTATCTCAAATCGTAATTTAAAGCGTTGCTCAGCTACTCTTTAAATCTGTTTAGTTCTAAAGCATGAAAGTCACAGCTCCCCGTAGATTCAGCAGTTTGCACGTTAAACAGCCCTCAGCACCCCTCCGCCCAACATACAAGGCATGCTTTCCTCTCCCACCTCCCACGGCACTCCAAGAAAGTGAGGAACTTTAGGCAATGTGCTAACACACTTCTAATAAAAGGTCAACCGCTCCAGGGCCTCAGGTCATAATAGGAGCTGTCATCTTCATTTTCTTTTTAGTGCATGGTGCTAGTTACCTTGTGAGACATGAGAACATAGATTTTCATGTGAAAAGATCCTGCACTGAAAGCCATGCGTGTTTCCCAGCCCTGTGCTTACTGCCCTTTGCCAGTCTGTCGGACATGTGCTCTCTGGAGCCAGGTTGACACCAGGACACCAACTTGCAGAAACCCTTGCTGAAATGCCTTCCTCTTTGCGTGACCTTGGGCAGGTAACTGCATACCTCTGTGCCCAGTTCCATGTCAGCACAATGAAGGTAAGCATATCTTCATACTTTCAGTGCCTGCAACATTCTAAGCTTCCTGTAAGTGGTGATGATATGTTTATTATTTGAAAAATTATTCTCTCAAAAACAAAGAATAAGGAGATCATAGAAAGCCTAGTACAGTAGGAAGAGCACCGGTGTGGCGGGGAGCTGGGTTCTAATGTGCCACCAGGGCACTGCACTGCGCCCCCAGTGATCATGCCTGCAACACTGAGTTGGATAAAGAATGACAGTTAGAGAAAATCATCACAAGACTCTTCCGGTTGTAAAATCTTTGACTGTGATTAATGTGAAATGACAGAAACATGGTTTTCTTGCTTCTGGGCCATTGAATGTCACCAAGCTTGAGTCTTTTTTTGTGATGCAGATGTCATGTCTGCCTTTTCCCTGATTTTCCAGCGGAAGAAGTCCCAAAGAATCAATTTTTAACCAAATTCCCAAATGAATAATGTGTGATCTTCTCATCTCAATATTTTACCCACTTTTTTCATCTAATAACCAAAACAAAGATGACTATTTACAGCATGAAATACCTGTGGTCAAATTACCCATCTCTCTAATGGATTTACTATAATAAACACATGCATTTATTTCCAGGAAGACATTCATTTCAATCCTCAAAGCAAAACGTTTTTAAGGTGTGTTAATGAGATACCACTTCTTACATGGTTCGGTATACAGCTCTTGCCTCAACTAGTGCCAAGATTCTGACCCAAGTACAGAACTAAACGGGGAATTAAAGTATTACAGGGAACACTAAAACTATGCAAATTTACCATCATTCCTAGGGACCTTAACCATTTTAAACTGTACCAGTAAGTACAGCCCACTCCTGGGAACGTTCTGAAACCACAGTAACACTGGCTCTCAGCAAATGGCTCAGTTTAATTTAGTTCCCACATTCCCATCCTTTAAAGAAAGAGTTTGAAAGCTCCTGGATATCCTATTAAAGCCTAAGACCGGGACTTGAGATCCTGCTAACCGTACTCTTCTAAGACACGTGGATTCTATGGATAAACCCATCTGGTTTCTAGGAAACCAGCCTCTAGCTAGGTCTTTGGCTCCTTTCCCATGGGGCACCGACTCATTCACTTTAGCAGCACTGAGCTTGTGTGCATGATGCTCAAGTTAGGTCCTCCATAGCCAAGACTGAATGACATAAGTGAGATTCAATAGCACTTCCTGCCTGGCTCGGTTCTCACTTATTTACTAGATTAGGTATTTAATCAAAGCTGCAGAGATTAAGCCAGCTGGGGGACTCTGTAAGTCTCACAGCCTTGGAGTGTTCGGTGGTATTCTTTTGGTCTGAAGTGTTGCCAGGGTAAATCGGATACACACTCATCACCACCACCTTCAGTCTCCATCCACCCATCACTCCTCACTCTGGACGTCTCAGAGCCATGTAGGGTTGTAGCAGAAATACTTCAACGGATTTTAATTTGCATTTTGGCAGTCCCCAGTACAGGCCCTTTAAATGTGAATGGACTACCTTGATGTTAAAAAAAAAAAGACTAGTTTATGAGGGGGAAGGTACAACTTATCTCTGCGGAAAACACTGGAGACCACAGCTCTATGGAATAAGCAAACAGTAACTGCCTTTTCTCAAGAAAACTCATTTGATTTGCTTACTTTGTCCAGCAAACTACTTATGTATTAATCTTCTAGGGAAAAGATGCTATAGTAGGCTCTTTTAAAAAAATAATCAGATATCTTTTCTTCTTATTAAGTGAAATCTCATGCCCAAGAGTGCTCTTACGAAAAGCTGCTAAAGAAAAAGCCAGGAGTAAGCATCACTAGATGATTAAAAAATAAGGACATTGGTATTTTAGGGATTAAATGGCTTGAAATCAAGAAATCTTGATTTTATGGATGGATGACACTCATTATAACAATGACTATCTGCTTAAGGCAATTAGACTGTTAGTTAATGGATTTATTATGAGTTAAATTGCTTAATACCTATTAGTAAGATATCTTTAGAGATGAGACCAGATGTAAATTTCATTTGTTTTTTTCTGGTCTGCTTATATAAATACATGTTTGTGCATATGATGTGTGTGTGTGTGTGTGTGTGTGTGTGTGTGTGTGTGTGTAAGTACAGTCACAGCTTATCTGGAATTCTTTAATCTGGACACCTACTGTAATGGGTGTTTTCTCATACAGTATGACAAATAGCACCACTGGCAATATCAAGAACATCAGTAAGACACCAAGGCATTGAATAACTAAAACTGATTAACTCATGTTTAGATATCTCATCTCCTAGTCCTCATTTATGTTTATTATCACTTGTTAGAAAGGAAAATCCATAAGTTATCCATTTACTTAATATTTTAACCTCCTGAGACAAGGGAAATTTTGAAAAATGGATTTACTCATCTCTGGTTAGACTTCCAGATGTCCATACAGCTGACAAATATTTGCACAACCCAGGCTGAAGCCCACATATTCAAATTTGATTTCCAAAGACACATGCCTCAGGCCAAGAAGAAAAAAATGTCACTTACCATAAACTCTAAACATAGATCTTTATGGAATATGAAAACTTTCTATAAGTTCTTTTTTTTATTAAATTGGGTCAGAGTAGAATAAAAACACATCTGATGTAAGAAATTTACATGCAATGATGAAAATGCAACTTCAGACAAAAAGGAATAAAATTAATACTTACTGAATGCAAAAAAGGAGGGGAAGATGATGTGCTAATAATGATTTTCACTCCCTTGCATACACTTAATGGACAACCTGGTTCAGTTTGGAATTCATAACTATAGTGCTGGAGATATCTTATTACTTTGCAATATAGTCACTAGTTGCATCTAATGCTGATCTTTGGTTATAAGTTCTAATTGTAATCAGCAAATCTTATTTCTAGACTTCATGTTGGACACACTTGTCTTTCCAAAGATTTACCCCCTGAACCTGGCCTGAGAATAACACTTAGGAAACCTTGTATATTCTCTCAGGGAAGTACCTTTATAGTGAACCACCTTTATCTTTTGCTTGTCTTTTTTTATGATATAATATACAATCAAAACTCAGTCCCTGGGTATCCCCATGAAAACAACAAAAACCTGATTGCAAGTACCAGTTCTTACCACCACCACTGGAGTGATCCATGTGAGTCCAGACAGAGGATGCAGTTAACTCAGAGAATGGCGGCTGATGACTTTAACAGGAAGTAATAGAGCTAAGTGTCATCAGTTCACAATTAAACCCTTTGTCTGACTAATACAGACTCTGGACTCGAAGAAAATAGTGGTTTTCCTTTAACTGAACTTTAAAAAAAGATTTAATTGGTTACACTTTTAGTCTAGTTTTTCTTCTAAGAAATACTTCCTCTTTCACTGAATCATTTGATAAAACAAGTACATTATTTTTTTGCAACTTTTTCCATCTACAGTAAATGCATTCTAAAAAATGTGGGGTGATAGGTCATGGGTATTATGGAAAACAGATTCCCAAAAAACGAGATAGCAAATGGATCCAAAAAATAGATAACAAAAGGATCACAATGTTGGTAAAGATAGATTGGTCCCCAATTTCATTATCCTCAAAACATTAAGTGAAATGAAATAATCATGATTATTTATGACAAAATTTCCTCTCATTGTAACTTTCTTTACACTTGTGGTTTCTGCTTAATACCTATTGGTCTGGACTAAAGAACATAAATTAACAAAACTAATTGTAATAAAGCCATTGTTAGAGTTATGATATTCACACAGTTTTGATATCTCCTTAGAAAACTTCAACTCTAAAGTCCCAAGATCAACAGCTAATCTGACCAGATGTCCTGCAGGTGGGGTCTTCACCCAAGTCCTCATCAGAGTGGAGTCCCGTGACTTAAAGGTGAATTATTATTGTTCCAAATGTAACTGGGAAAAAAGGGCTGAGATGATGAATTACAACTCATCACTTCCCTATGGAAAAACACTCAAATGCCTTTTTAAAAACAGCTTGGAAAAGAGGATTGTGTTGAGGGCTTTGGATGAAAGACTTTTAAAAGCAGAAGTAGGAAGTGTGATCTTTAACGGTTAATACTAGCCCTTCCCCACCCCCTAATAGAGGCTTAATCAAACAAGGGGGTAGGGAGGGTGGTTTTAAAGATCATCCCTACTCACAACATGTGTAGGGTTCGGAACCCTGCTTTTTGGTCAGAATATGGTTCTGCCAGATTACAATCATCTGTTTATTCAATAACTCGCATTGGTTGGACTATGGTACCAGTTCATGGAAATACAAAGATGAGTAAGACAGAATTCTTATCCTCAAAGAACCATTATTCAAATAAGGAAGGTAGATAAGAAAGACAATGACCACACAGTGAAATGTAGGCCATGAAGGACCCAAACTAAGACCAAAGAGAGAAGTCCAGGAAGGCTTCACTGACAGGTGTCATAGAAAGTATGTGGCCACACATAGCGTAGGTGTTGGATGTGGGGAGATGGCTGGGGATGGGGGGGGAAGTGTACACAAGGAAGGTGCTCCAGATGACAAGGAGATTCTCAAAGTGTGTAAAGAAGGCACAGCACTGGGGACCCTGTGCTGAACGGGGTCCTGTCCAGTTCATGATGACTGGACTGTGGAGTTTGAGGGCTGTGTCCTGAGAGTGACAGTAGTCCGGAGGAAGGCTTGCAGAAGCAATTGAAGGATATCAAGCAGGAAAATGTTTTCAGAAAGTTCACTCTATATTAGAGTGGAGCCAGTGAAAAGGAAAACATCTTAGGGGACACAGCAGAGGTCTAGAGAGTCACGATGGGGAAATAAAGTACCGAGTGTCAAAGCGTTAACGATGTTGAATTAAAATCCTGCTGATTTTAATCCTGAATTAAAATCCAGGTGTCCTGTATTGCTTTCCTGCTTTCCCACACTAAAGCAGCGCTGACTTTTCATTCCTTCTTAGAGACTTCCTAAACGACTCTCTCTGACTTGCTCCTTAGTGTCCCCAGAGCATGGAAACCCCGAGTGCAAGTGATACTCCCCTCTCAAGCTTCAATGCACCACAGTTCATCTACCCCTACAAATTACATTCAACAACTGGTTCATCTGCGGCAATATGTGCCTCTCAATATCGCACTGGATATTGTGCCTCTCAATATCAACACCGTTCATCTGAAGTTGTAAACTCAGAATTATAAATGCTTTCCTCGGGATTCTTCAACATTAAAATTATCAACAAACTTTGACAATATAGGATTTTTTTCTCTTACTTCTAACCTACTTCAATATTCTAGATAAACAAGCATATCTTCAAGTGCTCTGATTTATAGTTATATCCTACCCTAATTTTTCCTGCCCAGTAGAACCTTAATATAATATTATCTCATCCTGACCATCAGCTTTTGTTCACCCATCTTTTCCCTGTTGTTGACACCAAAGCTCCGTAACTGTCCTCTTCCCTCCACGCAACTCCTCCACCCCCATGCACCTTCCCAGGTTGGCACAGAACCTAAAGCATGAAGGTACAATTGCGTGGGTGTGTGAGTGTGTGTGTAAACCCAGTTGTGAGGTCTGTTCAACACCCTCCCTAGCATCCTAGACCTGGGGCCACTTATTTGCTAACAGTCTGGGGCCCTGAAGCAGCCCTAATCTTAAAATCCTCCCCCAAGGCAGCAAAGATTTTATTCATAGAGAGGAAATGATATTCTGCCATGTCTGACCATGGCGTGAAAGAGAAAAATCTGGTTCAAAATAGTTACCACACATAGAACACAGGACTCGTCTCTACAGGATGCCCTGCGGCCAATTCCGACAGCATTCTCAGTGAAGACTCACCCCTCGCTCCACAGTTGATCATCTTTCATAATTACCTATACACTACTCGGTCCTCAGGCTTTGTCCCCAATTGCTTTTCGCTTCTGTCTCATCATCACTACATTACTCCCTTACTGGCTCTTAGTACCAAGTCTGATTTTCCTGCTTTGCATTCAGCTGCCCTTTTAAAAGCCCTTAGATGGCATTCAAAATCTCCCTCGGTTTAGCACTTATTTTCATACTTTCTAATTAACCCTGGAAATCTATTTACTCCTTCGTTCTGGGAAAAAAAAACCCCAACTTCCTTCTTATAGTCTTGTGTTATTTCTCAGGAATGTACACACCTTAACAAACCAACACTTTTTATAATACACATACCACAAAAATCAGTATGAGCTGGTGTAACTCCTCGTTTGTAAGTGGAGATTAACCTCAAGCACTGGTCATGGCATAGATTTACAGAGATTACAGAGATTTTTTTTAGTTTGTTTGGATTGTTTCAGTTTGTTTTTTATCAGTCTTCAAGGTCTTTGACTTCTGCAATTGGTCAACTATATAATTAATTTTAGCTTGCGTCAAGCTCTTAAATTATTGCTTAAAAGTATTTCCATAAAAGTATTTCATTATTTTTAATAAATTAGAAGCACCATAATGAAGAATGCTTGTCTCAGTAACTATATCCTATAAAAGGACATTTTCTACTCAGATGCAATATTTTATTATCCTAATATTCCTGGGAGAGACTTTTATACCTCTACCAAGTCCAAGGACAAAAGGCATTACTGTCTAAATTCAAGCAGATGGGCTATTTCTGCAGCAGATTGTGCCTTCGGTACAACAGCAGTGTTAGTCATGGTACTCGTTCACGCACGGAATTGACTTCTCCGTCTAAACCTTGTTTGGTTGGTACATGTGAGTGTATGTTGTACAGGTCTCCCTTTTCAGGAAAGCAAACTAAACTGTTATTATCATCTGGTGGCAATGGTGATGAAGGCCTAGGAGACAATTTGAGACTAATTAGTTTGGGGAATTTATATTTAAATGAAGAAAGAGCCATTTTCTTTTCCCTCTAGAGCAATTCGGCAATGCTCCATCTGCTTAAAATAGCCACTTAATCCCAACATTAACAGAACAAAGGAGAAATTACCAATTTTCTATAATTATAAATTGTGTGCAATTCAAAGTGGCCATGTCTTTTACAAGTTATTTTAATATTCTTTCTTTCCTGTCCAAATCCCAGTGCTCCTCAGCCAGTTCTCCCAGTTTCTGAATTACAAAAGACTGGTTCACATCAATTAGTCAAGTACATGACACTAAGCAAATTGGATCCTAAAATTATATATATGTTGAAACAAAGGCACCTACTAAGGTTATTTTACAACTAACTAATTTATTTCAGAAAGGTCAAAACCTTTCTGAAAGTGGAACCAATCTACAAGTGGATTCCTTGTAGATACATATAGGTGAGTCATATTTTCCCCAAATATGACATTCTCAACTATTCATTGAGGTATTCAGAGCATTTACATTTGATGTAATTATCAGTACAATTGAGTTTGAATCTATCATCTTGCTATTTGTTTTCCACTTTCTCATATTTTTGTCACTCCTTTTCATCTTTTCCTGCCTTCTTGTAGATTTTGTTTTGTGTTTTACTAGTTGTTTACTCTGTATGCTAATGTTTTATATTTTTAGTGAATGCCTTGTCCAACAGACATACATTGCAAGTCATATATATAACTTAAATTATCTAGAAACCATAATAAAAGAAAACAAAGATACAAGTAAAGTAAATGTTAGCAATATACCTTAATTCCAATGCACTAAAAATATTACATATTGACATGTAATTTGCACAATCAGTACTGAAAGAAACAGGCATCGTGTTCTCCTGCTGTGATGCACTGAAGGGATTGCAACATTTACGTAGTTTTCTACCAAAAATGAATAATCTGAACATAACCAGAGGAAGCATTCAAACCAAAATTGAGTGCTACTCCACAAAATGACCAGCCTCTACTCTTTAAGAAAGACCAAAGAAAGGCTGAGGGGTGGTGCGGGTCAGAGGAGGCTAAGGAGATGGTACATCTAGATGCAATGCATGATCCTCTGTCGGATCTGGGATCAGGAAAAGTAAACATGGTAAAAAGGGCATTATGGGTATAACTGGTGAGACTTGGTATTAATATTAATATCATTCATATTTGGCACATATTAATATTGGAAACCTGGAGTAGAAAAGCTAATATCAAATAATTAAAGAAATCAGGACAAGGAATACTATTGGGCATTAAGAACTCTGATTCATAAGGGTAAAGAGTCAATACATCAAGTCAATACATATTGGGTAATAGTATTGCATGAAAATTAAATTTAGTAAACATTATAATTTTTATTATTTCTGTATAAGAAAAGATTTTCATGTTTAAGAGATAAATACCAAACTATTTAGGAGCAGATGTTCTTTGTGTCTGTTGTTTATTCTTAAGCAATTCAACATCAATAAAAACAATCATAGCTATTAAATAATAATAGATTTTTATATATATAAAATGATAGAACAAATATAGCAAAAAATTAACAATTGGTGGATATTTAGATGTACTTTGTACTATTTTTGCCACTTCTGTTTTTTTCAAAATAAAAATGCAAAAATAATCAATTTAGAAAGGTTGCTAGCAACATGACCAATCAAGATACACGAGATATCACCTCACACCTGTCAGAATGGCTATCACCAATAAATCAACAAACAAGAGGATTTGGAGAAAAGGGAACCCTTGGGCACTGTTGGTGGGCCTTCAGGCTGGTATAGTCCCTTTGGAAAACAGTATGGAGTTGCCTCAAAAAAATTAAAAATAGAACCACCTTATGAGTCATCAATTTCACTTCTGGGAATTTATCCAAAGAAACCCAAAATAATAATATGAAAGAATATATGCACCCCTATGTTCATTGCAGTGTTATTTATCATAGTCAAAATTTTGAAGCAGCCATGTTCATCAGTATATGAGTGGATAAAATAACTATGGGACATTTACAGAATGGAATACTACGCAGCCATAAAAGAGAAGGAAATATTAGCATTTGTGACAGCATGGATGCACCTGGAGAACATTATGCCAAGTGAAATAAGCCAGGCAAAAAATGACAAGTACCATAGGATTTCACTCATATATGGAATCTAGTGAACAAAATGAACTAACAAGCAAAGTAGAGACAGACTCACAGATAGAGAGCAGGTGGACAGCTGTCAGGGAGCAGTTGAGGTGCTAGGTGGGGGCGTGGCCAGTAGAGGGATTGAACAAAAAGAACAAAAGAGAAAAAGCTCAGGGACAGGGACAACAGTGTGGTGATTGCCAGCGGGAGGGCAGAGGTGGAGACGGCTACAGGGAGATGAATGGTGATGGAAGGAGACTTGACTTAGGGTGGTAAACACACAATACATTGTACAGATAGCATGGTGGAATGGTGCACTTGAAACCTATGTAATTTCGTTAACCAGTGTCACCCAATAAATTCAATTCAAAAAATTTAAAAATATACCCCAATCCACTGCATTTCCATGTATTAGCCCAATTATATATAAAACTAACTTCAAGACATGATGCCATTAGCAATAGCATTAAAATGTCAAGTGCAGAGAAATGTATTTAAATTAAAATATATAAAATCTCTACATATAAAACAATAAGACTGTAATATATTAAAGAGAGAAACAATAAGAGCAGAAAAAGGATGTGTCATTTCATGGATTAGAATACTCAATACTGAAAAGGTGACAATTTTCACCAAATAAATACGCAGTTCATATGCAATCCTAAGAAATGTCACAGTTCTTGTTTCTTTCTAAATTAATGAGTTAATTAAAAAATTTGTATAGAAGAGCATGGGGCCAATAATAGCAAAGGCATTTTAGAAAAACAATGCTGAAAGTCTTGTGGAACAGATAGCAAGACCCATGAACTATAGTAAATAAGAAATACAGTGAATAAGACACTATTGATTTGGCCCAATTTGGATGAAAGTCACCAATAGAGAATAGTGGAGTCTAAAAACAAATGTAAATGTATATTATGAAAAATTAATCTAAAAAACATTCTTTTGCAAACAGTAAAAGTAAATTATAGTAACACCCTTGACAATGGCCTTGTACATAAATGGTAAAACCCATTACTCATATTGCTTTTGCCCCTCAGCCTGAGGTAATAATGTCACTTTTCAGAAGACTGCAGGGCCCCTGTGTAATACTGTTCACCTCTGTGACTGTGGATCTGAGATAATGGTGGAAGGTGAGGCAGGTGGTCCTGGTGCCTGGGCACTCACAGAATAGGGAAGACTTGATTCCTCTTCTGTCCCAGTAAGGGAGAAGGGGTACTGACCCAGATAGAGAGGCTTGTCTGGGTCATGAGTGGCTAAAAATGAAACCTGAGCCCCAGCTTCCCAAAGGCCAGTCTCAGAAGAAATTGCCCAGGGAAATTCCCAGTCCTTGCCCAGAGAAATCCCAACGGATTTTGAACAAAGGGAAAAACTTCTCTCTAAATAGATTAAAGAAGCATGAATTCAAGGAGAGAATTTGCATCCATTACTCATCCTCCCCCTTTATGGCTGCCTTTACACAGAAGGATGACCACAAATTAATACCTCTTTTTAGGGTTTTTCCTGAGTTTTCCCAAGAGTTCTCTACAATATCACAGTGTATGAAGAAAGAAAAAGAAAACAAGTAGGGAAAATAAAAGCTAAGCATCATAGGGCTCAGAGGCAAGGAAAGAGTGCAGCTTGATTCAGTAGGTGAAGAGTCTCCTTGGTTGAGAAGCATTTAGGTTAGAAATCAAGGATATACCCTGGCTGGTGTGGCTCAATGGACTGAGCACCATCTTGCAAACTGAAATACTGCCGGTTCAATTCCTGGTCAGGGCATATGCCTGCGTTGCTGGCTAGGTCCCTAAGTGGGGGAATGCAAAAGACAACTGATTGGTGTTTCTCTTGAACATCAATGTTTTCTCCATCTCTTTCTCCTTCCCTTTCCCCCTGCCCACACCATCTAAATAAATAAATTTTTAAAGGAAAGAAATCAAGGACAAGAGGTTGGAGGCAAAATCCCAGAGGCTGACTAGGAGAGACGATGTGCCTGGGATAGAGGTGGGAGAGATGAAGAAGAAGGTATAAGATCCAAAGTTACCAATAACAGAATGGAGTGACCAGACAACTGATTGGCATGGGAAGGGTCAAAGGTAGGTGAAAATATCAAGGTTCTGCCCAAAGGTCTGGCCTGAGTGGCTGGAAGAATTGATTATGTCATTAAGGAAAAAGTAAAATTGCCCCCTTTTTAAAGGAAAAAAAAACACAGTATTAACTTTTAGGCACAGGTCAGACATGCCGATGGCAGTATCCATATAAAAGGGGGAAAATGGCCAAAGCCAACAATAGTGCTGTTCAGGTCTTTTTGTTGTTGTTGCTAACTCATTATAGCCTGTCAAATGTTCACTCGATTTCATTCTCATAATAACCCCAATAGGCAACCAGGAAAACTATATGTTTACTGTCAATTACCAATTGACAAATACCAAACTCGAGGCACTATAATAAGAAATTTTTTTTTAAAGATTTTATTTATTTATTTATCTTTAGAGGGGAAGGAGAGAGGGAGAGAAACATCAATGTATGGTTGCCTTTTGTGCATCCCCTGCTGGGAGTTGGCCTGCAGGGAACTGGACTACAACCCAGGCATGTGCCCTGACTGGGAATTGAACCGCGATCCTCTGGTTCACAGGCCCGCGCTCAATCCACTGAGCTACACCAGCCAGGGCTATAATAAGAAATTTTCACCATTCATTGCAGAGCTGGCAAACTAAAGATCCCTGGTACCTTCAATACACGTATGCCATGAACTACCCTATCAGAGCCTGAATATATTATCCGTTGAGATATTATTGAGGTAATGTGAAAGGACTCTAGACAACTCTAATAAGAAGAGGGGTAGCTTGGTTCTCAGTACATAGATTATTTAAGTGAAAAGTAAAATGTTGGCCACTGTCTTTTCAAATAGCCCCAATTTATTGACATTAACCCATTCATAATTGGTGTGTTCATCCAACCCCCTGGCAGAACAGTGTATTAACCATGCCTTCCCTTTTCTGGTGCTTTGACATCATGGGCCCTTGCTGACTCTGGAGGGGTGACCCCCAGAGTTAGCTGGTTTCTAGAGATAGCAAACTGCCTGCCAGGATTGTATATTTCCCATGCAAACCAACCAATGAAGAGCCTGTGCTTGCAACACTTCCTTAGTCTAGTTATACTCTGGGCCACTACACTGTCCCCATCACTGGAGGGCCAGGCATCTGACAACTAGAGACAGCCTGCCCAGAGCCCAGTGAAATTTCTTGAACAATCCAACCTGCTTACCCTCCCTCACTACTCCTTCGTTTGAAAACCACAATGAAGACTCTTGCCAACACTCTCTGCCTCTGCCCCTCACCTCTGGACAGACCCTGGTGCTCCCCTGTGTAGCCCTTCAGGGCAAGACCTGTCCCCTTCCCGGCAGATGTGTGAGTGTAACAAACCACCTCTTCAATAGCCGGGGTCTCCTGAACTGTTGGCCTTGCCATCCCTAAATAATAATAAAACCTATATTTCAAAACACCCAATCAGAAACTGGAACCAAAAATAATTAAGAAAACCCAAAGTGAACAGATCTCCATGTGATTGGTAACATAAAGAACATGGCCATCATTGAAAAAAAACACCAAAACTGAAATTTTAGCAGTGATAACAGCATAAAATGATTATATATATATCTTACATAACTGTTATGTAGGAAAAACAGACTATTTCAACAATGCTCTATTCATTAGTTTTTAAATTGTTTCCTGATATTAGATATTTATACTATGATAATAGTAATAAAATATTTTGTGCTATGGTTTCTTTTCAAATGAACTGTAAGTAATAAATATTGAGCCTGAATCCACCATATTTGGAAAAATCCACCTATTACTGAGACTGTCTAACTCATGTAAACTAACTCTAGGCTAATAAAAATAATTTTAGTATAACATAAAATTAACTATATACATATGTACATATATATATATATACATATATATATATATATATATCATACTACTCAGTGTTTAAACAAATTACTGTATCTGTGTCTCTCTTCCACATTCAATTTTGATGAAGTTCCTTAGCCTTATAGTTTCTCATAAAACCTTTATATAATTTTTCTTGACATTAATAGTGGGAGAGTAATACATTAAGGGTAAAGAAGGGAATCAATACAGGCCTATGTGGTCTGGGCCAGAAAGAGATGGTCAAGGTTACTGATCAATCAAGGTCTGAGGGTTTTTAAACTGTCATCCATGTCCTTAGAGCTAAGATTATGGAATCATTTGTAATGAGCAGGCCAATTAACTTAACCTTGAGAACCAGTGGGCCATTTGTTCATAATTTGTATAAGTATCTTCTACATTTTCAAAACCATAGTGTTCCAGCTTTGATAAATGTGAAAATAAGTAAGCATTATATGTGCCTGTTAAATGAAATTCAGTACTAATCAATATCAATATCAATGTGAAAATGGAGGACTAAAGCTTTACTTTACTTTCTCTGCCTCTTCTCATGTTCTCCTCCATCTTTTTTTTAAATAACACTAATACTTAGGAGACAAGGTAAATTTAGGGCAGGGATGATTCTATAAAACTGTGCTTCTGGTTTATATTACCAGACATACTTCTTTAATCCATTGCAAGATGTGCCTCAAACTGACGCAAAAAGCATTACAAAAAGGACAGCTGAGGTCAGACTGTTCATAACTATGGTAAACAGATGGATTGTTTACTCTGCCTATCATGTTTGGGGAGTCAATTATGCACCAATTTTCAAAGCCCTTGCAACCAATTTGCCACCGGAATTTCTCTACGCAAATCACAGGTCCTTCCTGCACCCCACTCATATCTCACAACTAACTCGTTTCCCTCCCTCGTTTGTCATGCTTCACTAATTTGAAAGCGAGCACAGCAGTAATGAACTTACCAATCAATCACCTTGATGTCAGAGGACGTTTGTGTCATAGTGCCCTGGAGAAATGCACCCAGGGCTTAAGAAATGGGTTTAGCCGCCTCACTACTTCAGAATGTGTGGAAGAAGCCACTTCACATAGGCACATTGCACAGGTAAGAGGCAGGCTTCTTCCCTGTTCCATTAGGTATTTCCTGGGATGTAAAGAGAAGCATTACTGTTGCAGGTTATTTAATGTCACACATATATTCTTGTGACCAGAAAGAAACACAAGTCCACGTGTTCCTTCAGAATGAGTGCATGATTTCCAAAGTCAGTTTGGAGATGTTCTGGGTGACTGCTAACATTCAAGTCCTCTCCCCACACCTAAGAGCTTCTAAAATCATTAGCATCTTGCTTCTCACACCTTATTTACTATGCATTTTTCACCCCCAGTATTACTGGATTTTTACTTTCTTAACTTTTTTTTCTGAATAAAAGTTCTTCCCATGACTCTCCCCCGGCACTGCCCACTCCTGCCACAATGCCAGTCAGCAGGGCACACCATTCCACAGATCGATGTAAAAACACCAAGACCTTTGGGCTACACACATACATAACACATATTTTGTGTTTCAGTAAAATCTGTATCATCTTGTATTTCTTAAAATATCAGGTCAATTAACTTTACCTTGAGAATGAGTGGTCATCCCATTGATATATAGGATAATCCTGTACAATATATAATGGACCAGCTAATCATATACCATATTCCTGTGGAGACCCTCACATCCTTGAACAGCAAGACAATGTGCCTTTCTATGGCTATAAAGCAATCTATTCAACCAACTCCTCATAAAAGCATTTTTATTGTTTTCAATTCTTGAATTCTATAAATACACTGCAATGAACATCTTCATAGATACATGTAGGCATAGTGGTCTTCAGCACTCACTTCTTGGGCACTCAACTATCTTCCTGGCACTGGTACAAGTGCTCGATTTATTCAATCCTCATACAAGTGTTTGAACTCAGTACTATTATTATCTTCTGTGTGGAATTAGAGAGAAAAGGAGTCACGGAAAAAGTGGTATTCACACATAGTTATTAAGTGACAGAGCTGGAATTGAAACTCAGACTTTCGGGCCCTGACACCAAAACGCTTAACTACTGTGTAGCCCTTCCTCTAAGTGCCTTTGCTTTCGGCAAAGGTCTAAAATTTTTAAATGTATCTGCTTTGTTCTGAGCACGCTGAGACCTTTAATTACCAGCCCATTGTCAGATCAAATTCTCCTCCTTGATACCAAGTTTGCGTGGCCACATCATTCTCTTCACTGTATCCCAATTCTTTGTTCTTAGCCCAGCCCTGGTTCCCCCACTCCAAGACTGAAGCCTGGCTTCTATGATTGAAGCTCATCCGTGGCTTGGCTTGGAAACCAAAGAAAACTTTTATCATAGTCATCAGCACAAAGAGCTGTGAACTGCCAATGTCAGTTATGACACAGTACCTGGAGAAAACCATAAATATTTAGAACACTAGAGAACAGCTTTATTCTAAAATCACTTACCTGAACTTAATGTTTGGGTTTGTGACCTTGGAACTCAATTTCCCCACCCACATAATGAAGAGATTTTCCTAAATTACGTCTGAGAGCTCTTTCAGCATTAAAATTCAGTAAGTAATAAGTCTCCAGGTTCCCAGATTTAATTGTTTGGATATCAGTTAACCAGTTTGTAGGTTTCTCCTGAATCCATGAATCTAAACCCACCTAATCACCTCAATTGTCATAAACACCCAAACAAACAAACAATGCAGATAAGATATCAATTCTAACTTTACTGATCTGGCTGAGCTGATGGACCAGTGTAAAAGCATTAGTGACTTCTCACATGGCCCCCACTGAGGATCTGGCCTGCAACCCAGGCATGTGCCCTGACTGGGAACTGAACCAGTGACCCTTTGGTTCACAGCCCATGCTCAATCCACTGAGCTACACCAGCCAGGCATTAGTGCCTTCTCCTTCCTCTACTTATAAAGATGTTACACAAGAACATGCACAAGCAACAGAGCCATAAGGGGGAAAAAAGAATCCCTGGAGTGACAGTTGAGGGTGTTTGGAATGAGCTTTGGGGAAAGACTCACCTGGTGTGCCATCTGTTTGTGCAGGAGAGCTTGGGTCCTATGGCCAAGCCCAGATGCTAAGGTGGGAGTCAGCCATTTCTTCAGACTAAGGAGTATGAAAATAAGGGAGCTGTGAACCATGTCGAGGAGAAAATCAATAGTTGAGAACTAAAGAAACTGTCCAGATGCCTCCCCTTGCCTCTCTCTCTCAAGCATGCCCACGCCTTTCCCCTTCTTCTTCCCCCAGGCACATAGCTGTTTGCTCTTTTTCCTAAATTCCAAGGGCCCTTCTTTTGCCCTGGTAACTTATTTCCTGAGCCCACACAACCCAGATGGCTCACTTCTTCCATGGCTCACTTTCTCTACCTCTGTGACTTTCTAAATAAACTGTAGCTTGTAATTCAAAAAAGAGAAAGAAACAATCCACATGGGATCCCATTCCAGGGAATAGGACTAGGACTCAAGGCGGAGCAAGTGTCGGTGCTGACACCACAACAAAGCCCTTTTGTGAAGGTAGTTTACTGACTTGCCCGGGGCTCGAGAGGGTGGATTAGTCAACACTGATTTAGAAAAACACAAACGATTTCTGAAAGTACAATTTTCATTATTACACAACAGATGTATTCTAGGAAAGAAAATAAAGACCAAAAAGGTACTTTTTTTTGACGCCATTTTGCATACTCAAACCCCAACTGATATTAATTGTGTGATCTCAGAAAAATCACTTACATTCTATGAGCCTCAATCTCAAATATGAAAGGAAGAAATTTGTTTCTTCCTAGTAGACATTTTTGTGGTTGTTAGCTGAGTTAACATATTTGTAAAGAATTTGTTGACCGTAAATATCAAGAGAATATAGGAAGGATTACTCGTGTTATCCCCACTGGGTTTCAACTTCTCAAAGCTGAGCTTCATCTGCATGACTACTTATTACTAGGTTGCTTTCCAAGCCTCTTTGGCTTTTGGCCTTTGTTCACCTTCTACAAGTGGCATGCTGCAGCTGGCCTATAAGTGACTACCAGAAAAACATGCAATGAATTCTACTTGTTCCTTAGTATTCTCAACCGGCTGTTCTCAGAGATTTCAAGACCTGATCCCAGCTTTTTCAATTTCCATAACCAATCCACTGAATTACTGGAACATGATTCTTGTCTTTGATTCCTGCCTGATATTTTCATTTTCTTGGAATCTCTTTTCCAGCCTTTGACACAAATAAGTATGAAGCAAGGGGGAAGTGGATTCCTTTAAGTTGTGAAGCAAGAAGATCCAACAATTAGGGATCTGTCAATACTTTTTTTCCCTCCAGAATTGTGCAACGATTGCATGTTTCTGACTTGCACACCAGCAGCATTCACAGAGATGGATTAGAACCAATTGGGGCTTTAGAAGCCAAGCTCTAAGCAGTGCATTTTTTTTGAAGAAAGGATGACATTCCCAACAATAAGGTACACATCAAGGCTACTTCTATCATATTTATTCTAAGACATTTCAACAAGACATGTGGTCCCCAGTTGCCTTTCCTAGAACTAGAACTAGGCCAGTTGCATCAAAATCATCTTGGGAGCTTCAAAAAGTGACTCAATTCCCAACCCTGCTGCTGAATTATGGAATAATAACCTCTGGACAGGGAACATGGAGATCTAAGTAGTGTTTAAAGTTTGTCAGCTTATTCTGCTATCCAGCCAGATTTGGCTAGCACCTCTGGGTACCAGAGTTGATGATATAAATATACCTATGGGTCACATTCCCTAATTCTAGATATTACATACCTGCTCCTATTAAATAGTTGTCAAGGATTAATTTTTTCAACTTCATAGATCAATCATAGAGCACAATGTGCAGGACACGGTACTTACTCAATGCAGCATTCAATGCACAAAGCTTGAATTCTACTGAATTGTATCCAGACATTACTGAAGACTAAAAACTCAAAGTAACATAGAAAGAGAAAATGAGTGAGTGAAACTGGGGACACTCTCCGTTGTTATTACCTAAACAACTGAATTCCTGCAGCCACTCAACCTTATCTGTGGTTCTTTCTCATAAAAAAAAAAAACTAAAGAGGAAAATAGTGGGATTCGTGGAAAACTAGGCACAACCTTGGATGTCAGAGGGAATAAAACTGTCAGACCATGTGAGAAAGGATATGCTCAGTGAATAAAGTCATTCAAAACTACTCTGGAGGAAAGTTAAATTCTTTCATATAACATTGAAATCAAGTCCACTATTTGAGCCACAGTGACTGCCATAAAATAAATTGAGTTATATAATCTCACTTAAGGAATGGTGCTTTGGAGACAAATTTGCTTAAAGTGCCCCATTTCTCTTTCTAGTCCTCTTGACCATAAAAAAGTTATTCAGGCAAATAATTTCTAGTTTTAGGTAACCCAATCCCTCTTCCCTAATACTGGAACGAGTCAATTAGGTTTCATACATCACTGAAGAAAGGATAAAATCCAATGCACTCATGGCTCAGGATATGAACCACAGATTGGTTTTCTGTGTTTAAAACACTATTTTTTTTACATAGTCTATTTTCCATTTCATTATCTAACAGGATAATAAAGATACACAAGGTCTGTCCAGAAAGCATCCTTCCATGTAATATGAAAAATAGAGACATTTATTGAGGAAGACACAAGATGCAAGAAACATTGTATGTAGGACAATGATGCTTCCATCCCCTTCAAAGTAGGTACCTTAAGGCCTCACACAGTTCTCCCAGTTACCATCAGCTGCTCCACTGTATTTTCCTAAATCTCATCAGTGGTCTGAAATCTCTTCCCTTTCAAAGGTGATTTTAGTTTCAGGAAAAGCTTGAAGTTGCAGGGTGCCAAATCTGGGCTGTAGGGGGGTCAGTCACCTGGGTGATTTAATGTTTCACCAAAAACTTCTGCACAAGATGCATGAGTGAGCACATTGCTGTGATGAAGCTGCCAATCACCACTTTCTTATAACTGCAGCCTTCTGAATCATCCAAATGGTTTTCAGGAAGGAGTGCTCAAGCTTAAGGCAAAATTTGATGCAGATTCATTGCTCTACTCACTCAGTCATTTTGAATGTGATGGCCACACATATTCACTCAATGGCATCTACCACCTCCACTGTGGTACAGTGAAGTCGCCATTGTTCACACATGGGCATTCCAGGTCACTCCCCTTGACTGTCAAGTTACATAGATGTTATTCAAATTATTCTCATTATATTAACAATAGCTGGACTTTTTCTGGACAGACTCTCTCTCTCTCTCTCTCTCTCTCTCTCTCTCTCTCTATATATATATATATATATATATATAGTCAGATCATTAGAGCAATTTTGTGGCCTTTTTTTTCCTTAGATAGACTTTAGTATCTACCATTTCTGAAAGACTTAACTCATTCTCTCTTTTCCTAAAGAATGTATTAGGTTTTGTGAAGTACTAATTTTATTCACAATGTAGCATAGAATTGAAACATAGTTGGGTTTTCTGAATAAACTGGTTAATAATTTAAAGGGTTTGGACAAGCAGAGCTCCAAGAAAAAGATTTTTTTTTGCCAAAATAAGACAATAATATTCTAGAACCTCAATTTCCAAGCAGTGAAGAATGGAAGTAGAAAGATTCCACAATACTCAACAAACACTTAATGATATGACACCCCCTCCAACATATACGATAGTCAAGAATTCCTTCTTATGAGGCATCTTTTCTAATCATGTAGGAAAGAATTCCACTACCAGACTGTGGCAGGACTCTACCAGCAGGTTAAAATGGATCTACCTGTAAAGTAGTAAGACAGAAAGTGATTACTGCTTCCTTCTGTTTATATTTCCAACAGTATGGCTGACGGTACAATTGACAGCATTTTCCCCTACCTACATACACCCCTGTTATTGGGTGCTGCAGCATCTCCAACAAAAGGTGGAACCTGTTTCTAGCCCCTTGGGTCTGACTGCATTGGCCAAACCACCTCTTTTGGTCAATGAGACACGAGCAAGCCTGACACAAACAGGCAGGAAAGCTGGTACAGGGTGTCACCCTCTCCTGTTGATCTTGGAAACCCTGAAACTGCCACTGTGTGGGCAAGCCTGGAATTGCCCCATAAATAATGAGACGCAAGGCTTCCATCACCTAAGACGCATCACCCTAAGCTGTCATCCCAGCCCACAGCGACAGTGGCCAGAGAGTAAGGTCAACTGTCATCAGAGTGCAGAACCATGAGTGAGCACAGGATAAAAACTGCCCGTCTAACCCCAGACCAAACTGCTGCTGCACAGACTTGTGAGCTAAAGAAACGGCAGTGATGTTAAGCCATTATGTATTGGAGCAGTTTGTTAAGCAACAAAAACTAGCAGACACAGGAGATAAAAAATTCATAATGAGGAAGAGGCAGAGGAAGAAACAGCTCTGCTCCTGCTTGATTACTCCGGAAGGAAAGCCTGCGGAGCTGATCAAATGAAGAGGCCACCCAGCACTCTGGACTCTGGGCAGCTCTTCGGTTGTTAATCAAAGAATGGCGGAGGAAACTAACATTTGCTTCATGCCTTCTATGTATTAGAGATGGCCATAGTTTTAGGTCCATTGTCTTATTTAATCTTAGCAATCTATGAGCTAAGATTCAGTGTTACCATTTTAAAGATGAGAAAATTACTGCCCAGAGTAATTGCTCCAAAGCTGCTGCTTAGAAAGTTGGCACAACTAAAATTCTAATGCCGAATTCTAATTCTGATCCTGCCTAACGGCAAAGCCTATTAAAACACACCGTCGGTGCAACCCCATTGGGAGAACAAACATGACTTTTTAAACAGGTTGAATGTCCGCCACAAACTCAGTCAAGTTCTCGTTTGGCTTTGGGCCCACTGATCCCAATGTTACCAGAGTGAACTTTCTGAAGTAAAGACCTAGTCTTGTCGCTTTTATATAAAAAACTCTGTCATTACCAGGAGGTAGCCCTGTCATGCCTCCTCTTGTACCCAATGCCTAGGTAATTAAAAAATAAATTCAATTCTCATGACACCTCAAGCTCTTTTTCCTTTGTACAAAAATTTAATGAAATGTCAAACAACATAAAAATGCATGTACCTAACACTGAGATTTGTCAAATCATTTCACATATTTTATTTAGTTTTTCTTTTTTATGATACACATGTGTGTGTGCATATATACCTCTTTTACATATTGTGTCTAGCGGTGTTTTTTAATAAGTTAATGAAGAAGGCATTTAGCCTATTTGGCATTGTCTTATTTTCTTGGATCTATTGTTTAATGTTTCAGCTATTTTTAGAAGATTCTTTGCCATTATGCTTTCAAATATTTCTTCTATTTAGGCTTTGCCTTCTTCTCCTTGTAGGTTGTCAGTGAAATGTGTGTTAGACCATTTGATACTGACCTAGAGATTGGATTCTACATTCCATTTTCTTCACTTTTCTTTTTTGTTTTGTGTGTCAATTTGAATACCTCCTAATGACTTATCAAGTTTACTGATTCTTTCCTCAGCAGTGTGCATTGAAGGCGTTCTTCATCCTTGTTACCATGGTCTTCATTTCCAGCCTTTCTATTTGATTTTTGCTTAGAGCATCTACCTCTTTGCTGGAATCCCCCACCTATTCATACATGTTGTTCACTTTTTATACTACAGAGCCTTTTCCAGATGAACTATGAGTATTTTAAATTCTCCATCTATGGTTCCAAATCAGGGTCACATCTAACTTTGGTTGGGTTGATGGCTTCACCACTGCACAGTGTTGTGGGGTTTTTTGCTGTTGTTGTTTGGTTTTTGTTTCTTTGTGTTTTGTGGGTGTTGGTTGAAAACTACATATTGTGTGCAAGACAGCAGAGCCTGAGGTAGACAGTGTTTATGCCTAGAAATGGGCCTATTTCCCTTTGCTTAGCCTTTCGTTGAGAGAGTTGATTTGATCCAGACAGAAGATGAGCTGGGTGTTGACTTTGGTGCTTTTTCTCTATAGTTTCCCTCAGTTCACAGCCAATTTCAGATTCCTTTTGCATTGTCAGTGGGTGAGGGCTGGTTTCCAAAGAGGTTGTATTTGTGCTGCTCTTCTCCTATCTGCTTCAGGCTCTCCCTCGAATGTGTCCCGAGGGTTCTGCCTACACACCCTTGACCCTCTGGCTGTGGACAGAAGCTACTGGCCGCTCAGTGTTTGCTCTGCTGGTAGTCAGGAGTGAGGGTCAGGGAGCCCACATCCCTGCCTCCTGGTTCAGTCTAGGCTGAGATGCTGAGTGAGTCTTGGGTGGGGGCCTTCTTAGGGCGTCTTCCCTCCTTGCAGTATTGGGTGATCTCCAGTGGTTTGGGCCTATGATGCATTCCTTCCTGCTCCACCCCCAGAAGGAGTTTCAGGTGTGATTTGGGTTTTTTCCTATTCCCTTCCACCAGCAGCAATCCTCTTCAACTGTGTCCCAAGACAGGGAGTATTTGCTCATCTCCCCTTGGGGGTTTAAGGTGTTTGTTTCACAGCAGAGCGAGGGGAGAAGGGTGGGTGTAGGGAGGGCTCCATGCTTCACCATAGTGGCCGTTGCTCCACACCCCAGGCCTGCGCCACAGAGGGAGCTTTTTCTGCACTTCCCACTCCCATCTCGAATCTTTCCAGTGATCATTCCGTGAGCATCCATGGAAAATTCCCTTCAGCCTGCAGCCCCAGGGGTTTGACTCTCTCCCATTAGATCACGTGCAGCTTCCAACAATCCGTAAATGTTTTAGCTGCGTTAGTCTCATGTGCTCGCATGGTGTCTGGTAACTGTTTCCTCTATGCTACCCTTTACGGGAGCAACTGCTTGCATCCCCTTGCTGCTGGGAGGTGACTATCTTTCTTTAGATTTCTTGTGGATTCTCCTGTGATCTTGGTTTTTAATTGCATTCAAGAAAGCTTATGATTTAGTAGGTTATCTGGCTCTTCATGTTATAAAATTGAGAATTACGCTCTTTGCAGTTTTCTACATCGTGAGTTAGATACCTTAGTAATTTTTACCAATATTCCCTATTTTTGCCAGCTCTTGCCCACACCCAATAAGGAAACGCTCCAAGTTTCCTATCCTCCAGAAACTTTAATAAAAATGGTGAACTATTTTCCAAAGTGGTTGCATTAGCTTACACATACCAACACTGAGTGAGAGTTGCCATTGGTTTTGCCAGACTTGTAAATTGTTGCCAACCTTGTTATATAAATTGGTATCTCATTATGATTTTAATTTCCATTCCCCTGATTACTAATGAGGTTCAGCTTCTTTTCATTTGTTTATTGGTCACTGGGTGAACCCTTATGTGAAGTTTCTATTCAAGGCTCATTCTCTTTTTATCTTTGGGAACACAAATTACCTATTTTTTTTAATATTGGCTGACTTTCTATTTCTTATTGACTGGTAGAAGTTCTTTATATATTCTGCTTAATAACCCTTTAGTTATATGTATTAAAATAATGTCCCCCACATTATGACCTGCTTTTGTCCCCTTTGATGACATTTTATGGAAATAAGTTATCAGATTTAACATAATCAGATTTCCCCAACTTTTTCTTTAGTACTAGTACTTTTTGCATCTCATTTAATAAAGCCTCCCTTAACCAAATCTTTGTAAATAGTATCCTATGTTTTCCCAAGTTATGCCTTTCACACATAATCTCATCCCCATAGAACTGATTTTTTTTTTACAATAGCCATGTTCTCTTCAGATTAGTGAGCACTTGATATTGCTATATCCCCTCCTTACTCATTTCACAAGAGCTCATTCAAGCACTACCTCATGGTGAACCTGTCCATTAAGTTACAGTTTATTGCTTCGGGCCTATTGCTTTCATAGGAGGAAGTCAAGTCTTGAACAACAGTTTTTTAGAACAAACTTGTGCTGGGAACTAGGCTAAATTCTGGAGACAGAAAGGATAAGTTGCAGCTACTGCTTCAGCATTTCACAGCCCTCTTCAGGGTGGATTTCTTTCTTTCTTCCTTTCTTCCTTTCTTCCTATCTTTCTCTGGCTCCTTGGGCAGTTTGGGAAATCTGTGATCCTTTTCAAAAATATTCTTTTTCTATCTATAAAAATAAAGCAAGCAATATGACAAACAAATGTGCCGAAATACTGATCAAAGTGTTAAAAATTGTGATACAGTGACATATGTTCTTCTTAATGCATAAACATGCAATCTGCTTTCCCTTATATTCCAGTTTATATTTTAAAATTTTGGTAGGAACCCCCTAAATTATTTCAGAATTTACTAATGGAATATACAAAGTTTTAAAATGCTAGTCTAGTGGGGATAACAGGGTTCAGCCTCATGTGATTTTTTTTTAACAGAAATGTTTCTTCATCCATAGATCATTTTTTTCCCCAAACCGTCAGAATTTCCCTCTGTATTATACTTATGGGCTTTCATGGCTGTTGTACTAAACCAGGATGATGTATTCAGTGACTATTTTCTTTTCGTGCCCCTATTGACTTAATGGGCTCGTAAAGATTAAGTCAAAGCCCAAATGCAACTTCCTCACCTCAGGTTGTCAGACACACGCAGAGCAGACACATTAGCCACGGCGTCAGCTGCCTCCCTGTGATGCGAACGACTCACCACGTCCTGTAGTCACCTCCTCCAGGACACGGATGCTCCGGCAATTCCAGGGCTGCCGCCCGCTGTCAACCAAACTGAGAGGACATACATGCGTAGTTTGTAGCAGAAGATAATTTGGTTTCTCCCATGACTCCTGAATTCCACCTGTCCTGCATTGGGCTCTGGCTTCGCTATGTATGCAGCAAGATTTCCAAGTTTTAACTCATAGATACCTTCAGAAAACAGCTGCTCCAGAGTTATAAGGAGAGTTGAAGCCTGCTGCACCCACAGTCTTCTGGTCCTATTCTCACCTCTTTTTCCTGTGCTTTCAGTGGCCCCCCCTCCTTCACACAGCATCCTTCATGTTCCTCCTTTGTCTCCCCCCAGCCTCACGTCTTCATAACACTTCTTCACACTGCATTGTCCACTATTCACATGTAAGAGCGCTTATTAAGGGAAATGCGACTGTGGTATTTTAGGCATAAGAAAGCAGATAGGGAAGTTTTAGGCAGAAGGTGAGCTCTTGAAGAGTTTTTGGACAGATGTGTATCACACGTTGGAATTATAACCGTCTGATCCCATAACACATTGAGTGCCAAGGTTACCTAACAATGGAGGCAAATATATCTCACTGGCTTGGATATATAATAGGTTTTATAACCGAAATCAGAGGCAGGTTTTGTGGGTTAAAACATACTGATGTAAATATATCATTATTGTGTACATTTAACTCTCTTGCCTAAATTTGAACATTTAACATGCTCTGAATATTTTACTAATGTTCACACAAACCAGATACTCAATGGCACGGCCCATCCTCTGAGATGTAGACCGGTTTTCTTGAAGACATTATTCCACCGCCTGAAAGGGCCAACGCTTCATGAAACACAAAGACCCAACTCTTCCAGTTTCAAGGTGCCCTCTCTCTGCTCACGCTGTCCTCAGGCTATGACGTGGCTTCTCACATTCTCCAGAACAAGTATTCTGACCCTACATCACTAATGACTAATTTAGACTTTACCGAAATTTTTATATGTGAAGTAATAAGCCAATGGTCTCGATTTTCTTCCACATTTTTCACCAGTTTTAACATGACTCACTTTTCTTAAACTAAGGTCAGACTTACAGAATTTTTCTTGTTTCACAGCACTGTGATATTATTAGACAGACATATTTATACCTATTCTTGAGTATTTCCTTAGGATGAAGGCCTTGATCTGGATTACTGATTCCACAAGCAGGCACATGTTCAAAGCTTTTTATTCTTCTTCACAATATTTATTTTCATAAATGTGTTGTTCAGATACAAATCAGATGCTAATGGAATTATTGGAAAGATACTTGCATTAAAAGTCAAAAGATCCATTTTTATCAAAATATAATTTACATATAACATTATACTAGTTCTGGGTTTAAAAATAACTATTTTTGACTCAAATCTGCAAATAGCTAAGTTTCTCTGGTTTGGGGGTTTATGATTTCCTCATGTATAAAATGAAGGTCTTGATTAGAGAGGGCCCATCATATAATGCTTTGAAAAGCAAGTTGAGGACTTTATAATAATGCTTTGAAAAATAAGCAGAGTACATTATAATAATGAAGCAGGATTAAGTATATTTCTTAAAACAGTTGCTAGTCTCATGTTCAATCTATTCAGAGAGAAGCTACACATACACTGAAACCTCTTATCTTATTAAAACATATTTCCTTCACAAGAATTTCCAATGCAGGAAATAAAAGGGTTGGACCTATTAGAAAATTTTGTGCATTGCTCATATCCCTAATTATTAATAAATATTGTTCTTCCACATCACAAATTCATTTCTCAACTCATAATTAAATGACTAATAAATGTAAGGTTTCACATCCAGTAAAGGAAATAACCAAATAACTTCCTATATCTGATGGCATTGGAGTTTATTAAAAGCTATGACCTCATTCTTTCTGAGGCCAACATCAGGGCGCCCTAGTGAGAAGTGGTGGCAAGAAAGTTTGTCATTATTTTTTTTTTGGTTAGAATTTTAAGCATGACACACCAAAATTTACCTTTTTGTAAAAGAAATCATGAGAACAAAAGCCGATTTTTATTAACTGAAAAAGGAAGCCCTTAATTTTTCACGGAAAGAATTACAATGATTTGCTATATACTAGATGGAGAAATCTCCTGAGTATAAGCTGAACTTTCGCCCTCTCTCTGCTCTCATACACAGTTGTCACAGCTGACTGTTTCCACCACTTCCAAAGCCCTGCAGGTTGTTTCTCAGTGGAGTATCTTTCTTGGAGTGTTCTCACAGATGCAGTATTTTTCTTTAATTTTGATTCTCTTTTGGAAAAATTGACCTTACATATATTAGAGGTGTCTGCGGGTAATCAAAATCTAGATGCCAAACTTTATTACTCTGTCATTGTAAAGGGCAAATTCCTGTTAAAAACTGTGGTTTGATTCTATAGTAAAACCAGGGTTTTAAATAGACCTCATTAACATGTGCAGATTTTGAATGTATGGATTCTGAATAGAAAAAGTATGTTCTAAAATAATGCTTCTTTATGTTTGGTTGGTACCAGGATCTGTTGGAGAACTTGGTAAAAGTACAAAGATCCAGGCCCTGTCCTGTTCCAACTAGTCTGAGACTCTGGCTCTCAATTGATTCTGTTACCTACATACATGGAAGAACCACTACTCCAGAACTTTATTGTAAAATCATATTTTTTAACGTGTGCATGGAAAACCCAAAGACCCCACTAAAATGCAGATGTGGATTCCTTAGAACGGGAATGGGGTCTAAGAATCTGTACCTCCAGCACTCTGGTCCGCAGAACACACCGTGAGCTGTAAGACAGAGACCAGGGCCGCGGTTTACACTCCTTTGGGGACAGCATCTACCTCAGGCAAACAGGAATGAAGCGTCTCACCTCCAGCAGCACTTGCCGGGACATGTCCAAGGTGACGGCTGTGTTCTGTCTCAGCTGTCTCTGAACACCGAAGTCTCCCTGAACTTTCAGGGACCTGGGTGCCAGATCTCTACTGAGACTAAAGTAGTACACGTTCCTGAAAAAGGAAAACTGGGTCAGCCTTAACCAAGGGTACAGAGACCTATGGACTCAACCTGCTCTCTCACAGTGCCAGTTTTCTCTGCTTACTGTGATTCCGAACTCTAGAATATTAATTTTTTTTAAAAACCTGACTTTCTTCTCCAGCAAATGGCTCAGTGACTTGAATTTCTTCACTGTCAGGTGCTCTCTTGCCTGGCAAGTGAAAGGTTTACACTGGGATTTTTGTTTTTGAGTTTTGCTCTGGGTGTCTTTGTTTTATTCCTTGACACTAGTTTTAAGACATCGTTTTTCAACAAACTCTTTGTTAAATCTATCATGCTTTTCTCAAATCGTCTGCCTAGTGACTCTCTCCCTTTGCCAGAAGGACTTTGTTCTCATGTTGGCCCCTCCCCAGGGGGTGATGTGACCTCAACCTCATCCTCCACCTCCGGGACACACCTACCCCACGACTGCCCACAGGCGGGTTTCCATCTCATCTTCTCCACCGGCAAGTGAGTGCCTTGAAAGTAAGGGTCATATTTTCTTGTGTTTTTGGTCATTGCTTTTATATCTGTATCTGTTAAATTGAAATAAGTGGTAGTAAATAGTAATACTATCTTCTTTTTACTTGACACATCCGAATTCACAAAGTACTCATATATATTACACAATATGACCTTTGTAACAGACAGAAAAGGCCTTATGGTATAAATAAGAAAGCCAAAACTTTGAGGATATAAATTATAACCTTGGAGTCTCGTGTAATTAAATGTCAGAAAAAGAACCTAAACCCTTATCTTTTCCCTCTAGATACACATTAATCCATCGTCAACCACAGGCAATTTTTACTTTCCATCTTTTATCAAAATAGGGTAAAACAAAATCCTACAAGAATAAGATGAAGGCCAGATAAGATTGGTTGGGGAATATCGTTTCTAAAAATGCCATGTGCAGGGGAAGCGACGGAGCCAGGGCGGTGGGAGGCATGCTGAAAAACGGGACCCCAGACTCTCCCGATGTGTGTGGTGAGATTAAAAGAGAACAGGGAGGAGAGATATCAAAGTCTGCAAAGAAGCCCTGGAGAGTTTTAGCCTATGTTCCTAGCAATGACTTCTTTGGGTCTCTAGCATACTTCCTATCGTTCAAGTCTGCCTGGCAGCTGGAGAATTTATTTGTCCACTGATCTTTACTTGTTGTGTGTTTTAAAGCAGGTGGAGCTGGCTTCCATTTGTAGCATTGTAGTAACTGTATATTTTAAAAGCTACCCAGTAGCGGACTACCTGAAAATGGTAGGTAGACTATAACAAACTATGTATAAACAGAGCGCCAAATTCATGGGAAAAAGGAGGAGACGGGAAAGAAGTAGGAAAAGGTGGAGGAGGAGGAGAAAATGGTATTGGTGGGAAAGGTCAGGAAAGATGGGATAACTCAGGGACATGTATTAATAGCAAAAACTTAGTGCTTTGTTTTACAAAGGTCATTCAGGAGAAAAGAAAAATAATAGGACTTCAGCCCTCTGTGTGAGCCAAAGGAAAAATTACTTACTTCAGAAAAACATGGGATGTGGCAAAGGAAATTAACTTTCTTTCTCAGTACCAGATGAGAGAAAACATCTCTCCTAAGGGTTAGCTGCATCCTTGTAGATTGGCAGCTGAATTATACTTGATCAATGTGTGGGAAAAAACAACAACTCCAAACCAAAAAATAAACTTCACATGGTTCTGAGTTTAATAATCTGGGCATTTGGCAAAAGCAAAGGTAAACAGAACATACCATCAAACCAAACCTTCCAACCATACCAAAAAAGTCCCCAAGAGCAAGGCTAGCAGAAACAAAAACACAATTAGATTCGTAAGCACGTTAGGCATTATAATTATTAGAATCAAAACAAAGCAAGTATGTTTTAAATGTCTGGGGAAACAAAGAGGAAAATAAAAACCTGAGCAGAAAAATCAAGCAAGAAACAAAAACAGCAGATGAACTAAATAGATTAAATATACAGGAAGAGAGGATTATTGTGGTAAATCGATTAAGAATTGGACTCAATTCCTCATCCCCCCACCCTGGCCCGCACAATCATACTCTTCGCAGCCCGGTTTTGCAGATCTTCCCATCGAGTGGAGGAGTCGGTCTCCCCAGCCTTACAGTCTGGGCCTGCTTCCTGAGTGGCTTCGGCCAAAAGAATGGGGCAGAAACAATGGTGTGCAAGTCCGACTCAAACTTCAGGCATGGTGGTCACAATGCCAAGTGGTCTCAAGAAGGTTTTAATCTCCATTTCTTCTAAAAAGAGAATAATGTTGAACACAATAGTGAATATAAAGTAATAGAGGCTGGATAACGTTTATCCTTCTACCAAGACAGTTGTAAAATATAATTTCTGATACATTTTTGTGGGGCAAGGTCCACAGTGGCAAGAGTGCCTAGGGCTTTCACAAGCGCTAATGAAGCCTAGGTCCATGCCAGTTTTAGCCTGAGCCCCCACGAGCGTTGTGTGCTTCTGCTTGTCCTACGTAATATTGTCACCACCATGGGGCCCTCAAGGCTGACCTGCTAGAGGATGACAGGCCACCAGAACAGAGCTGAGTTATCCCAGCAGAGGCCCCAGACATTTTGTCTGATGCCAGTTAAAAATCAGCAAAGCTACATAATCAACCCTCAACTGCCTATAGACACATAAGTGAGCCTAGTTGAGGCCAGAAGGGTCAGTTCTGCAATAACATGCTTATTGCTGTCAGACACTGACTTTTGCTTGTCTTGTGTAGCAGTGACAAATGGATACAATTAGTGAACTGAAAGAAAAATCCTACAAGGCAACCAAGAGAGACAAAGTGAAACTACAAAACTAAAGCATGAAAGACATAACTGAAAAGATTGAAATACATCTCTTGGACTTCTACAGGTCAGCAATAAAAAGACTGCATTTGAACTGATGATGACTACATGTTTTTGAATAGATGAAGAACTTGGGTTGTGGATTCAGAAAGGACAAACTGTACCATAGAAGAAATCCATACCTAGATACATTACGTGAAATAGTGAAACACCCAAAGCAAAATAGACGGAAAGCAGCCAGAGAGAGAAGGAAGATCGCCGAAAGCCAGCACTGTCACGAAAGTGTGGCCGTGAACATGAAGCTGCCTGCAGCCCATGCGTGGGAGCAAACAGCAGGCAAAGTCCACCTGTTCGCCGAATCTTCCCTCATGGTGAGGTTCTCCCTCTCCTGGTGCTCCAGGGCACTCTGTGAGACCTCTCGCCTGGCATTACCATGATCATGTTTTATAGTGTCATCATTTATGCACAGGCCCAAACTTCTCTTTTACTAAGGGAAATTACCTCTCCTACATAATAAATAGCTTGGAAAACAGTAGTAATACTACTACTTTGTAACTTGCTTTTGGATAGTCGGTCTTATCTAAATGTCATCATTTCTTTTCAAAATTTTCCACAATATTCACCTAGTCAAAAACCCCAAAAGGCCTGATTCCTGGTAGCTCAAGGTTTTACTAACATCTGCAGTATATGCCCACATGTAAAACATATTGCAAGTCTAGTTCACATCTACAGAGAACACAAATTTACAGAAGCAACACACAGAGTGCATGACAAGGATGCCTTTGAAACCTCATTATGCAAGGTTCAAGGGGTGTTTAATAGGACTGCAATTTTCCCTACAGTGCAGACCCACATTTCCTGTCTCTCCATCCTTCCAATTTATTCCTTTTACTTAGCTTTCCATTTTGGAGAGACAGGCACTCACTGTTTACGTTACCCTGGATGTGGAAACGCTAACCCCACTGAGCCAGACAGCACCTGCTGATGACCGAAACTTCCTTGCAAACAGGATGGAGCAAAAGGAGGTTTACAGTTGTTCATATGAAAAGCATTACAATAATTAATAAGAACTACAAGAATAAACCCTGTGTTTTGCTTACTCACAATCGTAAACCTACTTTTGCCCAGCTTTGTTTTCTTTTTCTCTGTAGATTATAATTGTCGTAATTTTTAAATTTCTTAATGGGCTACTGTTAGAGCAGTTTTAGGTCTACAGCAAAATTGAGCAGAATAATTCATTCTTCACTGAAAAATAATTCAGACCCAAAGTGTTAAATACTCTCCCCATGCATTAAGGCACCTGAGTTATTCTACCAATTCCATGAATTTGAAGAAAGTTCTCCTGATCTCTGTGACCTCTCTGTATTAGATGGTCACTTTCACGATGGCTGAATGACCCATCAGGTCCAAGAGCATATTTTTTTTTGTCTTTGAAGCCGCTTGTATATGGTAAGCCTTCAGTTGGTTACTAAATCAGGGATGACCCTGCTGCGTGAGGAAAGCAAATGGAGAAGAGGCTATGGGGCTGAGCCACTTAGTCTGGAATATTCCCATCAACTAACCACAGAGAGAGCTTTTCTCGCCAGTCTGGGGTGGCAGGGTTGCTTCGACAAAGGCTCTGAGACTGGGGACTTCTATGGGTCAGCTCAGTCCAACACCTGGCAACCCCACTCGATTAACTGACCTGGCATTGGAGTATCACACAGCTGCTGTCTACAACACACTTGTTTGAACTGACTACCGGAAGATGACTCAGTATTCCTCTTGGCCTATAAGCCTTCCATTTTATGTAAGCAGATGATGGGAAAACAAGACACACATAAGCACCATTGCATTATCATCATCTCCTGAGCACACTTTGACGTCCTTGAAGATAATCAGTGCAGGGGATCTGAGGTCCTGAACGCAAGAGAATTTTGTTGCTTCCAGCTTGATTAGAAACTCTTCCAAAACTCCAATTAATAATATCTGGGAAATGCAATATGTGATCTCTTACAGATTTATGCAGATTCTTTACAGATTCTATGTTCATGGTTTTTCATCCTCGTTGCAGGAAATCATGTGCTTATGTTTATAGGTAGTACAATAGGAAAAGCAGTGAGCAGAGAGATTCCCAAAGGATGCATGCTTCCATCAGGAGGTTTACCATAATGAGTTATCTTTCCCTGCAGGACAGCAATTTTCAACCTTTTTCATCTCATGGCACATGTACACTAACTACTAAAATTCTGTGACACACCAAAAAATATATTATACTTTTTGCTGATCCGATCAAAAAGTAGGTATAATTTTGATTGATTTACAAAAGAAAAATAATATAGTAATTACCTATCCTTTATGCTCCAAAGTGACTTTTTTTGGAAAAGCAGGTGCCTATTCTTGTATATAAGGATTTCAGGTATTAAGAATGAACCAGTCAGGCACACCTTATTATGCGACGTGACCAATAAGATGCAACTCTGTTATGTGACCTGTTTTGGTTCAGGACAGGGCATTCATATCAGATGGTTACTGTTGTGTTGGCTGCTGTCATTTTTATTTGGCAATCTAAGGAAAAGGAAGCCAGAACCCCTGATTGCATGTATTCGGTCAGGTATTGCATGTTTTAAAAATTCTTGCAGCACACAACTTGAAAACTGCTGCTTTGCAATAGATGTTAACAGCTATCAGTAGCCATTACCTAGACCCATTATTTAATTGGGGGTTGCAAATGAAAGTATTGTAATTTTGTCATTTCTTCATTACTAACCGGATTACTTCTACAAAGAGAGGATTCATCTCATCACTATTTTGCTACCCTGTGAACAGGCTTTCCCTGTTCACATATGGAAAAAAAAGAACAGGAAAAATGAATGATTCCTTTCCCTTTTTTTTTACAAGTTTCAAAATACTATATTGGTTCACTAGCATCCTTCAATAGTGACCAGATTGTTTAAGTATCATCATGAATGGATTTAAAAGCATTTATGTATCTGAGCCATTTTATTTATAACCTATTTCGATGCTCCAGTTAATGGAAGCCTGTTCCATTGGCTCCTGACCCATCAGATGTCATCTCTGTCATCACTGATGGCTTTCCGGGCTATGAATTTTTAGCCTGAAGCATTTTCAAGGGAAGAGGTAGAAGCATTATTAGAACATATATGTATGTCTGTGTGTGTGCATACATGCATATGTGCATAGAGAGAGTGGAAACATCATCCAGGCGATCACAGTTACTGCTAAAAACAATGAAGAAAAACCTACAATCAAAGGCTAGACTGAATTCCACTAGTTACGTGTCAGGCAGTGAAGCAAAACTTTCCATCAGCCACCTGCCATGCCATGTCCCTTTTCCTGTGCCCCGCATGCATGTCTACAACGGAGCAAGGAGAACAACTCCAAAGGCATTTCTTTTTTGAGGACAGACAAGGAGGAAACTGTGATAAGATCAGTGAGATCATTATGTTTAAGCCTTTACAGTATTCAGGAGGGGTTCGGTCTACCTAAAAAGAGTTACTTTAGGTGAGTAGATGAAAGTAGGAAGAGTGGAGGAGAAACAGCAGTTTCCTGAAGAACATCATAGCGCTGACTTTTACAGAAAACATTATATCAGGGGTGTCTCCAGCAACACAGAGACAAACGCTCTGAAAAGAGAGGATAAACAGGATGATTTTTGGGCATGTGGTTCTTTCCAAACTCCTAATTTCTTGGGACCAGTTCACCAAAAATAATATTGTAGGAGTGTCTTATTGTTTGTCATGCTAAGGCTGGGTAATTGGCATCCCATTGTTTGTACAGGACAAAATATTACAGGAAAAGCACCATGTGACTTGGGTGCCTCTGGGTTCTCGTGGGAAAAATGTTCTTAGCAAGAGGGGAAAATATTGAAACAGCATAACCACTAATGGCCATTCTCTGCTTAAATGTAAAAACTGAGGGAACTTTATATGTTTCATTTATTTTTCCAAACATCTATTTTTTCAAAATAAAGCAGAGGAAATGGAATATTAATTATAATTATTGTCGGCTCTTGCTGCCTGGCTATGAGCAGCTATAGTCTTCAAAGTGTTGTTAGAATTAGGCCCCTTGTAATCTGTTCTTACTTAGTTTTGTATACGTGTCTTAGTCAGGTAGGCCTTTCACAGTTATTTATAGTTGTAAAAGATATTAATAGTGAAATGTGCCCTGGCTGGTATAGATCAGTGGATTGAGCGCAGGCCTGCAAACCAAAGGATCATGGTTTGATTCCCAGTCAGGGCTCATGTGTGGGTTGCAGGCCAGTTCCCGGCAGGGGACGCACGAGAGGCAACCATACATTGATATTTCTCTCCCTCTCTCCTTCCCTTCCCCTCTGAAGATAAATAAATAAAATCTTTAAAAAAATAGCGAAATGTATTGTTCCTCATGGTGCTGTGACAGATTACTACAAATTCAGTAGCTTAAAACACCACACGTGTTGTCCTTCAGTTCTGGTGGTCAGCAATCCACGATGGGTCTCCCTGGGCTAAGCCCAGGTGTCGGGAGGGCTGCACTCCTTCTGGGGGCTCTGGGGGACCCATTCCCTTGCCTTTTCCAGCTTCTAGATGCTGCCTGCACTTCTCCTGCCCCTGTGCCACTTCCCGGGCCACATCTTCTCTGGTTCTGACCCCCCTGCCTCCCTCTCGCTCTCCTGAGGACCCTTGTGGTTGCACTGGGCCCACCTGGAAAATTCGGAATGATCTTCCCTATCTAAAGATGTGTGATTTGATCCCAAATCAAATGATCTGCACTGTCCCTTTTGCCGTGTAAAATGGCATATTAACAGGTTCCACAGATCAGGACACTGACATCTTTTGGTTGGGGGGGGGGGGGCGCATTTTTCTGTTTATCACAAGTATTGGGTTGGCCAAAAAATACATTTAGTTTTACCATAAAATGAAAGGTACATTTTTTATTTTCACCAATACCTTTACTGATTTGGAAATTTTGAGTATGTCAGCTATCCTCCAGGTGGTAGAAAGCTGATTGTTCTCAATTGATGTCTCAATTTGATCGCCATCAAATTCAACTGGTCTACCCGACCACGGAGCATCGTGCAGTGGGAAATCTCCAGCACAAAACTTCGGAAACGACTTTTGACACATTCAGTCAGTCGCAGCACCTTCTCCATACACTGCACAAATCTTTTTTTGCGTTTCAGTTGTGTTTTTACCTTTCTTGAAATAATAAGGCATAATATGCCAAGAATGCTGCGTCTTTTCTTCCATCTTCAGTATTAAAATGCCTATTCACCATTTTTGATATTTTTCAATGCATGCTAATGTAACAGCTGTCACAAAACAATGTAGCAAAATTGCTTCAAATGAAGTTAAAGACAACTAAGTGCTACTAGAGCCATCTTATGGGGAAAAAAACAAACTTTTTGGCCAACCCAATATTTTATATACAAGGGGGGGACCCAAAATAAACCAGAAGAGAGTGGGTTCCTTGTAGTGCAGTCTTCCCCTACTAGGTAAGTGTTCTTGGAATCCATCTATATCAGTGCACCAGCTGGCATCATTGTGAGAGGCTGCATTTGGCTTCAGTGAATTTCTTTTGAAGACCTGAAATGCATTTGCCCATTTCATGTTGGGTGATTCATGAGTGCACCTGCCCACACCACACTCCCCAAAATGGCATGCCTCATGCTCCCTATTCATCATATCTCACTCCAAGTGACATTTTTTGTTTCCCCAGATAAAAAACAAGTCCTCAAATGAAAATGTTTTGCTAATGTGGAAGAAGTGAAACAAAAAAAATGACAGAAGCACTAAAAGTCATCAAAATTGATGACTTTCAAAACTCTTCTGAGCAGAGGAAACACCATCCTGATAGGTGTATTGCATCAAATGGAGAGCACTTTGAAGGTGACTGAAGTTTAAACATATTAAAATAAAAATACAATTTTTATAAATAAATTCTAGGTGTTTGGGGGTACCCCTCATATGCTGGGCACTCTTCTAAACTCCTCACATGCATGTAGCCAGCTGATCTTCACAACAGATTAGGTAGTTAGGTAGTTACTATTATCATTGCCATTTTAAAGATGAAAATGTTGAGGTACAATGGTTGCATTTCTAGGAAATGGAGCTGATATACAAACCCAAATGGGCTTAAGGACCCAGCCTTTGACCTTCAAACCACACTACTGCTTTGAGAATAAAAATAACATGAAAAATTGAAATACATGGATATCCTCCAGCTTCATTTTAATAATATTTCAAGTCCATGTTTTATAAGACCTGCAACTAGAAGCTTGCTCTCTTGATTCTGTTATTCAGCAGTGTTACTGAAAGCCCAGAATTATGACAAATGTTGAAAATTTACAAAAACCCTCACCTTTCACAAAAAAACTTTACATGGAAAACCAAAATGAAAACATTTACAAACCATTAGAAGACACAAAGGTTTATGTACTCAAACACAACATCTGAAGGAATGATACATTCCTTCAAGTGTTTTTAGTAGAGTTCAAGGCACAAACAGCACATCAGTGTTTAAACTGAAGTACTCCAAAACACAAAAACAAAAACAAAAAATGTGGGGGCAGAATCAGCCAGGGACATACACAATCTGTAAAGAATGTCCAAATCTAGGTAGCTGTTATTTTTATTCATTTCTCGACTTTCATTCCATGGATGTTATTTCATAGTCAAATTAACTTTACTTACGATGGTTACATGATAGAAGAGCCTTAGTCTGGACAACTTGGTCAGTCATCTGTTCCCATGAGTGGGTAATGAGAGTGTTTCAAGAATGCCTCCTTCATGATTTTAACTGCTTCCAGGCCCTATTGTATAATCCTTTCAATAACGGAATAATAGAATTATTTTATCACTCATTAGGAAAGGTCCATGGGGCAAAGAATATTGTCGCCATATAAAAAAACAGATATTCAAGTTACTAGCAACATATGAGTTTGAGAGTTTTTAACAATCTACCAGTGAATAATAAAGAAACAGATGGTGTATTAAGCTGGCTTATGGTACTTTGGGCTGTGTGTGTGTATATGGTGGGGAGAGACAGAGAGAAAGAGCAATGAATGGAAAGGGGGTTGCAGAGGGAGAAAGGAAAACTCAGTTGCTCTCACACAAGCTGAAACTTTTGGAATCAAGGGAGAACTTGCCCTGAAGTTCTCAGAAATGAACTATCTTAAGTTTGGCTTGAAAGGAGATGACCAACCTACTTATCTGTATATGAGATCTGTCCGGAAAAAGTCCAGCCATTATTAATATACCAGAAGCGGCTTGCACCATATTGATGTAACTTGGCATCCAAGGAGAGTGGACTGGAATGCACATGCATGACCAATTATGACTTCACTGCACTAGTCAGTGGGGGCAGTAGAGGCCATTGAGTGAGCATGTGTACTGTGTGGCCATCACATTCAAAATCACTGAGCAAGTAGAACAATGAATCCGTATCAAATTTTGTGTTAAGCTTGACCATTCTTACACAGAAATTATCTGGATGATTCAGAAGGTCACAAGTATGGGCAACTGGTGATTGGCAGGTTCATAACGGCGATAACGTACTCCCTCATGCATCACGTCTCGTGCAGACATTTTTTGCGAAACACCAAACCACCCCGGTGACTGAGCCCCCTACAGCCCATTTGGCACTCTGTGATTTATACCTTTTCCCAAAACTAAAATCACTTTTGAAAGGGAAAGGATTTCAGATTGTTGATAAGATTCAGGAAAACACAGTGGGGCAGCTGATAGTGATTGGGAGAGAACTGTGTGAGGTCCCAAGGTGCCTCCTCTGGAGGGGGTTGAGGCATCATTGCCCTGTGTACAATGTTTCTTGTATCTTCTTCAGTGAATGTCTCTGTTTTTCATATTCCGTGGCTGGATATCTTCAGGACAGCCCTCATATTTGTTTGTCTACTTTTGTTTGTTTACTCACCCTTAAACACAGAACTGTGTACCCAATGTAGCAGATTGCAATGATCACCAGTTACCTGACATTTTTGCCCATCACGAGGCTGGGCTTGTTCCCCTCCCCCTTGACTGTGAGCTGCACGGGGCCTGCACTGATCAAGCATAGCTGGGCCAGCTCTGGGCTTCAGTCTATGAGGCCTGGCAGTGTCCTTCTTTGTCTCTTTAAGTCCTGAGCTGCTATGGAAGAAATCAGACAGTACTGAGGTTGATAGGCTATGAGGGACCCAAGCTAGCCCGGGGGTCAGCCACGCTGAAAGAGAGAAGAATGCTCCAGGCCCCAGCCATTCCAGTCTTGTCACCTGAGCCCAGCCTTCCAGCCATACCTTCCCAGGTGCCAGGCATAAAACCTAATCTGTCTTTGACTCCAGACCAAACTGATCACCAGCTAGACGGCAGTGAGTGATACAGCATCGTGATATAATAAACATGCTTGTGTTTTAAACCACAGATACTTGAGGCACTACGTCACAAACCATATCAAACAACAGACAAGCAGATGCCAGAGTTTGTTTCTTTGAACCCATGATTTTATTTGTATTTATTTAATTACTTAATAATATTGACTGTATTTCCTATGCTGTACTTTATACTCCACGGCTGTTTAGTAATTAACAATCTGCACTTCTCAACGCCGTCACCTTTTCACCCTGCCTCCCAACCCTCTCCCCTCTGGAAATCACCGGTCTTTTCTTTGTATTTATGAGTCTGTGTCTATTTTGTTTATCCATTTATTTTGTTCTTTAGATTCCATATATGAGTGAAGTCATTGGGTATTGGTCTTCGCTCACTGGCTTATTTCACTTAGCATAACACTCTCCAGGTTCTTCCATGCTGTCGCAAAAGGTAAGGTTTCCTCCTTTTTTATAGCCAAGTAGTATCCCACTGTGTGAATGTACCACAGCTGTTTTATCCACTCATCTACTGACAGACACTGGGCTGCTGTAAATAATGCTGCAACAAACAGGGGTGCATAGGTTCTTTCACCGTAGGAATGACCTAGCATGATATACTCTTGACAATGGGTTAACTGCTGTGATGAATCTGCAAATCTCACTGACAGCACAATACAGGACAATCTTCCCCCATAGCACAGTCCAGGGACGCTCTGGAAAAGGAAAAAGTGTCAGCTGCTCACGGCCTGAAGGCACTCCAGGCTCTTCCACCTAGTTCTCCGGTATTTTAAGGGCTTTAAATCCCTCACCAGAACTTCTGAATGTGGCCGGCAAACAAGGAAATGAAGAAAAGGCAGGAGATATGCAGGGGGGTTGGTGGCTGGGTCTCCAGGTGGCGCACAGTACTTTGCCCACTCTCCACCGACCAGCAGGCAGTCAGATGCCGCAGCTAACTATAGGAGACTGCAAAAAGCAACCTCACTATCCGCTGAGCTGAAAAGGAAACAGGGTTTATGAACAGTGTCTCTGCCTATGTCCATGTCAGCCTGGAATGCTACCCTCTCCTGATCTGTCATGTTTACCACTCCGCATGCGGCCAGATGCTGAATAGGGTACTTTCTCGTATACCCTATACAAAATACTGCATGCCCACAGGCCCTGCTTCCCAGGCACGTGCTGCCTCCTGACTACAAACTGCAAGGATGATGGTCATTACAACTTCTCCTCTCCACCATGCTACCTATGCAGAGGTGAAGTCTCCAAGTTGACATTTTAAAAAAGAGCTTAGTGGTCAGGATGTGAGACGAGAACAGGGCAGGACTCTGACTGGTCCAGAAGTCCCCCGCCTAAGTGCCTGTCAGAGTCGAAGACTGCCCAACGCCACTTCATGCTACCTTTCAGTTCTGTTTTATTCTCAGTTCGACTACTCTCCCAAACCCATCAGAGCTATAGTCCCCAAATCCATGTTGGGCCATGGTTTTCACTGTAATTTTTAATATTACAGTCAGCTTTGGGGTGTGTATGCATACGTTTTGGGGGACAGTGTTTGTTTGAGCAGCTGTTCATTCAACAGCATTTATTTAAGCATCTACTAGGGGGCAGGCACTGCAATCTGTGCTGGAGACAGGTGGGGAAGAAGGGCGCATCCAGTATCGTCAGGAGCACACACACTCCTGGTGGAGGCAAATAGAACCACGTGCAGAGTACAAGAAGTTAGAGTACCTGTGAGCTCAGGATGCCGTGGGAGCACTGAGACCAAGCGCTGGTCGCTGGTCGTAGGGCCTGCAGGCTGTGGAGAATGGCCTCTTGGGAGATACAGAGACTGGAAGGATAAAGGGCAGTTAACGGAGGAGAGAGGAGGGGCCAGCCAGCCAGGTGTTCCTCCAGCCCTTCCCAGCACTCGCGGTGTGGCTGTGGGGAACCACTTCCCTCCGAAATCCCTTCTCCCAGGGACTCCTGCCCTGTGCCTAATTCCTCAGGTATCCCACAGAACCAGGGGTGCCGCCGGCGGTGATGTAATTTCACAGTGAATCACTTCTCTTTAATGGGGGTGTTGAAATTGCAAAGGCATGACATAAGCTGGCTAGGATTGTCCCTGGGGAAAACCTCCAAAATGCCTCTTCACTCTTCTTTCTTTTTATAGAACTCTGTCCTCCGTTTTCTCCCTGGGGGGAGATGTCGCTGGAGCTTCCTTCTGACACCATCCTCTCTGATGAGCTGCCTCGCCCCACCCCCAAGTCTGTTTTCACTTGTGACTCCAAAACAAACAGACTTGGGGACTTCAAACAGTGTCCTCCTTACGAAAGATGGATTTTGTCAACATATGAAAAAAGACACACTTTGAAGTTGCAATCGTTTTTCTAACCGGTTCCTCGTGGAAATGACTGTGGCGAGAGTTTGGAAGTCAGCAACACGTACCCAGAAGCGGAACAGTGGACCCTGCCCGCATCCACGCAGGGCCCTCCGCTTCCCCTTCCGCCTCAGCCTTGGAGTTGATTCTTTAATTCAATACCACTGTTTTTGAGAGGCCCTCAAAGTCTGTTGTTTTTGTTTGTTAATTAGCGACAATTAGCAGAGAACTGGCCTTGGGAAAATAGAACGAACTCCAGATAGATACTGTCGGTTAGGAAGTAGTTAAAGGAATTTGAACAGAAAGGTTTGGCACCACCCTAGAAGGACATTTCTGGAGGGACATTCAGCTATACCCTCTGGTGAGCCGTCACTAGGCACCGGGGAACAAGCAGAAATAAAAATACAGGGTCCAGCATTAATAACACCCCTGTTTTTTTATAAAACCATAAGCATGTAACTGTCACACCCAAATATATCATATGGCATTTTAGGTGAAACATTCCAATTAAAACTATAAATTATTACTCCCATACTATCACCCTACCAACCACACCCAAGTAGACCTTCCTTCTGCCAGACCCTGTACATATCATAATTAAATTATTAGGGCTTTAGAAGCCAAAAGCCATATGAGCATGTTTCATATTTGACTTAACTATGTCTCTTCCCCCGGCTTTCACTACCAGGAAATACATTATAATGTGCTATTTCTGCTTAAGCCTCAGGAGGAGGGGGATTAAAGCACACACTTTTGAAAATTGCTGTTCAGTGAGTAAGTCATCGATTGTGGTACTTCTCTAAATCTTGCTTTCAATTTGCCCTGTTTTAAGTACAACCTCCTTTGATGTTTATACTTAGGTATTTTAATAGAGTATCATAATATTTTTTAAAAAATGCAATTGCATGGACAACCATGCTGCTTTTCACTCTTTATATCACCTCTGGGAAATCTGGTAGCTGAATCTAAGAGAATTTGGCCAAGTTATCACCCTAAAACTGGTGAAGTTTTATAATAACTACAAGCCAGAGAGTTTAAAACTAATAAAATAAAATAATAAAACATTTAAAAAGCAACCTACAAGCCAGAGCTAAATAAATTGCAAGCATCTCAACATATACTTTGGGAAACTAACCATTAGCAGCATTTTTAGCATCCTACTTCTTACAAGGGGGGTGAGGGTGATGAGAAAGTGAAAAAACCCGACTGTAGGAAAAGATTCGTCATAAACAAGGCTGGTTCCAGCATGAATCTGGGAACAAGGACACATTTTGTTTGGCCCACTAAGCTTCTACATCACAGTCCTCTGTGTTGAATCCACAGGCGTCAAGGTCAATCATCAATGCATTAATGATTTAGTGCATTTCACAAGGACTTTGAATAATTATTTTGAAGTAAAAGGTGTTTTCTGCATTAGCCACACAGAGCTGACCACAAAACACAAAGTAACCACTTGCCCTGGTTTCTAGTGATCTTGCTGAGGCTTTAACGTACACACACGGCCAACTTGACCATGTCCTACGTAGTTGGGTGTCCCCGCCCATCCAGAGCTCACTGACTGAAAGACAACCTCACTCTGCCAGTGCTTCTGCTGCATGAGGTCTCCTGATTATCAAGGAGATATTAAGTGATTCAATCTCACCAACTCAGTGTGGTTTCAAGCAGCTGAGAGAACACACGTCCAGTAATTCACAGCACGGTCACTTCCCTGAAATCTTTAGAAGTGCCCCTCAATCAGGGCACAAACACGCATCATTCACTCAATACACATCCTATTCACTAAATAGGGGGAAATGTCAACCCTGCCAGGCAATTTGGGTAATTTTTTATTTATATCCCAATCATGCAATTTAGGTAATTTTGATTTCTCTATTTTTATACTTCGAGATCCTGGATGTATTTTATACTTTCCACTTGAAAATAGCATTTTATTAAATACTGGTCCAGAGACTTGTTTTTCTCCTTCCTTTTCTCTCCCCTGAGTCCCCGTGTCACGCTCACGGTGAAGTCACAGGTGCACTTTGCAACTCTTAACTCTGCTTCTGAGTCATGTTGCGGAGCAACGCCAAACTCCCTCCCACCCTGGAGGCTCTCTCCTTTCCATTTCCCTTCTCTTTCTAAGGACATCAGGACAGGATCAGTAAATGGCTCTTACTGTGTGGCCAAGTATGTGGATTTGCAGTGTTATCTGTTTCCAGAAACACTTGTGACCATATTTAGATTCTGGGGCCCACTCTAATACATATAATCTGTAAAAGCATGGAAGAATCTTTAGCTGTACACTCCATATATATGAACAGTATATATACATATATGTATATGAGTATATATGATAGAATTCCTTCTATCGGACCAACGAATATAAACATATCTCCTCAGGTTAGCAGGTCTGGGTTTGAGAACCACAGAGGTCCTCTGCTATGAAAACAGAGGCAGCAGGTATTGGCTGTGAACACAAACTCCAAAAAACTTCAAGGAAAAAGAAAAGCTCTAAGCGCAACATCGAAAGGAAGAGACCTATAGGATCAAGAAATGATATAGAAGCCCTGGCTGGTGTAGCTCAGTGGATTGAGCACGGGCCTGCGAACCAGACGATCGCGGTTCGATTCCTAGTCAGGGCACATGCCTGGGTTGCAGGCCAGTTCCCAGCAGGCGCGAGTTCCCAGCAGGGGATGCATGAGAAGCAACCATACATTGATGTTTCTCTTCCTCTCTCCTTCCCTTCCCCTCTAAAGATAAATAAATAAAATATTTTTTAAAAAAGAAATGATATAGAAAAGATATTGATTATTAATTCACCAAAATTATTTATTATGTCAAGGGATCTGAGTGTCTCATAGATCTAACAACTTCTCTTTATTACTACTGTTAGTTTCCTAGTTCAGGCATCAGCAATGGCTTTCCCAGATGACTGCAATGGCCCCCAAAGCAGTGACCCCCAACCTTTTTGGCACCAGGAATCAGTTTCGTGGAAGACAGTTTTCCATGGGAGGGGGACAGACAGAAAGCAGAGCTCAGGCAGTCACACCATCCAAGCTTCGCTCACCTGCCCATTGCTTACCTGCTGTGTGGCCTGGTTCCTAACAGGCTAAGGACCAGTACTGGTCCACAGCCCAGGGGTTGGGGAGACCCTGCCCTAAAGGGTCTCCCTAACTTGCAGGCTAGATGCCTTTCACCCACTTCATAGACTGAGATATTCCCCTGCTGAAAATGCTTAAGAGGCTCCTCAGGCCCTCCAGATAAAACCAATCTCCTTAGCATAGAATTACAAGGGCTTCCTTATATTGCTTCTGCTTCCTTTCCTAGCCTTACTTCTTGGCCACCCCTTACTGTCTTGCAACCTAATCTCTTGTCAGTCTGAATTACACACACAGTTGTACTTCCAAGGTCTCTGTGCAAACCGTGCTTTCTACCAGGGATGCCATCTCACTCCTAATACTCCTACTCCTACCTCGATGAGTCTTATTCACATTCCAGGTCAGACGACACTTCCTAGATGTCACCTTCTCTTACACCTCAAGTGTGATGAATTTAAGCCACCCTCCAATGTACCAGTTACCAAGGTAACAGCTGTATCATTGACTTACAGTGCAGTTTTTCATCCTGTGAGTTCTGAACAACTCGCTAAACTCTAAGAGAGGGGACTGTGGCAATCAAATGAATGCTGAGACCACAGGGTCAGACTCTAAAACTGCAAGAGGTATATTTTCTTTTTGCCTTTGGGAGAGTGGAGAGATAAACTCATGTACTCATTCAGCCATCTTAAGGAGGAAGTCTGGAGCCACAGCTTTGAATGGTTTTTTCTTAGCACATGAAATGGTTTTGACATTGACCCTACGAAACTCAGGATACAAAAAATGAAACATTTTTTTAAATACTCATATTCTAACTCTGTGGTAGAAACTTAACTAATCAATCCTGAGTCATCTCATTCAAATCCAGGAGTCTCACTCCTTCCCTGCAACTGCTTCCCAAATGAGAGGAGAACAGCTGACTTTGACTCTTGCAGGATGGGAATGGGGATGGAAATCCACTCCTCAGTCTTCAGCAGCTACCCAGACTGGCCCTGACCCCTTTGGTCATTGGTCTATACAGCTCAGTTGCATCCTCCTCATTCCAGACCAAGGTCTTCCCAGGTTCTGTTCTAGCTCAGTGACCTTGGAACCCTCCCAGGAATACTGAAAACACTTGGCTATTTCCTAAACCAGCATGGCCTGAGTAAATTCTATAGAGTTTTCTTAAGTTTATATACCCAGACACCTATGTTTTTTAGTGTTTTAAAGGCATTCTGTGTACATAAAAACTCTGCAAGTCTTACCATCTCCCTGACTTCATTTAGAAAGCAGGGCACATATACATTTCTTCCAGATCATCCTAAATCTAGTAAGATTTTTGTTTTGTGTGTTTTCTATCCATTTTGTCTAACACTGAATTCAACACAAGGCAGAGAAGTCCATGAGGCCTCGTACCAGTAACCCAACATCGTCTAGCTGACTCTGATTTTAACGTCCGTCCTTCCTGGCCAGGGAACATCTCTCTACTCTGGGCCCAATTATATATTCTTTCCTGTCTTTGGCCTTACATCATTCACTCAGGTTTGTTTGATTTCTTAAAGCCATGTTCTAACCCTTTTATGTTCTCTGCATTCTGTTGTATACTTTAGTCCCTGAGGCATAATTGTGGAATTCCACAGTCTCCAGGTTACGGAGAAGAGCCACAAGATACAAGGAAGTGTGGAAAGGGTTATCACCTACCATCTCAAAACATTATCCTCCTAAGTCATGAGGAAGTCAACACCCTTTTAAAGGCAAAGTGTTTCCAGTAAATGTTGTTAGTGTTTTAATAGGAGACCCTGTGGAGATGCTTTGCTCTCTTCCCTGCTTTCTCCTCCCAAGTTAACTGAGAGTTCTATCTTGTTCTTGCATTTTGAGTACAAGCTGCCCTGATGCAAATCAGCAGGATGAGAGGGGAAGCACTGAGATAAATAGCAACAACCAAACAAAGCAAAACACAAAACAAAACACACATTTGCTTCTGAGCTGCTGTGTCCACCTGGGCCCTCTGAGATGCAGTCCTTCGGCCTATGACAGGACGGGAGCCCAGGCCACGGCCACATCAAGTGGAGAAAACAGTGAACAGATTTCTGCGCCAACCTTCTTCCCAATTCATGAAGCAGGAAGTGAAAGAGACAGAGGAACATGGCCTCTTGCATTTACAGCACAGTAACTCTGCCTGAAAAAATCAAAAGAAGAAATAAAGGATTAAGTAAATTAATGAGTGAATGACAAAGTATAAAAGAGAGAAAGATGCAAAAGCGAAGGAAAATGAGAAAAAAAGTGGAATTTCAGGTTTGTTAGACAACATATCGGGCTGGAAATTTCATTGGCTTTGATGAAGATTTATAACTTGTTAAATACATTTAATTCTAAGCATGCTTGAATCAAACAAAATAATGTATTTGAAAGTATTTCATAAGCTACAAAATGTTGCAAGAGGAAAGTTATCGCTCTTTTCACTTGAGTCACCATGTGTCAGTTCTGTTACTTCAGAACAATGGAAGGAGCAAACTTGCAACAAGAGTAAATAAGCCCTAGAGAGTTAATACCCAGATGGCAATATTTTATTATAATTCTCAAACTTGCTAAGAGACTAGAACTTTATTTCAACCACTAAACACAAAGGATAATTACATAGCATGATAAAGGTGCTATTTATTGCAACAATGCCACATATTAAGATATATAAAGTATCAAATTAACATGTTTTACACCTTAAGTTTATACAATATTATATGTCAAGTATATTCAATATTTTTTGGTCAAAAAAGGACTCCATCTCAACCCATGAGAACATGTGGCGTGCCTGATATGCTACGGAGCTGTGAGCGCTTCCAAAACGCAGAAGAACGTGAGAAGAAAGCCAAATACAGGCGGTTGCTTTGTCAAGCAAGACTTTCCAGCAGAAAAGCAAACAAGAATCCAGTCTCCCAAAGGAGCAGAAATGCCATAATTGAAATTTCCATCCAGTCAATGACGCTTAACATTTACAAAAAGCTGTGCATCTGGGAATTAATTCACTCAAACTTTCTGGTTTGTTAACTCTAAAGAAGCACACACGTACACAGACTAAGGTTGTGCCCGGCCATCCGTTCGGGGAAATAAATGCTTGCATATTTTTCATTTTTTTTTCTATCTCTCCTTTTCTCTTTCCTTTTTAGTCTCATTAGAAAAGGCACCTTCAACTGGTGGCCACATGCACAAAATTCAACAGAATAGAATTCAACAGATGAAGTAATCAGCACAACATCAAAATTGTGCTAGGAAAATAACACTAGGCAGAGGAATGAAAACCTCATTGTTAGGTTGGTATGTCGGTTCTGAGCATCTTGGTGGCCCACTGAGGCAATATGGTGGTTACAGGACGCACAACATACACGAGATAACAACAAACCAAGTTCTCAGGAGAGGCATTTCAAACAGAAGCAGTGTTGCACTGTTTGTCTTCATTGCTCTGCCCACAGTTGGGCCACTGCAATAGGAATTTCCAAGCCCCCTGCCACCCAGTAGAGACGAACTCCAGCCTAATGTGAATCTGTGGACAGAACACCTTCACTGATATTCCATGAAGCTCAAGGTGCATTAATAGAGAGTAATTCTCATGTCTCTGAGAAATATGTTTGTTATAGCTCTAATTTGAATCACCTGCTGCTTTCATAGAGGGTGGAGCTTTTTTGTTTTTATTTTATTTTATTGACTGTTTTCTATCTGTCTCTTGATTTATATCCTTGTGATGAGTCTGTTTTTATGCCGTGACCCTGCCTTTCTGGGTGTGAACCAATGAACTTGATTCTTGTTCTGTGTATTGTCTTCTGTCCCCACTCTGTTTTATGACCTAAGTGTCAGCGCTTTCTTTGTGCATCCCCTTCCCGGCTGCTCTCAATTTCCTTGTAGCGCCTTGAGGGCTGGGCTGGCCTGAGACTCTCCTGAATCAACGAGAAAGCAAGAGGCCAGTATAAACCAGGCTCCGAGCAGCCTGCTCATTTTAGAAACCTGGTCTTGCACTGCATGGTGGGCGAGTTCCTTCTACAGTCATCCCTCTTGCTGTCTCTTGTGTGAACTGAAATCCTTGGGTGGATAGAAATGTGTGGACACCTTAGAGTGCCTACACCCCTCAAATATCGGTACCCTAAAAGGATTTCCACCTACTACCAGCTGTCTGGATTTGCTCCTGCACCTACTCTCTAAAAACCTGAAGAGATTTGCATCTCACACTCTGTATTAGTTTTCCACTGTTGCCATAACAAACTACTACAAATTACCAGCTTACAACAACCTCCACTTGTTATTGAGTGATTCTGTAGGTTAGAAGTCCAGCCCAGGCCTCACTGAGCTGACATTTCACTGATGCCAGGGTCTTGGCCCTTACTGGGGACATGACACAAGAATCTACTTCTGAGCTGACCTCAGTCGCCGGCAGAATCCAGTCTCTTCAGCTGTAGAACTGAGGGCTATTTGCTTGTGGACTGTCAGCTGGGAGCTACCCTCAGCTCCTAGATGTTTCTCTGGTCTTTGCATGTGGATCCCTACATCTCAGATCTAGCAACAGCACACGGAATCTTTCTCATGCCGGAATCTCTCTGATTTTCCTTTCTATCATTTCTTCCCTGCATCCACCAGAGAAAGTTTATGCTCTTAAAGATTTATATGATTAGATTAGACTCCATTGAATTACCCAAGATAATCTCCATATTCTGAGGTCTGTAACTTTTATTAGAGCTCCTAAATCCCCTTGGTCATGTAAAGTAACATCCTCCTAGGTTCCAGGGATTAGGGTATGGATGTACTCAGTAGACCATTATCCAGCCTACTGCTAATACTGAATTTAAAGGCTCCCCATAAAATTCAGAAATTGAAGGCTTTTTTGTATACCAACAACAAAATATCAGAAACAGAAATTAAGGGAAAAAACCCATTTGCTATAGCAACAAGAAAAATAAAGTACCTAGGAATAAAGGTAACCAAGGAGGTAAAAGACCTGTACTCAGAAAACTATACAACACTGAAGAAAGAAATTAAGGAAGACACAAAAAATAGAAGCATATACAATGTGCATGGATTGGAAAAATTAACATCATCAAAATGTCCATACTACCCAAAGCAATTTATAGATTCAATGCAATCCCCATTAAAATACCAATGGCATATTTCACAGATATAGAATAAACATTTCAAAAATTTATATGGAATAATAAATGACCCCAAATAGCATCAGCAATCTTGAGAAAGAACAAAGTAGAAGGGAACATAATACCTGATATCAAACTATATTACAAGGCCACTGTCATCAAAACAGTCTGGTACTGGCATAAGAGCACATACATAGACTGATGGAACCAAATAGAAAGCCCATAAATTCACGTCTCTACAGTCAATTAACATTTGAAAAAGGAGGCAGAAGCATAATAAAATGGAGCAAAAATCACCTCTTCATTAAATGGTGTTGGGAGATCTGGACAGCCACATGCAAAAAGATGAAACTCAACAACCAACTTACACCATACACAAAAATAAACTCAAGATGGATAAAAGACTTAATATAAGTTGTGACCATAAAAGTCCTGGAGGAGAACACAGGCAGGAAAATTGCAGATATTTCCTATAGCAATATTTTTGCCAATATAAAGGAAAGAATAAACAAATAGGACTATATCAAATTAAAAAGCTTCTTCACAGCTAAAGAAAACAGCAGTAAAATAAAAAGGAAATCAACCATATAGGGAAATATATTTGCAAATGATACCTCAGACAAGGTTTTGATCTCAAAAATATATAAAGAACTCACATGACTCTACTCCAGGAAGAGAAACAACCCAATTAAAAAATGGGCAAGGGACTTGAACAGACGCTTCTCCAGGGAGGACATACAGAGGGCCCAGAAGTGATGCTCAGCATCACTAGCCATCAGAAAGATTCAAATTAAAACCACCATGAGATACCACTTCACACTGGTCAGAAGGGCCATAGTAAACAAATCAACAAACAAGTGTTGGGAAACATCCTACCTGGTTTCAGAAGCTGTAACTCCCCATGGCTAAGGCTGAGTAAAAAGACCTTGGGACCATAAGCCACTAAGGAGACAAAGCTTATCCACCCACCAGGGGCTCAGTCTTTGCCCCCTTTACTTCACCCTACCTGGCCCCGGGGAGATGACTGGTTAGCCAATGACAGGTAAGATTCCTCAGGGGAGGGACAACCTAAGACAAGCACAGTTGCAAAGAGGTCATCAAGGAAGGACTTAGGGAACTATAGAAAAGGGGTGATGGACCCTCACCCCTTGGCTTTGTACAAATAGCCTGAGTCCTCATTCTATTTGTAAAAAGTCTCCTAATCTCTTAGCTACCTGCATCCTCCACCTGACTTAAGCCTAAATCAATGCTGGAGGCAGGTGTAGCTCTGTGCTGGAGTGGGTGGTTTCCAGGGCAATCAGGCCAAAGGAAGAATGCATAAAATCCTGTGAAACCTGCTTTGCTAATAATGCCCTCAATTTAAATGATAAGAGTCCAAGCATAAAATGAGTTTGTTCCCCAAAGTTTTATGGCCCTTTGGTTATCTGACCCTGACTCAGAATAAGCCCTCATAGTTCTTTGAATGGTATCTATTGTTTGATTATTATGGCCTGACAATGATTGATGAGCTTTACCCCCTGTATTCCTATGCAAATTAAACCCAATAAAAGTCCATTGAGGAACAGGCTCAAGGCCCTCTGCTCTGAGAGACTGGCCACTTCCCCTCCCCAAACAGATCATGTCTTGGTAGATTTATTCTCATCCTAGGTGTCTGGGGTGGGGGGTGCGGGCTCTGCAGACAGAGCCTGCCCACCCCCCAATAAACAAGTGCTGGAGAGGTTGTGGAGAAAAGGGTACCCCAGTGCACTGTTGGTGGGAATGCAGACTCATGCAGCCATTGTGAAAACCAAAGTTTAACTGTGAACCAGAGCGTCAACTACTGACCTCTTCAACTCACAGAAAATGGCTTGAGTACAGATAGTTTATTTTCAAGGTGACTTCAAAAAGCAAAACCTAGGACTGAGGAATCAGGGAGGAAAAGCCATGTTAAGAATGTGGTCAAGGGTACTGCTATAATCCATGGAAATCTTCTCTGCTTTTGTTTTTGATTTTTCAGGTTAGTTTTGGTTTAATTTGGTTTTTGCTTTAGAAAACCTTCTAGCACCTTGAAAAAATGAACAAAATATTTCCCCCAAAACTCCATTCAGAGGATCGACACTAGGGCATTTAGACACTGACTTCCATCTGCCATTTTTTAGGGACATTAGCATGCTGTTGTGTGCTGAGTGTGCTGCATAGATTCAAAAAAGACTCTAGGGTGGAAATGTGAGGCAGATCCTGAGCCTAGAGTGTCATCAGGTAGGATAGGAGTAGGAGGGTGGCTTGTCACTGCACAGGTGAGCTTGGTTGCCAGCTCTGCAAAGAGGGATAGCATCAGCTAGCTACACAGTGTTCATTCTGTCCTGCACAAACTCACTGCTATCCTCTTGCTGGGAACTTCACTTACCAGTGGAAAAATAGTTCACAAGACTTAACACAGGACCCACTCAAAAGCCAAGAAAGACATTGAGCGTGGGCACCGAGAAACTGCTCTTTAAGGAAGGATGCTCAATCCCAAGGGACTCAATGCGTGACACTAGTTTTCCTTAGAGCTAGGGAGTGAAAGAGACTTACACTGCTGTTTTTAAAACATATCTGTACTTAGGGAAGTTACGAATGAGTTAGTTCAGTGCAGAGATTTTCTCATTCATCTTTGTACCCCTCACCTCACCTAAAATCCTGCATCATAATCCCTTGTCTCCAGAGCATTGACAATTAAGGATTATTTGAACATCCTACCTCATGAAAGTCACTGACGGCGCCTTAGCTATAGTTCATCCCTCCATTTGAGAACTTACCATATTAAATTTTAAATATATTCTTTTTATGATTGATTTTAGAGAGACAGAGGAAGACAAACAGAGAAACACCAGTTTGTTGTTCCACTTATTTATGCATTGATTGGTTGATTCATATATGTGCCCTAACTGGGGATCAAACCCACAACCTTGGCATATCAGGATGATGCCTTAACCAGCTGAGCTATCCAGCCGGCATTTCAATATATCTTCATTTGTCTCTTTCTTCCCACTAGACTGTGAGCTTATCAAGAATAGAAATAGCTCATCTTTGTGTTGCTAACACATAGCCCACTGTATCCTGCTTAGTGACCTCTCGATAAAAGTTCAATTAGTGAACTGATTTTTGAGATCTGTTCTTGCAGATTTCTTTATTTGGTAAGGATTTGCTTCCCTAAGAAATATTCCTCCCACATGAGTGACCAAATCATTTTATAAATTTTGTCATCTTACTAGTGTTTAATGTAAAACACAGTGTACCAGCCTAAATGATGTTAATTTAAGTTTCAGTCAGGGCCATATGGATGTCAAGATGTTATAAAAATCTGCACATTTCCAAATAATAACCATGAGCAAATATGGGCTTCTTAGAATTTGCTTAAAATAATTAAAATTAAACATAATTTAAAATCCAGTTCCCAGCTAATAGCCACATGTGACAAGTGGCTACCCTCTGGGACAGTAGAAAATACAGAACATTTCCTTCATCGTGGCAAAAAGTTGTAAGAAGAGTACTGTCACAGCATGTTGAGGGGGAAAAGCTTCTGCAGAGAGGCCCATCAGATTCCAAGGTAGCTCCAGCCACGGGTGAGTGCCGCAGCTCTGGGTGTCAGGGAAGGCAGTCTCTCCCCTTCACCCCTGCCTGGAGAACAGGATCACTTCTGGCGAGTTCTCTCTGGTGCTTTTAGAAAACTGAGAGCTAAATCCCAAGGACAATTCTCAGACACAGATAGAGGGAAGTTGATCAATAGATATTAGCTGTTAAGAACTTACAAGTAATGTTATTAGCCCCGATCAGACTCTGATTCCTCTGTGCCTTGGAGGTCCCTGGTTGTGTTAACCCCTGCAGAAAATGCTACTTCATTGTCTAAACTTTGTGGCCTTAGGGATTTAATTTACTAGCCTTATATCTTAAGGAAACAGTGCAAACACTTCCCTAGGCTTCTTTTGGTACATACTGCCTTTTTGGTTGAGTTTTGTGCTAAGATATTTAACCTCAAGTGACCTCTAGCTTAACCTTCCTAGCCCTAACTCAGACATTTGGAGACAGGAAACGCCAGGCTAAGCACCCCGTTTCCCTCCCAGCGTTCTACTTCTGCAAAACCACACGGTGCTTATCTACTAGTGGCCACAGAATGTTTCCTTCAGTTGGGTAAAAAAGCATGATGATTGAGTTAAAAGTATTTAAAACTGGCATGAAACAATGCCTATCCCTGGCTAAAAGTGAAACTTTTAAAAATTAGAGCAGCCAAAAACTATGAAATATCCAGAACATTTCTGGTAAATCCTGGAGCCCCATTGGAATGGGTTATGCCTCACATATAAATATAACTAAATCATCTTGTGGTTTGTACTCACATGTCCCCAAGCAACTCTGTTTATTTCACTTCAACCAACATTTAGGTAGTATTCACAAGATAGTTAAAGACAACATACAATTGGTGAATGGGAACTACATTGTTGTTGTCAGTCAAGTAAATCTTTTGTTGGAAGTTACAATCACGCTAATTCCTTGCATTTTGTTTTGTTTCTGGTGTGTGCGTATGTGTTTTAATTGAAGCTCTCATCTTGGTTCCTTCCATTCGTACAATTCCATGTCTCTCTGGTCTTCTGGGAAATCATTTACAGTTCACATTGTTTTGAAAGTCTTTTTGATTTACCAAGTCAAACTTTGATTAAACCCTCAATTACATTTGCTGAAACAACTTCTTTGAACAAGTGAAGAGCCATTCATTGAGTTTGATGTATATACATCAGCTCCATCCAAATCCATCTACCACAGACTTACCAGGGCATAATCAACCAATGATCACAAAATGTTTAAAAGATCACATGTAAAAGATATAACAGTTCCAATTATAAGCAAGTCACCAATTCAAGATGTAAACAACACAAGCAACAAGACATGTAAAGGGAATAAATGTTTCTTAAGAACATTTTAATCTAATGCACCTCTCTCTGATTACAATATATAAGTGTAAGAATTTTTAAATTCAGATGAATGAAGGAGAAAACTAAATTTGTGAATTCTAATTTATAAAGTGAAAATATTAAAACAAGTTTTAAAAAAGGACTAAATTACATGCATAGTCATAAACTGCTACACAGTTTTCTCTTTATGAGAAAACAGAGCACTGAAAATATGATCTGAATGACTACTGCTTTTTAAAAAGCAGATTGCAAATGGCCAATGACAAGAATGAATCAATCACCATGACATTCGACCAATACTGTGGAGCCCCCCAAAGTGTGTAAAGCACATTTATTGCTTTCGCTTTTTCACCCTGTAAACTTCAGTACACATTCTATCTGTACTCTTCTGACTGGACTGGATTTGTTCAGACTGAAGCTTGATTCAGCCGAAGCAGGGTAGCTCAGCAACCTCACCACTTGGTTTTTCTCAGAGCCACGTTACTCTGGACTTGTTCCCTAGGCTCTTCCTATAGGACCTACAGTTAGACAGCAGGGAAGAAAGAATGTGTTGGCTATAGTATAATGAGTAACGTCACCCTAGCCTAATCACAAATATCCTGAAAAAAAAAAACAAGAAGGCCTCAACGCCAGGAGGGTGTATCTGCTTCCTACAACAGAACACTGCAAATCTCAATGTCTCTTTATCACTGTTGTGACAAAATGGGATCTTTCATCCAGCTGCATCCTGGGACCAGTTTGGCCTTAAGATAAAAGTATGGCTACAAACTAGTAATATCCCCATTCAGGGAAAGGTCCTGCGAGTTGCAATGCATCTCAACGTTCAGACATATTCCTTCTACTTTTGCATGATGAAACCTTCTGTCAGTACAGGCAGCTGCCTTACCTGCTCTACAATTTATCCCCCTTGGAAAAATAACTAAGGGTGTCGCACTCCCCATCAATAAATTTGGTGAGTGTTCTTTTCCATTTCTGACCACTAGTTTAAAAAATTCTGATTTCTAGACTTAAATATTTTACCAGCTTCTTCTGCTCTTCAGAAAATTACTTAATCCTTCTGGAACTCAGATTTCTGGTATTTGAAGTGATGATAGTGGTTTAAATTCCTTTCAGCTCTGCAATCTATTAGTTTTTACTTGCATTTAATTTGTTGGATTAAATACCATCTTCTTCTGCTCTGGGAAGAGTGTAAACTCTCCAAAAAAAAAAAAATAACAACTCCCAAACTAGATTATATACACCTTGCAGCAGCTAAAATGGGGTCAAGCAGCCCGTGGAAGTTCAGTGTATCCATAATGCTGGTTTTCAGGGACCCCCGTTTCAGGATTGAGCTTGTTCTTACACTGCCTCGGGATGTCTGCTTAGTCTCTATTTTGAAGTGAGTGGGTAGGCAATGGACCAAACAAAAACTGTTGGAATAACTGTAATGCTTCAGTCTTCAGTAAGGAATGTGCCTTGTGACCTGTTGAAGCAATGCTACATGTGGAAATGCACCGGTTTTCTCAAGGAGGAATATAGAATTCTAATTTCGGAGTTGTGTAAATTTGATCAAGTTGCTGAGAATGTACAGCAGTTTAGATTATTGTTCAATAAAAATTCATTGTGCCTCTTCTTTGTCCTCTGGTTAGTGTATCCTTCCCAGCTCAAGTGGTGTTAGGCTTGGCCATGCTACCTGCTTTGGCCAATGGACTTTCGGGAGCTGGAATGTAAGCAAAGTCCACACGTATGTTTACATGAGTCGGAGTGACCAGCCATGGGTACAGCGTGTCCTAACCAGCCACTACTTGAAGCCGAGGCTCCAAAAGAAAACATCTGAAGAACATAACTGAACCTAAGCCACAGCCCAACCTGCAGCCTGAAGCAGGACTGCCCAGTGGAATAAAGTCCAGATGAGCCAAGTCCAGCTGATCCCCAGGGCCTTGAGCCTAAGAAAGAACACCGCTGTTATTACTCACTGGCTTTGTCATTGGTTTGCTACACAGCATTATTGTATCAATACCTGATCAACAAAGTGTGGCTTGACACAACGATATGTGTGCCTCTAACTGCCAGGCCAGGTATCATCTATCTCTGCCTCAGTACAGGTGCGAAGAACGTAGGTGTCCCCAAACCCAGGACAGAACCAAGGGGTGTTTGCCCAGAAGGAGACCAGAGACAAAACTAGGGGGGAAATTCTAACTGAAAATTACTTATATGGCAATAGGATACAATGGGGTGCAGGAGGCCAGGACCGGCCAGCACAGCTCTGCCAGGGGCCAGTCCCAGCCCAGGCCTGTGACCCTCAGTCTAGTGACCTCAGCACATCAGCATATTGTTCTGAAGCCCAGTCCTTACTTCACTCATGAATAAAGTGAGGGTAGGCCTTGAACTTCCTCCCTCACACTTTTACAGAAATAAACTCTCAATATACCGTAGACTTAAATCTAAACACATAAAATCATGTCCTTCTACAAGAAAACACAGGGGAAAATCTGTGTGAATTTTGGTTAAGCAAATATTTTTAAATAGGACAAGAAAAGCACAATCTTTTAAAAAATTAAGAAATTAAAACTTACTTAAATTAAAAAAAAAAACTTTTGCTCTACAACAGAGAATGTTAAGAGAATAAAAAGAAAAGCCACAGCCCTGGCTGGTGTAGCTCAGTGGATTGAGTGCGGGCCTGCGAACCACATGATCTATCGCAGTTCGATTCCCAGTCAGGGCACATGCCTGGGTTGCAGGCCAGTTCCCAGCAGGGGACTCATGAGAGGCAACCATACATTGATACTTCTTTCCTAATTCTTCTTCCCTTCCCCTCTAAAGATAAATAAATAAAACCTTAAAAAAAAAGAAAAGCCACAGAGAAAAAATATTTGCAAATCATATTTGTGACAAAGTTCTTAAATCCAGAGTACATAAGAACTCAAACCCAAGGATCAGAAAACAAACAGCCCAATAGAAAAATAGGCAAAAAATCTAAACATATATAGAGATAGTCAATAAGCACATACAAAGGGTAGAATAGTAAGGTGAGTCTAAATATAGTTTAAACTGGGCTTAGAAATGCATGCGAAAAACTCTTCTCCATGTCATAGAAATAGGCTGCAAATTCAGGCCTAAATTTTCCAGCTTCCAAAGCAAAAAGTCATTCAAATCACAGCAAAATATATCCATGGTTCAGGAAGGGTGCTAAGGTCTGAGCCAGAACTTCTCTCTGAGAGTCATCATAAAGGGAATTTGGTGTTTGGAAGCAAAAAGTCACTGCAAGAGGTGTTTGTTTGTTTTCCTCCCTTTACTCTGCTTCCTATCTTTGCCATGTTTCTATAGGGATTTATTTCTTTAAACCACTTCAATTCTTTTTGGAAATTTGAGGTAGGGACAAATAAACATATAAGCAAACAAATAAGCATGAATTCCAAATGTTTTAATATTAACCTCTTAAAGAACAAACATTCTCTATACTTATGGGACTTTATTTTGCCAAGTTCAAATACTTTATCTGATTCATTGACATCTTACAGACTAATAAATGTTAATATTAGAGACTTCCTTTGCTATTAATAAGAAGGCTTTTATTCTCAGTTTTTTAATTAAGTATCAAATCTTAGTCTTTTCTTAAGATGGAGTGATTTTAGCATAATTTAGTGAAACTAGTACATTACATAAAACTATATCAATTTAAAGATATAAGAAGTAAATCTATTTTTCCTGAATCTAATAAAAACTAAAATATTGCATATTTTGCTTCAGATAGGGAGATTTTATATGAAGTTATACTAAATGTCAATAAATAAGAAAAAAGATTATAAAATATACCAAATATTATTTTATCACAATTAAAGTTTGGTCACCCAGAACACTCAAATTTTGAATTACTATAACAAAGAACACTAAAGAACCTAAATGTTTTGACTAAAAAATTTCTCCTAAAAATATAAAATTGAATATAAAATTTAAAACTTTCTTAAATCCAGTCTTTCTGAACAATTAGAAGCATTCTGCCTCACCTGATCAAGCTAGTACTGACATACAGGAATATATGAATTTAAGTCAATATTTTAATAAATATTTCATAACAGTATATAAAATATATCGTTAAAGCCGAGGTCAAAGCTACTGCAGAACAAACTGTATTTCTATGGAACCTGAGGCTGGTGTCTTTTGGGACTGCTACTAGGAAGACACAGAAGAGGCTGCATGTTCAGATCAGAGGCTGAAAAGGGAAAACATGCATGACCTATCTGTTAGAATCGGTGTGAGAGCAGGAATTGAGGGTTGCCTCAATCAAGGTGGAGGAAGAATAGTGAATCCAGTCTTGCTATTGGCTTAAGAGCAGAAAAGCACAGGCCAACTTTGTACAACCCTTGAGACAAGGCTTAGGGACATTCGTCTTTAAACATATCACACAAGGGTTGGTTCCCCTGGAGGTCTCAGGGCATCTTGCAATACGAATATGTCCAGAGAACTGATCTTTATCATATTTCTACACAGACACCGGGTGTATGGCATTGAAAAATCCCCTCAAAAGGAAGTAAACTTGAGTCAGCATTTTAGGTTAAAAAAGTATTCTGCACCCCAAAATGCTGAAACTCATGGCTTTACCTGGCACCTTACGATGGGATAAACCAGCTAGACTAGCGGGGACCCTGGGCCTCCTCTGAACAGCACATGCAGATTCCCTGTGTGACTGACCTCTGCATCTCCCAGAATATTTGGCTGAGCTCAACACCCACCTTCTCCGTCCCCTGCCTCCTGCACTGGCTCTCGGAGTCCTGCATCCCTGTTGATGTCGGCAATGCCCACCAGCACACAATCTGTACTGAGTGTGCATACACCTCCCCTGAGGTGCCTGTCTCTCCAACTGCAAATAACAGGAATGTATTCCTATGCTCCAAATTAAGACATTCTCGTAGAAAGAACTTTAGCCTGCAAATCACAAAACTTCAACCTCACTGCTCCCTTTTCCATGAATCTGGGACAAGTGACTTGGGTTCTGTGGGATTCAACTTCTCATGGTCACTCCGAGAGATTTGGAGAAAATCAGATGTTTTTAACAAAAGGTCATGGGTTAGGGAGGTGGTAGTGATGCGGGCAAGAGCTACAAAAAAATGTAGTAGAAATTTCAAGTTGCTTTTCTTCCTGAGAAAATGTTTTAATCACATTTTAAAGTTTTTGACTTAAAATTGTTGAGCCCCACTGAATGAAATACTTCTATAGGCAGACTGAAGATGTGGAAGGAACAGGGTTCAGCAGGGTGGGGAATACCAAAGGAGTGGGACAGGCACCCAAACCACCAAATTCTGCAGCCCAAAGAGCAGACTGCAGTCAGTAGTTAAAGAAGGAGGAGATCGCAGCGTCTAGAGGTGAGAAGTGGGAATCAGGGAGTGCTCCAGGCAAAGATAGTTTGCACCTGCTAAGGAAGCAAAGCATTGTGGGTAGAAGGCATGACATGAGTCGTTCACAGAGGCAAAAACCCCTGTGGTATGGGAGGCAACGGTGTGAACTCTGACACAGTCAGCTGGAAGATAAAGTGTGGGAAGAATAAAGCAGGACACCAAAGAATCTAAGTTTCTAAAAACAAAAATATAAATGCACATGAAAATGGGGTCCTGTCTAAGATTTACACTAAGTCTACCCCAGTGCTTGGGTATCTCGGTGGCTTTTGATGTTATAGAAATAAGTGCTTATCTTTCACTAATGAGGAATATCGCAAACGACACATCGCAAATCTAAAAAGAGGTGTAGGCGTAGATACAGCTAGTCATAGATATAGATATACAGACATAGATCAGATATGGATATAGCTAGATAGACACCTCCTTTCAGTTTCCAGAATCACTATCTATTAGTATAGTGAATGTCATACACTATATTATACAGTATCACCTTCTTATTTACAAATCTGCTTTCTGCAATTTCAATTACCCTTGGTTAACCATGCTAGAAAAAATATTAAATGGAAAACCACAGTAATAAACAATTCACAAGTGTTAAGTTGTGCATTATTATGAATAACTTGATTCAATCTCTTGTCCTCCCACCTAGATGTGAATTACCCTTTGGTCCGGTGTGCCCACACGGCATACACTGCCCACTGGTTATGGGCCTGGTAGCCCTCCGGGTTGTCAGATGGAGCATCACAGTGGCACAGTGCTTGCATTCAAGTCACCCTCATTTTACTTACAATGGCCCCCAAGCCATTCATATAACTTTTATTATGGTATACTGTTGTAATTGTTCTATTTTATTATTAGCTATTGTTAATCTCTTAGTTTATCTCTTACCTTATTTATGAATTAATTTTATCAAAGGTATGTATGTACAGGGAACAAAAAGCATAGTATACATCGTCTCCTCGCATTTGGGAACAATAGACAGCGCTTTAGCATTGCACTTGAGGACCGTTTTAATGAACTGTAGAAATGATCCCTGAAAGTATAGTCTTTGAGGGCCACTTTAAACAGGAACATCACCAACAGAAAGCACAAAAATGAAAAAATCATGACACTAATTAGGTCATGGAAGGATTCTTGTTTGCAGTATGAAAGCTAAAGTTTAAACGCAAAAAAATGGAGCAGTGCCTTGTTTAATCCCAACTGGAAATATGTGCATCAGGGAATTCAAGTTTTTTGTCACTTTGCACATGTCAGTTAATCTTGAAAACATATCGCGAAGTATGCACACTTCTCTCCACTCCTTACTCTTGGTACTCTAGCCATGCTGAATTCCTTTATTCCCCAATGAACCTCTCCCCTTCCCATCCCCCTCTCTACTTGAAAAGATTGTCCTTTGGCTCCTCAGTGGACAACTGGTCACCCTCCTTTAGGCCCCAGTTGAAATGTTTTCTCCTCAACAAGCCTCCCTCGTCTTGCCCATGTGATCCTAAGTGGCCCTTGCCAGGTTTCCGCTTTCCACGTCCTTCCCGGAAGCTGTAGTGGTCTTGCTTGTCTATTTGTTCACATGATCACTGTCCAGCTCAATGCCCTGTCATGCAAACACCATAAGGGCAAGAAACACATCCCCTCACTTACCTCTGCATCCCCGAGATCTGGCAAAGGTTTGCCATGAATCAGATACTTACTGGTTGTTGAATAAAAGAACATAAAGTCTTCCAAAGTCACTTATTGCTCTTAATAATCATACAACATAAAGAAAAATGAGTGAAATCATGGTTTATGATGATGAGATTTCAAACCTCTGGTTGCTATTTATGGCTTTTCAGATTGAGGTCAGGAAAATTCCACACATAATCCCAATCATGTTGGCAAATTTGGGGAGGAAGCTGTTGAACGCCAGCTCTCCAAAGATCACCAGCACAGCCCGTTGATAAATCAAAGCTGACTTTACTGCTTAAAGCCTGATGGAGAACACCATGGCCACAGAGCTTTGACAGTGTCTTGGCAGGGGGCTGGGGGGAAGATAAGGCAAGATCAACATTTACCAAGATTTAGAAGTTTTGTGTAAAGTGGGTCTTTCAATGGAGAAGTAGTGAAAGGAAGGATTTGATTAGGATTGAGTGGGAATCAGACCCTTTTTCTGGATTAGTAGGAACAGCAAGGTAACAACTTCAACACAGGGGATTCAGAGACTTTTCTAGAAATGGAGACGGGGGCTTCTTACGAGGGAGGGAGGGTTGGTAAGTGTCAGTCCTCGTCGTCCAACCAGAGTGTGGGGCAAATGATTTGGACTCTGAGGATAAAGCCTGGATCGCAAGAATACTACAAGTTGCATTTTTCCACAACTAATCAAACCAAGGCTTTAGAAACTAAGTGAATTGCCTTTCCCCAAACCTCAAAAAGATATATTTTTAAACAGGTTTACAGGGGGAACAATAAGAAGTTTATATATGTAATCTGATGAAGTAGGACTATTTTAAATGGGCAGAAAGTACAGACTCCATTCAAATCTGCTGCTCCTGAAACACTGTTGAGGACTGCCAATGGCAATAAATTGATAAAAATAAGAATCCCATGAATATGTATTAATGTTTAGTCCATTCAGGAAAAAAAGGAGTCATGCAAAAATGTTTGCTTATTTTAACAACAGAACATAAACCTTCTAAACTAATGTAATAAGTGCATATATAACCTGTATAATGTGAGACTCAGTGTATGTGTATTTTTTAGGGCCTAGTGTGGGTCTGATATTTTGTAATGCACACATTGTGAAGTACAGAGCGGTTTTTGATCCAAATGCTTGATGAAGTCAATAAATAGTCTGTTTAATTGATTATGTTCCCCCCCTTAAAAATAACCTTATGAACTGAATATACCAAAGCTTCAATGGAATATGTTAAAAATATTTGTAAGCATACATTAGGATAGTCACTCTTCCAAGTCAAAAAGTCTCTAAAACAGGTTTTTACAGGAAGCCATAAATTGTCTCAAAAGTAGAATTTAGGGTGAACCACATGAGATGGGCATTCTGAAGGCAAAGTCAGTCAAATATGGTGATTCATGTCATGTATTTTACAAAATTTCAGAGCTAGTCGAGATCTTAAACATCATATAATACAACCTTCCTCCTAATCGAAATGGAAGCTCATCAGAAATGAACAGTCTGTCAGAATCCCCTGGTCAGATCAGATCTCTAGAATGAGACCTGACATCTCTCCCCCCGCATTCTGCCCACACATTGTGCCTTGACTTCCTGACAACTTTGTAAAAGTAAAATATTTTAGAAACAAGTTGCGTTTAGGACAAGCTAAGGGCTACTGATTGATTCAGTGTGTTCATCTCTGAAATGGTTGGATACAGCACACTGATTTCTGCTTCAGTTCTTTTCGGTAGGACAGTGTTTCACAGCAGCGAGACTGTCCTGGCGCTCCAGCCAGNATTCTGCCCACACATTGTGCCTTGACTTCCTGACAACTTTGTAAAAGTAAAATATTTTAGAAACAAGTTGCGTTTAGGACAAGCTAAGGGCTACTGATTGATTCAGTGTGTTCAGCTCTGAAATGGTTGGATACAGCACACTGATTTCTGCTTCAGTTCTTTTCGGTAGGACAGTGTTTCACAGCAGCGAGACTGTCCTGGCGCTCCAGCCAGGGCTCCGGGCCCCTGGGACATGCACTCTGAAATGGCTGATCTTTGCACTGTGCTTCAGCTAAGATCAGCCAGTTTCCTGAGCTGGCTACTGGTACACCGACATGACTCAAACATCAGTCATGCTTTTGTTTCAGCATTGATGTTGGTGGAACTCAGCTCCCTAGGGCATTTGAACAATGGCAGATCAAACCAACACTTTTCCAAGAATTCCTTTTATGAAGTTATTTCAACAAGTTGGAGATCACTGCCTAATTCATGAGAGTCTCTTTTACAAGTGTTAATGGGACTCTGCTTGTGCCCATTAACTAAACTGACATTAGACTTTGGGCTTGAGTCACGGGCAAAGCATCAGACACCCATGGCTGCAACTTTGCATCAGCCCAGTGTCGCTGTGACTTGACACAAGGATGGAAGACTGTAATTGCTTCGAGAGGAAATGAATACACTTTAGGCCTCCCATGCTAGCTGACTGCATCTTTGTAACAGTTCATTAGAAAGAAAACCACCCTATTTATGCCTAGGTTTGTCCTTATCTGCTGATTGATGGCTCTTTAATGCTCTGTGTTTTAACTGCCTAATATTTAATACCTACTATGTTTTGTGATATTTGACTGCATGTAATAGAAATCCTTGTAAGAAGCCTCTGAGGTGGCAGAAAGTATGAGTCTAGAGTGGCAGACAATAACCATGTATTACCAGTTGAAGGTCTGGGACTTGTGAGTACATCTATTCAACATTATAACAAGCTGTAACTTTCACAGCAAAATGGTTTATGATCATGGTAGTATCCAGGAGAAACTTCTTCCCCAAATCTAGAGACAGTTATTAAAATTGCTTGATGCCAAACAGTAATGTTATTCCAAAGGTATGATTGTGGTTAATAATTATAAACAAATTTAAGACGATGGATTACACATCACCTTTCAGAGCTTCCTGCCTCTACCGAGCAGCTAAGATATTTTCACCCACTACTATTGATTTTCCAAAAGGAAATATTTGCTTTTCTCTTTTCCTCTTTCTTTTCTTCCTTTTTGATCTTTATCTCAGACATTTTATTTGTGCTTGCTTTGTATGAAGACAGAGTAACAGAATTCTGAAGTATAAGAGTTACTGATGCAGCAACCCACTCAGTCTTCCTGCTTTGACTCACATGAAAAAATGAGGATGGTAATAGATGAAAATTGCTATAATCTGCTCATCAATGGCCTTGTGTTGCCTGTGTTCCCTTCCCTGTCTCAGCCCCTGACAATTACTTCTTAGGTCAAGAAAATAAGCTATTTACATTCTACAAATAAACTGTTTACATTCAGATTCTCTTCTCAGGGTCCCTTACAGGATACACAAAAATGGTGTATGTATTGGATATGATGTTTTCTCAGTTTCATGTGCTGCAAATATCTTCTGATTTTATACTTACTAATGTCTCGAGTAATAGAAGTTCTCATTGTTAATGAGGACAAGTTCATCAGTCCTGTCTATTAAAGATAGTGCTTTTTTTTTTACTTAACTATTCTCCTATTAGAAGTTCATGAAAATAATGTAACACACTGTATTTTAGAATTTTATTGGTTTACCTTTCATATTTAGATTGAAAATTCATCTGGAATCTATCTTGGCAGTACCTTCTCTTGTTGACCTCCCTGCCCTGTTCTCAGACAAAGCCATCCCATGATGAGTTTCGCAGAAAACAAAAAAAAAATATTTAAGAGTTTGAACTGAGATTGCCAAGGTGGAGCCATTTATGTGGAGGAACCTATTTGAAATGAAGCCACAAGGCCATGAAGAAGTTTATTTTACATGCATTCCACCCAGCATGTTCCCAGGAGCTTTTGAACTTCTCAGCTGTGCCTAAATTTTAGCATCTCCTCACCAGGACAACCAGACCATCTGTGTTACTTATTTTCAAAGGAGCCCACTCATTTTGCCAACCAGCATCCTTCGTTTGCATATGGGGCTCGGCTCAACCAATCTCTATTAACTTAGAGAGAATCCTTCATTTACATAAGGAATATTGGACTAAGGACAACACATGCAGCTTCTACAGGCCTTGTCTTTCTTTGTTCTCCCTGGAGCACAGCGTAGGTTGCTACCTGAATCTGTGTCCTGGACTACAGTCCCTCTTTTGCTTGAGTAAATACTTTTTATTCTTTACTACAGCCTATGTGCTTTGTTGTTGTTGTTAACAAGAGCTGCAATTTTTGTGTACATCCACCAAACCTTTATGTGAGCACAATGACGCTTGCCATGTATCCTCATTTCTCTTGCAATGCTCTCTATCTGGTTTAGTTCATCAAATAAATGCTCATATTTCAGGAAAACACACCCCATGATGTATTTTATTCTAATTTATGAACCACCTATGATTGGAAAAAGTTACATGTACAGTCATTTTACAACCTCCCACATGTATGAGTCTTTGCTACTTGTACTTTTTTGAAAAACTCAGATACCAAATGCTATTTGGCTTAGAGAAGATAAAAAAGATTAGGCATCTCTGAAAGAATCAGCATTAAATTGCTGTCTTCTAGTCCTCGCTCGGTGTGTCTCATGTTTTCCTTTTATCTAGGTGAGTTGTGTGGTGTAGAGAATATGACTTCACCGTGGAGGCCTGCTGGGAAGATAGATGGCTGAAGAATATGCTCACGTTGTCAATCATTAACCACAAGAATGCAATTAAGCACATGACTTTTAAAACTGTGTCTTTGTTGGATAATTCTGCAAAATTACAGTTTACTGGAAAACAGTCTGATGTGGTACTTCCTATGGCCAAAGTGCAAAAAAATAGACCACGTATGGAGGAACTGAAACTCCGAGAGGAACTTCGGCCCACTGGCTGCTTTCACGGCCCCACACACATATTCGAGTTAGAAGGTGCATATGTGCCATCATCTTTGGAAGGTGCGGGGGCCGCAGGGCGAAGAGGGGCTGCAGAATTTTGCCTGGAAAGATATGCTAACCTCTGTAAAGAAACACCTATCAATTCAGAAGCTGGAAAAGCAGCGAAACCTTCACTCCAAGGGGCAGGTAACGCCTGAAGTCCTAAGAAAGGAAGGCAAGAGTCTGAGGAGAGAGGTAAGCAAAGAGAATCAGCTCAAAACTAGCCTGGATGGTGTTTAATAACCTGTTACACCACTGCCACGTTGAATAAACTGAGAACTTATGAACTCCCAAAACTAAGGAAAATACCTGCATGCCGAGGGCGCCTGGGTCCTGGAAACACTCTTTCCATCTCCACATTCCCTTAGTAAACTCCAGAAGCGGGATGGTACCCTGGAGCTGACCGCCTAACGAATTACAGGGATAACCTGCAGCACAGAGAATTAAGGCGTGTCTTTCATCTGTTTCTCTCAGCTTTGGGTTTTGGCAGAAATTTCAAAACAATTAGATAAATCATACTGCATGCTCTATTAAATGTATATTAGTGATAATGGTGAGGCAATAATTACAGTGCTTCAGGTTTCAGGACTCTTCACCCCAGTTCTCTTAATATTGCTGCCATCTCTTAATAGTCAAGGCCTCATAATAAACATGCATCTACATTGAAAGAGGAAAATTAGCTTGTCCTGAGAGTGACTGAAAACACAACAAAAAACTACCAAAAATACCAATTTCATCTTTTAAAACTCAAAAATTATAAATGACACAGAACTCAAAAAAAACATATATTTTAAGACACCAACCTACAAAAAATGTGTTTCTATTTGCTAGAAGTAAAAAGAAGGTTGAAATTCTAAGATGATTTTTATGGACAATTCCAACATCCCTTCTATTTTTCACAAAGCTCTGAAGTTGAGTTGTTTTCCACCTGTTAGCACTGGGGATTGAGTCTGACCCATTAACACTTTATTACCAAAGACAGGCCAGGCTATTGTAAACCCAGCAAGATATGGTTTGCTTTAATACCTCATTACATTCTTCACTGAGCTCATGATCCTTTTAAAAGATAACTCAGTTTGTAGTGTTTTTGTTTTGTTTCGTTCTGTTTTGTTTTGGATTTTATTTATTTTTTAACATTTTTTACTATTGTTCAAGTACAGTTTTCGGCCTTTTTCCTACACCTGTCCCCACTACCCCAGCCCTCCTTACCTCCTTCCCCTATTTCCACACTCCCCTTGTTATTGTCCATGTAACATTATTGTCCATAATCTTTTATAATTGTTCCCATAAACCCTTCAACCTTTTTCCCCATTATCCCCTCCCCTCTCCCCTCAGGTCACCATCAGCCTGTTCTCAATGTCAATGTCTTTGGTTATATTTTTAACTGGAACCTAATCAACATAACAAACAAGCAAGCAAAATATAACCAAAGACATTGTAGTGGTTTTTGACTTCTTCTATTCTGCTTTACTTCATATGTAAATACATTCAATGATGCATTCACCTACCAGAGTCATAGCACAGTAAGATTGCATCTCACAAGTTTCAGGCTCTCAAGAACAATGATGGCCAGCAAAAAACACATGCTGACTAGTGTGCCCTCCTCCTCAGTGCCCACTCCACCCCACTATTACATCAGTGAACAGCTGTCCTGGATCTCTACCTTTGCCCGTGGCAGGCTACACCAGAAACTTTAGGTGGGCAAAAAGCACAATATCTACTATTTCACATTTAGCTCACCTCACTTGGGGCGTTACATAGACAGGTGTGTAGCAAAGGAGTTTAGAAAAAAAGAGACTAGAACACATGATTTGGGCATAATCAAAAATCGATTTTATCTAAGTAGTGATTCAATCATCCAAATTTACATTTACCCATGACAGTATTTCAATGTAAGCATATGTAACACAGTAGGAAAAAGAGTAAAGAATCAAAGTTGTAAGGTAAATCTCAATGGCTTCCCAAAATCTCTTAGTATGGTTCCACCAGGGAGACTCCGACAGAAAAAATGTTTTTTCTTCTATCTTAGAAAATTCCAAGTTTATTACATAGGCTATCCGAATTGCCTGATATTCCTCTAAGTAATATAATGCTCCTTTAGATTTCTAAAAGAAAAATGAAGTTCATGGCTAATTAGACAACAGCAATTGCCCTTTTAAATCATAGTCCAGAACACAAACCGAGCCTCAACAAATTCAAGAAAATTGAAATCATACCAAGCATTTTCTCTGACCACAAGGGACTGAAATTAGAAACTAACCCCAAAGGAAAAAACCCAAAACACCCAAAATCATGGAGACTGAATGGTATGCTATTAAACAACGAATGGGTCAAGATTGAAATTAGGGAAGAAATCAAAAAGTTTCTGGAAACAAATGAAAATGAACTCACAACAACCCAAAACTTATGGGACACGGCCAAGGCAGTCCTGAGAGGGAAGTTCATAGCAATACAGGCTTACCTAAAGAAAATAGAAACATTTCAAACAAACAACCTAACCCGACGCCTGCAAGAACTCGAAGAACAACAACAAAGACAGCCCAGAGCAAGTACAAGGAAGGAAATAACCAAGATCAGAGCAGAATTAAATGACATAGAGACCAAAAGCACAATTATAAGGATCAATGAATCCAAGAGTTGGTTTTTTGAAAAGATAAACAAAATAGACAAGCCTTTAAGTAGGCTCATTAAGAAAAGAAGAGAGAGGACACAAATAAACACAATCAGAAATGAAAGAGGAGAGATTACAACTGATACCACAGAAATAGAAGGGATTGTAAGGAATTACTATGAAGAACTGTATGCCAAGAAATTTGAAAACCTAGGTGAAATGGACAAATTTCTAGAAAAATATAATCTTCCAAAACTCAATGAAGAAGAAGTAGAAAGCCTGAACAGACCAATAACAGCAAATGAAATTGAAGCAGTAATCAAAAAACTCCCATCACACAAAAGCCCCGGACCAGATGGTTTCACAGGAGAATTCTACAAAGCGTTTAAGGAAGAGCTAACCCCTATTCTTCACAGACTATTCCAAAAAATCCAAAATGATGGGAAACTCCCAAACTCTTTTTATGAAGCGAGCATTATCCTAATTCCAAAACCAGAGAGAGACACAACAAAGAAAGAAAATTACAGGCCAATATCACTGATGAACATAGATGCTAAAATCCTCAACAAAATATTGGCAAATCGCATCCAACAATACATCAAAAAGATCATACACCATGACCAAGTGGGATTCATCCCAGGGATGCAAGGATGGTTCAATATCCGCAAATCAGTAAATGTAATACACCACATAAACAAAAGCAAGGACAAAAACCACATGGTCATATCAATAGACGCGGAAAAAGCTTTTGATAAGGTACAACACCCATTTATGATAAAGGTACTCAGCAAAGTGGGAATAGAGGGAGCATTCCTCAATATAATAAAGGCCATATATGAAAGACCTACAGCCAACATCATACTGAATGGGCAAAAACTGAAAGCTTTTCCACTAAGATCAGGAACAAGACAAGGTTGTCCACTTTCACCACTTCTATTTAATATAGTATTGGAAGTTCTAGCCACAGCAATCAGACAAGAAAAGGAAATAAAAGGCATCCAAATCGGAAAGGAGGAAACAAAACTGTCACTGTTTGCAGATGACATGATAGTGTACATGGAAAATCCTATAGACTCTACCAAAAAACTGCTGGAACTAATAAATGAATTTGGCAAAACAGCGGGATACAAAGTCAATATCCAGAAATCAAAGGCATTTCTGTATACTAACAATGAATCAGCAGAAGCAGAAATCAAGAAAAAAATCCCATTCGATATAGCAAAAAGAAAAATAAAATATCTGGGAATAAATCTAACCAAGGAGGTTAAAGACCTGTATGCAGAAAATTACACAACACTGAAGACAGAAATCAAGGAAGACACAAACAAATGGAGACGTATACCGTGTTCATGGATTGGAAGAATTAACATCATCAAAATGTCCATACTACCCAAAGCAATTTACAGATTCAATGCAATACCTATTAAAGTACCAATGGCATATTTCACAGACATAGAACAAACACTTCAAAAATTTATCTGGAACCATAAAAGACCCCGAATAGCAGCTGCAATGTTAAGAAAGAAGAACAAAGTAGGAGGGATCACAATACCTGATATCAAACTGTATTACAAGGCCACTGTAATCAAAACAGCCTGGTACTGGCATAAAAACAGGCACATAGACCAATGGAACAGAATAGAGAACCCAGAAATAAACCCAAATCTCTACAGTCAATTAATATTCGACAAAGGGGGCAGTATCATAAAATGGGGTAAAGATAGCCTCTTCAACAAATGGTGTTGGGAGAACTGGACAGCTACATGCAAAAAAATGAAACTCGAGCACCAACTTACATCATACACCAAAATAAATTCAAGGTGGATAAAAGACTTAAATATAAGCCATGACACCATTAAAGTCCTAGAGGAGAACATTGGCAGGAAAATCTCAGATATTTCACGCAGCAACATTTTTACTGATATGTCCCCTAGAGCAAGGACTATAAAGGAAAGAATAAACAAATGGGATCTCATCAAAATAAAAAGCTTCTGCGCAGCTAAAGAAAACAGCATTAAAATAAAAAGACAACCAACTGTATGGGAAAACATATTTGCCAATGATACCTCAGACAAAGGTTTAATCTCCAAAATATACAAAGAACTCACACGACTTCACTCTAAGAAGACAACTAACCCAATTAAAAAATGGGGAAAGGACTTGAACAGACACTTCTGCAAGGAGGACATACAGAGGATCCAGAGACACATGAAAAGATGCTCAATATCACTAGCTATCAGAGAGATGCAAATTAAAACTACAATGAGATACCACTTTACACCGGTGAGAATGGCTATCATAAACAAAGCAATAAACAACAAATGTTGGAGAGGGTGTGGGGAAAAGGGGACTCTGGTCCACTGTTGGTGGGATTGCAGACTGGTACAACCATTATGGAAAACAGTATGGAATTTTCTCAGAAAACTAAAATTGGACTTGCCTTTTGACCCAGCAATTCCACTGCTGGGATTGTATCCTAAGAACCCTAAAACACCAATCCCAAAGAACCTATGCACCCCAATGTTCATAGCAGCACAATTTACAATAGCCAAGAGTTGGAAGCAACCTAGGTGCCCGTCAGTAAATGAATGGATCAAAAAACTATGGTACATATACACAATGGAATTTTATGCTGCAGAAAGAAAGAAGGAGCTCCTACCTTTTGCAACATCATGGATGGAACTGGAAAGCATTATGCTGAGTGAAATAAGCCAGGTGTTGAAGGACAAATACCATATGATCTCACCTTTAACAGGAAGCTAAACAACAAAACAAACAAGCAAGCAAAATATAACCAAAGACACTGAAATAGAGAACAGGCTGACAGTTACCAGAGGGGAGAGGGGAGGGAATTTCAGGGGGAATAAGGGAGGGATTTAGAAGAACCTATATAAAGGATACATGGACAACAACTGAGAAGGGTGGAAATGGGAGGGAGGGGGGAGCATGGGGGGTGGGATGGGATGGGAGTAATAGACAGAAAACTGTACTTGAAAAATAATTAAATTTAAATAAATAAATAAATAAATAAATAATGCATTATAAGTAAACTTTAAAGAAAAAGATAAAACAAAAATAAACTTTATATATTCTTCATTTCTAATTTTGTAACTTACCTTCAGTTTCTTCAATTAAATCCAAAACAAAGCAATGGGCTTATACAATAGACTTTTTAAAAACTTATAGCACTTTAAGAATATTTTACCTTTGCAGTCACAAATATAAATATACACTACTTAAAAAATCTGAAGTTACACATACTCTGTATATGTGTACAGATATACATAATACATGTAATCACGAAGATTCTTTCTGGACAAGTCTTCAGTCTAAATATATTCTACTCTGAAAAAAATGTTGTAATTCAAAATCACATGAAAATTTTCAATACTGAAACTTTGGGTTAATTTAATAAAGAAAACTAAATTTTACATCAAAGTAAAAAGTATTTGCACAGCAAAGGAAACCATCAACAAAAAGAAAAGACAATGCACTGAATGGGAGAACATATTTGCCAATACATTTGATAAAATATCCAAAATTTATGAAGAACTTACAAAACACCACCAAAAAACCATACAATTTGATTAAAACATGAGCAAAACACCTGAATAGTCACTTCTCCTAAGAGGACGTACAGATGGCCAACAGGCATATGAAAAGATGCCCAATGTCACTAATCATCAGAGAAATGCAAATTAAGACAATGAGCTATCACCACACACCTGTCAGAATAGAATGGCTATCATCAATAAATCAGTAAACGAGTGTTGACAAGCATGCGGAGAAAAGGGAAACCTGGTGCCCTGCTGGTAGGAATGCAGACTAGTGCAGCCACTCTGGAAAGCAGTATGGAATTCCCTCGAAAAGCTAAGAATGAAACTGTCTTATGAACCAGCAATTCTACTTCTCAGAATTTATCCAAAGAAACCTGAAACACTAATTTGAAAGAATATGCACACCCCTATGTTCATTGCAGCGTCATTTACAATAGTCAAGATCTGGAAGCAGCCCAAGTGTCCATCAACAGATAAGTGGATTAAAAAAGCTATGGTACATTTTTACAGTGGAATATTACTCCACCATAAAAAGGAAAGAAATCTTACCCTTAGTGACAGCAGGGATGAACATGGAGAGCATCATGCTAAGTGAAATAAGCCAGTCAGTGAAAGACAAGTACCATTTTATTTCACTCATATGTGGAATCTAATGAACTAATAAGCAAAACAGAAACAGACTCATAGACGGCTAGCTGACAGCTGCTGGTGGGGAGGGTAAAGGAGGGTGAAAGGGTGAAACAAACAAAAAAGAGAGACAGAAAACTCATGGACATAGACAACAGTGTGGTGACTGCCAGGGGAAGGGATAGAGGGAAGCAAAGAAGGGTATAGCAGGGATAAATGGAGATGGTCACAGACTGACTTGGTGTGGTGAATGCACAAGTGTACAGATGATGTGTTATAGAACTGTACACCTGAAACCTGTTATGATTTTGTTAACCAGTGTCATCCCAATAAATTCAATAAAAAGGAAAAAAACAGAAAAAAAAAGAAGAAAAATCATAGTCCAGAACTCAGTGTGCCCTGCTCATCAAGGAGTGGAGTTCAGTGTGCCCACAAGATCGCCCTGTTAATGATGGTGTAACAAGTTATAAAGTCATCACTTGGTTTTGATGCTAAGCCTAGCAAAGGTTGTAATCTAGTGCCTACATTCCAGCTTCTTTGCTATGATCCCTGAAAAATGCATTGAGGCCCAGAAGACTAAGAGAGTAAATTACTGAGTTTGGCACAAATTGATTATAATCTAGGGTGGTGGCTTGGTTTGGAATATGAAATGACTAAAGAGATGATCAGCAAGCTAGCAGAGAGCTAAATTGTTGTCAGCAATACCAGATTTAATATCAATTCACTTGAATTCTGCTGACTTCTGAGGTCAGTTTCCTAGCATATCCATTTTTGTCCTAAAATGAGCACAAGCAGAGAGAAGATGTTACCTCTCTTCGTAAATTGTTCATATTACCTGGTGATCATTTGATTCCTTAGTACTTGGAACATCTATGGAATGACAGAGACCTGAGAGCCAAGGCCTGGGTGTTCCTAACATGCATTTGATGCAGAAAGTGGGGAAAACATGATGGAAATATCCTCTGTGTGTTAAAAACAAATAAAGAGTAATGTTCACTAGAAAACTTGAAATAGCTCTGGCTGCTGAGGCTCAGTGGATCGAGTGCCAACCTGAGATTCAAAGGGTTACCAGTTCAATTCCCAGTCAGGGCACATTCCTGGTTTGTGGACCAAGTCCCCAGTAGGGGGCACATGACAGGCAACCATACCTTGATGTTTTTCTCCCTCCATTCCTCTCTCTAAAAATAAATAAATAAATAAAATATTTTTTAAAAACTAAAAACAAAAGTAGATATCTATTTGAGTTTCTCAAAAGCTAATTTTCCTGACTCATGGAGGCATCGTTCTCAGTGCGTTCTGCCAAAGCCTTCAACCCCAAACAAATATGACCTTCTTTTTGTGATCCTCTCCCGAGTACCTGCTAGCAAACTCAGCCACCTGTGCCTCTGGACCCCCCAAACCATCATCCGTCTTTCTAACATTTACTCCACCATGATACACTTGAGTGTCTGCCTCCCAATGTGCTTAAATATGCAATGAGTTTGCAAACTTGTAAATGGTTTTGTAAAGAATAGGTAGAGTGTCAGGACCGTCTTGGTTTTCACAGTGAAGCAGGAACTCTGCCACCTGAGCCAAATGAAAGCCCTGTGGCTCGAGGTGTGTCTTCCTGGGCCATACAAAAGCAGGGCCGCACTTTGGTTTCTGGCCCATGTGCTTCAGGTGGCAGTGGTTTTCTCATCACACTGACATTTATTACAACTGGTGTCAACTGCCACCTTATAAATAAAATATAAGCTTCATGTTGAGCCAACTGCAGAGACATAATAACCTCATTTGTTCAGAAGAACTACCCAAGTCACAGTTAGTTCTTGAACTGCTTGCTTTAAGAAATTAGGTGCCAAATAATGGGCTCGTTAAATAGAAAATGTCAAAAACAGATTTCTAATATGACTAACAGGTGATCACTGAAATAAAGGCAAATATTTGAACCCAATGGAATGCTAATCCAGTATAAATATGCTTATGCTAGCAAATGCAATCTGGATGAAAGGCACACCATATTTTAAAACAGTTATCTCATAGAAATATGCTTTTCTAGAAAATGGTAAAATTAAGGTGGACATTTTTAAAAGGGTAATCTGTGCATATTTTTACATATAACATGTGAAATTCCATCTAATTTAAATTGATTTTAAATCTCAGTCGTACTTCAGGCTTACAGTGTTTTGATCAATAACTATTAAACTTAACCCATAAAAATTAAAAAGGAGAATTGCTTTAATTTCCAATATTTACAGAGATCTCTGGAAGATGTTTTGGTTGGGTTTAAGGAAATAATGCATGTAGAAATAGCAACCCAGTGGTTAAAGTAAAAGGTTTGGAGTTTGGCAGATATAAGCTAAAATTCTAGTTCCAACACTTACTAGCTCTAAGAGTTTAGATGTTATTTAACCTTTCTAAACCATCTTTTTTATCTGTAAAATAGAAGTAAAAACACCTAATTCATGGGGTTATTTTCAGAATTAAATTAGGTATCATTTGTAAAACACTTCCCCTAGAGCTGGGTCCACAGCCAGTGCCAAGTAAATGGGGGTTTTTCTATTAGAGCTTCGATTGCTTTGCATACGAACATTCCATGAACTCTTACTGAAAGGTTTTCCCAGATTCTTGTTGTATTCTGTGCACTGAAACCCTAGAAGCATAATGTGTTCTCATGTGTTGCAATTTCTCCTACTTCCTTTATCAAAATTAACGTAATTCGTCTTCTGCCACCACACTAAAATTTTTCATATTTAAACATGCTTCTTCTACATAGTTCTTTTCTTCCCACCAATTAATAGTAGTATTACAGTTCTTTAACAATGAAGGGACTTGATTCTATTAATTTCCTAAATTTCTTTCAAGAAACTTCATGTCCCCCAGAACTCTCAGCATTCCTAAAATAGCTATTTACTGATTATATGCTATCTACTATGAATTTATTCAAACCATTTCAGACAGAAGCTGCCTGAGGAAGTAAAGTAACTTATTCCAGGATGATGCTGAGTTATCTTGACATTGAGTTCAACTTCAAGTAGAAATTCCGTTAGACTTTTTGGAGGCACAATGTTCTTCATTCCATAATCCAAAATATCTCTAGGGAGCTTTCTCATCTGCCCAGTTCCCATTAAGAACTACTTTGAACCCCAGTCAGCCTGCATAATCTAATGTTTTGGAAAAAATAGTTTGTTCTTTGTTCTGGAAGACTGTTCTTATTTTTTCACATTTAATATGAAAAAAATTGTCAAAGGCCCCCAAAATTGAGCAAAGCACTGAATAAAATGGACTGCTTTCCTGGTGGACTCCTCCCTCCTTTTGCTCTTGGTTCACGCTCACCGAAAAAGCAGTCAGAATCCCTCCCTGTGTTGTGAGCCAGGTTCACCTCTTTATGAAAGCACTTTTGCTACCTAGCCTCAGACATGCAGTTGCCAATCTAAAAATAATAATCATCTTCAATGGAGTGAATATTTCTGACCCCTGGGGAGGAAAAGAAAGCTCCTGCTACCTTGGTAGGTGCGAACAAGTGTTGGGATGTGATCAAAGAGCACCGCTGCCCGGGGTGCTATACAGACGGTCTCTACCAGCGGCCACCGCTGTCATCCCACTGGGTGGGGTGGGGTGGGGTGGGGGTTCAGTGCAACCAGCTAAAGAGCATTATTTCCTGTTATTGAAGTGATTGAGGTGACATTGGTTCATTGGATCATGTAGGTTTCGAGTGTACAAATCTAGGATACATGGTCTGTATATTGCATTGTGTGACCACCCCCCAAAGTTAATTCATCTTCTGTCGCCAAATATGTGCCCCTCTTTACCTGTTACTAGCCCCCTCCCCCTTCCCTTGGGTAACCACCGTACTGTTCTCTGACTCTGTGAGTTTCAGTTTTATATCCCACATGTGAGTGAAATCATATGGTTCTTAACACTGCCTCACTTATTTTGCTTAGCACAATATTCTCCACTCCATCCATGTGGTCACAAATGGCAGTATTTCATCTTCTCTCATGGAGCAGTGCTCCATTGCATACATGTGCCAAATCTTCTTTATCCAGTCCTCTATCGAAGAACACTTTGGTTGTATCTATGTCTTGGCCATGCGAATAATGCTGCAATGAATAGAGGGGTGCATATACATCTGTGAATAAATGTTTTTGAGGTTTTTTCAGGTAGATACTCAGAAGAGGGATTGCTGGGTCATATGATAATTCTATTTCTTAATTTTTTAAGGAAGCACCATACTATTTCTAGTCTACATTCCCACTAGCAGTGAGTGAGGGTTCCTTTTTCTCCACATCTCCGACACTTATTACCTGTCTTAGTAATAATAGCCATTCTAACATGTGGGAGGTAGTGTCTCGCTGCAATTTTGATTTGCACTCCCCTAATAGCTAGTGAGGTTGAGCATCTTTTCATATATCTATTGGCAATTAGTATGTCTTCTTGGGAGAACTGTTTGTTTGGGTCCTCTGCTCATTTTTAAATTGGATTGTTTGTTTGAGGTTGTTATATGAATTCTTTTTTTTAATGTTTTATTTATATTTTTATTTATCTTAAGAGGGGAAGGGAAGGGGGAAGGGAAGGAGAGAGGGAGAGAAATATCAATGTATGGTTGTCTCTCGTGCGTCCCCTGCCGGGAACCGGGAACTGGCCTGCAACCCAAGCATGTGCCCTGACTGGGAATCAAACCCCGATCGTGTGGTTCGCAGGCCCGCGCTCAATCCACTGAGCTACACTAGCCAGGGCTGAATTCTTTACATATTTTATATATTAACCCCTTTTCAGAACTGTTGTTTGCAATAAAGACTGTTCTTGCCACTTCTATGTGGGCTTTTCCTAATAAACAAAACTTTCTTAGGCAACTAATTTTCTTCACTTTCACTCTTCAGAACAGTTCTCAGCCTCCTGTACTCGCTTGTTTTGAAAAAGTAACAGCAAAGATACAGCAAGGAGTGAAAGTTATTGAGATTTCACTGGGGATCCAAGCAGGAAGAGGCAGCAAACTATGGGGTCTCACACAAATCATTTCCTCTTTCCTGACATTCTTTTGTTAAAAGCTCTGATGAGTAACCGGGGGCGGGGACAGGGGTGGAGAAGAACTCTGAAGACATTTTCAGCTCTGGCATTTTCTTTTTCTTTTTTTTTAACTCTATAGCTATTTCACTCTAAAGATCTCAAGCACACTGTCATTGGTACTTGCTATGTTTAAACCACCACGCACACGTACATACACACACACACCAAGGTCAAACCTGTTCATGAACTGCCAAGCCTCTGCTCAAGGTGAAGGTGCCTTCATGACTGGTGGACTGTCCCTGTACGAAGTCAGAGCCCTGGTGGTAACAGGTTAACAGACCAGGGGCAAGGATGCAGGGATCGCCATCCCAGAGCCTACAGCGTGGACTCCCAGACATGGGTAAGCTCCTACTTCATCCATTACCCTGTCCAGGGGTGCCCTCAGGATGCTAAACATCATAGTATTCAATGCTAAACATCAAAAGAAACGCTGGACTGTCACATCCAGGGAGCAAATGTTTTACATGAGCTTATCCTGGTACCAATTTAACTTTTCTCTGAATTTCAGGAACAAGGGCGTGGGGCTGACATCAGACCGCTGTGTTAGATGGGATTCATCCAGTTCTTACTCCTACGCCCCATTACCAGGTCCAAGGACACCAGGCTTGGCACATGTGAGTTATCGGCTAGACAGACTGCACTAAACAAAGAAATCTCCCTAATTAAAAATTATTGTAAAAAATTAAATGCTGCACTACAACTCTGAAATCTGTATTACTGTGCCCTGAACTGCAGAGAATTTGAGAGTGGGCAGGGAGGGGAACCCCGGTTGTTTATAGCGTTTCTATGGCTCATTTCTTCCGGAGGACCCAGGATGCCAGGAGCTCTGTCGTGTCGTAGTTATTTGTATGCGGCTCTTATTTTTTTCTTTTTTCTTTTGCAATCTCTTCCTTTCATCTCTTCAATAAAAACCAGCCAAGGAAAGTAAGCAGAAACAAAAGGTTGTTTTGTTTTTGTTTTCTTTTAAACTAGGATTCTGAAAGGAAGAGAGTAAAATGTACAAGTTTAAGAAGAATATTTTCCCTCTTCAAATAAAAAATATATTTTTTAAAAATAAGAAAAATGGCCAAGGGATGGTTAGATTTAGTTCTGGGTATATGGACAGCACCTTCTTGAGGGGCTGATTTTCACAACCTATTCCCAACAAGTTGTCTTTTTAAAAATCTTTCTCCTTTCCAGCTTGCTAATTACAATCCCAGTCTTTGCTGTTCTGCCTATTTCCTTGGATTTGTTTAAGTCTCATGATAGAGGGAAAAACGAGTAAAAATCTGCATACTTATCCTCACGAAGCCTACTATGTGCAAAGAGCTGGGTCAGCGAGGCTCCCATACACAAAGTAGGCAGGCATTGAACAGTAAGTAACAAGGTCATTAGTTTCACTAAGAATTCAGGGAACAGAGAAATCCACAATATTTGATCTGTTATATAGATATTGGTAAAGTCCTGGAGAACATTACGCTAAGTGAAATAAACTAATCAGAGAAAAACAAGTATCATATAATTTCACTCATATGTGCAATCTAATGAACAAACTGAACTAACAAGGAAAATACAGACAGACTCATAGATGAAGTGCAGGCTCACAGCTAAGGGGAGGGCTGTGGAGTGAAGGGATCAAGTGAAAACAAAGGAAGGAAAAGAACTCATGGACACGGACAATGGTGTGGTGATTGTGGTGGGACAGGCATGGGTGGAGATGGCAGAGGGTATGGGGGAATAAATTGTAACAGAAAAACAAATAAATAAACAGAATTTGCTGTGTTCCTACTCTTGGCGTGAAATGCATAACTCAGGGCCTAGAGGAGCAGTTTCAGCAGTGCATGCAAAATGGCTAAAAACAGGGCAAACAAAGATCAAGGAACCAAAGCAAAAGCCCGGGGTGCTGTGAGGACACCGGAAGGAGGCAAAGGCAGTGTGAGCCAGAGAACAGACAGGGTACAATGGAGTCCTTACAGGAGACTGGCCTAATAAACCAGCATTTCTAACTCGTGAGAAACCACTTCCTTCCACCATCCAAGAAGAAGGCCACCTCCCCCAAAAGATGGCTCTCCAGTCCTCATCACAGCCATGGGGCAATGTCCTCCTCTAGGAACAGTGTGACTGTCCTCTTCAGGTCCCATTTCCTGTCTCAGATGTGGTAGCACTAACAGCTAGTCATGGAGTGAGCTGGACACCCTCCTGGCTGGGTGACCTTGGGCGACGACAGCCCGCAAAACCAAGTTGCCTCAACAACCTTCCAGATCTGCGGAGGCAGATGGACAGAAGGGTGCTGGAGCTGTTTCTGGCCGAGGCCCATTCAGGACTTCCCACCAAGCTTCCCTTTGGACTGTGTTTAGCATTCCTAAACAAAGGGTGCAAGGGGAGTGCCCCGCTGGAGGGCAAAACTGACAAAGCCACCCCCCCAACTCCCCCATTCCCCTGCGGCACATCCCCAAATTGGCCCAGTGTGTGAGAATGTGGCCTGGCTGGCTGTGCCAAGTCCTCTCTCCCAGGAGGTGGCAATAAAGTATGTGCCAGACCATGGCATGTGGGGTCCTCTTGGGTTTCATCTCCGAATTAAGGAAACAGCCAAGTTTCCTTGCGTTGCCCACTGTGCATTTTTCAATCTAATGACATTCTTTCAGTGTTACCTACATGCTCACAAACGGAGGCCTGGGTTCAGCATTCTGTAGAGTCTGCTTACTGATGGTCACGGGCTTCGGGCTGACAACCCATCCCTCAAACCTACATCAGTGTTGGACAGCAGACTAGGGGAGTTGTGCCTTACTGTGACGGCTTCCAAAGTACAGGCAGATGGCCACCTATACAAGAATCCCTCAAGTTCTTGTTTGAAAAGCAGGTTCTCAGGTCCCATCCCAGACCACTAAGATCTGAAATGCCTTGAGGTGGGGCTCAAGAATTGGCATTTTTAACGAAATTCTCAAGTGATTTGCACACCCTTAAACTTTAAAATATGGCTAGTTAGCTTAACAGTCAAATCAATTTACAAAATATCAATCGCCACCATATGTACTAACTATTGGTATTTGCTTTCTCATAGCGATGATGGAACAATGAGAGAGACAGAGAGAGAGAGAGAGAGAGAGCAATGTTGAGATTATTTTGATGATGGGACGTAAACAGGCAAGTGCACTAATGGATGGAAGAGCTGAAATGGGGCAAAGAGAAACTGAAAGGGAAGGTGCCCGTAGTAGTTCCTGGCAGTCCCTGCGACAAATATCCACAAACTGGGAGACTTTAAACGACACAGACTTATTCTCTCATGGTTGCAGAAGCCAAAAGACCCAAATCGCGGTGCTGGCGGGCCCACACTCCCTCCCAAGGTGCCGGAGCAGAGTCCTTCTCTGGGTCCTCGAGCTTCTCGTGTCTCTAGGCAATCGCCAGGACAGCCGCACCTCTCCATCCTCCGCCTCACAGCCAAGCCCTCTCCTCTGGGGGCCTTCTCACTGCCTTTCCTTTAAGGAGACATGCGATTGCATTTTGGGTTCAACTGAATAATCCAGGATGAGCAAGCTCCTCCTCTCAAGATCCTTAACTTAATTACATCCGCAGGGGGTTCTTGAATCGTAGATGAGACCCCGGTGCCAACCCAGGTTGCAATTTAAATTGGTAGAAAGTCGACGTCTATGTTCTGCCTTTTGTTAGCGTGCTTCTGCATTCCACATGCAGCTGGGGACGTTCAGCTCCTCCCCAGGTCTGTGATGATGTGGTCAAAGGGAAATTTACCAGCTGGAAAGGGTAAGCGCAACTAATCAGATGTTGCGTTATTAGCTTGAGTAGGAAGAGTTCTGGAAATGTGATGGTCACATAGTAACAAAACATCTGCCGGTGCACCAACCATGTCCCTCGTCCTTGGAGAGGCCTGGGAGAGAGGGCACCTAAAATGCAAAGGTCAATCTTTTTCCTCGCCAAATCCTCCAGCCTTGGAAAGCCTACTCCACACTAAAGCGTGCCCAAATCATGTGAGCCAAGCAGTAAAATCTCACTGTGCAAATCATCTGTCCTACTAGCAATGAATCAGTAACATTTGGCATAAATTACCTTTGAGTAGGGTAAATTGCTTCCTAAGTGTAGGAAGCCACAATCTAGTTTCTGTCTAAGATACAAGGAACTTTAGAGAGTGCCTCTTAAGTATTTTGTTTCCAAAAACCTTTGCAATGCACAGGAAGTCACCACAAGATACACATGAAAAGTCACGTATTGTCATAGCATGTCACATGTGACTCACTCATACTAAACAGTGCACAGCCTGAAATAGAGCTGCTTCAAGTTAAATGTCACGAGACAGAATTTGCTATCTATTGGACGGTAGACCAGATTTTGTTCTTCATGAGTTAGTCTAAAGGAAGGGAGAATCCTGTGCTCACGGGATCCTGCTGAGATGGTGAAACATCTTCCGGAACTTTCTGGAAACTTTTGGGTTCTGACCCTTACCGGGAACTTTCTGTGTGTGAGCACTGGACATTGGCAAGTCCTGCTCCTGGCTCATTTCTTCCAGGGCAGGGCATGGGGGCAAGTAGAGCAAACTAGAACCAGCAAAGCCAATCTTGGCAAGTTAGTTTCTTCCTAACCCGGTACAACTGGGAAGTGTTTTTAATTATTTTTAAAATTCGATGTGCTCTCCGGAAGACAGGGGCTTCCTGTCTTAATAGGTTGTTATTAACAACCTTAATAACAAACTCTTCATTGGGAAGGAGGGTTGCCTCAGCTTTTACAAGCTGCTTCACTTCATCCCCAGCTCAAGGATGTAGAAGGTGACCCCAATCTCACAGAGGGGAACGAATTCATGGAGGTCCCACAGCCTGCCCAGTTGCACAGGGAGGGGACAGAGCCAGTCCCCTGTGTGCCATTTCCACTCGATCTAAAACCAGACCCAGGCTCGCCTCCCGTGTGACCCCCACTAAAGAGTTCCTTCCCACTGAAGCATCACTTTGAGTTGTACCTCACCTTCTGGTGCTGCCCAGCACGCTTATCTGTCTAGATTAATATTTTCTTTTCAGCCCCTTGGATGTGGATTCAAATTTCCCATTTGTGGCACCTACAGACCATACTGCAGAAACGTAAGCATCTTTGCTTCCTTCCTTAATTGGCTTTATAGCTGACATCTCTAAGTCCTCATCTATGCTCCGGCACACAAACACCACCCTTCCAGGAAATAAGATAAACCATGGGGAAACTGATCATTGTACATTTGAACTGAGTCATCTAAGCCACACCATCATCTCAGAACTTTCAGAGAAAGAGCCATTTTCTTCCAGCACCAGTCAGCTTTAAAAATATACTATATTAATAATAAAGTAAACGTGGCCTTGGGGCCATCACCTCTCCCAGCCTCCCACACTTCCCTGAGCACCCACAGCCTTGAGGTCCAGGTGATCCCGGAGGAATTATCCCCTGCTAACGTCCTTTATGAAAGGACACCAATACTTTCCCATGCCTTACTACCTTGCTGAATTCCTCAGCTACCAGCCTGGTAAATTAATCTCTTGCTAAGCGGTTAATAGCTCATACTGAAATAATTTTTTGTACTTCCCCAGAGAAAAATATCTTCAAGTTAAGCTTTGCAAAACAATCTCTCAGTGTGGAATTGTAGTTACAGGGGCCAGCCAGTGAAGGTGGTGCTTTCGACAAAACTGTCCCAGAATCACGGGATTTTACTGCTCAAACCTTAGAAATAACAAGCGCTTTGGGCTCTCCCTGCAGCCCTTTGTTTTATGGTTAGGAATGGAAAGGAAGGGGAAATTTAGCCCAAAGCAGCCAGCATGCAACCCAGGTCTTCATTTAGGGACTTTTGATGAACAATTCCTCCTAAATTATGTCAAGTCAGTAGCTGTTTATTTCCACTTCTGACAAGTATTCAAATATCTTAACTAAAATTGATACTTTCTTGCTTGTTTGTTTGTTTTTTTCATAGTACTAAGCACCAAAGGGGTATTTAGATGACACAGTCTTTCCATGGGAATTTTCAAGGCGTCCTATTTCAACATTAAAAAATAAAATCTGCGTGTAAACACAAAACATAAACTTGTATTCTCCCTGTTTCCTTTTGTTAAGATAGAAGGCTTCCTGAACATGCATCAAGCCATTTTAAAAGCCACCAAAATCGGCCCAGCTCAGTCCCTGCTCATGGAGCCAGCGCAGTGGCCCAGCACTTCTTACTGTTTGGTCTGCAGGAGTGTGACGCAGCTATTGGGAGAGCTTTCATCTGCTGTCATGTAACCAGGAGACATACTCTTCCTCAGTTAGGATTCCTGCTGCCAGCTTCCCAAGTCCCCCACAAAGTCTTTTGTGACACTGTCCTAGTAAGTGATGAGTGCTGCAAAAAAAACAAAACCCAGGGCAATGAGGAGGGGAAACTGGTAAGAATTTGGAGTCTGAATTAAGATCTGGAAAAGAGAACGCTAGAAGTAGATAGAGATAAGAGCCAGGCAGGTAGTAGAGAAAACCAGAGATGGTGTGAACATACCCAGACTCTGCTATTCCAGTGAAGAAGTAGGGAAGCCTGAGGACGTTCTTAGAAAAGGGCTGAGGTTGGCCAAGCTGAAGGGACCAGTGGCTTGAAACCGGAGTCTCTGCTGTTTGGGGTCAGCCTAGAAGAACCTAGCAGTCCTCTTCCCTGCCCCTCCTCCTATCCAGTCCCCATTCTTAACCCCAGTGAGACAAAGAAGGAGCCCCCTTCAGGTAACACCTCTCCCCATCTTACAAGACTCAACGGAGAGCAATTGACTGCTTACAAGTACTTTCTGGAGTCACCCACTTTAACACGCTCTCTGGAAGGGATCAGTTCCAGTCCAGGGAGGGGAAGATGCCACCTCTTTTCTGATCTTCTCTGAGCTCCTTCCCCTAAGGGATTGCTCAACCCTGAACTAGCGGATACTTGTAGATTGGGAAAGAAGGGAGCTTACTGAGAAAACGCAACCACCCTACGTGCCCTGCTCTACTGGCCTTCTCTATCCCAATTTCCTCCTCCTTTTTATAAGTAAAAGAAAGCAACCTAATTCTTGAAAAAGATGATTCGGGGAATGACTCAGGTTGAAATATTTCAATCTATTTTATATTTATCACATGATTTATTATACCCATATTAAAGTAGTCATTTATGCTTGGAATCAAACTGAAAAACAAAGACCATAGACACACAAATGAGGCCTATGGTTCTGATCCCAAGTTTGGTTAAATAACCAGGTATTCCATTTGAAGCTACCTCCAAACACAATACCCCAAATCCTAACAACCTTCTGAAAGTTCCACAACACCCTTTGCTACACTCAAATTACTGCTGTTAGTTTTATTTAAACAAGCTGCATGTGCTCAGAACCACTGTGGGAAAATAAAATAATTTTCAGGGCTACACAGTCAATGCTTGGTTTTGTTTAAAAATAATTTGGAATCTGTAGTTGATAATACAAATGAGAAAGTAAGAAATTAACAAATGCACACCCTTCTTTAAAAAATCCCTATAAAATCTAATCAGGGTCACTTGTTTTGAAAGCAGAGACTGATTAAAAGAAAACCAAACAGAAACTTAAAAAATGGAAAATACCCTAAAAATTCTTATTAAAAAAATGAGTCAGCCTCTCCCAGAATGACTTTTTCAGACAAATTCTTCATCTTGGTGACAGGCCTGCAGTTTTATCAAAGGGTACTGGTAATAAAATACAGTCTTTTTTTTTTTCAATTCAACTAAAGTCCATGAAAGGATCTTAAGGCAATTCATGGGAAATATTTAAAAATAACAAATATCAAAAAAACATTTACAGTCTTTGTTATAATGATTCGACACATACAGAGTAGTAATACCTGAACACCAAACTCCAGTGTGTGTTTCTGTCAAGGTCAGCTTCGTGAAAACAGACCCTGGGTCACGCAACACCACCAGAAGGACAGAGTTATCACAGCACTGTGGACTCTTGAACTTAACATGAAGATCCATCCTAAGACCCCAGACACCAAGTGAAACCGCTTGATCAGAGGTTGCATGTGCACTCAGATAACATGTTGTAACAGCCTTTGTGAAGTATGAAATCATCCATCAGCCCAGAGCCGATCAAGGGCTCAGTGGCTGCTCTTCTGCACCGGGATTCCAAGTGCGGTGCAAGGTCATGACTTCATGGCCCTGCAGTACCAGGGGAGAGTCCTAGGTTGCTGATGGGGGTCAGAGGAATGGGGCATTCTTCAGGTGCCCAGGAAATTGTCTGAGTTGGAAATTATGGGCAGGGACTGGAAAGTGTCCAGGAAGCAGTGATGGTAGGGTGATGGTCACCCCCCCCCCACCTCCCAACCTCACTCTTAGGAGCTGAAAAACAAATAGGCGGCTTACGGTTGGTTTCTTTTGACTTGAACAGGTGTTGGGCTGGCCTTTTCAAGTCGCACCTTGGAGGAAGAAGATGGGACTGAAACCCCATCAGTGAAAAGGAGAAATTCTGTGACACGAGCATCTCCCTCCTAAATCCTCCTCTTCCACCAACACATGTGGGGTGAATTCTGCCCTGTGCAGCAGGTGGGAAGACATGAAAGAACTTGACCTCTACAGCAGGTGAGAGACAAGACCAGAGACTTCACATGAGAGGAAAGCACCACCGGTCCATGGCAATTCCCAGGGTGGGTCCGTCTGCAGCACGCAGTGAACAGGGCAGCAGGGAAGCTTCCAGCAGCACAGCAGGCATTGAGAGTGAGCGGGTGCTCACGGCTCTGACCCCTGGGGCAGAGCATCACGAGGGAGGTGCTTCCCAAACCTCCCTGGAAGGAGGGAGGGAGAAAGTGAGGAAGACGGAATGATGGAGGGAGAGGGAGAAATTTATGAACTAACAGAGTGAAATACACATGAGTTCCGAGGGTACATGAATTTGTTAGAGCTGCCCTAACAGAATACCACAGACTGTGGACCCTAGAAGTCCAAGATCAAGGTGTTGGCATGTTTGACTTTTTCTCAGGCCTCTTTTTTTGCCTCTCAGATGTCTCCCCTCAGTTGTCCTCTCAACATGTCCTCACATGGTCTTTCCTCTGTGCGTGCACAGCCCTGGTGTCTCTGTGTCCAAGTTTCCTCTTCTCACGGGGCATCAGTTGGACTAGATTAAGGCTCACATGAAGGGTCTCACATTAACTTAATCACCTTTTTAACAGCCCTGTCTCAAATACAGCCACATGCCGAGGTACCAGGGCCAGGGTTTTAACACATGGATTTGGGGGGAATATTCAGGCCATGACAGAAGGGAACAGCACTTTCGCCGCAAGCCAGCCCTGCCTCTTCTCCCCTTGCACCCAAAGCTTGACTGGCAGGACAGATTCTCAGAGATGAGGCTCTGGCAGGGGCCCAGACCCTCAGGTGAGATGAGCAGTGAAGGCCTGAAGTCTCTCCAGCTCTCCCTACAGGACACCCTGCTGACTCAGTAGTCAGAGTCCCAACAACCAAGAATAACCAAGGTGGTCACAGAGGGTCAGATTTCCTGGGGCCCAAGAATCCTGTATCTCTGGGAGTGTCTTTATTCCCCAATTGGGGAAGGAGTCAAAATGAGAGAAAGTTAATCTCCATTCAGGGGTAATTTGAAGGGATTTGTCAGGACCAGGAAAATGTAATTGTCGAAACATACAAAAAAAAGAAACGAATTGTCTCACACTGCTGCTTGGAGCTCGCCTGATGCCATGCTAAAGTCAGAAGGAATATCAGACCCTTAAAAAAAAAAACCACCCTGTCCTTCTCCTAGAGCTCTTATAGAACACTTGTTTTCATCATGCTGTTCTAAATGGCTTTACATGAAAAGGCCTGGCAGGAAATCCCCTATCTTGCTGCAGATTTCAAGGCTTCCCACTTTCGGTTGTGCTCCAGTTCGGGGGGATCAGAGTTGTGAGCTGCAACGGTGACCCCACAACCCTGATCAAAAGGGTGCCTCCCTCCCACCACTTTACCTTTCCAAGCTGTTATTTCCACATCTGTAACAAACTTGCTCCTTTCATTTTATGGAGCATTCATGAAGGCCGTAAACACGACTACAGGGCTACTTGTACCTTAGAAGTCTCAGACTGAAAACAAGAAATGTTGCTCCTTATAGTCAACCAGAGACCACTAACAATAGAGACAGAATCAGCAAGAACTTGATGGTGCTGTTCAGCTGCCTCGATTTCTCCCCAGCTTCCACCCAAAAGTTACAAGGTCTGTTTTACTAAGTAGTTACAGTGGCAATGATAATAACAATAGAAGTTTAATGGTCTTCTACTTCTTCTAATGCCATACTTTCAGGGATTAAGTTATACTGCCACTGAAAATGTTTTTTTTTAATAAATTTTAACTCGTGCCAATATCCAAATATCAATAATAGAATAAAGAAGAAAAATCACTTCACTAGTTGCAGAAAAAAAATTGGTAAAATTTCACACCCATTTCAGATTTTAAAAAATTAAACTAGTAAGAAATGATAAAGAACATTATTAATCTGGTTCAGAGCATTGCAAAACATCCTACACCTAACATAATATTAGAGGTGCATTACTTAATGCTTTTCTTCTAAAATTGGGAGTTCCTAATAATGTACTGGGGTTCATTATTAGTGAAAAATAATCAAAAGATAGAGTAATAAAAGACATAAATCATGGAAAACAAAAACTCTAAAGTTTGAGTATGACATGGTTGAAGATGTAGAAAGTTGAAAAATATACAGTAAATTTTAGAATTCATAATCAAAACTTTGAAAGCTGATGGATACAAAGTAAATCAACTACAATTCTATAGACTAGCAACAAAGCTGGAAAATAAGGATTTAAAAATTATATTCAAAATAGCATGAAAGTGAGGCAGGGGACAGTCAGGAAGGAAGACACTCTGCAAGTGCTCCAGGGTGATGATAAAGGACAGTGACACAGGACAGAGACCCTGTTCTAAGACAGTTGTTCCCACTTTCTGGAAAAGCACGGAATTATGGTGAATCATAAATGCGCCTGTGCAGAAGACGCTACATGACCCCCGCTTCATTGTAACAGCCTAAATTAACATTTAGGGACCTCTCTTTCCCAGTGGCCAATCGGGGAAAATCATGGGAGACCACATGCACAGTAGCTTTAAAGTAATACAACTACTTGTACATACACAACAAAACCCTGCCAAAACTAGCCAGGAAATATCCACCCTATAAGAATAGAATCCCTCCAGCCCCTGAGGTCAATCTCTGCTCAGAGTTGGCCCACTCCCATGTTCTGTGGAGTGTACAGTCGCTTAATAAACCTGCTCGCTCTCTCTGCTACAAACTCTGTGTTTGGTTCAATTCTTTGACCACAATCACCAAGAACCTGGTTATCCATGCCTACCTGCAACAAAAATACTATGTATCTAGCAATAAACCTAACAAATCACGTGCAATACCCTGACCTAATGCAAGGTAAGTGACTGTCAATTCCAACTCGTATAAATCAGAACTCTTACTCTTCATTAAGCTTTACTAACAATGTCAAGCAAACAAGCAATCGAGAGGCACCATCAAAGCTGGAAAAGGCCTGAAACAGCCTTTGTGGCTCCCCAAGCCCTTCCTTCCAGCATCAACAGGTCAGGACATTCTCTGGTCCTGACTGATACGACATGAGCTATTGTAGGTCACTTCACACAGTGGGGAAGTTTTAAGTTATGAAAACTTGTCATTTTATAACCTGATAAGTTTCCTAGGTTATGTGACCTTCTGCAAGGAGCCATGCCCCACACATCCATAAATTGTGGATTTGTTTACAATAAGCAATCCTAAACCTGGAACATCCTGCTCCAATTATTCCACACATAAGGACTCTTCTCCTAGCAACTGCCATTATCCTGTTTGCCTGGAGGATTGGTCATTATATTTATAATGAAAATAGATTAGGTCAATTACCCGAGGGAAATCCAGGGTCTGACAGAAGTGGGGCCTGCTTGAGTGTGGTGGGCAGGGCAATAATATGGGTGTGATAATTTATAGTTTAATTTGAACATTTCACCTAACTTGTCACCTGGTCTGCTTGAGTGTGACATTGTTATGCTATAGAATTACATGCCTATGATTTTGCAATAAAAGATTTTGTGATTTAAAAAGGGGGCATTATTTGTGCCAGACCCTGTAAGTAGATCACAGATGAGATGTTTAAAGTCCTTTTAAACATGAAAGACAAAACAGTACAGCTCCTAAAACTTATTATGAGGAAACATCTTTGTGTCTTTGGGACACACAAATATTTCTGAACCAGGACACGGATAGCGCTGTCTGTAAAGGAGACGACTGGCCACACTAATTCTAGGACTTCTGGTCCTGGGAAGACTGCATGAAGGGACAAGAAATGCAACCTACAGAGTGCCAAGTGATGTTTCAATTCTCTAATTGAGAAGGCTTTTGTAGTCAGAATATAGAAAAGACCACTTCAAATAAATAAGAAAAATGCAGTCATTAAGGAAAATGGGGGAGAGATTTCAGTGGGCCCTTCAAAAAAGAGGAAATCCAAACAGACAATAAACATATGAAAAACACTCAGAGAAAAGCAAATTATAACCACTTTCAGATACCAGTGCATGCTGCCCCGAATGGCTGAAAAAGGAAAGACTGTCGATACCAACTTTGGCAGTGTTGGAGCAATAGGAGCATGCTTTCATAGTAGGTGTGAGTATGAACTAGCATAGCCATTTTGAAAAACTCTATGTATGTTTCAGATATTAATTTTAAAAATTAATAAATGCAGAAAATAATATTTTAAAATGTCTTCAATAGGTTGGGGGAAGAAATGTGTTATTGGTTTTGGTATTTGGTATGAAGCTAAATATGACTTATATTAATATGTTACATGGTTACATTTTGATGGTATGTATAGTTGGTATACTAAACTAAAACGCTGAGATCTTTCATTTTTCACATATTTGCTTGATTTATATTTTTTGAGAACACTAATAGCAAGCCTAAATGTTACTTTTACATGATAGTCCCTTAGAAACTAGAAGAAATTCCAATTTGGTTCATATTTCTTGAAGCATTGGATTCAGAATTAAACACATTATTGTATTTGTGTTCTGACAAAGCAGACTAGAATGAAACAAACATTTCTATATAATTAGATAGCATGTTTCCAGTAATGCTAATGTCTCATTAAGTTTTTGGTAATCACGTAGACTTTTATGCTTTCAAATATGCACTGCTTCCAATGAACTAAAACACTTAAATTTTCCCTACACATGTTACAAAGCCACTCTCTCTTCGGTGCATTTTTAACTCACTTGCAGACATTTATGTTTATCAATTTAAAGGAATTTCATTAAATTCAGCACAATGTTCCCATCTCCTTTTAGAATTTATTTTTTTATTTTACAGAAAGTATTCATCACCTAAGAAAACAGTACGGCATGATCTTTGTGTGTGTGGTATGTATTGTGTGGTATGTAATGGGTGTGCATATGTGGATATAAATAGATACAGGTAAACAGAGGCACTGATATGTGTTACCATGAGGATAGATGACGAATTTGAACTCAGAGTCATTTTAAGGTGGTAGAATTATGTATGATTTTTTTCTCACACTTCACCTTGATACACTTTTGTAATATGTACCTAGTGAAGTAGATTCGTGAAATTAATGCCATCTTCTATGCTTCGACATAGAGAAGGCAATTCACATTGGAACTGGTATTGGCAATTCCCATCAGCTCCAGAGAATACTTGTTACAAATGCTAGAGGTGGATGTTAAAAAGGAACCGAAGATTGCTCCAAATTCATTGATAACCACCAGCAAAGACTAGAGATTTTTGGAGAGACAAGACAGGAAGCGTGTGGTGGCTGGATCATCGATAACTTTGAACAGCCTACCGAAGAGTTTATTAGAGAGGTACTTGATTCTAGAGACATAGAGACCAAAATTAAATGGCTTTCAGGAAGAAACCAACCTAAGCTTCATACAGATGGACAGAGACCAGTGTTAATAGTGGAGAGGCTGTACTTAGAGACAAGAAGCTGGGGAGAAGGGCAGCTGGTTAAACACTCACTGCAGGAATCTTCAGCAAGACGATTTGATCAGAATAAAAAGGTGTCAAGGAAATGAAAGTAGATTCAAACAGTATTTCCCTAGTATTTAATAATAAACAGCTTTGACTATTCATCAGTATTAATGTTATATTAATATTAATGTTATTAATATTTAATAGTTGGTGGATTGGGGGATTTTTTAATCAAATAAACTTTAGAAATACATTAAATTCTCCTTTGAAACATTTGAAATGCACTAAAATATATTAAAAACCTGACAAGAACCATGTTTAGCATTTTTTATCACATCATTTTCAAAATTCACTTGATTCCACGGAAAGCCTGTGAAGACCAATAGTACGCTACTGAGTTGGCCAAAAGGTTCCTTTAGTTTTTTCCATGTGATGGCTCTGTAGCACTTAGTTGTCTTTAACTTCACTCGAAACAATTTTGTTAGATTGCATTGTGACAGCCGTCATATCAGCATGCATTTTAAAAAACTTATAAAAATTGGTGAATGTTTGTGTTGTCATTTTAATACTTAAGATGGAAGAAAATACGCAAAATTTTCAGCATATTATGCTTTATTATTTCAGGAAGGTAAAAACACAAGTGAAACATAAAAAAGGATTTGTGCAGTGTGCTGTGGCTGATTAAACACGTAAAAAGTGGTTTCCAAAGCTGCCTGTAGGAGAAGTCTTGCTGAATGATGCCGCGCGGTCAGGTAAACCACCTGAACTCGAGAGCAATCAGATTGAGACATTAATTGAGAGCAATCAGAGTTATGCCACACAGGAGATGGCTGACATACACAAAATATCCAAATCAGTAAAGCTATTGGTGAGAATGAAAAAAGTCTTATCTTACAGAAAAAAATAAACAAACTTTTTGGCCAACCCAGTAATGTTCTATGCACCCAATTTGAAAAATACAGCATTAGAGAAATATTAAGAAAGCAGAAGCAACAAAGCACAGTATTCGATCACCTATGAAGAGAGATGAGGAGAATTAAAGGTAAGATGGTTAGTGCACCCCCTTCTCAACTATAAAAGCAGCCCTATAAATACCAGATTTGTGAGAATAGGTTTGCTTGGGAATTGTCAGTGCAGGCTTGGGTTAGTTAGGTGTCAGGTGTTCAGTGTCCCAACATTTGAAGATATGTAGGTAATGAAGCTACATGGCTGCAAACCACACTTCAAAAGTGGCATCAGAAATTCCAATAAGGCCCTGGCTGGTATAGCTCAGTGGATTGAGTGTGGGCTGTGAACCAAAGGGTCACCAGTTTGATTCCCAGTCAGGACACATGCCTGGGTTGCGGGCTAGGTCCCCAGTGGGGACCATGTGAGAGGCAACCGCAGACTGATGTTCCTCTCCCTCTCTTCCTCCTTTTCTTCCCCTCTCTCTAAGAATAAATAAATAACATATTTTTAAAAAGAAAAGAAATTCCAATAAGCTATTCACAGAACTTTGCTATGAATCCAGATGCACTGTCTAGCAGAGTATTCCAGCACAATGACTGAAATTCAGAGTGGCCCATGTCATGTAGGATAAGGAGGATGATCCAATTCTGCTCAACAAGTCACATGAAACATTATTTCCATGGGATAGTTTCTTCCTAGAGACAATAACGAAAGAACTTCATGCCTCCTGCCCACTGGCACATGACATTGCGGGAAATACCTCCAATGTGTATTGCATTCCCTTGAGTTTCCTGTTATTAAAGAGTTTAATTGGTGTGACTGTGCTAAAACAAACTCAGGAAAGTAAAACAAGATGCGAACTGCTGGGGGCTGGAATTACAGAGCATGCAAGAAATTCTCCAAAAGAACATCAACATTTGGTAGCTGTCAGTATATTTCACACCTAGGAAAAGCGGAAAGATTTACCACCCTCTGGCATTCCCCATCTGATCAAGCTCGAAAAAAATAAAAGAATTCTAATTCCCTTCCAGAAGGAGAAAGTGAGATGGCAGTTCATCCCTAATCAAGGTGTTTTATGAGCTGAAGCAATTCCAGGAATTCACCTTCCTTGAACACGTCTGCAGAAGGGAAAGAACAGCAGTAGTGACATGCCACAGTTGCCTGCTCTGCAGGTGTGCTGAAGATCACCCAGACAACTCATACCTGTAAGGAAGGGGCTGGAAGAGTCCTTGAGGTCAGGAGAAGCCTTAAATCCCACAACTCCTTTACCGGTGGGAAAATGTGACCTGGGTAACTGTGAGCTCTTTGAGCCTCTACATTTCTCACACGTAAAATGAGAATAGTAATTCTAAAATTGTAGAATTAAATAATATGTTTACACATATATTTTTCCAAAAAATCATAAAATTTTAAAAAGCCAAACAAAATCACGGAAAATAAGAATATGTGCTAAATCAATTACTGCAGTGATTCTTGCTATATTTGAGGTTTCTCTGTTTAGAGATGAGATATAAATATATAAAAACATATACACATACACACCCAGGGTGGGGCAATAGTAAGTCGACAGTTGTTTGTATGGAAAATAACACAACAATAAACAGTAATACAAGAACAAACTGTGTTTTGCATTCTTACAGCTGTAAACCTACTTTTGCCCCACTGTGTATATGGCCTCTGTTTAAAGAGCCTCTATGTACATGTAGTTCCCAACACTCAATATTAAACCACTTTGTTCCAAAGCTGAATGCCTTTCCTTACGCTCAACTCCATGGTTTTCAAAAGTTCATTTCGTAAAGAAAGCACTGTTTCCTTGCTCTGCTTCCTCTGCTTCTAGGGGATATTTTACTACTTGTGTTTCCAACCTACCCTTAGGTCATTCACCCAAAGAAGACAGACTTTTTCCCTTAAGAAGGGCATGTCTTTAGTCCTTTCCCTTAGACCTGAAGTGGCTCCCAAGGAAAGAGCTCTTTCAAAGGCCACTCTGCCCCTCAGGTTAATAAAAATAAAGACCTGGTTAATGAAAATTTAACAAGGTCCCTCAGTGTGCAGACTTTGCTTGTTAACTGAAGTTTCTAGCTAACAAGAGAATAAATCAGAAACTACTTTGCTTCATCCACTCACGGTTATAAACTGATGTCTCTCTTGTAAACATAACTGAACCAGTCTTTGCTACTTGGAGCTCTGACCCGAGTCAGGGCTGTCAGCTTAAACACAGAGATGTTATCCCCCAGGATCAGGACGGCTGTGAACTCAGTACATTTGACAGCACAGACCAGTAGGGGCAAAGTATTCAAAGACACTGCAGCGAACACCTACTGGGTCCAGGGTAAAGTGAGACACTGAACAGGTTTCTTCATTGTTTATATTGCTAATACTTCCTCTTTCCTTCTAAAAGTGACAGATCCAAACAACTATGTTGATTAGTTGAGGTTTGGATTCAAGTCTCTTCTCAGGTCCAAAATAGTTCACAAAAACATTTTAATTCATCAAAGTTTTCTTCCTCACCCGAGTGAGTAATGCACTTCTGGGGGCGTAATTCCAAGTGAAAAGATATCCCAAAGCACTTGTGTCCTTTGGAAACTCCTGCCCTCCCTCCTCGTCTTTCCTGAACACCCAGCACTGGATACCAACAGAAATACCCATGATAAACACCCCCGTTTACTAAGAACAGTGAATGTGCGAGCGAACTGGAAGCTTGGAATGGGCAAATTTTAACACCCCCCCTCCAGTACCACCAGTCAAGGCACCTCAGTGGCAGCGCCAGGGAGAACCTAAAGAGCAGGTCTCTTTCCCACTGTGCCACCGCCACCTGACTTCCCCTCTAACAAGCTGGAACAAAGCTGGAGACATTCTTTCCTTTCCTAACTATTGAAAGCCGCTCGCTCCTTCAGTGAGTCTGCAACCAGTGAGTCTGCAAGCTGACCAAGACATCCCCCACCCCACTCGGTGTAGGGGGGATTCCTACTTTAATAAAACACAGAAGCACAGCACCTGTTTCTTCCATCCTTCCTGCTTCTGCACTACGTTCTACCCTCCTGGAAAAAAAAAGAGGTTGACTTTTTAAAATGCATTTTTCTCTTACTGTATTGCCCAGTACACAAGTGATGATGATGATATTGGGCAATCCATGCCACTAATGGGGAAAAGGCAAATGTTTGTGGCCTGGGTTGAGTTTCTTAGGAATTAGACTTGAAGATAAAATGTTGTGTGGAAGCTGTTTATTTAGGAACATCCTTGGGATCAATATTTGGGGAAGGGAGGGAGCAGAAGCAAAAATGGCCACAACGAAAAGTGACGGCCCCAAAAGAGCCCTGGCCAATGCCAGGGAAGAATCTGAAGCTAGAATGAACCTTCAGTTGTCCTGAGTTGAACCAAGATAAACAGAATTTTAGACTGTATTTTATACTACTATATTGTATCAGTCACTGGACATGTGTCACTGGGAAAGGCTACACCTTGGCTTAGATGGCTGCCTATAACTCAGGTCATCTTGGAAGAGGTGGACAACGGAAGGATGTCTTCTGACAGCTCTCCGAACACATTCTTCATGAAAGGGGGGACTGAGGCTGTGTGGGACAACTTCCTCTGTAATTCAACACTGCTTACATGTGGCGCATGAAAGCCCTTTTCAATTTCATCATACAGTATGTTTGGATCAACTAACTGACTATGGCCACAGTACCTGCTCTGTAGGTACCTATCTTGTGGACTCTCCCTTCCATGAAGTCTCTTGAGCTGGAAACAACTATCAGGCAGCTGAAGGTATGTTTTAATGTGTCCTCTAGAGTTCCCAGCACATGCTTAGAGAACACTGCAGGAGCACATTGAATTAAGCTTAACTTATCAGATAGTTCTTCATAATCCCATTATTAACGAGCTACAGATAGGAGAGGGCACACCATTCATGACAGTGCTTGTAAAGACAGCAGAGTCAGCTCAGAAATCTGAACTATGAAATGTTATGACCCTTGCTCAAATATACAATTAGTCAGAAATAATTCTCATAAACCAAGGGCATAATGGCATCTCATAATGCTATTTCAGTAGTTTGCTCCACTACATGAACTTTCAAGAGGCAGGGTGATACTGCACAGCTGTCTCGCAGCAGCTACAGAGAGCAGGGTCTCCTTAGCTGTCGTGGACTATGTGCACATCCAAACTGAAGATATAAAGCACATGGTCACAGAAAGTATTAATCACATTATTGATGTGACTCTCTACTTAACCTTCTAGCTTGAAACATTTAATAATAAAGCCACTCTGGTCACTTTAAGTCAAAGGCTCATTGTGCTTCCTTTGATGTTTAAGAAGGGATACTCCCAGACTAGCAGAGCAAGATGAGCATGTGTCTGTGCTGAAAACTAGAAAAAGTCCTGAGATGCCTTCAACCGAATGACCTTAGACAATTCAGCCTCATTTTCTTTATTTGTAAAAGAATGATTTGAATATTAATATAGGAGACTCTAACAGTCCTTCTAATCTAGAACCTATGATTCTCTTCACATTTCAGGTTAGTAGTTTAAAGAAAGCAGATTAAGATTCAATAACACAAGAATATAAAGAAGATTCAATAAGAATGAATGCAAGATTTTCCCTTAGAGAAAAGGATATAAAAGCATCATTTATGAAATATTTAGGATATGGATTATCATCCCACTGGTCACATATCAAGAACAAACAAGTTCTTTCATTACAGATGATATTCAATGAAACAGTCTGAAACTGAGAGACAGTCTTACAAATTAAGTATCATAATTTTGTATAAAAACCCTAGATTTTCATTAGATCTGAAAATGATATCTTTTTAATGAACCATCTCTTTTTTTCTATTACAACAGCCCCATTCCAAAGTGCTAATATTGCTGTAACATCTCTCTTACAAATGGTGTCCCAAATAATAGAATGACCTGAGTCAATATTATTCACATAAAAATGCTTTCCCCCACCACTGATTCATCAGTTTCAGCCTAAGACCTAACCAGAAAAGCAAGGTTAGTCTCCAAATGGTAAACTCTAGGATCTAGATCCTGTAACCCACTTATAGATGTACAGCTGGGGTATATGCCTACAGTTGCATTTTTTCACTTAAAAAAAAAAAAACAAACCAAAACAGTAACAATGCAATTTGGAAAATCACTTTCATGTAGAAGAATTCAGGCCCTGCTTCCATCACATTCCTACCAATTGGGATTAACCCTTGTGAAGAGGGAAATGCCGTGCTCTGATTCATGGGGCTTGAGCTCCACACCTACCCTTGTTTCTGCAGGCAGGCAGAACACTGGGGTAGCAGAGCCACTGTACCTGCACAGGGCACCAAAGGTGTGGTCCCCAACTAGCAAGCACTCCGCTGAGCCGACAACACAATTAGTATCATCACAAATAATATGTGGTGACCAATCTATGTTTTTTATTTTTATTTTTATTGTTGTTCAAGTACAATTACTTCCATTTTCCCCTTACCACTCTCCCTGCCCCATCTACCACCACCTACCTCCTTCAATCCTACCCCCTTTGGCTTTGTCCATGGGTCCATTATACATGTTCCTTGATGACCCTTCCCTTTCTTTCCCCAGTTGTCCCCTCCTCCTCTCTGGTTACTGTCAGTTTATTCTTTATTTCAATGCCCCTGGTTATATTTTGCTTGGTTATTTGTTTTGTTGCTTAGGTTATACTTATAGGTGAGATCATATGGTATTTGTTTCTCAGTGCCTGGCTTATTTCGCTTAGCATAATGCTCTCCAGATCCATCCATGTTGTCATGAAGGGTAGGAGCTCCTTCTTTCTTTCTGCTGCATAGTATTCCATTGTGTAAATGTACCATAGTTGTTGGATCCACTCGTTACTGATGGGTACTTTGGTTGCTTCCAGCACTTGGCTATTGTAAATTGTGTGGCTATGAACATTGGGATACATAGGTTCTTTTCCATATGGGGAAACATATTTGCCAATGACACTTTAGACAAGGATTTCATCTCCAAAATATATAAAGAACTTACAAGACTCCACTCCAGGAAGACAAACAATCCAATTAAGAAATGGGCAAAGGACCCGAACAGACACTTCCCCAAGGAGGACATCCAGAGGGCCCAGAGACATATGAAAGGATGCTCAACAACACTAGCCATCAAAGAGATGAAAATTAAAACCACAATGAGATATCACTTCATACCGGTCAGAATGACCATTGTAAACAAATCAACAAACAACAAGTGCTGGTGAGGTTGTGGAGGAAAGGGAGCCCTAGTACACTGTTGGTGGGAATGCAGACTGGTGCAGCCACTATGGAAAACAGTATAAAACTTCCTCAAAACACTAAAAATCAAACTGCCCTTTGATCTGGCAATTCTCCCACTGGGTTTATACCTTAAGCACCCTGAAACACCAGTCTATTTCTTTGAAAATAGAAAGTCTATTTTCACCAGTAAACACCAGTCTATTTCTTCTCACTCCTTCCAGGGTTCCATCCAAAGGTGCCCTCTCCTGGTTTTCTCTTATCTGTCTGGCAATTTCACCTCAATACCCTTCATGGTTCTCTTCTCCCAGTCCCCTTTCAGCAGTGGGTATTTCACTGAGCTCCATCCTTCCCTTTCCTGTCTACGTTTGAGTAATGCAGCTAGAAAACAGATCAGAGCAAGGGCACCCCTCAAGAGATGGCTGGCCTGAAGCCATGCCACAGAGAGCCAGGGGGTCACGTGGATGTGCTGGTGGCAGGTCCAGACTGGGCAAGTGAGAAACAGTTGCAATGTCCTTAAAGAGGAGGAGACAAGTGCAGGACAGAAGATGGATAGACTTAAACACAAACATCAAAAATCAAATGGAAAGGTAGGAAAAGATTTTTTTGTTCAAGTAAAATCAAAAGGGGAATAATTGGGCAAGAGAAATAGGCAAAAGAATGAAGCTGAAATGACTCAAAGCTTTCCGATTTGAATGGTAAAGTAGACTTGGGTATTTTTCACCTCTATATCTAACACTACCACTCTTTTTTAACAACAGTAATAAGAGCTAATACTATCATCTCTCCCTGAGACCATGGAAATATCCCCCTCACTGGTTTCCATGAGTCCCCTCCACCACAGTCTCACTACAGCAGCCAGAGTGAGATTTCCAAGCATAAATTTTACTCTTTCACTACAGTGATTAAACCTCTGTAAAGCCCTTTCATTCATCACAGGAAAAGAAAAAAATACCTAAAAAGGTATTATTTTCTAGAAGGAAAATCATTTCTAGGTACTTAGGAGGCCCTATACTATCTGGCCCTTGCTTGCCTAGTCTTCATCTGCAACTTTAATCACTTTCCCAGATACACCAATCTTCTTTCCAGTCAGTCTAATATGCTAGATTCCCTCCACCACAGGGCCTTTGCATAGGCTGTCATTTCTGCCTGAAAGTCATCCTCTGCTCATTGTTTGGATCTCAGCTTAGTTAGCAACCCGTCGGTCCTTGCAATCCCTCTCTCTGCCCATCAAAGAAGGCAGTTCTGTTAGATGCTCTCACAGCAGCATTCATTCTCCCTATGAATACAGGGACTACTATGGTTTTGTTCAACACTTTACCTTTGTGCATCGGCTGCAATCCAGCCCTCAGTGATGGTTGATATAGACTTTACTGGTTGAATGCATGAATTAACTGGCAAGGGGGAAGCAGATGTGTACATTGGCCTTATGAGGCCTGTGGGAGATCAAGATGTTTAGCATGGGGTGACAGGCAGGTCTCTGTGGTTGAACTCCCTTTAGAGTTAAATTGTCATGGTTTAACGCCCAGCTTGGTAAAGGATACATGACTATTACCCTCGTTGTTATTCTGGAGGTTAGGACCACGAGAAAATGTTAAAGCTAGTTCCGTTTTTCAGGTCATTCAGTATGGTTAGTGATAAGAGTAGCTGAGATTGCCTAGAGAGCAAATTCAGAGGGGAAAAAAAGCCAAAAAGGAGAAGTTGAGTGAACAGCAAAACATTCAGAAGGAAAGAAAAAGAATATACAAAGTATTGATGACAAAATTAGTCAAAGGCCTAGAAAGTTTGGCATAAAAGAAGATATGAGGTCTGATTCTCTATTTGCTGATTACTTCAAAATAAACCAATATTTTAGATGGCAGACCCTAACGTGTCTGGTCAACAATGTCACCATGAAAAGTCAAAAGATACTCACTGAGTTCTCTACAAATTATCTGCTTCATTTGAGCAACATTCTTACCAGTTGGAAACCAGAAAGTCAATGTTCTTTCCCCAGTATATAAGAAAATAGCTTCCTCAATTCGATGTTGATCTAAAAAAGACTATGATGAAACAATACATTGAGGGAAAAGGGAAATGGCTTAAAGAATTTTCCAACAAGTAATGCACAGCCCACGTCATCTCCAGGGCCCTTTGTGTATCAAAGAATTTCCCTCAGAGAACCAGTGACTTTGAGTACAGGACATTTTCTTAGTATCAGAACAACAGCAACAGGAGCAGCCTGATGCAGGCTGCAGGCTGTATTGTTTCCAACTCAGTGCACTGTATTTTCATTCCCAACTACTCTCCATTAGCTCTGACATTTCCAAATTCAAGGAAGAGTGGAAACTGCACGTTTTGCTTAGGATATTGCTTGTTTTTCCTTCTAGAAAATAAATGGTTGTTCAAAGAGATCTCCCAAGGGTTGCTACCCTACCAAGTGACCATGTCCTCTGTGACCATAGTATACTGGGAATGAGCTGGCAATCAGAAACAAAAAAAAATAATAGTTCTGTATATCACTTATTTCCAGAGGGTAAACAAAATAATCAAGTCTCAGAATCAGAACATATTTTAATTAGATTTTTTAAATAACAGTTGGGCTTTGGTATTTTTTTACGAATAAATAACAGCTCTCACAATTTCACAGATAGTGATGATGACAAAAGCAAACCAGAGTGGTTCTAATTATCACCCAGACTGAAAATGCTGAGTCACAGTTCCTATGTGCACCCAGCCATCTAGTTCCCATGAATAATTCAGACAACTACGGCTATATGTTATTCTGATTCAACTCTGGTTCGGGATTTACAGTCGTTAGATAAGACTTCAATGCACTGTTTTCTTGACAAGCTATTCCTGGAATTTGTATCTTTGGGTGTGCAGAGTCCAAAAAGAGCGTAAGTGATGAGACAGGTTTCCCTCCATTTCTCTTTCGTTAGAGAGACCCCAGGAATGGGGTCTGGGGGCGGGGACAGGATGCAGAGAGCACGCTCTGTCAATGTTTGCTGTACTAATTTAGAGAATTTATCACGGATACGAATATTTGTGCAAGGCCATCTGTCTCCTAATGTGCCCAGGAAAAAAGAATCCCCTTTCTGAGCTGGTTTATATATTATGGCAATATTGCACGTATCACAATTGTTCCAGAATGTACTTTGAAGTCCTAGTAATCAAAAATACTGGCTTTGATTTAGAACGCACAACTATTATTTCTCTGGGCTCTCATTTCCTTCTGTTACAGGGAGCTTTTGTGCTGGCATCGGTTTATCCCTGAGAGTCGCAGATACAACCCAGAGCACTTTACGAGTGTCCAAAACCACAGCTCAGCATTCGGCAAGCACATCTGGTATAGTGTCACCAATGGCTTTAAAAATAATAACAACAACACCAACCCTCTAAGTGATAGATAGCAGATCAGGAATTTATCTTCCAAGTTACAGCAGCGTATCTGGGGGTATCCAGTACAGAATCTTTCCAGTCAGGAAACATTCTGGGAATCAGTAAGTAAATTCAGAGAGGACAGAGGAAAAAAATATAATTCATTTCAGAATGTGCTTACATTTGACACAATCAAGGAAGGCAAAAGCCTGCGGCAGACAAGGCAAGACTGGACACATGGTCTCTGCTTCCCAGAAGCCTGGAGTTCAGGGGTGGTAACGTCATGGAGCTATGCTCACCACATCAGTCCACCACACCTTGCGTGGACTCCGAGTTCACCAGCAGGTGAACTTTTGTCCCTGGGCAGCTTCCTGGAGCTACAGTCTGAGGACTAATTTATTCCCTCTTAGCAGATTTCTGCTCTCTTCCCTTGAATTCTCAGCAATACTAAACTGATTAGCAGAGAGGCCAGGACCAAATATTAATGAGATAATTATGATGTTTTCTTACACCAGGCAACCAGGGACTCCTGGCAAGGACCAGCAGGATGGGAAGCAGGATAACATAAATATTGGTTTCCAGAAATGACTTGGGCTCTTTGCTATCTCCCTTGAAGAAACAAAATTAAACCAAAGACAGGAGCATACAGCAGTAGGAGAAAGGGCAGTGAGTACTTGGCCCTGGAAAAAGAAAGGACTTTGTGGCAAGTCCGCCTGTGGCTTGAAGACCTAGTTTATGGAACTTTGTGCACACACTCTGGTAAATATCTCTTAGAACCACACATGGCTGGGGCACTACCAGAACAGGGCAACGTGTTTCCGGGATCCTTGAATTCTCAATTTCACAATTATTTACTATGCATACCCACCAAAATCCATTGTTCTTCCCTCAATCCACAGCCTAGAAGGCTTTTTAGTCCTCCATATTCCAACTGAGCCCTTTATTCTTACCCACCTATATTAAAGAACAAGTTTTATACTGTACCCAAGAAAATCACATAATAACAATGTACCTTGAACCTATCACTCACACAAACCTCCATAAATTTGTCTTTACAGAATTATCACTTAAAGAGTTTGCCTTTTTGCCCAAGGCCAATGTAATAACACAAGATGTGGAATCCATGCAAGTTTTTAGCAAAAAGTGGCTATTTAGTGCATACTTTTCTGTTTTAACATATTTATAGATTTGGCCTCCAGCCTGTAGGTGAAGGTTCATAATTTCGTTCAGTGCTATCGGTATCAAGACCTCATAATACACTCACCTCAGATCAGAAGGACAGGAATGAGTGGTTTCTTCTAATAAACGGTCACACAGCAGGTCCTACTGTCAGACACTGAGAACCACTCCATCATCTGATCCTTCTCCTAGTAGGGCTACTGGGAACCTGATTATAAAGTTTGGGTATAATCATTAACACTACGCTTAGTCTGAGATTTGCTTTATGTTTGCTTCTCTTCTTCGTGCCCTTGATATGCAACTTTATTACTTAAAGTTTGACTTTTATTCTATTACTGATCTCATCTGCCTGTACCATGTTCTCTCACTATGAGTCAACTTACTCCCCTCCCTCCCTGCTTGTGAGGGCCACTAGAGACCTGAAGCTCCATAAATGTTAGTTGGGATCTTTTTTGTCTCTTCAAAAGCAACATCAAATCTCCAGCTACTGGGAAATAGTGCTTTTCTCTATTATTGGAATCAGTGAGTCAAGGCATACGTCTTTAATGGACATCTTGGCAAGCCTGGTATTAGAGTTATTAATAGATGGATAGAAGTACACTGAATGGTTTGTATTCTGTACTATAACAAATTGACGGCTTAAATCGAACACTGCAGTTTAAACTGTGGTGGAAATAGATACAGGGAGAAAGCACTCATCGATGGATGCACAGCATTAAGCAAATGTAAGTTTTACAGATTCCAGAAGGCAACATATTTCACAGATCACAAGAAAAGTAAGAAGAAACAAAACTCAAAGGATATACACCCATGTCAGAAAGCGTGCTTCACCTTCAGAGAGTCTGGTTCAGGCAGCATCTTCCGGTTGGCAAGGAAAAGGAGGCTCACTCTCATTTCCCCAGGTATTAAAGTACGGCTGGAGGTGGAGAGGAGGTGTAGTCTATGGACACAAGTGCGCAGGAAAGGTCACACAACCAGAACGGGTCCACCGGACAGCCAGGCTACAGATTCTCCACTGACAGCCTGGACACCACGTCTGTAAATACAGCCAAACACACAGTAAATGGTTTATGGGTATTGCGTTCCAACGCATGATGAAATGACATTACCTATCTCCTCACTTTATAGGCTACTCTAGTGACATGTCATTACTATCTCTGCTTGCCTTTTTTTGGTCCCACCACCAGTTTCTTGATTCTTTCTTTTCACCTTCACTCCTTCTGCTTTTTCTAATTCCCTCTTGATCCTGAACTATGATCTTTGCAACATAGGTTAATTCTCTCTGTACATCTCTTGATATGCTTCCCTCTTCTCTCTGCATTTCCTAATTTGGTCCAAACAAAAATAAGTCAAATTGGCCTATACATCTTGTTGTACCAGGCCACATACTAGTTCATTGGCCAGACTGGGTTTGGATAGGAAAGACCATGAGGTCACATGGTACTTACTCCTAGACCTGCCCTCTGAGCTATGAGCAAAAATGTTTCTCAAGAGCATGGCACCAAGACTGGTGGATCGAACATGCAGCCCTATAATTCACTCGTGTGATGAGAAAGTGACAGTCCCACTTACTTTCTCCTTCAAAGAAAAAATCATTTTCTGAGTGTTAGGCAGATTTCCCTGGTTGTAAACACAGACTTCCAAAATGAATACCTACAGCCTAAATACTCAATGAATCAAGGCACACACTTCTAACAAGAACAAGCTGCTGCCTTTTTATTTTTAGTGTCATCTGCATTCCAAAAATAAACAAAAGTAAATTTCTAATTATTGGGTGTTGCTCTTTATCATCACTCACCCTTTGACTGTCCTCATAACTGGACATTATTGCTCAACTCAACGCTTCCATTGTAACTCATTCCATCTGCATGTCTTGCATTTTGAAGGTTTCATGTAATTTTTGAACAAAATATCCATGCTTCAAAATACTAAAGGGAATGAAGCTGAATATACTTAATAAATATAGATTAATAGAAAAGATGTAATTATAATTAGACTTAAAACTCATTGAAAGCAGGAACTGTCTCTTCTGTTCATTTCTCTGCCCTAGACACTGGTATGATTTCCGACATATATTGTAGTATGTGGTCAATATATTTTCAAAATAAATAAACAATAAATAAGTCAATGAATACCATATCTATTTTTGCACAACTTCTGAACAGTGGAAGCAATGAAGATCCCTCAGTAGGACCAGAGAGATGATTGATTGGTAGATAGATAGGTAGATAGTCTTTATTCGTGAATGTAGTGTCTACTAGTCAAATCTTGATGTTTGTTGCTCAGTGTTCTCAGATAAAGTGTCCCTGGAGATAAAATTCCTTCCCTCTTTCTGAAGAGGAAAGAGTCTCAAAAATAGTCATGAAACCCCCTTACCCCCCAGGGCAGGACCCACTCTCTAGCAGGAGTAGTCACATCGCCTGTCTGGGAGCTGAGTTCACAGGACACAGTCCGGGGCCTGATTATCTCTCTTGTCTCACTTGACAACACAAAGCAGATAGATATCTAAGCTCATCTTCCCTCTCTAAACAGGAAGAACAAACACAACAAAGATCACAAAATGTGGTGTGACTCATTTTAACTTTGTGTGGATAATCTGGCAGCCCTTGGTTAGGACAAAGTCAGGATTTTGCTGTTAATGAGGAAGATTTACATGTTTCTTCCTGGGTTCATTCGAGTGTTTCAGTGAGAGACGTAATACCCTGAGCAATGCTGCTGCCTGTGCCCCCTGCTTGTTGTCATTAACTGAGCTCACAGGAAGGGGCTGATTCACCCAACTGAATCATTCACATAATGGTCAAAGTTCTACAAGTGTGTGCCCTGGCACCCCCACTTCTACATGTGGATTTTTTTTTGCCTCTGATGTGAACAACTCTGATGCCAACTTACTTGGTAAGGTTTGGGACAATTTTTAGTCTTTTCCCCAAAAATCAAAGAAAAAAAGTTGCCATTTTGTTCTTTGACAAATAATAATCCCTTTACTAAATGGAGAAATTTTCATTTCTCTATTAGCTACAAGCCACAGTCTTAGGCAAAGGGTAAGGTGCAGCAGGTGTTACGGTGTCCTCTGTCCTGCATGTTAGTGGTGTCCCCCCTCTGGTGTGAAGGACTGACACCTGACACACACCCCCTCCTTTGACCAGAGGAGGTGGGCTTTACTTCTGTTGCATGTTGAATTTCTGCATATTTTATTTGAAAAACTAATTTGAAGGCTTTAAAAAAATGAACACCAGTTTCATGTGAGCACACAACTCGGTGGTGGCCTTCCACAGGTCCAGAAAAGGACTCTTACCCACGACTGAATCTGACAGCACCTTGGTTTCGAACTTCCCAGCCCCTGGAATCATGAGAACTAAGTGCCTGTTATTTAAGCCAGCCAGTCTCTGGTACATTGTTATATCGACCCCAAACTAAGACATCCGAAGTTGTAAGAAAATTGTGCTTTGACAAAGTTACAAAACTACTGACACAAAAGGTGTTCTAAATTTCTCCATAAAACCTACTTGAAAATGACAGTAAAAATTGGTAAATTAACCTCAGACTTCGACATGTGCTTTCTCACCAAAATAATAGTGAGAGAACTTGAAAGAGAAAATTTTAAATATATAGCCAGGCTTCAAAACAAGATAAACACTGTTATGACCCAGAATTGCAACAGAAATGTAAAGCCAAGAACACAGCTAATGTCTATACCCTGCAAGGTGTGCCGTCTGCAAACAGGCAGGGCAGTGAGATTCCAGTGACTGCAAGTTAAGGACTTAAAACTCTACAGGAGGCAGGGAATATGATGTAGGCTCAGGGGCCGAAACCAAGCATGCTGGCATGGAAGTCCTCCCCTTGTGCATCCTCCCCTCCCCACTACTAGTAGGTGGAGGCTGGTGGAAGCTTTCCTCCAGGGCTCAAGACCTGATAAACTGTGGGCTCAGTGAGGCTGGTTGACAAGGCTCAACCCAAGGCTCAGGAACTGGCTCCTGGACTGGATCTCCACTAATCCAAAATCACAACAAAGCAGGAGCCCCAACCCATGGGATACCCGATTCTCAACTGGAAGCCCAGAAAAAAACACTAGACAAGGAGGAAGTGAGCCCAAAAAGAGAGGGGGGGAGAACATATAAGCACCCCACTCAAAAAAATGATCATGCATACCATAGGAAAAAAATCTATTGTGAGGAAATCAGCCAAGAAAGTTCACAATGAGAAAGAGAGATGCCTTTAGCTGAGTACCATTCAAAGACTATTCTACCTAAGAATTATAAAAAGATTTTGAATGTTCATAGAGATAAAACAGAAGAACATTTGCTTAAGAAGAATTATAAAGGATAATAGAATCACAAGGAATTAAAATAGAATAGATATACATACATACATACATAAATAAATAAATAAATAAATATTTGTTTGTTTATTGAGAGAGAGAGGGAGGGAAGAAGAAAGAGAGGGAGAGAAACATCAATGTGTGGTTGCCTCTCATGTGCCGCCACTGGGGACCTGGCCTGCAACCCAGGCTTGTGCCCCAACGAGAAATCAAACCAGCTCCCCTTTAGTTCACAGGCTCATGCTCAATCCATGGAGCTATACCAGGCAGGGCCAAATAATTATAATTTGTAAATAATAAATAAGTGAGATGAACTCAGGATGTGACAAAGAAGGAATTAGTACAAATATAATGTTGAGAAAGTTCTCAGATGCATCACAGAGGGACAAGAATACAAATTTTGAAAAGACACAGAGATGATAGAATAAGAGAGCCTAGCAGATGTCTAAGAGGAATGCAAATAGAAGAAAATAAAAGTGAACAGTGAAGGAAAAATAATGACCACCACTCAGCTGCTGAAATCCCTTCACTGCCTTCCATGGCCCTCACGGTGAAATCCGAGCCCTTAAAACCTCCTTCCAGGCTCTACAAACTCCCTGATCCACTGTCACCTGTCACCTTCCTGACCTCACCTCCCCTGACCTTCGTTTTATTCTGTTTTCCAGATACCCTGTCTTCATTTCTCTTCTTTGAACTCTCCAGGTATGCTCAGCATCAGAACTTTTGCACATGCCGTCCCCTTGCCTGGAAATCTCCAGAATGGCATGTGACCTGCTCCCTCACTCCTTCAGTTCTTTGCTCACATACCATCTCCCTTAAGAAAGCCTTGCCTGACCCCACTGTTTAAATCTGTATCCCTGCCCCTGCCCTGCCCATCCCCCTTCCTTGTCTCATTCCTCCCTGCAGACCTCAGCATTATCTCACATTCTATATGAGATGAGAGATAAAGGGGTGCAGGCTACACACTCCTCTAGCCAGGGGTGCTTAACCTACAGCACACAGGCCACATACAGTCTAGGATGGCTGTGAATGTGGTCCTAACAAAATTGTAATTTTACTTAAAACATTATTAGATTTTTTTGTGGGAAAAAAAAATGTGTGTCACAATGTATGTAATATGTGGCCCAGAACAACTTTTCTTCCAGTGTGGCCCAAAGATGCCAAAAGTTTGGACACCCCTGCTACACTTACTTATATGTCTTTCCCCACTAGGCTGTAAGCTCCCTGAGGACAGAGGTGTCTGCCTCTAGTATTTATTGCTGTATTTCTACTGCCAAGAACANAGGTATGCTCAGCATCAGAACTTTTGCACATGCCGTCCCCTTGCCTGGAAATCTCCAGAATGGCATGTGACCTGCTCCCTCACTCCTTCAGTTCTTTGCTCACATACCATCTCCCTTAAGAAAGCCTTGCCTGACCCCACTGTTTAAATCTGTATCCCTGCCCCTGCCCTGCCCATCCCCCTTCCTTGTCTCATTCCTCCCTGCAGACCTCAGCATTATCTCACATTCTATATGAGATGAGAGATAAAGGGGTGCAGGCTACACACTCCTCTAGCCAGGGGTGCTTAACCTACAGCACACGGGCCACATACAGTCTAGGATGGCTGTGAATGTGGTCCTAACAAAATTGTAATTTTACTTAAAACATTATTAGATTTTTTTGTGGAAAAAAAAAATGTGTGTCACAATGTATGTAATGTGTGGTCCAGAACAACTTTTCTTCCAGTGTGGCCCAGAATTATGATTTCACCATAGTCACTCAGCTCCCAATAACTCCCTACTTAACCTGTTCTGCTAATTACCCTATTCCAGGAAAGTCAGTCACATCATCTTCATAATAATGACAATTGTCTAGGATGTACCGACTCGGCTCCCTTTGACATTTTGTATTTCTTACATCACTTTAATACAAACTGGAAATTGGGGAAATTATGATGTCCCTGTTTTATTGTGATTATGAGACTGAGGTACAAGAAAGTTAACTGATTTCCTCGCATTCACATACCTTCGGAGAGACAGAGCAGACACGGAACCTGAGTCTGTCCTTGTCCAGGGCCTTTACTCCCCATTCTACTGGTGGGTCCGTCTTCTCCTTCCTCTGGCCCAGAACTCTCCATAGTCACCCTCCTTCCTCCATGATGCCCCTCTCTTTCACTACAGTCATCTTCCACAGTGACGCTAGCAAACGTGGTATCCACTCTCCCTCTCTAAGCCTGATTTATCTGGATTCTAGCTCTTCCAAAAATAGCTCTGTGCATCCTCAGCTCCAAGGGTAAATCTTTATTAATCTGAATTATTCAGAAAACTAACCTGACATCACAAAAATGGCAGAGGAGGGAACTCCAAGGCTCCATTCTTTCACAAAAGCACCTAACAAACTCGTAAAAACTGTCTGCTTCTGAGTCAATCATGTCGATCCATTCCCCTTGTCAGTGATTGGCTTAGGAATGGACTTTTAGTACAATTTCAGCCAATAAAACATGAGGAGAGTCAGCTGGAGCATTTTTGGAAAAAGATTCCTCACTCCTAAGCGGAGAAAAGCCAGCGGGAGTGGACTTTTCTTCCTTCATACGTGTCCACATTTAAATGAGACACCTGGTCTACCACCACCATATTTCAACCAACCAGAAGATAAAGCCAACACAGGGAAGAGAATAGAGTCAATAGAATTTCAGAGAAGTTAGAGATCTTGAATATCAAGCCTGATGTCTACCTTATCATGGAAGTTACATGAAACTGTATAAAAGGGCTTGTATGACAAAAGCAAGCTTGAGTTAGTTCTCCGTCACTGTAACTGAAGTAGCCCAATGCCTGGGAGGTGCACAGTTGACATTTTGCCCACGCATGGCTATTCTTCATAATGAGAAAGGAAGCTATCACTTGGAAATACGATATCACAGAGCTATGGACCTCTCCATCGGATCTCTTGTTAGGTGAACAATTAAACTACAACACCCACCCTCTTTGTCGAGAACAACAGTAGAAAACCCAGGCATGTTTTACGTGTTTCATCTTATTTAGTAAATAATTTCCCTTGCCCTCATTATAGGAAAACAATTGCCCTCTGTCATGCAAGGGTAGTTCTCAAATACCTGGCTGTTTTCTGACCTTTGAGTCATTCTTTGGAAGATATTTACATCTTTATTGGAGCAGTTCCAGGGTAATAGTTTTTCTTTAAAAAATATATATATTGAAAAAATATATATATGTGAAAAAATATATATATTTATAAAATTTAAAATTGTTGGAGACAGAGAATGCTTTGGTTTAAAAACAGTGTGATATTATAGCTAAAGAATACACACTGAGAAAGTAGCTCAACTGAATTAAAATCCTAGCTTTAACATTTCCTAGCTATGTGACTTAAGATAAACCATTTAACTTTTCTATACCTCAGTCCACTCATTTGTAAAACTTAATTCTGACCTGGCTGGTGTAGTTCAGTGGATTGAGTACCAGCCTGCGAACCAAAGGGTTGCTGGTTCAATTCCCAGTCAGGGCACATGCCTGGGTTGCAGGCCAGGTCTCCAGTAGGGGGAGTACAAGAGGGAGTACAAGTACACATTGATGTGTCTCTCCCTCTTTCTTCCTCCCTTCCCTTCTCTCTAAAAATAAATAAATAAATAAAATCTTTTAAAAATAACTAAAAGGTTTTTAAGTAGTATCTACCTACGATATGGACTAAATTATAGCAAATTATCTATTATAAATAATAAATAGTACCTATCTGTTGTGTGGACTAAATGAGTTAATATAGGTCAAGTTTCTAGAACCCAACTTGGCATGTAGTAGTCACTATACAAAGTGTTATCATGAGATATTATTTACTGCTTTAATGGTAAATGCCACCAGCAAAGCACACTGAGTGTCTGCTGTATTCCGGGCACAGAGCTGGAGGCCCTAATACAATCACACACATGGTAGAAACAGTCCTTGCCCTCGGGCGTTTCCATCTGAGAACACAAACAATGAATAGACAATTGTAATGTATGGTCACAAATGCTAAGAGAGGCAGTACAGGTGCCATGCTAAATGTGAGCAAGGCAAAGTGAAAGAAGGGGGAAAACACCACCTAATAGGAAAGAAACCCCCTTGGAGGGAGAGGTGCCTTAGTTGGCATATAAGTAAGAAGTCAGCTAAGCCAACGATTTGAGGTAAGAGCACTACAGGCACAGAAATGTCTCAGAGTTTCCCGAGCCCTGTAATAACTAAAAACAGCTTCCCTGATGTCCCCACCCTCATCACTGAACACACCAAAAGTCACAGATGCCTGTCTGTGACCATCCGGAGGAGGGAGGCGCAGCCTCTTTCCCTCCCTCTGCCATACAAACACACCCCCCAGTAACTTTCCACCTCCTCCCTACTCCAGGTTCACGGTGGCAGAAGTCAACAGTATGGAGTTTGGGAAAGGGGTAAAAAAACGAAGATGGACTTTCCACCTTCAGTCCATCTACTTTTCCCGAAGCACAGTACCCAGGCAGGCAGGTCCACTGCTCAGCCCTTCTGGGGAGTCCCACACAGGTGCCCCCCAGGTCAGTAAGGCGCGTAGTCCTCATGTGCCCATCTTTCTTCCCACTATCCCTGTGCCCCAATGCCTAGCTCCTTTCAGCACCTTCCCCTCACTTGGAGTTCCCCTGCCTCCCTGCCTCCAAACAGACCCATGCTCCTTTGCCTAGTGGTCAGCAAGCTCCAAGTTTTCCCGTTTCTTAGAAATTCTTCTACTTTCCCATGCTAGTTACATAAAACTTCACAGAATTATTTTTTTACAGCTATTCTTTCTCTCATTCTGGTGTGGCATAGAGGGAAGGAAAGTTTCCCATGATGAAAGTAGGTAAGAGAAGAGGACATTAAGGGGTCATCTTGTGCCACAGGATTCTGATATTCTTTCCTTTGGCTGCCTGAAAAAAATAATGACAGCACCACCAATAATAATAATCAAAGATCTCTTACACTGAGAAAGTTCATTTCCTTCTGACAGCTCTCTCAGTTCTACACAACTCCCTCACCCCAACCCCAACTCTGAAAGTGTGAATTTTTTTTAAGATTGTATTTATCTTTAGAGGGGAAGGGAAGGAGAGAAAGAGAGAAATATCAATGTATGGTTGCTTCTTGTGAGTCCCCTTCTGGGAGCTGGCCTGCAACCCCGGCATGTGGCCTGACTCGGAATCGAACCGCGATCGTGTGGTTTGCAGGCCTGTGCTCAATCCACTGAGCTACACCAGCCAGGGCTGAAAGTGTGAATTTTAAGTCTTACTTTGCTGAAGAGAATGCTGTCTCCCTTTGAATCACCTTACCACATCTTCCCCTACTAATTTCACCTTAAGAGCATTTTTCCCAGTTCCTGATGTCCTCCAGAATCCTCTCGCTCTATCCCCAGTGCTGAATGAGCAACACAAAGGGAAGTCTTAATGCATGAAAAAGTACTTATACAAAACAGTAATAGCAGTAACTTTTCAAAAATAGGATTGTGGGTGCTTTAGTTTCCTTTTTTAAATATTTTATTTATTTATTTGTAGACAGAGGGGAAGGGAGGGAGAAAGAGAGAGAGCAACATCAATGTGTGGTTGCCTCTCACATGGCCCACACTGGGGACCTGGCCCAGGCATGTGCCCTGACTAAGAATAAAACAGGCGACCCTTTGGTTCACAGCCTGCGCTCAATATACTGAGCTACACCAGCCAGGGCTTTAGTTTCTATTCATTGAATTTTTTCTTTATGTTTGATCTAATAGCACTGCAATATAATTTTGGCAATGTAAGAATAAACACTATTTTTCTAAATGAGTGATCATTGACTTCAAATGACATGAAAAAATGTAAAAATTTCTACTTACACATGTTGGACACACACAATGTCTCGTGCCCTCAGCTCTGGCCATCCTGGACTTCTAAAATTACAGAAAATTATTATTTAAATTGATAACAACATTAAAAATCAAGAAAAGGAACCCTTGAACCAGAAGCCATGAGGAATCTCTGGAAGAGAAATAAGCAGAATGAATCTATCAAATCTGAAAAATAAACTCAAGCTAATGGTAAAAATAATGAATAGCATGGTAAAATGGCATTGAAATTAAACTAAAAATCTTTAAATAAAATAAATAGTAGAAAAAACAGTGCTGAAGTTAAACTGGTGAACTTGAAGAGAGAGCTGATGAATTTTCCAGGACATACTATAAAGGAATGGAGGACTGAAATATAAGAAAGAAAAGTCAAGAAATGTGAAAAATTCATTCAGAACTTCTAATGCCTACCTCCTAGGAATGTCAAGAGGGAGAAATTGAGGATACGTTTAGAGAAGCAAAATTTAAAGAAAAAATGTGACTTTGGTTATTTCTAAATTATTTTTTAACAAGGGGACCATTTTTAGGATTTGTATTTCACTCAGAATTCACTCAGGTAACATTTTTTTCAAACTGGACAATGTGCCAAGCATTGTGCAGGGTAAAGAAAATCTATAATAATAATAATAATAATAGTAATAATTCCTCTTCCCAGAAAATTTCTACATTATTTTAGGGGTTAAAAGTTCATTGATCCATAATATTTCATGCTTTTATTGCAGTTCACCTGTTTTGACTAGAATGATTTGGTGTAAACAAGACTATTTTTTTCCTATTGAATTGCTGGATTGTTTAACAAAGAGTACCTTAGCAACTGATTGTTTGAAGGCATGAAATAATAGAGAGACTCAGCCGGTAAAACTGAACTGTTGAACTCCCAGTCTGTGCACTATTCCACAACAGTTACAGAATGGTCAACTTTCATGAGGTAAACTGGAATAACTTTCAAATTTCAAATGAGGTAGGGGAAGGGTGAAGGAACATGTGTAAAGGACCCACGGACAAGGACAACCAGGGGTGAGGGTTGAATGTGGGGGCGGGGACAGTGGGCAGGGCAGGAAAGAGTAAGGGGGGGCGGGGGCGGGGAGGAGGAACAACCATAATTGAACAACAATAAAATTTTGTTTTTAGTTTCAAATTAGGTAAATTTAAGTCCTTGAAAAATGAACTTGAACTATATTGCATAGTAAAAATCATTAGTTTCCTACTAAAAGGTTAGTAGATAGTCTCAAATATGATCTCAGCCACAAAATTAGTAACCTGAAGAGAACAGTATTCCAACAGGATTTTGAGTGAAGGGAAATTTGTTGTCAGGACAATTAAAAACAAGAAGATTGTCTGAGATACATAATCATATGTTAATAAAGATTTGACTATGGAATAAACTTCCAGAAAACTAAATATATTTAAAAATAGCAAAATTTTATTTGGTGACACTCATTGAATTTTAAGTCAGATACTGAATGACACAGAGAAAAGCTAAAAGAAAATAGAAAGGACCATTAGAAACCAGAAGAAAATAGAAAGGACTTTGGTAAGAAGAGCTTTACAAGTAAGTAGAGAAGCAGCTTAAGGAAGACAATGTCAAAAAGCTGGATTTGCAACTGACAGAAAGAAATAATATGTTTCACAGTAAAAACCTGTTTCTAGTATGACATTTAAAAAAAAAAACCTGACTCCAATTGTGCAAGATGTAAACACACATGGGAAGAATTACTAGAGTGGGGGCGAAGCTGGTGTCTGGCTATGTATCTGTGCCCGACTTCCACGCCCAGGTGGTCATAAACCTATACTATCAGGTATATTTTCAAGTGTCTTCTGATTGAACAGGAGACACCAGGTGAAAGGCGTGGTGTGTTGTCACCCGTTCCAGGGTATGTGACAGGAGCAAAGGTTCACATGTACCTGGTGATTCCAGATGGCGGGACAGGTGCTCTAACGCAATGTGAAGAGAGGAGAGTTAAGGGCCAATGGGATGTCGTCAGATCTACATTCACGGATATCAACTCCTGTCTTTGTAAGCACTAGAAATGATCATTATTTGTTGTTTAATTTTCTCTTTCCTCAGTGCTGCCTGTTTGCGGTCCTTTCTGAACCGTTGACAAATTTTCCCAACTTGTCATGTGTGGTCTGACCAGAATACTGCAGAGAGGCACTAAACTAAATTAAATCTGTTTTGAGAAGAAGTGACTCACAAAGTTGACCACCAAAGGTCAGAGTATTTCATATACTTAAGATAGCACGCCAGGTTCTCCAGAGCCAGAATGCCTACCATAGTCTCCGCTGGGCTTCTCTGCATTGACAACTGAGCTTCAACTCCCCTCTTTGTTTGACTTCTTTGCTTTATGCAACGTTCAATAGCCATTGTCCTTTCTGCATTGCCACCAGATTGTTCAGTCAGCATAAGAACTTTGATGATTTTGCTGAGATATAGGCCACTTTATCAACTACAAGTTAACTGTCATGTTGTAGAAAGTACATCAATTTTTTAAAATCGGATAATGTCCATCACTGTTATATTCTGCTCTGAAATAAATGTTAATTTCTAAAAGTTGGATTTTTAAGGATAACAAAGTGAATCTGATTTATTAGGGACAAACTCATAAGATAGAATGTCCTCATGAGGAAAAGGCCAATGAATCACAACGCCCAGTAACGACCTGGCAGGTTTTGGATGCTGTCATAGGCCTCTCCTCCCAGTTATGTAATAGTTTTACAACAAAAGAAGGCTGGGGACCTTTTCTAAGTAACAATAACACTAATTACAACTCATCCCTCACCCCCCCCCCCCCCCCACAAATCATGGGAAGGCTAGCGAAGCCCAGAATAAGCAGGAATCAGATGGGCTGGCCAAGGCTGCAAGAACAAACAGCAGGAGGTGAAACAAAACGACCCCCTGCTGCTGTCTGGGCACAACTCTCGCCCGGATGTTGCCCCGAGTTGTGAGTGGGTGTATCTGGACAGGCCTGCCAGGGGCACGGAGTGAGGAGTCCCTGTGTCAGGCCTGGGTTCAGGCCTTGGCCTTACAGGTTCCTGTCCCCATGACACTGAACAAAGCGTAGTATCTGAGTCACAGTTTCTCATCTGTGTAGAATGAGAGAGTACTACTCACCTTGACCTCCAACCGATTGTTTGAAGGGTCAACCCATCTTTGTATTTAAATCAGAAAGTTTCTTTCAGTATCCAAGTTTTTTTAAATAATAAAATGGCAGTACATTATTATCAATGCTGGTGGCAATAACTAGAAAAGAGAGCAACTACTGTAATCAGATCCAAAGTTACATGCAGGAACAAAGAGCTCGACCCAGTGTAGCATTATAATACCAAAGAGGCATGACTGCAAGCTGTTCCTTAAGGTCTGGCTTTGAACCCACCTACCTGGATTAGGATCCTGGCTCTGTGACTTGTGGGGCTGTGGGAAACTTCCTTATACTACCTGTGCTTCAGTTTCCACATCTATAAAAGGCAGGTGATGGTGCCAACTTCATGGATTTGGCACTGAGGATTCAGTATTTATACTTGTGCTGGTGTTTGGCACCGCGTCTGCCACAGGGTAAGCCTCATGTGTTTGCTAGTATTGTAACACTGAGCTAAGGCTCTAAGCTGTTTAAATCCTTCCTCACTGGGAGCTGAAGAAATCATAAACTCTAGGATTTAGCTGTGTGACTCCAGATTTGCAGAAATACAGGGATGTGGGGCAGACATCTAAGCAGGTCTTTGCACAAATCATCAGAATCGCCCCCTGCGGACCACATCTCAGATTTCAATTCACAAGTGAGAACAGGCCCGAGGAAGCTAACTTTTCCATCATATCGCTACTTGCTGGATGCTTACTTGCAAGTAAAAAAGCAAATTAATTTCTTCATGACACCAGAGAGACCCTGATTATTAACTGTATTGACCAAGTGAGAAAAAGTATGTAGACTCAGCTTCATTATTCCCACAAATCTTGTTTTATTTATCTTCACATTTGTTAACAGAGGCAAGGTATGCATTGTTCTTTGCACAGGATATACTAGTTGCAAAAGGCCATTGGTTTTCTTGTTTTGTTTTTCCTGGTTTCCATTTAAATCAGGGCTGTCAAACCCATTTTCACTGGGGGCCACATCAGCCTCACAATTGCCTTCAAAAGGCCGAATGTAATTTTACAACTATATAAATGCGACTACTCCTCAACAGTTAAGCGAGAGCTCGGCGCTGCCACCATGTAGAAACGAGGTGCCGGGCCAGATAAAGAAAGATGGAGGAGGGCTGGCTGGATTTGACCTGCAGGCCTTGTGTTTGTCACCTGCGGTTGAAATAATAGATCTCTATAGTCAATTTCATAGTCATTTGTCTTCTTATAACATCAAGGACACTTCAAACCACCACAAAAGTAAACAGAAAAATTGGGTTGATAGATAAATGGGATGGATGGACCAATGGACAGATGGACAGGTGGATAGATGGATGACCGGATGGATGGAAAAAAGATTGATAGGTAGATAGATAATTTTTTTCTTTGGCATTTTTGGTGCTTTATATCAAGGTAAGAAAGGCTCAGAAATTGCTAACTGGAATTATATCAATTTTCAGGTTTAAAAAATTAATAGTAAAAAAATTAATTAGAAAGGATCAGAAACAGGGCAGTTGGTGTGTAGATAAATTCAATTTTAAAATATTTGCTTAAAAACATTCATCCATGCAAAGACACTGAAATTGAGAACAGGCTGACAGTGACCAATGGGAAGAGAGGAGGGAATTTCAGGGGCAAAGGAGAAGGGTTTGCAGGAACAAGTACAAAGGACACATGGACAAATATAAGGGGGGGTGGAAATGGGAGAGAGGTGGGGAGGGCTGGGGTGGTGGGCTGGGATGGAGGTAAAAGGCAGAAAACTGTACTCAGACAACAATTAATAAATAAATAAAAACACTCATGCATGTTTTGTCTTTTTTAGCATAATAAGTAAATCATAATACTAACATTTATGCAAAAAGACAGAAGAATATAGACGTAACAAATAAACTATAAAATCATCATCACCTATAGCAGTTAGTATGTACAGAGACAGCCCTGCCTACATTAAATGTATGAGCATAATTCTAAAATGACAGAATGTTTATGTGCAGTTTGTAAAACAGACTCTTATTGTTGAGTAAGAGAAATACATTGTTCAATGTATTTTGAGGAAAATGGATTACAAGGTATAAAAATATAAATATAAGGAAATAAAAATATTTCCAAGGAAGCTGCTCAACATCTAAAGATAATAACTATTAGTGGATAAAATATGACATTTTTCATAATGTTCACAGGAAAGTCATGAGATCTTCAATCAGAATTTTCTAATTTTTAACAAAACCAAGAAATGATGTACATCAAAAATCACAAGTAAATTCAAATTGGTTCCATTTTGAGATATGAACGACATTGGTCATGATAAATTAACTTCACAACACAAAGCATCCCATGAAACTGTTCATTGGGTTGGCATTCTTAACAATAAAGTCTCTGAGTCTCAGCTTCTTTTTGAAAAACAAACTGGTCATGCATATTAAGTAAGATAACGTACAGGAAGGCACATTGTAAAAGAGCTACGACAGAATACGTAAATATGAGTTCCAAATGTCGTAACACATTGCACAGCCATCGCACACGCCAAATGCTCAATGATGACCTGAGTTAATGATTGAGGACCTGCAGGTCGTCATGGGAGAGGCACTTGGGCTGAACGGCCACACAAGGACTGTTTTCATCACTGTGACAACGCCCTGACCAACACTGTGTGTTTCAGTGAATGTCTCCGATCCGAACCGTGTTACTCAGAATGACAATCTGCCTCCTTCACCATTATTCACCACTATTCTTAGTGTACACATTTACTTTCAGTAGACAAATATTCATCATAATCAATACCACCAGTGAAGACAACACAAGGTCTGGAAACAAATCCAAGATAAGAGTCTAAACCAACACTGAGAAACAGAGACATCGAGAACAAACAAACAAAAAACCCAGTACATAATATGTGCCAGCAATTACGCTGAGGACATCAGTGCTCGGAAGGAAGAAATCTGGGCATGTATTTCCCTTCACCCTTCTGCCATCTCTGCAGCAGATCGTGCCAAGGGGCAGGTACTCAACAGTGACTCCCTCAATAACATTTTAACCCTTTTCACTTTGCAGTGCACCCAACAGGAGGCAACTAAAATCACATTTCCCAGACTGCCCTGCAGCTAAATTAACAAATGTGGTTCAGATCCAGCGGGGACTTAGACTCCTATAGCAGAATGAAATGGAGGCAGGCCACTCTGCTCTCGCTTCAGTTGTTTCTCTGGCCAGCCTGGTGCTAGCAGTGTTTGGAACTCCACAGCAACAGTGGCGAAAGCAGTAGTGCCTGGTCCCTCCCGTGATGGCTGGTAAGAGAATCTGAGCCCTTTTTCCTGGCATGGATGCCAGGGCATGTGATTTTCGGAACAACGGTGGAATGGCGGCTGCTGAGGCGTGCGTGCTGGCACCAAGTTAGGCGGCAATTTTCGGGTCCCCAAGCTCAAGAAAATGTCCCCCACTTGCTGCTCATGGCCGAAGATGGGACTTTTTCAGCAGGCCAGTTCTTTGGTGTTTGGAGGGTAATCATTCCTGAGAGTTTAGCCCAGAGCCTTCCACCCGTTTGAACGCACCTAGTTCTCTGTGTCACGTCTCTTTCTATTTCAACAACCTCAGGTGGTTTGTTTTCCACAACTGAACCTTGACCAGTACAATAGTCACAGTTCACGTCCAGTTTCTAACGACACAATAGTGCTGATTCTCTGAAGAATTTCACACTCCCTGAACATACCATACCCATACCCATCTTTGGTGGAAATGAATTTACCCCTCAGCCCACATGTGAGAGACAACTCTTTGTTACCTGGCCTGCCAAGCCGGATCTACCTTCCTCCAGCTCATGTTGCATTTCCTTGTATTTCCCTCCACAGCACACACGCTCACACCTGTCACAACGGTTACAGGGACTGCCTGTCTGTTTCCCAACTAGACTTTCACAGAGGCATTGCTCCTTTTCATTTACATGTGGCCTGTGGCTGGCGCACATACACAGTGTCCTCAATAGTACTGGTGGGAGAGAGAGAAGAAAAGAAGGATATTGAGTGAGAATAACTGGGCTGCGTCCCGACCTCTCCACCTCTCCAATTAGGTGACCCAGGAAAACCGCGTAACTTCTCTGTGCCAATATCCTGATTTTAGACTGGGGATAATAAGAGTATCTGCTTCATGCAGTTGAGGTATTTAATCATCTTATTTTTAATCCTTGATTTACTTAATACATTTAAAAGTCGGAGTCTTTAGAAAAGTGTCTAGCACATAGTATTGCACAGTAACTGTTGGCTTTAACTACTGTTAAAGATGAACTTAGTTTTAGTGAACATACAGAATTAACACTAGCCTATCTGTTTTCATGCTGAACATTATAATGTGCCTTAAGTAAATGATAAGAAAATTAACACTTTAAAAATGTTCTCACCCAAAATATGACTCATTAACTGACCACACACACACACACACACACAAAACAACAACCTGTGGTATCTAAATTTAAAGTTTATTATTTTTAAAATTCTCCCACGGATAACCAGAGACTAGCAAATCATAACTATCACATTTTAGAAGACATGTGCTATACACTGTCCATGAATTTTAGCAACTTTTCACCTTTTATTCTTTGTTTAATTTGCTTTCATAGCCAAGGATGCCCAAAGAGACCTCTGTAGGGGTCAGTGGAAAGCAAAATCCCTGTTTTTTTCTCTGATCATTTCTCAATGCTAACAGGAATCTTACTCACATTTCCAAAAGTCACACCGCAAAAAAAGTCTTCTTTCTGTGCTGGACATAAAATTAATTTCTACATCCAACAATGACTGGTCAAAGCTTATGTTTTATTTAAGTATATAAATTGTATAAACTCATTTTGATAAGTTTGGTAGTATTATTTGTTCATTACACTCATGGTTTGCAACAATCTTAAGGATAAGCTATTTTAAAAACACAGAAATTTGAGAACTAGAATATACAACTACCAAAATAAAAACTTGCTGAGTGAACTTAGTAGAGAATGGGGAAGACAGGGGAAAGAATCAGTAACAGAAATTAATGTATTGAAAGAAGGTGAAGGGATTAGGCAATGGACACGTATGAAGAACCCATGGACATGGACAGCAGTTCGGGGTTGACTATGGAAGTGGGAGGGGCCTTCATGGAGGGGGATGAGGGGAAAAATTGGGATGACTGTAATAGCATAAATAACAAAATACTTAAAAGTAAATAAATAAACAACAATATTTTTATTTAATAAACAATCTTGAAGACTTAAGGCACAAAATTTAAAATGCTAACATTAGTGTTATCTGGGTCCCAGAAGGAAAGAAAGAGTTTCACACAGAAAAAATATTTTAACAGATAATAGAAGAAAAATTTTGAAACTGTCCAAAACACGTAAACATATAAATTCAAGGTAAGATTTAAGTTAAATAAATGAGGAATAACTAAAACATTGCACAATAATTTGATAAAGGAGAATGTAGCCATTAAAAATGTTGTGTAACCATACATAGATAGATATAGATGTAGATACAGATATATATAACCATATGCATCTCTCTCTATATATATATAGAGAGAGAGAGGAATATTAAATGTAAATAGGAAATTCATTTTGTTAGAATAGTGGGACCATAGATACTATCTGGGAAGCAAAGTTTCTTTAATGTTGTGACATTGTTTTTACAGTGGAGAGCAGGAAGAAATATTCCAGTTGGCATTTATTTATTGAAGCAACACATTAAAATATCCCCCATCCTACACAGAAAAATTAATAAATCAGTTATCACTGGAGGAACGCTGTTTCCAGTCCCACTGCACATCTGTGTGGGTGATATGGCTGGCCCCATGACACCCAGGTTGTGGTGCAGACAGAAGCCTGTAGCAACCAGACATTATAGGGTTATGACAAAATACCCCATAAAGTTCCCAAAACAGTTCCAAGACCATTGCCAGCTTTACTGGAAAATGTGTTTCCTCAAGACAGATAGTTATGAAGCTAACCAAGCCCAGATTATTGCTGTTTATTATAAAAATTAAACATCTGTTTTCTCTTTACTGATGGTTTTCTCTTCCAGGGAGAAGGGAAATCACATTTTTAGACTTTGCCTACATAGTTTAGTAGATGGGTAAGTGTTGAGCATTATATTAATAACTAGAAACATTTTAATACATAAAATTATTCACATGTCACATTGCACCCTTTTTACTAAACATCCTTGCAACATGTTTATGGAAGGAAAGGTGACTTCATGCCACCCCAGCATCTGCCACCTCACGGGGCAGACAGTCGTCCAAGTCACTTCCTCTTAATGTTTTATCTTCTGATTTGAAAAACATTACTTATGGGGGCAACCTTCCATTAAACACTAAGTTCTTCTCAGCGAACTCCCAGGGGGTGGTCATTTTATTGCAATACATGAATAGCAATACATGGAATTTGCAGAGACTTGTGGGCAAGCCCTGCAACTATGTCATAGTTCACTGAACCAAGCTTTTTATTTCACGAGCCGAGTTAATATATTCCTCCAATTCCAGGCTAGAGTTTCCCTCTAGAGGCTGACAGAAAGACGGGGGAGGGAGAAAATACCATATAGCACACCTAAACCTAAACACCCAAAGCCTGTTCAAACAGACGCTTATTCTTCACAGCATGAAGTAGACAGCAATTTACTACTGATAGACCAGAAACTATCTTAATGTCTCCAGTTTTCTAAATTCAGTCACGAGAATGAAATATTCCTATCAGAGGAAGTTGATGTCTCGTCTACATACTTCACATTAATATTTAATTATTTACTAACTCGACCACTATTTATTAAGTGATGACTATGGATAAAACACCCTACTAGACGATGGGAGCATATTGATGAATCAAAAGAAGAGGTTTCCTACCCTTGTAGAGGTGAACACAGACATCGAACACCCAAATACAAAATTCTATGTGAAAATAGATGTTTTAAAGAAGACCTATAGGGTGTTAATAGCATATAACATGGAGTTTTGAAAGGCATCTCTGGGGTAATAGCTTACATGCTGAAATATGAAGAATAAATACACATTAGCAAGGTCAAATTGGGAATGAGGAGACAGAGAAAAGAGAAGACAGGACAGTGAAGGCAGAAAAAAAAACAGCATATGCAAAGGACCTGAGGAAGAGAGAAGAAACTGAAAACTGGCCACTTGCTATGGTAGACAGAGGATAAGGACAGAATGTAATATAAGACTGATAGATGGGTAGCGGCAGATTAAGCCATTACATATAGGCCATACTAGGATTTTGGCTTTTATTCTAAAAGCAATGCAAGACACTACAGTTTTGGGAGCAACAGAATGACATAAACAGACAATGGGTTGCTGATTTTTAGTAACTGAAGCAACAGAAATAGAATGGTTTTCAAAGGAATCACATAAGGAGGCTAGGACATCCGTTAGCCCATACAAGTTCAATGACGGTAGTAATGGTGTCTAGACAAAGCAGTGCTTCTCAGCTGAGGGCCATTTTACACACCCCCAAGGGTTCAGTGGCAATGTCTGGGGACATTTTTGACTGCCATAAGTAGGAACACAAGAACTACTGGCCTATAGTGAATACAGGTAAAGGATACTCTTCTGTACCTTATAGTGTGTGGGACAACTGCCACTGACAAGTATTCCCTGGCCCCCTAATGCCAAAAGGGCCAAAGCTGAGAACCTGGGATGAGCGTGATGGCAATAAAAATACAGAGAAATAGATACATGTTAAGAAGGTTGAAATGACAAGTTTATAATGATTGAACACGGGATGAGTTCATAAAAGAAATAAAAAATGTCAAAAATAAAGCCCAGGTTTCTGGCTTGTACAGCTGAGCAAACTGTGAGCCATTCACTGAAGAGCCTTCATGTCTGGAGGGAGAAAACCAAAAGCTCAGTCTGAGATGCCTTTGACTTGTCAGGCTAAGTAGGCAGTCATGCATACCGACTTGCGTTTCAAAGAGCAGCCGCCACAGAACGGGCTGGAAGTCAAATAAGATTGTAACTGAGCCACTTGGAGAAGTCGTTTCTTGGAGGCGAGATCAGAAAAGACTGGGAAATCTAGATGTGTGTGACTAAGGTGGGAAAATGGACACAGGGGCTATACTCACGCATGTCCAACCTTTTGGCATCCCTGGGCCACACTGGGAGAAGAAGAGTTGTCTTGGGTCGCACATTAAATGCTTTCCAACATATAATCACAGAAAAATCTCCTAACATTTTAAATAAATTTATGGTTTTGTGTTTGGCTGCATTCATAGTAGCCCACGGGCCCCAGCTTGGACACCCTTGGCAAGAGATGGGGAAATGGCTACGAGAAATACAATGTGGAAGAGTTAGGGATTTTTTTATGGTTTTGTGTTTGTAAGCTGGAAAAGTCTTGAAAATGTTTCAAAGTCTGAGAAGGAAAAATTTTTAAAAATGAGTTGAAGACAAGTAGAAAAAAAATAACAAAATGACAAGATTTCCCTAAAGTCCAAACTCTACTTGACACCTGCACATGGGTGTCTCATTAAAAACTGAGTCACTCTCCCCCGCAGTGGTTCCTTTTCTCAAAAGACAGCACCATCCAACCATGTAGACAGCCTAGTGACAGAGGAGTCAGGCTTGACCTCTCGCCCTCAGCCACCCCCACACTCAATCCATCATAACCCCCTCTCAAATGATTTCACTTCTCTCCACAACCCCCAACAGCCGGCAATCACTTTGACTGCAACAGTCAAAGCCATCCCCTGCTCGCCTAGCCTGCGTGACAGCCTCCTGTTTCCTCGCCCTTTATTAGCTGCTTGCTCTTTCTTGCTCTTTGCAGCCACAAAATTTAATTCTGTCATCTCACTGACTAAATCCCTAAGACGTAAAGTACAGTAAAATAAACTAAACACTAAGGCTACAATACATACCCTCCCTCCCAAGCCCATCTCCACCAAAATGCCAGGTCCTGTCTCATTATGAACTGAGCACTCATCCCCAGCGACCTCGGCCTCGTCGGGGCTATAGCTGCTGTTACTGTCCACACCAGACATTAGACACCTGGGTGACCTGCACCTTGTATTATTCATACCTGTATGTCATTCTGTTGAAATGTCAAACCTTGTCTTGTCTTGGACTCAGAGCCAAAGGAAACGGGGACCCCATTATTGCGTACCTCTTCCATTGTGAGCAATGTGTAGAAACTCTAAATATGTATTTTGTTTAACCCTCAGAAAAGCCCACCTGATCAGTGCCTCCATATTACAGAAGAGTTAGAGGCAGGAATGGTCCCAAACCAACAAGAGTCCCAGCCTACTGATTTCTAGTAAATTGAGGGCCCGGGTCCTCCCCCAATAATACTGCAGACGTGTTCAAACCCCACCAACATGACTGGTGTGGCTTCTTGCGGGTCAGTAAAGCTCAGTCCGGTTCCCAAAGACCCCCGTCTGATCCAAAGAGCTGGGTGACCTTGTTTAATAGTTTTATATTGTTTCTTACAAAGTCTCTCTTCCGGGGGACGATTTAAGAAAGATAAATATTAATGTCACACTTTGTTTAGAAACCTAGTAGACAGGACAAATTGTAGTTTTGGCAAGACGTTTCCAGTACCTACTTTTCAGAGTAAAGCCACCCACAAAGGTTCCATTGGCAGAGGAAGCGTTCTGTGGCTGGCTGACTCCTGAGCAGGGTTTAGGAGCCTGATTTTAAAACACCTGCTAAGCCTGTCTGTTCTCAACCTTTACATAATAAAATCAACTGGCATTATTGACCCAGACTTTGCAGGGCTTGCCCATGATTCAAGAGATGAACTTATTGTCATCCCACTTTATCTTAGATAATTAGCCATTTTATTTGGTGATGCAAATCCTCTGGTTATATTTGTACACTCATTGGCTTGTTTGCTTGGAATCTATGATTCATTTTATAATCATGACCTAAATATGCACTTTAACTCAGGTTTACAACGAATTAATAGACCGAATTCACAGAGTAAAATAGTGTCCAGAGTTAGGAAATGTGTTGCCTTTGCTATTCTTGAAAGACAAGAAGTAGTTTTCACATGCAGGTGCAGCGTTTTCTCAAAAAAGGGCAAGAGGAAACTAACGTTTAACCTGGAGAGGATTCTGTGAATTTCTACGTTATTTCATTGGGATTTTAGAAAGGTTGCATTTTCTGATTTAACAATATATACCACCAAGATGAGGAGGGCAGAATTTTAAATTACTCTGAATCTGAACTTAACAAGCAATTCTAGGGAAGGGAGGGGGAGGGGAAAAAGGGTAGAGAAGAAGAGAAGGGAAGGGAAGAAGAGAAGGAGGGTTCCATTCTTCAAACTTGCTATTATAATACTGTGTGATTTTAAAGCAGCTGCTGACGAAAATAGGCACTCCAGGCCCTTATTTTCAGTCTGACACTATAAGGCTATAATAACCACGTCACTACCATTTATTGAGCTCTGGCCAGGGGTCGGGCATCACAGCAGGCACAAGTCATCCTTACGTCCTCTCGTCCTCGTCGCACTCCCAGAGGCAGGGATGATCTCACACAGGAAGCTTGGGATGGTGGCAGAACTGAAATGGCCAAGCAAACCGCCAGCCCAGGTCTGACTCCAGACTCCGTTTCCATTACGTGCTTCTTCATTCATTTGACTTATTTCATATCTCTCTGTCTTCATTTTGTTACCCTACTTTGGAGAGCGGTACCTATTTATAAGTGCTTCTCAGGAAATACAAATCACCCAATGTTTTAAGCCCTAAGTCTCTAGAGACATAATAACCGGGGACTCTACGCTTCATTCAAATCTGTTTAAAATACACACACACAGCATTTCTTTCTCCACAGCCTCACAAATCACATCAAACTCTGTAAGAGACGAGTCATGCTGTAATAAGAAGACTCTGGATTTCCTCTTTGTGCATTATTTTACTTATTTGACTGGCCCGTTTGTCTGCAATTGCTGTGACAATTTAGGAAGTAAAGGATGAGATAACAAGAGGAAATGTAAGTCTACTATCATCGAAGACACGGTCTTTTTTTAAGAAGTTTTACTATACTCTTCACGCTAAACCACATTTGATAGACCATCTTTTTATTGTCCTCAAAATGTTGCTAATAAAATAAAATATAAAGTTCAAGAGAGAATTTTTGTGAGAAAAAGTCCCAGTTTGCAATTTCACAAGACCAGCATGTCATTTCAAATCAGTTTTGCACTCTCCTGAACCACAGACGAGACAACATCACCTGAAGGCCAAATGGCTGAATCCTACAGTTCTTCCTAGGGCTTCCTGCACATCATTTCTGAAAGAGCCCAAGCCATTTCTTTCTCACCCTTGTGATCCCTCTATACACAGTGAAATGTGACTGTGTTTTCAGTGTAAGTGATACAAGACCTGAAGTGGACACGATGAAGTAGATACACTTTTCCGCTTCAAGCACATAAAAATGGGGGAAACACCACCACGTTGCAGTAGGAAATGCTGAGTCCCAGCAAGCTGAGAGAGAAAGACAAAGGGGACCCTCTGCCATGGCGGGCAGCTGCAATCAGGGAGGAGGGCACAGCAGACCCGATACCGGCTAAGGCTTTGTGGTTTAGCCCCAGGCAGGACAGGGATCAGCAGGAAAGGATGCATTTGGCACTGTCTATGGTCCATCCACATTCCTTTGGATCCCTTAGCAACCCGTGTACTTTCTCTACAACGGTCAGCATCTGCTTCTCTTTGACAGAAAGTTGGCCGCAGGCTGCTAGGATTTCTTGGAGGGATCCTCAGTGTAAAGCAGGGAACTCCTGGGAATCTGCATCCTTCTGAGGGAGGCCTCTAACTAAGGACTGACTCATAGATACTCGAGCTCTACTCCGTCTGATGAAGAGGACTCCAAGCTGTAGCCTTCCAATCTGCACCCGGCCTGGGACCAAGTCTCCAGCGTAGGATTTTCCTTGACACCATGCCCTTGCTTGGCCCAATTCCCTTTTCAGTCCCATTTCTGCAAAAGCCTCCCTTTATTTTCTGGGAACATTTACCAGCGAATCAACATGAATCCTCTCTTACCTCAGAGTCTACTTCTAGAAAAGTCAACCTAAGACACAAGTTGTTGAGATTTAAATTTTTAATTCATTTTTTTCCATGTGAAATGCAATATTTTCTTTTCTATTGTGTTTTTCCATTACCATTGAGTTCTCTTATACTCCCCCACTTCCCGCTCCACAATCACCACACTGTTGTCCGTGAGTCCTTTTTCCTTTTTACTCAATCTCTCCACCCCTCCCCCCCAACCCTTAGCTGTCAGCCTGCTCTCTATCTACGAGCCTGTCTCTATTTTGCTTGTCAGTCCAGTTTGTTCATTAGGTTCCATATATGAGTGAAATCATATGGTATTTGTCTTTCTCTGACTGGTTTATTTCATTTAGCATAATGTTCTCCAGGTCCATCTATACTGTTGCAAATGGTAAAATTTTCTTTTTTTTACAGCTGAGTAGTATTCCATTGTGTAAATGTCCCATAGTTGTTTTATCCTCTCATCTACTGATAGACACTTGGGCTGCTTCCATATCTTGACGATTGTAAGTAAAGCTGCAATAAACATAGGGGTCCTTATGTTCTTTTAAATTAGTGTTTTGAGTTCCTTCAGATATATTTCCAGAAGTGGGATCACTGGGTCAAAAGGCAGAATCACTTTTAATTTTTGAGGTGTCTCCATACTGCTTTCCACAGTGGCTGCACCAATTGCACTTCCACCAACAGTGCAAAAATTCAATCTTAAAATTTACTTAAGCATTTCATAGAAACCCTAGTGATAGCCAGAATAATTCATGCTAGTTTAGTAAACTCTCGGCAGCAAGCAGAAAGAGCATGCTAAGATCCTTTCTTTACACACAGGTCAGTTAGATCATCTCTCCATTGCTTATTAGCTTTGCTTTCACAAGAAAATCTTAAAGCTACTCAATAGATACATTTGACCTCTATTTTCCTTTAATCAGTTTTCTAAGAAAAAGATGTATGGCTCATAAAAGAGTCTTTAAAAATTGATAAACTATGGCAGATTTTAAAAGATAAAATTCATCAGGAAAAGTCTCTTTTGTAATGAATTAAAATTTAAATGCTGGAAAATCACCAATATATCCCATTCTGGTACAGAAAATAAATTTATCAAATTAAACCTAAGAACCCTATCAAAAGATTCTTCCCATAAATCAAGACAGTCCAAAAATTATAAAATTTAAAAATTATAACATCATTTGAGTTCTCATTATTTATTTTTTCAATACCTCCACTGTTTTTGTAGAATAAATGCCACTGCCTTCCTATTTTCAAGCTTTATTTTAATCATTGCAATTGAATACACAATTCGAAAGCTAAGTTTTTATGCTCTATTGATCAAATACCTTGATTAACAATTTCCAACAGTCTGAGAATGAATGTAAGCATAAGCGAAATGACTTATGTCCCCACAAAAAAAGTTAATACTGTTGTAAGACATTTAGGATAATTTACAAATTCAAACCTTCAATGCTCAAACACTTCTGAAATGAAACAGATGAAAAGCGGCAAGTAGAAACCAATGTGTTTCTGAAGAACCAAGTTTTTATCCCAGCATTCTATGTAAAGTGTGACAATCAAATATGAGAGTAGAATAAAAATTGTAGAATCTCAAACAATTTTTCCCATGCATTAATTTTCTGAAGCTATTAAGCAATTCATCAAAGTAGAGGAAGATAGAGAAAGAAAATTGAGAAAGAGAAAAATGTGGTGCTGTAGGCTGAAAAAATATTCCCCTCCCCACAAAAGAATCTCTACTTTATAACCCCTACAACTGAAATATTACCTTATATGGAAAAGGCATCTTTGCAGATGTGATTAATGATCTTGAGATGTTTTAAGCTAGGTTACCCAGGTGAACCCTAAGTACAATCATATCTATGATCCTTATAAGAAGGATGCAGATAGATATTTGACACAAAGAGAGGAGAAGGCAATGTGACCATAGGGCCAAAAGAGACTTGAAAACTTTGGCCTTGAAGACTGGAGTGATTTGACTACAAGCCACAGAATGCTGGCAGCCACCAGAGGCCTGAGAGTCAAGAAACAGATTCTCCCTGGAGCCTCCCCAAAGCACATGGCCGCATCCACATCTTGACCTCAGCTCAGTGAAACTGATTTGGACTCTGGCATCTAGAACTGTAAGACAATAAATTCCTTTTGTTTTAAGCCACCAAGGCTATGATAACTTGTTACAGCAGCCACAGGAAACTAATATTAATGGCACACATGGAACAGGAACAAGAAATCCAAAAAGGGAGAAATGAGAATCCAAACCCTTCCCCATTGGAACAGAGGATTCAAGAAGCACGTACCATTGCCATGGCACTACCTTTGTATCCTAATGAGGAAGGCTTAGTTGAGCTGAGCTTTGTTCCTTAATTCTATTTGACTTCTCTTGACCATTTTCTAATGACACTTCTGCTCTCCTCACTATGCCCAGTTGTTTGGGTCAGCTGAGGATAGCCATATTAGCTAACAGAACTATCCTGCTTTTATTTACTACAGAGAGATCAAAGGAAGTCACAGTGAATCCAACGCACAAATTACAAAACATCCTATACTCTGATAATATCCCATCAGTAAATGAGTGAATCAAAGAATTATAATACATTTAAACAATGGAATACTACCCAACAGAAAGAAAGAAGGAATTCCTACCCTTCGTGACTGCATGGATGGAACTGGAGAGTGTTATGCTAAGTGAAATAAGCCAGGTGGTGAAAGACAAATACTATATGATCTCACCTTTAAGTGGAACCTAATCAACAAAACAAACAAGTAAGAAAATAGAACCAGAGACATGGAAATAAGGAAAAAATTGACTGTGACCAGAGAGGAGGAGGGAGAGGGACAACAGGAGAAGGAAGGGAAAGGGTCAAGGAACGTTTAGAAAGGACCCGTGGACAAGGACAGCAGTGGGGAGGGTTGAATGTGAGGGGCGACAGAGCAGGGGAGAGTGATGGGGGGAAAATGGGGACAACTGCAATTGAAGAACAATAAAACAAAAATTAAAATTTAAAAAAGAAGCTCAGTGCCTGGGTCACGGTGCAGCCTTGCCAGATGCTCTGTGTTTCCTCAGATCCTACCAGGACTCAGTCCAAGGTTTCCCAGGCAGGTCTCCTTCTTGTCCACATCCAGCTGCAGCCAGAATGGGACTGTGAAATCAGCTCATTCTTTCCAGAAGGCTTCTGCCCTGGATAGAGTTGCCATCAACTTCTCAATAGTCAATATTACTTTATTGTTTAGAAAGACTTTATTTAGCCTGGAAGAAATGAATAGAGAAGAAAGTTCCTAAAAATTCCTTTCAGAACTACAATATAATTATGATATTTTGCTGCCTTATTTCAAGTACCACTTTCTTAAACTCACTAAAAAAAAGACATGCAGAGCTAATTTCAGACTTCCTATGTCTTGCAAAGGGCAAAATAGTCTTTGCAAGTAAAATATATTTGCATCAGGGTACACATGAAAACAGTCAATTTAATTAAGCACAGCAAGTTCTTCATCATCTGGGCCTAACTATATCAAACCACCATATCAATTCAATATACAACAAGGTAATGTTTGGCACAAATACCAGAGCCATAAAATATGTCCCACAGCGTTGTAGTGTGGATATAAGACAAGTTTTCGACATGATCCTAGAAAAATTATAATAAACATGCATAGATCAAAGTGGCAGCCCCTCTGGTCCTTCTGAAAAAACAATTATTATTCTCTGTATCAGTATAGATGTGATGTTCAGATTTAAAAACCCTTTTAAAAGCAAAAGCAGTTGAGAAAAATGCTTTTTCACTCATGCATCAATTTTCTCTGGCAGAACAGTCAAGAAACTGGTAACATTGGTTACCTAAGAGAGGAACTTTCTGGCTGAAAAACGTAAGTGAATTAAAGGCTTTCAGCCTTTTGTTTTGTTTTGTTTTTTAAATTTTGAACCATGAGAATATATTATATTTGCAACATTTACGAGCAGTGCTTTGTTCCTCTGAGGTCCCTCCAAATTTCTGGATTTTGACTCTTTAAAAGTATGCTTAACATAATTTGAATGATTGTATATGCTTACAGTAATCATGAGTTTTATATTTATACAGGAAGAGGTGGGGATAATCTTCATTGAGGAATAAGCATAATAATGTTACAATTCATCAACTGCCTATCATATGTCAATTATTCTGCTAAGAGATTTGTGCCGTCTTTAATTTTTATCACAAAATCCGGGGCAGGGGATGACACTTTCCCCATTGTACAAGGGAGGAGTCTAAGGCTCATGTGAATAAGTACTTCGTGTGAGGCCTCATAGCTAGTCAAGAACTGGTGCAACCTGCCACCGTAATCCAGGTAGTCTAGATGGAGGGCCTTCTGCCTAAAAACAAGTCAGTGAACATTTCCCAATCTGAGTCATTTTTAAATATTTACTCATGGACTACAGTTAATGCATCTGCAATCATTTACGCCCCTTCAAGTCAGTGTGAGGAAAATTGGTGTCGGTGAGGATGGTCCTGCTGGGGCATCTCCAGGTCAGGCTCAGGAGCAGCAGACTTCGGGGAAGCACCTCTAGGCTCACCTTCCAGGCCAGAGGATGGCCTGCCTAACCTTGATCACTTTCTTTCCAGATTCATGGCCTAACTAAATCTAATTATTTGGTCCATGAGCTTGAAAACCCCCTAACAAATGGGCATTGAAGTTTCCAGTAGGCCCCTGGGATTGGTGAGAGCTGTAGCGTAAACAATCATCGTCTGATTTAGTTCATCTTATTATCCTACACTTCTCATGAACTGGCCTAATTCATGATCCTACTTCCACAAATTTGTGGACGACCCATGGAATCTGGAAGGAGAAGAAGAGATTTCCAGACAACACTGACCTATGTGCTACTTTGCTCTGATTCTGGGACTGGGAATAACTCCAGCAGACCCACCCACTGTGGAAAACATAGTGGTCTCCGGCCCCACTCACACAAGGTGAGAAGATCTGCCCAGCATTCCTGTGGGCCCAGACCCTAGACACGGGCCTAGTCCTGAAAGAACACGTAACTTCATCTGTTCATGCTGTTTCCTCATGAAATCAGCTAGGGACACCAATGAGGAAGTGTATGTGGAATAATCCAGGCAAAATACAATAGAAGCTGATGGTGGACAATGACAATAGTGATGGAGAGAGAAAGGGATGACCTGTGGATGTTTAGGGGTGAATCCTATGGACCTTAAAGAGTTGTAAAACGTGAAGACTGGGGAAGAAGAAAAGGAGTCAGAAAAGATTGCCAGTTGTCTTAGTTGAGCACCTTTGTTGGTGTCCAATGCCGGCCATGGAGACTCTGGGGAAGAAACAGGTTTGTGGCCCTTGTATGCCCTTTTCATTTGATTTCACTCATGCTTGTTTGCTCTTGACTTTGGTGGGTTAGAAGGTAGTTTGTGGTAATTGAATTCATTTTGGTGACGACAAGCTCTAAACAACCAACTTCTTGTTTCTCTTTCTTTGATTTCCACCCAAGACTCCGTGGCTCTTAAAAGGACACAGAGGCACCCCAAATCACTCAGGAGACAGAAGTCCTACAAAGCTGGTAGCCAAAAAGTTCCTAAGGCACAAAGTCACAAGCTGGTCCCTACCACACTATCCCCAGCCCTCACAGCATCTTCTACTTCAGCAATTAGTTGCCATGTTTTAAGAATGGAGATGTTTCATTTAAAAAGATAGATTTTTTCATTTCCATATTTGGTTCAGACTCCCACATGACATGACCAATTGGAACTGTCCCTTCCTCTAAACATTATTGCCCACCCCCAGCCCAGGTTCATGATAACTTCCCCTAAGAAGCAACCAAAGCAAAGGAAGAAAAATATTTTCTTCATAATTAGGTTGGGAATTATCCGACCTCCACCCACTGGATTCTGAGAAGGTACCAAAACTGTTTGGCACTTTCATGGTAACCCCAAGCCCTCTCTCCACCTTTAGCCATCACGGGGTCCTTAGTAAACAATGTCCACCCCAAAAGAGACCCGATTGAGAGAGGCAGTTGTAGAACAAGTGCTGCCCAGGTGTCAAGCACCTGGAGCCCTGCATTTGGACCATCCATCCCTCTGATGGGGCCTCATATTACCTGAGTTTTGCTAGGGTATGCTACGCTGACCAAGACACCTGGGCCTCACCTGCCTGGTTAGATATCTGCTTCTATCCACCCATTCCAAACACTCAATTCCTAACTCAGGATGTACTCTCAGGACTGATTATGGTTCATTACCCTCCAGTCCCACTCCGAACACCAGACATCAAGACTACCATCTGTCTCAAACAGTCTAAAAAGACAGTTGGGGTGTGGGTTGTAGTGGAATCATGTAGTTGTGGGAGGAGTCCTGATGCAAACCTGGTGTAGGTAGCCATGCTCACTGCTGAAAATCTGTCTGGTCTCTTAGATGGGTTGGGACAGAAAAGGTACTCCTTGGCACACATGGTCTCCTTAGGTGACTCTCCCTTCCCCCTATCCCCAAATCCATCCCTCTTGAATTTCCCACCATGCCATCCCTCTGATGGGGCCTCTTATTACCTGAGTTTGGATGTAGGAGCAATGGCCTGGCTCCTACATCCAACAATCACTTTTTTCTCATTAATAGCCCTAGAAAACAGGCCAATGTCCTGCCTTCTACTCATTCTGACTTGACTATAGAAGGACACATAAGCCAGCTGAAAGTCTTACCAACCTGCATTTAGATTTAAACAACCAATTTTGCCATGGACAAGTGTGTTTATTCATTCATTCAACATGAATTGATCATCCAATGTGTATCAGATGATAGCAGTGGAGAAATGAGTTAAGACATAATGAGTAACCTAGAATAGGCAAAAAGTCATTAATTATTCAATTCATGGCAGTGAGTGCTCTAGTGGGGTCAGGATCACAGTTTAATCATTTATTAGGGAGCACAAATGTGGGGCACGTAACTCCTAGAGTAATGTTTCTCAAGCTGTCTTGTGCTTCCCAATCACCAGGGATCTTGCTAAAATGAAGATTCGGGGTCAATTAGTCTTACCTGGAGCTGAGAATCTGCATTTCTAACAAGTTCTCAAGGGATGCAGACAATGCTAGTCTGTGGACTATGAACAGCAAAATCTTCTAGGACCAGAAAAAAACTTCAAGAAGAAATGGTTTTGGGGTTGATGTATTGAAGAATGAATAGGACTTAACCAGTAGAACAAAATAAAAGTGGTCAAGGCACAGAAACAACATATTCTGAAAATTATAAAAGGGTTTTCTACTGACTTAAAAATTAGCATGAAGAATTTAAGAATTAGGCTCCTTCACTAAGAAAATTAATAGTATTCAGTACATGAATTAGCTAAAATATTTTAGATATACTCTTCACCCTGTGACTTTGCAGGGTTTAAGAAACTACTGAGGCCTGAACCCTGAATTCCTTGAAAACTACACCTGTGCCTTGGTCACTAATCAATCAGCGTCCACCCAATAGTTGAGGAGGGCTCAGAATCCAGCTCAGAATCCAACTCAGAATGTTGCTGTGTGTGTCTCCAGTGACCCTCTTATGAAGTGCCATGAAAGACCCTCAAAGGACACTGCTTTGAGGCTTCATCAGACTCACAGACCCATTTTGTGCCTGTTTACCCTAAAATCTAGTAACTATCCACATATGTCACAGACGATCTTTGGAACTGTGCTCTCCTTACATCCTGGCCGCACCATTATGACAGAATAATGAACCAGCCCTCACCCCCAAATCTTTGATTACTCTTGTTATCAACCAAAACCTTAAGAGTTGTTGGCTTAGTGAGGTAACTCAACATCATTTCTGCAAAATTAAAGTAGTGACACAGGTCCTGCCTACCTAATTAAAAAAATAAAACCTAAGATGTATTTAGAAAATTTTAAATATGATGAAAATATTGGTTTGCTACAGTATCCACTAAGATCAAAGTTCCCAAACATGCGTGATCTTCCATCCAACTACTCTGACAAGGCCCAACCCTACTCATCTTCTGAGACCTGATGTGTCCACAGTGGTATGCTCGTAGACAAAATAATCTAAGATTCTTGTTAAAAACACAGATCCCAAGGTCCTACCACTGGAAATTTTGATTCAGTTGTCTGGGGGAGGCCCACATAGGCCATAAAAACCCCAAGTGATCCTTATGATCATGTCAGTTCGGGAAACGCTACGCTATGCCATGGAATTTGAGGGATACAGGGCAGAACACCAACTGTGCCTCCCACCGCCGATTTCATCATCCAGAAGAGCACATCCGTACCACCACGGGCCCTGTGAATGACTCACGGCAAATATTTCCCAGCCCTGTAGCTCCCTTCATCCTGGCAGTGTGTGTCAGATACGAGATTGAGTTGGTACTCTATGCAATACAACCTAAAAAATGTATGAGAAGCAGACATTTGACACTTCCAATAATCACTTTACAATGAATACATTTCCCGTCCTTGAAAGTTCTTTGAACTTATATCCTCAAACATAAGCAAAAAGAAAAAGGAAAAATGAGCTCCTTAAAGACACATCTGGTAACAACTTCTTTTCCAAAGTTGTGCCATATTAGGCTCCTGAAGGGTGTGGTCGTGGGAAAAGCATCACTTTATGAGGACTAGGTATCCAACATTACGCTTCTGTTTATGTAAAGTGCCCGTGACTAACACAACCCTAGTAGGCCAGCTATGCACCTGATTAAGACTGCTGCCTAAACAGTCACAGCTGAACAGCCCAACAAACCACACACACAGTGGATGACTGCAGTACATGTCCCACCTAGCAGTCACACCAGCTGGATGGGTCTTCCTGCACCTCCCTCAAGAACCAGTCCCATTAGCTCGGTGACCAGGTTACATTCAGACAGAATCACTTAGAAAATCCAATCAAATAAACCTGCCAATTCAATCCTAAAATACTGCTTTAGTGAGAGGATGGTAAACTCCCAGATTTTTTTGTCCCTAGAAGTGCAGAAAGCATCAGGCTGAAAACATTAGTTGGTTGAAGATTAACCTGTGTTGACAGATCATGAACGAGGAAATTAAGGACACTTGAGATACAGCCTTTACCTTGCAGGAAAATAAACAGATGCCTGCAGGATGATGTGGGGTGAACGTCACAGGTGGTTTTGCGACCTGTGTCCAAGCCAATCAGCATGTGCTGACCGTTGGCTGTTATTTGTTCTTAGCATTTTTCCAATGTGGTTGAAGCTCTGTAGATGTCCCTTTTATAAACCATGACTAACAACCAGAGCAAAAATCGTGTGTAAGAAAATGTGCAAATTAGAGATTAAACCATTTTTCAAAAGTTTCAAAAACGTTAATGTTTTCTTAGCAAACAATGGCACATGCTACAAACATTTCAATGTAATATTGTCCATTTTGCTCTCAGCTTAACTAAAAATTAGTTCCATCTTGAAAAAAACTTGATCTTCTTCCCAACTTAGCTATTTCAACAGGAAACAAAGAGAGTTCCGTACATACGCTGTCTATAAGAGACCCACCTCAGAACAAAAGAAAGTGAAGGGATGGAAGAGGATGTTTCATGCCAGTGGAAACAAAAAAAGAATCAGCAACAAAAGGGACAGCAATATTTATATAAGACAAAGTAAACTTCAAAACAAAGGCCATAACAAGAGACAAAGAAGGGCATTAGGTAATACTAAAGAAATCAATGCAACAAGAGGATGTAACCCTGGTAAACACACTCATATGTACACCAAACATAGGAACACCTACATCTATAAAGAAAATCTTGGTGGACATAAATGGAGAGATTGACAGTAATACAGTCATAGCAGAGAATTTTAACACCTCATTGACATCAGTAGATAAATCTTCCAGACCAATAAAAACCCAAATAAATAAACAATTATACTCTATCCACATCAATGCATAGATCTTCCAGACACCCCTCCCCCCAAAATCAACAATTATACACTAGATTTAATAGATATTTATAGAGCATTTCACCCCAAAGTAACAGAATATATATTCTTTTAAAGTGTGCATGGAACACTCTCTAGGATAGACCACATGTTAGGACACAAAATGAGTCAATAAATTCAAGAAGATTGAAACTATATCAAGCATCTTCTCTGACCACAATGGTATGAAACTACAAATTAGTCACAAGAAAAAAACTGAAAAGTACACAAACGTGGAAACTAAATAACATGTTACTAAACAACGATTGGGTCAACAATAAGATCATGGAAGAGATCAACAGTTACCTTGAGATAAATGAAAATGAACATATAACAACCCCTAACCCTATGGGACACAGTGAAAGCAGTCCTGCATTGGACGTTTATAGTCTTACAGGCCTGTCTAAAGAAGCAAGAAAAATCTCAAATAAACAATCTAATCTTGCACCTAAAAGAACCAGAAAAAGAATGACAAACAAAGCCCAGGGAGAATGGAAGGAAGGAAAAATAATGATTAGATGTGGAAATAAATGACATAGAAACTAAAAACAAAAAAATCAATGAAACCAAGATGTGGTTCTTTGAAAAGATAAATAAAATTGACAAATCTTTACCCAGACTCATCAAGGATAAAAAGAAAGAGGACCCAAATAAATAAAATCAGAAACAAAAGACAAGTAACAATTTAACACCACAGAAATACAAAAGATTGTAAGAAAATATTACAATTATATGCCAACAAATTGGACAACCTGGGCAAAGTGGATTAATTCCTAGAAACACAATCTTCCAGAACAGAATCAGGAGAATCAGAAAATCTGAATAGACCAATTACAACTGTTAAAATCAAAGCAGTAATCAAAAATCTCACAGCAACAAAAGTCCTGAGCCAATGGCTTCACAGGCAAATTTTCCCAGACATTCAGAATAAGAACTAACACCCATCTTTCTCAAATTATTCCAAAGAATTCAAAAGGAAGAAGATTTCTAAGCTCATTTTATGAGGCCAGCATTGTCCTAATTTCAAAACCAAATAAAGACACTACAAAGAAAGAAAATTATAGGACAATATCCCTGATGAACAAAGATGCTAAAATCCTCAACAGAATATTAGCAAATCAGATTCAGCAATACATCAAAAGATCACACACCATGATCAAGTGGGATTTATTCTGGGGATGCCAGGTTGATACAATATTCACAAATCAATAAACATGATACACCACATAAATAAAATGAAGGATAAAAATCACATGATCTAACAATTGATGCACAAAAAGCATTTGACAAAATCATGCACCCATGTATGATAAAAACTCAGTAAAGTGGGAACAGAGTGAACATTTCTCAATATAATAAAGACCATATATGACAAACCCACAGTTAACATCATACTCAACAAGCAAAAACTAAAAGCATTTCCCTTAAGATCGGGAACGAGACGGGAGATCTGCTTTCGCCTCTGTTAGTCAACATAGTACTGCAGGTTCCAGCTCGAGCAATCGGACAGGAGGAAATAAAAGGCTTCCAAACTGGAAAGAAAAAAAGTAAAACTGTCATTATTTGCAGATGATATTATACTGTATGTAGACAATCCCCAAGATTACACACACACACACACACACACACACACAAACCTGCCAGAACTGAAAATGGCATTCAGCAAAGTTAGCAGAATATTAAAATTACTATTCAGAAACCAGTGGCATTTTTCTACATCAATAACAAACTATCAAAAAGAGAAACTAAGAAAACAGTCCCATTTACAATTGCATACAAAAAAGTACCTAACCAAGGAGGTAAAACACCTATACTTGGAAAAGTGTAAGATACTAAAGAAATAAACTGAGAAAAATACAAATAAATGGGGAACTTACCATGTTCACGAATAGGAAAAAGAAGCATCATTTTTCAATATCCACACTATCCAAAGCAATCTACAGACTCAACACAATTCATATTGAAATACGAGTGGCATCTCTCATAGAACTAGAACAAATTTTCCAAAACTTTACATGAAACTACAAAAGATCCCAAATAACCTCATCAATATTGAGAAAGAAGAACAAAGTTGGAGCAATCACGCTACCTGATATCAAACTATACTACAAACCCATAGTCATCAAAACAGCATGGTACTGACATAAAAACAGTCACAATAGAGAGCCCAGAAATAAACCCATGCCTTTATGGTCAACTAGTATTTGGAAAAGGAGGCGAGAACACACAATAGGGCAAAGATAGTCCATTCAATAAATGGTTTGGGGAATATTGGACAGATACGTGCAAAAAAAGTTAAACTAGACCTCCTCCTTACACCATAAATAGGAATGAACTCAAAATGGATTAAAAACTTAAATGTAAGTCTCAAAATCATAAAAAAAATCTTAGAAGAAAATATGGGCAGTAAATGAAATGTTAAACATTTCTCATAGAAATATTTTTTCTGATATATCACCTCAGGGAAGGGAAACAAAAGAAAAAAAATAAACAAATAGAACTACATCACTCTAAAGAGCATTTTCACTTAGCTAAAAAGCAAAGGAAACTATCAACAAGTGAAAAGATAGCTCACTGATTAGGAAAACATATTTGCTGATGATACATTTGATATAGGGTTAATATCCAAAATTTACAAAGAGCTTATATAACTCAACACCAAGAAAATGAATAATCTGATTAAAAACTGGGCAAAGGCCCTTAACAGACACTTCTCCAGAGAAGACATACTGATGACCAATAGACATATGGAAAGATGCTCAACATCACCAATCATTAGAGAAAGTCAAATTAAAACAATGAGATATTACCTCACGCCTGTCAGAATGGCTATTATCAATAAATAAAGAAGCAACAAATGCTGGCAAGGATGTAGAGAAAGGAAAATTCTTTTGCACTGTTGGTAGGAATGCAGATTGGTGTAGCCACTGTGGAAAGTAGTATGCAGTTTCCTCAAAAAATTAGACAGAACTGCCTCATAATCCAGCAATTCCATTTCTCAAAATATATTTGAAGAAACCCAAAACATTAGTTTGAAAGAATATATGTACCCTATGTTCATTGTAGCAGTATCTACAATAGCCAAGATCTAGAAACAGCTCAAGCAGATGGGTGGATAAAAAAGCTGTAGTACATTTACACAATGGAATACTATGTGGCCATAAAAAAGGGAAATCTTACCTTTTGCGACAGCATGAATGGACCTGGAGAGTATATTTCACTAAGTGAAATAAGGCACACAAATACCATATGAATTCTCTTATATGTAGAATCTAATGAACAAAATAACAAAAATAGAAACAGACTCATAAATACAGAGAACAGACTAACAGCTATCAGAGCAGAGGAAGTACAGAGGGCTGGGTGAAAAAGGTAAAGGGATTAAGCCAAAGGAATGAACAAACAAAAAAATCAGAGAAAACAGTATGGTGATTGCCAGAGGGAAAGGCAGGGGCAGAAGAGGGTACAGGGGGGATAAACGGTGATGGAAGGAGAGTTGACTTGGAGGGGTGAAGGCACAGTACAATCTACAAATGACAAATTATAGAATTATATACCTGACGCCAAACAATTTTATTAATCAATGTCACCCCAGTATTTTTTAAATAAAGTTACAGTCCTCCTTTTTCTTCCCATTTAAATCCACGTCATCATTATGAACAGGTAACGTGTGTCTGAGGGAGAAGTAATGTGTCTGAAGGAGAGGTATGGGGTACAATATTCAATGCAAATATTTTTATATGAATAGAATTTCATATAAATGACATCATCAAATTAAAAAAATGAAGAAACAAGGAGAGTTCATTTTTACCTATAAAATATTTTGTAAATTGAAGAACTAGTAATAATAATTACTTTATTAATAAAAGAAATGTACTTTTTAAGTAAGTAACTATGGTTGCCAGACACCAAAAGGTTAAAGGGACATCTATAGATACAGAGGACACGTGACGAAGAAGCTCATTGCAGAGCACTCGCATGACACAATCCTGCGTATGATACTCCTAAATGAAAAGTGTGAACAGACAATTTTAGATGAAAGGCAGCTAAGATCTTAATCTGCTAAATCAGGCTATTGTCCCATTTAAAGGATAGAGACAGGCGCTGGACATCACAACCTTCCTCTTAGACAGACGGTTCTCCGGGGGTTGGCGGTGAGTCCCTCGTAACAATCACAGGACTCCGAGGGGTCCCAGAGCAGCTTTCAAAGAAAATTCAGAATCAAAGTTCCGGTGCTCACTTTATCCCCATCCTTGGTGACCCAGAGAGTCCGTCAGGTCACTCCATGTCCCCTGCTCTGCTTCCTCGCTTACTTACTGGGAAGAACATCTGTACAGCGTGTCTTGGCAAATTACCTTGGAGAGGAATGAGATAATGTGCAGAGGTGGCACAACCTCAAACATTTCCTTTACCGCCATTTTCAGTTAAACACTATCAGCAGCTGAATTTGTAGCCCTTGTTTCAAGTTAGTCTGTATCTTTCCTCTCCTAATGCCTTTTATAATTAGTGGGGTAACCTTCCAGCTATGTAATTATATAGGGCTCCCCTATTTCCCTCTTCCACCTCCCCTCACACCCACCATTCCCTGTCCCGGTGCAGCAAGCCATCCCCAAAGCCACACGACCCCTGGCTAGCACAATATTTATGTTCGCTGGTTAAGTACCAGTAAAGCGCAGCCTGCTCAGGGTATTTTCTCACTTACCCCAGGGCGAGTGGCTAAACGGTGGTTGCCAGAGCAAAAAGCAACGGGGCACAATTTTTTTTATCTTCCAGTTGCTAGAGATGCATCCGGTAACTTGTATGGGAAGCTTCGTCACCAAGGGTATTCCCAGGAAGCCATGAGAAAGGCAGGAGTAATGGCTTATTTCCAAACCTCCCACATTCATTGATTGAGTCAAAGCAAATCTCACTTACACTTTCTCACTCCCTAACCAATGTTTCAGAGATTAAGTCATCTTTTCATCATTATCTTAGACAAGATTCTCCTGTGAAGCAATCAGTCAACACGGACCTGTGATCACATGACACTAACCCCCTCCCCCCCCCATCCCTTTCATTTCAAAAAAGTTGCTTGGAATTAAAAACAAATAACAAATCACATGTTCTTAAAAGTAGACAGCCTTCAACTTCAGCACACTGTAGGACATCTGTAGGACAGTGAGGTTAACAAAGATTCGAGGTCGTCTCAGCCAGCGATGTCGCTTGAAACTAGTCTGTCCTCCTCCCGCTTCCCGCCCAGGCAACTGCTGCCCCAATAATTAAGCTCATTAATTTGCTCAGTGTCATTGTTTCTCACTGAAATCAGCACAAAATAGACATTTCACTCTTAAATGGTCTCAATTTTTTTTAAAGCCTGGCATAAGTGAGTAAAAGAGCAAAAAGTCAGATTGCAAAGAACACTTTGAAATTGTTGTTAATTTCTGCGTTTTCTTTCCCTCGCTCTCGCCCTCCTCTGAAAGTCACGGCTGCGTTGCTCCATCGCTCCCTCTGTCTGCCCACCAGCTGCTGCGCGCATTCAGGTCCACGGCTAACACATCCACCGGTGAATTCACGTTTCAGCCTGAATCTCAGCAGAAGGGGGAAAATATGGGTTTAACTGTATTTTCCCAAAAGAAGTATGGAGAAACTATTTTTCATTATTAAAAGCATAAAAAAATGAAACTGATCCAAAAGTCAAGAGACTATTTTTATATAGAAAAAATAGATAAACTTTGGCCAGACATTGTCACATCAGAAACTCCCCTGGAAACCATATTTCCATTCTGTAATCGTGTCCCTGGTGACGGGGGACTGAGTCAGCAGACGCGTGATGCCTGTGGCTTGCCTCTGGCGCGGGAAGGGTGGGGAGGCCCGTGTGACCCCTGACACTTGCCCACAGTCCTGAAAGGCCACGCCAGGAACGCCTCCCAGTGCCGGGTGAGGTCACAAGCAGGTAGAGCATTTCCACTCCTGTAACAGGAAGGGAATGTGTCTTCCGCTTGCCAGAAAGAAGAATCTGAGCAGCTTCTCCTGAGGCAGTTCTTTGAAGGTGAGTCACCAGTTCTCACTGGGGGCAGGTGAAGTTCACAAGGAAGGACCCACTCAACCTTCCAGGCTGGCAGGAGCCACGCATTCTGCTTCTGAATCCCCACATTCAGCTCATCTCCAAACACATTTTTATCTAAATTTCTAGAGCAAAAAATATATACCTAACCATTGTCCCCAGCCTTCTCTCCTTTTATAGGATCATTCATTTCATAAATGCATAATTGTCTGTTATGTACAACAGATGGCACCAAGCCTTGCATTGATAATGTTTAATAGAAAATAAAACAGAAAGAAAAAACAAAGCCCTGCATTCTATGAGTCAAATGGGAAAAACAGAGCAAAAGAATTGAGGAAAGTTCTGAGAAGGAGACAAGCAGGCCACCATGGCAGAGACTAAAGGAGGTCTCGCCCAGGCAAGTGCCATGTTCTAACTCGTGTTGTGCTTGTTAAAACGCAGGTTCGAGTTTAATGGGGCCAGGGGAGGATATGGGGCTGCGATTTCCTGCAAGGCTCTAAGGACTGCTGCTGGCCCACAAACCACACTCTTTAATAACTGAGGCCCTCGGGTTTCTCTCCATCGGTGGTTCTCAAAGTGTGCTCACCAGACCAGTAGCTTCAGTGTTACCTGGAAACTTGTTAGAAATAGAAAATCAGAAGCTCTGGGGTGGGGCCCAGCAATCTATACTGTAACCAACGCCCAAGGGGATTCTGATGGCTGCTAAGCCCGAACACAAAAGTCACTGGCCACATGTGGCTATTGAGCACCCACATGGTGTCTCGTCTGAACTGAAACATGCTGTGTGTATAGATTACACACCAGATTTCAAGGACTTATTAATTATTGTTCTATGAATGCCAGTTGAAATACTATCTTGAATATAATTGGTTAGCAACATTAAATTAGTTCTACCTGTTTAAGTTTGCGTGGTTTGACGTGGCTGCTAAAAATTGTTTAATTGCTCACATGGTTAGCATTACATTTCCACTGGGCAGTGCCTCAGTGGACTTTGAGAATCACTGCTGTACAGCCACAGCTCTCAGTTGGGACACGTTTGCTCCCCAAGGGACATGTGGCAGTATCTGGAGATGTTTTTGGTTGTCACAAATAGGGATGGGGGGTTATTGGCATCTAATAGATAAAGGCCGGGAAGGCGACTAAATATCGTATAATGCACAGAACAATCCCCCCAACAAAGAATTACCCAGGTCAAACTGTCAACAGCGTGATTGCAGAATTGTGTACCTGAAACCAACACAATGTTCTTAACAATGCCACACCAATAAATTCAATTTAAAAAATGGTCAGTCGTGTGGAGGATGAGAAATCTGTCCAGTGATTCTGCACATTAGACTTACTCAGGGGGAGTTAAACAATACTAATGTCCTTGCCCTTGGCCTATCCCTAGACTAATTAAATAAAAACTCTGGGATCAAGGCCTTGGCATTGCTTGTTTGCTCTGTTTTGCTTTTTTAAGTTCCCCAGGGAGTCCAACAGCCAACCAAGGCTGAGAAACTCTGTCAGAGAAGGAAGTATAGGGGCCTCACTCCTGTACAAAAGCTCAGCACCCAGACCTGAGGTCTGCATTTCCACCAGGTTCCCAGGTGATGCTATAGCTGCTGGCCCCGTGTCCTGTGGAGCATTTTACATCATATTCAATGAAGCGCTCGCATGTCCACTCCCCAGACAGCCCCGCACAGGAGGAACACGGTCCCACCAGTCTCGGGCAGCTGCTTCCTACATGGGAGAAGACAGTCCCACTACCAGAGGTGCCCCCTGACTGGAACCTGACACTGTTGTCATAGTGACTTCCCCTTTTTGCTGAGGCAGATGTGGCTCTTTTACGGCATGCGGGGGTACAATAAAGATTATAGAGGTCAAATAATCATGTCAATTCTTTCTGCGCTGCATTTCAGGCAGGAAACAAATATTTTAGTTACAGCTTCATGAAACCCCTTTTGCTTGACTCTTTAATTTCTTTTTTTTAAGGGTTTCTTTTTTTAATTTAATTCTTATTCAAGTACAGTTTTCTGTTTTATATTCCCAGCCCTGCCCCCGCAGTGCTCCCCACCTCCCTCCCATTTCCGCCCCCCACCTTAATTATTGTCCATGTGTCCTTTATACTTATTCATGTGACTCTTTGATTTATGACAACACACAATTCAGTAGCTTTAAAGCATGTATTTACATAGCATAAAAGTATACAAATTAATAACTTCTCCCTAAAACTAATTACTAAGAAAGCATGAATCAAAGAAAACTGCAGCTTTAAATATTACATGGTTCCCTAGACTGTAAATAACAATTGAAATATACAGGTAAATCTAAAAGAGATGACCCTCTGTGCACACACAGGCACTTGTACATTCACACATGTCTGTGCACCCACGGACACACAGGATTACCTTTCTGAGCACACTGCTCCCTTGTTCTACCCCGGTACACTGCCCGGGCCTCTTTCCTTTCCTCCCAGGCCCCAGGCAGCCTCACAGCCTTTCTCTAAGGCCCTCTCCCCACTGTTTTCTAAATGGATGGGTTCCCACCTCCCCCTGGTCTTTGCTCAACTGTCATCTTCTTTCTCCCATCTGTACCTCTCTTTTCAACCACTTTTCCCCTGCTTTTTTTTCATGGCACTTACCACCTTTTACCAGCACTGCTGGCTTGACTCCTTCTGTTTATTGTTTATTGTCTGCCTTTCATGCAAGAGTCTAAGCTCCACAAGGGTAGAAATTTTGGTTTTGTTCATTGATATGACTCAGAGGCCTAGAATGTGTGATCCAAGTAGGCAGGCAACAAATAGTTACTGATTAAATAGGTGTTATTTAAATCCAAAAATAATTCATTTTTCTCACAACTTTATTGTTTTTATTAAGTATTTTATTCCCAAAATTCTTTTTGGAGTCTGTGTCTTGACTCTGCCCTAAGCAAGGGCTTAGAAAGCCTATTTGACAGGCCATCACCAACTAAACTGAGAATCCAAGCACCTTCTGGAACGGAAATGCTGTCACTGGGATGGCACCACAGTTAATGATGTGAAATAATCACAGTCAAGGTCAAAGAGGTCTACAGAGGCCAGGCTATTACGACTCTTGTGAACTATGTACTTGGGAAGCCACCGGAGGTCGCAGCCGGTAGGTTAGGCAGAGACACTGAGCATGATGACATGGGGTGGATAAGGCCCCCTAAACTATCCTGGGGACTCCAGTGTCCCTGGTTCCAGTCCTGTCTGCCCCTGACCATCTGATAATGCACACGCTGACAGGCACGCCAGCTGTGCTGTACCACCTACAAGCACAGGTGCACCCATATTCTGACTGTCTTCATCAGCTTCAACTGAAACACTGCATCATAAGAGATTAAATATTGAAGTAAGTATGAAATGTAGCTGTCTTCTATTAAGCCACCCATTAAGGAGATTGGCAAAAAAAAGTAAAATAAGGATATTTGGGAAAAAAGTAAAATAATGCCACTATTTCCACTATTGGGGGGAGCATTTTGAAAATAGTTATTTTTTATAAAATATGTTATTTATGTTAATATGCAACCAGTTTATTATTTTAAACAAATTAATAAATAAATGTGAGGTTAATTTCTAATACTATATATATATATATATATATTCCTATATACGTGTAATTCCTACAAACAACAACTCTTTTCAGAGTCCTCGAGAGCTTTCACAAGTATGAAAGTGCCCAGAGATCGAACAGTCTGAGCACTACTGTATTGGAGCAAAGTAAAAGGAAACAGAAAGGCCTCTTGTGGAAAACAAACTCTGCAAGAAGGCCATTGGGTAAGCAGAATGGAACACACTGATAAGAAGAAGGAAGTCAACCTGCTTATAAAACAAACAAACAAAGCCATGAGAAGGATTGGAAGAGTCTAAATTAGGTTCTCCATGTTCTCTTCATTGTGGCTATTCATGGTCAGAAGTGACCGAACTCCTACACCGGCACACTCCGCACCCACTTCTGGCCCAGCCCTCTCCCTGCCCACAAAGATCTCCTACCAGATAGCCACATAACTGATCTCCTCATCTCCCTCAAGTCCTTTATCAAAAAGTAGCCTCCCAAAACAGCCAGATTCAAAACCAAAACCCCACTCCCTCCACACACGCCCCACTCCCTCCATCCAGCTTTGCCTTTCCTCTTTCCATGACATTCGGCACCTGCTCCAACACCATGCAGCCCATTTGTTTACACCTCTACTGGCACCATCTACCCTTGTGAGGATGGAGGGTCCGTGAAGGAAGGCTTTTTGTTGGTCTTGTTCTCTAGCCCACTCCCCTGTTCTATGGCAGTGCCCGCAGCAGCAAATACTTGATTCGGTGAAGGAGTGTGAGTTGTGCAGATGGGGCAGGAGCTCAGGAGATCGAGACTGGCCCTCGGCTTCAGCAGAACATGGAACTGCACCCTGGTTCAGAGAATCACCAGGCTCATCATCTTCAGAAAATTGTGAAGCTCCTTTGGCCTCAATTTTTTTCACATGTAGAATTTACCTCACAGGATTGTGGTGAAAATAAAATAATACCTGAGAATGTGTATTTCCTGTTATTTAGTCATTGATCGTTAATCACACTGCTATGGTCATTGCTTCGGTATTAGCTACTTTATCTTTAATGCTCCTGGTAGCCAGAATCCAGGGTTTCCTGATTGAATTAAAGGCCATGAACAGCCCCAGGTTTACTATTGCTACATAAAGAGTAGCTCAATTGTCCATTGCCCAAGAAGGTAATATCTTTCCAGACTTAGGGATATAAATAAAACAGATCCATCTCATAGAATGTCTAAGCTAGAAGCATCATGAGAATCCAATCTTTAGTTTAGTTTAATCTTTATTTCATCTGATCAGGTCAGGAAATGAAGGTTGTGGTAAAGAGGTCTTCTAAATACCACATAGTTTGTTGGGATAGATTAGAACCTAAAAACCAGACCAATTTCTGGATTCCCAGACCAATATTCTTTCCACTTCTACCAGCATGAAAAATGTATATTGGACCCTTTAAAAAGTCCCAGGCTTTCATCCTGTCTGAGGTTAGCATTGACAGGCACGAGATAATTGACAGGCACCCAGATAATCATGTCTGGGACAGGCCTGGGATGCCTCTTCATCAGTAGCCACTCATAAAACATGCCTGTCATCTTTATAATTCATAATTAATGGTTTGCACAAGAATAAACATTGAACAAATAAATCTTGCAAACACAGTGAAAGAACACTAAGTTCCTTCATGTAACCACCTAAAAGATTCTAAGCAAGGAAAGATAAGTCAGTCAAGCAACTGCTGCAGAGTTTTTCCAGTCTTAGTATATTACTTTTAAATCTCAAGCGGTATCTATAAATTGCACAATTGCATCAAAATTCTTTAACCAATTTAGGCACCTATTTTAGCTATTCCCCTGATTATTGCTCAAAAGTGTCAGAAGTAGTAAAATCCATGGGATTTATTCCACTATTGTTGGTAGCCCCTCCTAATTACATGTTTAAAATTAGCCACCACACCCACATGCAGGCAATTAGAAAGCTGGTTCCTCCGCTCGTGACCAAGCGACAAATGACCAAATGACATGGACTGAAACAGAGGCTGTGTGAAAATTCGAATATGCAAGAAGTGACAGTCTGGTCTCCGATCAAGTTTCCAAATATGTCACTAAAAATAAACCAAGGAAGTAAACAAAGCAGTTGCTATAGAAATGTGTTTGAATCATGAAAGATCCCTCCTACTTTCCAAATATCACCCCTCAGACTCCACTGCCCGATGCATGCCTGTGCACACGAACATCATGAAATACGTGGAGCCAGCACCACGGAGGCCTCTAAGATGGTGCAAAACACAGAATCATAGGCAAGTGCCCCTGGTGAAGTTCTTTACCAGTGCCATGGAAAAGTGCCATTATGAAGTTCTTTACTTGAACAACCTAATTTTTAACCCATCTTAAACTTATCCATTCATTCAACAAATACTTATTAAGTGAGTCAGGTATAAATCATTTGGAATGTGAAAATGAGTGACACTGTGATCTATTAGCCAGCTTACAATTAGAAACATTAGTCCAGACCAAGTCTATTTTGAAAGCAATGGGTAGATAAAGGAAATGAAGCTAAAAGCATCCATGCTGAGCTGGGGTAGAGGTCACCCTCGCCAGTGAACACAGGGTTGGTTCAAGGTGGAAAACAAACAGGAAATGTATATCGTGTTCTAACAGATTAAATCTAAGGTTCAGAAGTTGGACAGGAAACACAAGCAGCAATTTCATCATGGCTAAACAGGAAGTTTATGACCAAGGAGGAGCAAGTGCCCATCCAGAACCAATGACAAGTACGCTACAGAATGTGCAGGAGAGAATGAATGGGACCCTGAGTCTACGGACTGTTGAGGAGAGCAACCATGGCATCATTACAGATGACACTCTTCTGAGCAGGCGTCAGGACACCTCTGCAACAAAGTACATTAGCCCCAGCCCTTTCTCACCCCAGTAGACAACAGCCAGACAAGGCCAACAAAGAAGATTCAACAGATTAATTAGGTGGGCCTTGGCAAAGTGACAAGCAATATGAAATAAAACAAGTTTGGGCCATTCCAGCCTTGTGGAAATCAAATGAATAAAAGTTGCGTGTTTAGCTCTGGGAAAGTGAAGGAAGGGAGAGTATTTGGCAACATAACTGACTGTGCCCAAACAAAAGACTGTGGGTGGGTTCCTCAGCTTTTAGGGCCGTGAACTTCTATCTCGCAGCTCCCACATCATGGCAGTCAACTAGTTTCTTCGATAATTCCAGAACAACAATTCAGACCTATTCATTCACTTTTCAATTAGCAATAATTGCGCCTTGGATAAACCTCATTGGCTATGATACTGCCACTGTGCAAAGCTACATTCACTTTTATCTGCTTGCCTGTTTCCCTGGTTTTTCACCCAAGGGGGCACCATATGTCGTGAGTAGGAGCAAAAACTCTAAAGTTGGACAGCCTGATTCAGAATCATGCCTGCCCCTGCTGGTTGTGTGGTCTTGAAAGAATTAATATCGCCAGACTCCAATTTCCTCATCTGTAAAAGGAGCAATATAGTAGGAAACTATGACTAGGATCTGTTGTGAGGTTTTAAAAAGGCCACCACATGGCTAAGAGTCCATAACCTTGGCCCCGATAAGCTTCTGGCGATCTGGTGTTCTCAGCAAAGGGGCTTGTGGTGTCAGTGGCCATCACTGTCCTGAAGAGAGTGCAGAGTCAGTGTGGCCTTTTCCGTATTTCATTGTTCTTTTTCTTGGAGATTTTTAAAACAAATTCACATCTTGATATCCTCCTATATGTACAATTGAGCTCATCTATACTAGATGGCCTCAGAGGGGCGCTGTGAAGTCTCTGCACACATCCTCTCACCTGGGCTGATGCTCACATCTGCAAGGGCTAGGCCTCCATTTCCTTCACAAGTTGGGCTCTGAGCAAGCCGGTTTCCATTCTAGCACTTCCTTTCATGTCCGAGGAAGTCAGGCTCCACACCTGAGTTCCCACCTCCGGTACCATCCCGTGGAGCCTTAGGCAGTGTGCGTGCTCAGGGCACAGCCCTGCACAGCCTGGCTGAGCAAGCAAAGTGAAGCAGCACGCGAGAGAAATGACTTTGAGAATGGCCCCAAGAGCAGTCAAAGATTCTAGACCCGATGGCCCTGGTGGCCACAGTTAACTTGATTTCCTTCTGTCCTGACCAGTTCCTGGACAACAAACTATTCTAGGGGAAAAAACTTATCAGGCTCCTTAATAATTCCTTGATGCATGTTCAGAATGCATTCATTATGTTCAGTGTGCAATAATTAATTAGACCTTCTAATTATCAAGCCAAAGATAACTATCAAAGTAAAGAAACCAAAAATAAAGTCTTTCTAAGGGAGAAAAAACAAAAACAGGAAGCACAGTCATCTCTTCTGACTCCTTGGGTACCTTTGATCAGGACCTTTAATCTCTTTAGCCTGAAGCTCCAGTGCACCATGGCCTTACAACCTTGTACTGGGCTTGAATTAAGATCCCCAGGACCATGGTTGTAGCTTGAATTATTGGTGCTTAGAACACAGAAGCTGAAGCCATCGAGTCCTAGGTCCCTTTAATCCGAATCTGTGATGCATGATGCCAATATGCCCTTTTGATGGAATTGGTCCAATTGACCCTCTACTCTGAGGCTTTCTTTTGGGGACCTCCAAGGCAGAGGCTGAAGCACCATTTGATGGGCTACGAATCAACCCTGTGTTTTCCATACTTCCACCCTCCCCTTTTAGTCCCAGGGATGCTGGAAGATGCCGTAAAGAAGACTAGGCCCAAAAGAGAACTGACTTCAAGCAAGCCCTTTACAAATGTGCGTCTTTTTAAATGTGGCTCCCTTTTAAGAACTGTCAGAGTCAGAATTAAAATAAATCACAAGTGTGGCTATCTAACCGTCATCAACCACACTCCAATGGCAACGGAGCGTGTATACCGTTGTAGTAAGACAGTATAGGTGCCCGGACAGGTAGGTGCCCAGTCATCACGCTAAGACTAAGTGAATGTATGAGTTCCAAATGGAGATAAACTTCCTTGGTTCAGCTCTTTCTCCAGAAAAGAAAAAATATGTGTTCCAAATATTTACGTAGTCTTTCAACAACAATGTGGACCCAATTTTTCTGAAGGCTCTTGTCCTGTGTTGGTAAGACCACACTCTGCATTCTGTCTGTGGATAACCAAAGACAAAGGAGAATATGGACCTACTTAGATAAGACAACCAGCTAATGGGTAGAGCAAAGATACTCTCCAGAGCAGCCAAAAATACTCACTAAAATAATCTGTAAAAAAAAAAAAAAAAAAGGCCAGCCTCATTATGCTGGTAGGTCTTAAAATTTTCAGTGAATAAAAATCACCTGGGTATCTGTAAAAACTACAGATTCCCAGGGCCCCACCCCCTTGAAGATGCCTGGGAGTAAAACCCAGGAATTTCTATTTGTAACAAGTATTCCAGAAATATGAGAGATGTATGATAAAAGGGATGGAAATAAGATCTGTAGGCAAGGGCCAAAGAATGTGAGTTATTTAGAAAAATAGAGATAAAATTTCATTTTTTCAAGTGTGTGTATAGAGATTATAGATATAGATTATAGATAATAACACAATTTTCTATTATCACTAATCTGGACAACTTGAATTTCAACAGGAGATACTTAGATAAAATAGGCTGAGTGAACATTATCTATCTTGCTTGGAAATAACAATAAAGAATGGGAAATATAAATATTTCTTCTGGAAGGATTATAAGAATATAGTGTCAGGAGTTCTTTCTGAGTTATTTGCTTTTTAAGCAGGGCTGTCTAGAATCAGTGAAGACAAGGAGGCTGCCTAGAAAGCTCTATTTTATGAAAGAAAAAAATATCTTTCCAAGGACTCACCATGTTGCCATAAAACTGCTCTCAGCTGTGGGTTACACGCCCCCAACACTGCTTATATCTGTTTGTCCTGCTCTTGCCAATCGTGTCTTCACACAGGGGAACAAGGTACAAAAGAATCAATGCCAAATCCGTTCTGAAGAAATTGGTTTTGTTTAACTAGGTGCCACCTACAGGGTAAAACTGGCTTTTAAGTATACTCTGCTGTTCTTAAACCCAGAATGAGAAAGATCCAGAACCCTCTTCCTCTTCTTCCAGAAACATATGCAGCCCATGCATGTAAAGGGAGGGCCGGGGAGGGGCAGGGGAACAAGAAGGAAGGAACATCTGAAACATTCTTCACCATTTGCATTTTTCTTAAACTTCCAATCAATATTGGATTCTAGCTGCACAGCTCTCCCTTTACCTCACAGTGTAAAGTTACTTTGTCACCAAATTTAAGCACATGGTAAGTGATATAAAAAGTAATTAAGAAAATTATCTTCCTGGCTCAGTGGATTGAGCTCGGGCCTGCGAACCACACGATCATGGTTCAATTCCCAGTCAGGGCACATGCCTGGGTTGCAGGCCAGGTCCCCAGCAGGGGACACACGAGAGGCAACCATACATTAATATTTTTCTCCTTCTCTCCTTCCCTTCCCCTCTAAAGATAAATAAATAAAATCTTTTAAAATAAATAAATAAATAAATTTTTTTAAAAAAGAAAATTATCTTACAAAGGACACATGGACAACAACTAAGGGGGTAGAAATGGGAGGGAGGTGGGGAGCACTGGGGGGGGTTGGGCTGGGATGGGTGTAAAAGACAGAAAATTGTATTTGAACAACAATTAAATAAATTTTAAAAAAATAGGCCAAATACCTTTAAAAATTGCCTGTTAAGACTATTTTCTTAGATATCATTTCTTGCTCTTTAAGAAAATTTAAAAAGCCACATGAACAGAAAATATATTCCAAACGCTTGTATATTCCAAACCCATAATTACAAGGGCAAACAGGAAATTAAAATCAACTATAAATGTATTCCTAAACCTCCTGCAATTTTTTTCTTTTTCTTTATTCAGGAAATTAAATGATGCTGAATGACAAGATCTGAAGTCTCTCAAGTGTCTGAGAGGAAGTGCAGCCCTGACTTCCAAGACTGTGATGGCAAAAGACATCATTGTCAGGAGAGCTGAATAAATTTTGGGGAAAATGCAGGTGAAACACTGTCAGAAAGAGTCAATCCATTGTGGTCCATGGTTTTTGTCTCCAGAATTTACTGCCCAGGGACGTCTATGAATGTGAGCGGGTTTAAGAGAGAACCTACCAGTGAGTCACAATGAACCCCACGATGCAATGAGCAAGACATCGAGGTCAATGGGGAGAAACATGGCCCCTGCTTGGCTGTGTGATAATGAGCAAAGGATCCTAAGCCTTCACTTTCTGGAAACTAAGATTAATTATATTAAATGAGAAGGTTGCTCTGAAGATTAAATGAGAAAATGTACAATCAAAGCGCTTGGTCTAGATAACACTACTGAGATACTGATTTTGGTCATTATTCCAGTTATATATTTTGAAATTCTTGTAACAAGATGAATAATAGTAAGATGATCAAAAGATTTAAAGGGCTTCAATAATGCATCATCTCTGCAAAACGAATGACACAATGTCCTACAGCCTGGGCAAGGTGGCTGGCAGATATATAAGGAGGCTCAAAAGGGTCAAACAGGCTGACCCTGACACACAGTAGACAATGTCTATTAGATCTGTTTGGTTAATGATACAGGGCCCATTCATTCAGCTGATATTGACTGAGTATAAAGGTATGCTTCGTGCACTATGTTAGAGCCATGGGCAGAGGGTATTGAGTAAAATAAGGCTCCTAGCCTAACAATTTAAAATCTAGTACAGATGAAAGACATTGAAAAATTCATACCTCCAAGTACGCAGCAGTTAATTTAGGAGATCATTCCAGGAATCACTGTGAGTGGGGAAGATACAGGAGGGGGAGGAAAATTAATAAAGACTGCTGCTTCATGAGACCCCTTCTGGGCACCCAGCTCGACAGGCACGGCCCCTCCCAGACACGTGGTGCTCACTGTGTCCTGCCTGGAGAGTCACTCACCTCTTACAAATAATGTACTGTCTACACGACTCAAACTCAAGACTCTGGAGAGCACACATCACATTTATATAAGCCTTCACATTCCCCATGCGCAAGTGCTGGTCCCTATGCCTATGATAGACAGTTCACAAATATTTTACAGGAATGATAAAACTTTCATAGGCAGAATCAGTTTTTAAAATTATGTTCTGGGACCAAAATAAGTTATAAAATTATGTATGTATAATGCAATTATTTATATATTACATAATATAAAATAAATGATCATGTATGTTTATATATTATATAACTTATAATTATATATTATATAACTATATTAAATTTAACTATTTGTATATATAAGGTGTATGTGTATAGTGTGTGTATATATAGACAAACAATTGTGTATATATAATATATACATATACACACATGCATATTATATAGTATATATTACAGGCACATATGTGTAAACAGTTTTAAGTTTTTAGTTTTGAGAGAAAAACTAATGATATTTAGTATCCAAATAAAATGAGATATTGGCCCCCGAACACAGAGCCACCTGCAGAGTCTAGAACAGATTCCTCCTAAGGGTATCTTTCTCTAACTGGGAAGGGGCTCGTTTCTTGTTGTTTTGTTGCATTTTTTTATTTTGTGATTGTTAGAGAAGTCATACTGAAGTCATAAATAGGTAGATGTGCATTGAAGGAGCTGACAATTTTAGGAGACTTCTGATGTGAAATGCCTGTCCTCAACGCACTTCCCAGAGACAGCACTGACCCTGAACCTGAAGTAAAATTCTACAACATTTGGGCAACTGATGAAACCAAAGGCAACCTCTATTCTAGAGTTGAGAGCCAAAAGATTGCTGAACACCGAAGGACCCTTCCCCGAGGGAGTGCAGAACAGGGCCAAGAAAAGGCAAGTTCCAAGTTTGCTCTTGCCACAAGTGATGATAAGAAATTGAAATTCTGGCCTTGGCTGGTGTAGCTCAGTGGATTGAGCGCGGGCCTGCGAACCAGAGGATCGTGGTTCGATTCCCAGTCAGGGCACATGCCTGGGTTGCAGGCCGGTTCCCTGCAGGCCAACTCCCAGCAGGGGACGCACAAAAGGCAACCATACATTGATGTTTCTCTCCCTCTCTCCTTCCCCTCTAAAGATAAATAAATAAATAAAATATTAAAAAAAAAAAAGAAATTGAAATTCTGCCTAAATCTCTCCTCTAAGGTGTATGCGGAGACCTTTAAAGTGAATGATGTTTAAAAATGTTAAGAAGTATAACTTAAAGAGAAAAGGCTTAAATAAAAAAGAAAGAAGAAGGTTTTAGCTAAACAGAGGGGAGAGGTTTTTTTATTTTTGTTTTTGTTTTTTGTTTTTTTAGTCTTTAGACATTTATGGGTAAGCAATGATTTCAATGTAAAACCATTAGCTTTCTTGGTCACAGACTAAAACAAGTTTGAATTGCCACAGGGAATTTGGGGATTTGTCAGCAAAGGAGAAACCGTATTAGGAAAAGCAAATGAATGTACTGCTAAATTGACATGGCAACCAACACCGGGATTTAAGCAAAGCAAGGGACCTCAGCTGCCACTTGGTAGGCGGGTACAATGAAAGCAGGGGTATGCTTGTCTGAGGTTGCACAAAGTCCCCAAAGGGAACATCTTGGCTTGAACTAGTGACCTAAGTTTTCCACTGTCCTAAGGGAAGGTTGATAATAAGAACAAGTGTCTCAGTGGCCCTGGATGGGTGGCCTCTGGGGAGAATGACTGCTGGTAGATGACGGGAGGCAACGCACACACCATGTCTGAAGCCATCAAAGTCCATCAAGTGCCTGGGCTTTTCAGGGCTTAAAATTATTGTTTGAATTTTCAGGGCTTCAATTACTGTTGAACCAACAAAAATGAATGAACTTAATGAATTATGCCTATCTACAAAACATATGAAACCCTAGAAAGACACGGCCACTAACTCAGATACCTATTCCACCCATTCAGAAGCAAACAGCTATAGTGACAGTAAGGCCAGACACTGTCCCCAAAACCATTGCCCTACATGGCTCTCTGGTGTGACAAAGCAACATAGAACAGTTCACATATACGAAGACTGGGAACATGGGTATGTATGTACACACAGAGTTAACAAGGCAAGGTGAAGTGAGGAAATCTGGTTTCCCTAGTTGGATGGAGTTAATGGGGTTTGGCATCATTCCATGTAAAAAAGAGCGTGCCAAACTTTTCAGCATTTCTTATGTAAGGTGGTGATAGACAAAGGAACTGTCTGGGGCATAATCTGCTTTCTCTACAACAAAGGCCTCAGGCACCTTGGTCAACATAAGACTTTGCACAGCTAATCCTCTTCCTTTGTGCTTCAAGTTCTTTTTGGAAGTTAGTCAAGTATGAAGTGTAATTCTTTTTAGTAATACGGAACTGTGAAAGTAAAGCATGGCACTAGGCAAAACAAAGTTTTTAATGCTGTCTTCTCTTCTGAGCATGAAAAAGAAACTACAGTATCGATTCTGGCCATTTAAGTGGAATTTCTAATCCATATTATCCTTTCCCAGAACTGGACGTTGAGTTCTAAAGGCTAAAAAGCTGTCGCTGACTTTTCATACTGAAAAAAGAACCCACTAGTCTGGACTTACCCAGGCTGAATTATGTTTACATTCTTAGATGGGGTTTACTGTGAATTAAACCCCATCTAAGAATGGGGTTTAAAGAATTAAACCCTGCAAGAATTAAACCATCTAAGAATTAAACCCTACATCTTATTATAAGTTACCTTCTGCCTTTTATCATAAGTTGTCTCAGGTGGCACTTGTCACACTAGGGACAGGCATTTTTAGAGGAATTCTAATCCTTCTGAGCAGATGACTCGAGACCCAGGCCGGGTTACCTACTGTGATTCAAGGAAGTGCAATCCTGAAATGTGACAGGAGCGCGCGCTCACGGAGGATTAACCTTTGGACCTGGAGCTCCCGGTGCGCAGAAGTCCCCGCTCAGAATGCAAACACCCTTGTCAGGCCTCTGCCTTAGGCCGTGTGGGCAAGACCGCAAAGCGCCCTCGTATCTGTGCACAGAGAGCTTCTTAACCTAGTACAATTTATGCTCTTTATAATTTCCTTTCTGGTATAAATTTTTTCTATCTCAAAATATTATCTGTGGTATTACACAGAAGACTGCCATCGCCTTACAAAACTGAACCAATATAATAACTGAATTTTAGAAAGGATTAACAATTAAGCATACATAAAAATACTAGATTTAAGTAAACTTTGCATTGTCTGACACCAGGATGTATTCCAGGAACACCATTATTTTGAATTAAAAACAAATGCTGAACATTTCCAAATGTTTTAGGTGTTTGATATAATTTGTTAAAAAAAATATTTCCAATGTCTCTTTAAATTCAAAATGAAGCTTATAATCTCAGCCACCAGCAGACAGCAGAAACTTGGGCTCCGTGGGACAGGGGCCCAAGTTCAGTGCACAGGTGTAGGTGGGGATGGTAGGGTGTAGAAACCACAAGAAACTGAATTGAGGGTAATGTTTGCTTCTTACCCTCTCTCTAATCCACAGTTGACACTTTGTAAGTATAAATTCCAAAGAAATAAACAATCAGAAACATAATGAGATGACCTAGAGGTAGATAGAGAAATCAGGGTCCTAGAAACTACAGGGAATGTGATATTCATGCCCAAAGGGAATCTGGCTCAGGAGAGAGCCAAGGAAACACCCAGGTGCAAAGCAACAGATTGAAATAATGGAAAATCACTGATTTGGAGCGGGGAGGGGGGGGGGGTAGGGTGTTGCTAGTGAGCAGGCTGGCCACACCTTGACCTCGGGTTGCTCAAAATTGCTCAGGGAGCCCCCTTCGACACGGCCTTCTGCCATTCTCACCAACCACCTGGTTTTCAGTCTCACTGGCATCCATACAGGCTGAACAATGCACCTATTTCTTGCCTTTCATGCAGCATGTGCTCAAAATATATTGATTTTCTTTCCCCTTTTAACCACAAAATAAAAACCAAGGACCAGATGAACTTTTCAATTAAGAATCAGAATGCTCAAATTCCAAAAATATTTTTGAACAGGAGAGGAGGAGGGACCATACCTGAAAAGTTTTATAGATACCTTTGAGGGCTGAGTTCTGAAGACCACCTGTCAATAAACCTTGAAGAACCAGAAGTTGGGATAAATTCCTTGCGATGCCAACATGCTTCTGATTAGCATCCCCCTCCCAAACTACTTACACCCCAGGGGAAGAAATTCTAGCTCTTCAGAGAGTTCTTCCCACAACCAAAGAACTGAACTGTTCTTGGAGGTGACTCATGGTCATTGTCCCACTGGAAAGCTTCTTTTCAAACCTTTGCCACACGCAACTGTGTCAAACTCAGATGTGCTGCCTATGCTAAAATAAGGTCGATATGTTTGGCCAAATTAGGGGAAAATATACTGTGGGCAGGCAACCAGAGATGAATTTGGCAAGAAAGAATGTCAGGGGATTTCCAAAGTCTCCACACTGAAGAATAGTAATGCTGATCACAAATAATTCAGCAGTGGGTTGGAGAGGAGAGTGCACCAGAGGCAGCAACTGTAATATTCTGGAAGAAAAAAAGGAGCTCAAGGGCTTTAAGAAACAAATACCGAGAAAGTACCATACAACTATGGGTTCCACCAAGAAGGAGAGGAGACAAAGATGCTTCCCAGAGAACCACTTCACTACGAACACCAGAACTCCTTTCAGGCAACCTCTTACCACACGTGTTTTTCAGGTCCCTGCAGAAGAGTGTCTAAAGGTTTTGCTCTCCAGCATAGTATAAAGCATTTGTCTAAGGTTTGTGCTATCTCCATTTTAATATCTGATCATATACCCAAGAATATGAATTTGCTTAAGCCCCCCAAGCTGCACAGGCTCAAATGAACATTCAAAATTCCTTTATATATTCTCATTCTCTCTGCCCCTCTCTCTGTCTCTCTCTGTCTCTGTCTCTGTCTCTCTCTCTCTCACACACACTCTCAAAATACTAACAATGACAGGAGCTGCAAACCAATTTCCTCAGTTTCGAGTCACTGTTTCATCACGAAGAGTCCCCTCCGTCACACAGCTCTGCACCACAGAGCAAAGGAAAGGTGTAGGACCCTAGTGTTAACACTAACACAGACCCTTCCCTCTCCATGCATGAAATCTTCAAAGGTCTCTCATCGCCCACAGGAAATGCACACCGGAGCCCCATAGTCCCACGCGACGCCTCCCCGAATGAGGAAGTGCTGGTGTGTGCCTCGCACAGAGGACACACGCTCAGGCTGTGCAGAGTCAGCCACAGCCTCCTGGGTTTGCTAACAGCCCTGACCACCAGTGGAAGTGCGTGGAGAGGTTCCCAGCCACCCACGGGAAGGGGGGGACAAATCCCCCACATGGCACAGAGAGACAACAAGTGCTGTCGTAGGGTGTGGCCTAGAACTATGAAAAGGGGAAACCCAGCAAACAAACCAGACCCAGGGCAGTGGGAGGGTCGGAGACTCCCCTCCGCTGCCAGCACACGTGGAGCATTGCCTTACTGAACTCTCAGCTGGCCAAATTGTAGCAGGTGGGTCGTCCGCCCAGCTGGGAAATAGAGCTCTTTGAAAGGCCTTCCATCTGCACAGAATTTAGGTGTGTTTAAATAGCATTTACCTGATTTTTCCTGCATGTTTATCATACATGGTTTTGTGCGTTATAAGTAACTGGATTTTCTCTAAAAAAAATTCTGCAATACAACAAGCCAAGCAAATTCTCCAAAAATTGTTTCTATTGGGAAAAATACTGAGATTATTCACCCACACATAATTTTAGATGTTTTTGTCTCTCTGATTTCTAATCTCTGGGTAGAAAATCAGCTAAAACAAAGGTATCTTTAGAAAACTAGACTTTGTTTCTGTATAGCAACAAAGAGTAGCACCTAGCAGTGTGTCTGTGAATGAAAGAACGTAGAGGGAGAAAATCCAGACTCTGAGCTGATACGATCTTGGTTTGTGTATTTTTAGCTCCCTATTTCTATGCAGTATGGGGAGGCATTGATTTTTCTTTCCAATGAATGAAATAAAGTGACCTATCTTCCAGGTACTTTGCATGTGGCAATAGATAACCAGTACGCAGCATCTGAGAAGAGAACATTATTTTATAAACAAAGCCTCCAATTATGAAACAGTTAATACATTCCAAATTTCAGCCACCAGTTCAAGAAAAGTGATTATAACCTAAGTGTGTGTGCTCCATAATATGTATAAGGAAAGAGGAAGGCAGGGAAGAAGAGATGTGCATTTCTTGCCTAGTGGCAAGGCTTCCAAAAACAGATGTCGTATAAGAGGCATGCTTCTGAAAGTCCTAGGTAAGCAGGATCCTTGTAAATCTTTACAAGTATGTGTCAGTCACGCCTTTAACCAGCAAGTTGGTAAAAATAACAAAAATATCTCTGCCCTCCAGAATCTTGCTCTCTAGCAAACAATTTGATAGTTAATATGTAAGTTTAAAAACTGGTTTAAACCAAGAGTTGGCAAACTTTTTCTGTTAACGGCCAATAGTAGGTGTTTCAGGCTTTGCAGGCCGACTTTGCCAAAACAGTGCAAAAGCACTTTTAGACAACGCACAAATGAATAACAACAAATGAAGTTTCAATAAAACTTTATTTTAGGGCACTAAAATTTGAATGTTACATAACCATCTGTTTATTTTGTTTTAATCATTTGATAATGCAGAAACAATCCCTTGCTCCCAGCTGCACAACAGGAGGCAGTGGGCTGGACTTGATCCCTGGGCCCATCCCTGGTTCCAATTTGACTCAAATGGGCTTTAAGCACATGGAAAGAAATAAACAGATGGTTCATGCTATCAGCTGAACTTACTGTTTTGGGTTGCCATAGATACAAATATCTATTTTCTATATCTGCTTTCTTCCATGTGTAAGGGCATGAATCACTGTCTGCAAGAACAGGCTTAGAGTATTCACCAGAGAAGAGCTCTGGGAAGTACCAAGGAGCCAGACAAGCTGACCCAGGAGGGAGAGAACCACTGAGATGAGTGGGAGGTATAGCAACAAAGGCAGCGTGAGGCTGCACGTGTGTTAAGCAAGAAGCACTCAGACAGTAAAAGTGGGATGTGCTGGGGGGAAAGGACAAAGTACCACTACTTAAAAGAGTAAAAAATCTCCTTTCTTGGTGAAGCTGCCTCTTCGAGCATACTTAACACACCTGGAGCCAGGCAAAATGGAAGCATGGAGAGTGATAATGAAGAATAATTTAAGAAGAAGACATAGTTAGTGACTGGTGAATGACTATTTCTGGTACATTTTATCTAGGTTACCACCCACTTTTCTTTTAAACCTTTGTCATTCCACTTAATGCTGAAATAGACAAGCTTGTTTGAACAAGAGACTTGCTGCAGGTATTCGATGCTTTGCAAATTAGAGTTTTGTATTTTCTTCTTTCTTCTGCAAAGACCCTTCAAGAACTATTATAAACATTGAAAATCGAGGGAGTAGCTCTCCACAGGAAGCCCGTTGCTGCCCCCACCGCCCCAATCCACCCCTCTGTCCTCCTAGAATGGCTGCATGAAAGAGCTCTCTCTATTGGGAGAAAAAGGGAGTCAAAGACACACACGTTTCTACCCTGTGGTCAGGAATGATGTGTCTCCTGCTGCACTTCCTTCCACTCCTCCCCGTGGTGTGGGGGTGCACTCTCTGTCCCCAGTGTCGCAGCTACGACTTATGTTTTCACGTTCTGATGCTCTTTGTGGCTTCCTCTCTTCTTCTGGGGGCCCACGATGGCTTCATTCAAAGTACTCTTTCCAACAGCTGGTGGTTTCCTGTCTGGCAAGAGCCCCCTCCCCAACTGTTTCCATCATCTGTTCCCGCATACACCCAAACAATAACAATTAGGTAAGCATATAAACCAAACTGATCTAAGATAGGTCTGGTCTACTTTGGAGGAGAAAAACAGAAAAGTCCTTTAATGATATACAGGATGAATTATATTTTTATACAATAACAACTAGATAACTAATGACTTATGTGTTTCTTTTCACTCAGAAAGTCATATGATTCTTCTCTTAGGTCCAAATTAACCACTTCCACTTTGCTTACTTTACCAAAAAAAAAGAGCTTGCAACAGTCAACAGCATCATTTTTTAAATAGATTCTATAAACCCCCCCTTTCCTGCCAATCATACTCTTTCTCATCTAATGCTTTAGCTTATATTGTCAAAATGTAATAACAGTTTTGAAATGTGAATGTGAATAAAGTTTTGCTCTTATTATTAATGTTGTTTTCTCTTACAGTGAGCTTAGCTTTGGCCCTACAAACACATAGCCTGTTTATACGAAAGCAGTGCATATATAATCATAGTTTCTGAAAACACATCAACAGCACAAATTTAAAAGCTGGAAGGAAGGAAGGTAGGAAGAGAGGGAGAGAGAGGGGGAAGGAAGGAAGGAAGGAAGGAAGGCTCGGATTTAATCAAGGACATATTTGGCTTTTAATTGGGATTCCAACTCTACAAGTGTTCTTCCCCACTCATCTCTATGCTTGCCTGGTGAACAACTTGACTTTTTTCACTCTTGAGAGAAAACCCCTTAGGACCTTTCCTCTTTTACAAACATTAGAAACCATGAAGAGAGCCATGAAGTCAGTGCATAGAAGGTGAAGAATCCCCAGCCAGCAAGAATCCTACAGCTTTTCCAAGTCTGACACAGGCTCTCCCTCATTCCCCAAACCAGCTCATAGTCCTTCTTGCTCTGCCAGTATCTGCAACTGCCAAGTCAAACATCCAGTCTTGGATGACCAAGCTCTATATCCTGGGACATGCTCCTTCCCCTCCATCAGGACTTCCTGTTTAGGAAGCAGTAGTAGGCAGCATAAGATCTCTCAAAAACATCCAGGTCCATTTTCTACTCTAGAGCCTGTGAATATGTTGTGTTACATGGCAAAAGAATTTAAGGTGGCAGATGGAATTAAGGTTGCTCCTGAGCTGGCCTTAAAAAAGGATGACCACTGCACATTATCTGAGTGCACCCAACATAACCATCAGGGTTCTTAAAAGTAGAAGAGAGAGACAAGAGGAAATCACAATGATATGGTATAAAACAACTCAGCCTGCCATTGCTGTGTTTGAAGACGGAGAAAGGACAACGAGCCAAGGAATGTGAGCAGTTTCTACAAGCTGAAAAAGGGAAGGAAGAAGTTTTTCCCTTCAGGCCTACAAAAAGGAACACAACTCTGCTGGCACTTAGGTTTTAGCCCAGGGAGATCTGTGTCAGATTTCTGACCTACAGAGCTGTAACACTATAAATTCACGATGTTTCAGGCCACTACGTTTGTGGTCATTTACTATAGTAGCTACAGAAAAAAAAGCCATCGGTCCCAAACAAACCCGTTGCTTGGGTAGCATCCTCTACTTATCCTAGACTCCGGGTGGAGGCCCAAGTACACAGCTTATCTCACCTGGTACCCCGCCTTCCCATCACTGATGGTTGACATCAAATCATATCTGCACTGCATAATCTCTCTAGACTCAACTTACTTCTTAAGTTCCCTTCACAGGGCTAATGATGTTTACACAAATTGTATTGATTGCCCCGTAGAAAATCCTTGCAGATGTGCAGAATCAGCCCAAGTCTTCATTCATTCACCGAAGAAACACTTATTGTTAAGCCGAGTTATCTCTAACTTTCCCATAGACACTTAAGACTCAAAAGGAAATTAAACACTCATGCAAGTGAAAAAAATTACAGTTATTAGTTCAGAGAGCTAATGTTCAAGAAAATAACTAATAAACTAAATACCTTTGCCATTACTTTCACTTTCTTTCTCAACTTGGTCTTCTCTAGAAATCTGAAGAAGTATAGATCAGAAAGCTCTAACTGATGTGCAGTTCATGGCTGTGCTTTATAGGAACTCATTTTAATATTAAAGGCCCTTTGTTTGGTTGAAACATAAATGAGTTTCACAAAAAGCCAGTCCTTTACTGGTGGCACAGTGTAACGGTCAAGGCCCAGACCCCAAGTTCGACTTCTCAGGTTCAAAAGGATAGTGGCTCTGTGTCTCACAAGCTATAGAAGGAAACATTATGTAACTCCTACTGCCTCTACTTCCCCATCTGTAAAATTAGCAAAATAATAATAATATCTACTTTCTAGCATAGTTCAATGTTAATATATGTGAGAAGCTTAGAACACTGCCTGGCGTAGATAAGTACAACTGATCACTGTCATTCTTTGTCACTCTCACCATTATGGTTTGGATATCCTGATTAACTTCTGGTTTCTCCAAAAACTAGAGTTCCCAACACCCAGCTTCCCAAAAGAAAATATGATGATGTAATTATTTCCAATGACCACCTAATGCAAAATCCAATTTAGAAAACTTCATAATGCTTCTTTTTCACTGCTAAACTTCCTTTAATTAAGGTTCAAAATCATTTTCTCTAGTAGTTTTAGAGCATAGGTCACTCAAAATTAATTCCCTTAAGCTGTTTTACAAAATCCCTTAGAAGAGTAATTCTTCAAAGTATAAAAGGCAGGCTGTCAGCATCAAAAGTCTCTGGGGCATTTGTTAAAATATAAGTTCTCAGGCCTCACTTAAGATTTAATGCGTTGGAAAGGAGGCCCATTAATCTAAATATTAATAAGCATATTAAATATACTATGTGATTCCTATGCATACAACATTTAAGAACCACTGCCTCAACCAATCTTTAATTTAGAGCCCACCCTTATTTTATTACATTAGATAATTTGACAAGTAAAAATAATTATGAAGAAAGGCCAGCTTAGCTGACTTATGCATTATTTTTTAGAAAATTTTTAAAAATAAATCACTTCTGTGCTTTCTCAACAAAGAAATACGAAGGCTTGCCATCCCCAAGAAAGTGACTCATTACCAGAGGAAAGCATTCTTATCTCATGGCTCAGACACCCCTGGAGTGAATGAATCCTACAGTGCAGCCTTAGCAACACAAAGCCTTGTGGTTCTAACAGTGGACACACCTTTTGGGGGGTCTAGATTCTGATATTTGAGTGGTTGAAGTGCCCTCACATGTGTTATCATACTGAACATGACAACAATGGCTTAATGCATTTCTTATTCATTTTCTTTCAATGTGTGATGACTTTCAATAGTCATCAGCTCAGGAGCATTGCCTCAGCATGTTTACCATGAAACAAAGGGGTTATGTGTCAAAAATGTGCTAAGAATAGATGAGAGCTGACATCATCTACAGCTTTATGATGAGTTTTTCTTGCATACCTCCAAAAAAGGGAAAGAAAAACTATCTCTCTAGGCAATGCCAAATATTTCTTCATACTATATTCATTTTCATTGTTTTTTTACTATGATAAATTAATGTTCAACCCCAAATATTTAAGAAAATTAGTTTTTGGCACTTATGTCTTCATGTGGCTCTCTTTTCATTTTTTCAAAGTATGAAGAGCAGCCCAGCTTCATCAGAATCTTCTGTTTTTCTTTTTTCAAACAAAAATGTCCAAACTATACCTATAGCCTCCAAGGTTAGGGCCTAGAAACCTGCATTTTAACAAGCTTCCCAGGTGATTCCTGTGCACATTTTGAGAATCACTTCTTTGAGAGTATAGAATAAAATTTACTCTTAATAATGTATTTAATACATTTTTCTTTATTTTTGAAATGTTTTCAAATTATCTTAATGGTGAAGTCAACAAAGGGAAATTCAGAAAATTAGCTGATGAGATATCCCTCTTCACAAGAAATGGAGCCTAAGACTGTAGGAGAAGATGAATAAATATTTTCCAAATAAATAAGATTAATTAATACATGAGGAAATAAAATTGAGACAATGAGCTATGAATCCTTTGACTTTGCCTGTATCAAAAAGATATATCTAAAGCTATATCATCTCTATTAAACTTGTACTCATTAAAGTAACTTCCAATAATTTTTTAAAGCGTCTACTCTGACTACACAGCTGAATAGTTCATTTTATTTTTTTATTGAATTGTTGTTCAAGTACAGTTTTCTGTCTTTTACTCCCATCCCAGCCCACCCCCCCAGCGCTCCCCATCTCCCTCCCATTTCCACCCCCCCCTTAGTTGTCCATGTGTCCTTTATACTAGTTCCTGTAAATCCTTCCCCTTTTCCCCTGAAATTCCCTCCCCTCATCCCTCTGGTCACTGTCAGCCTGTCCTCTATATCAGTGTCTTTGTTTTTATTTTGCTTCCTTGTTTGTTTTGTTGTTTACCTTCCTGGTAAAGGTGAGATCATATGGTATTTGTCTTTCAATGCCTGGCTTATTTCACTCAGCATAATGCTTTTCAGTTCCATCCATGCTGTTGCAAAGGGTAGGAGCTCCTTCTTTCTTTCTGCTGCATAGAATTCCATTTTGTATACGTACCATGCAATTTTTAAATCTAGGTATCCCCCTGATAGTCTTTTACTCTCTCCCTTGAGAAGGTACTACTATGTATTCATCAGAAACATGAATAAAAGGTAAACCATACCAATAAAGTGATGCAGTTTGTTGCTGCTGTTGTTGTGTCACCTTCATTTGGCTTTTTAGGTTGTTCTTGATGCCCATAGTATTAGCACCCATCCAAGAATCACCACCCCTCTGCATGAGTTCATGGAGGAGACTGTGGTCAGGGGTTAGTCACCGGCACCGTAACTCATGAGTCCAGTTCCTGGCAATGCAGGTAGCAATCCCCTGACTGATTCCTCTTCCCACAATCTTGGTTTGTCCTGGTCTGTTTGATAAAAGACACCGGCCTCTGTGGCTGCCCACAGCAGGGCCACAAGCATCACACACAGTGTCCACCAAGCACCCAACAGAGGTACTGGGATGGTGGCGGCACCTTGCACTCCTGTTAAGTCACCCAACCCTTCGGATTAGCTCCTTGCATTACCAGTTTCCTATTAAAATTATAAAAAATATTTTAAAATATGGGAAATTTACAACATGCAAAATTTTTATATCATTTTGATATTACCTCATGTGTTTATACAATTGTTAATCTCATTTTCCACTTAATAATGCATCATAGATCTGTTTTATATTTACTTTTATTTTAACAATTGTATAATGTTGCTTCACATGGCTAAATCATAATTCACCTGCCCTATCTTTACTATTAAGCAATTATGCTGTTTCCAATGTTTTACTGTCATAAATCATGTTTTGATGAGCCTCTATGGTTTTATACAGTCAGAAATACTACTTTGAAACAGATTCCCAGTTCTGAGATTAACAAAACAAAGCTATAATGATTTCTTTTGGAAAAGGTTATGACAGTTTATAAGGCTCCAACAAACATACTATTAGTTCACTTTTACACAGTATCTTTGCCAAAATTGAATATACTTCTTTGTTTTTGCTAATTATATAGGTAAAAAGCAACCATTTTGCTCGTGCTGTATTCCTCATTCTTTTGTTGTTCTTTCTCCAAGCATATTCACAGTAAAGCTTCTTAAAAAGGGAAATGAGGAAAGCAGCAAACAGGCAGAATTTGGAAAGACTGATACACCAAACAATTACAACCAGCCAGTGAGGAAGGCCAGGAATATAGCAGAATGAGTTCAGAAGGAGAAACATGCCGAGAAGAAACCCAAGAAGCTCAGGGTCTGGCAGAGTTCTATAATGGCCAACCAGGGAGCCCACTGGTATGGAGGTTGCCAAAGAAAGGGGGAGAACTAACAAAAAGAAAGGAAGAGAACTAACATTTATTAGGCACCTATATTCCAGCCACTGTGATAGGTAATTTACAGAAAATACAACATTCAGTGCCTGCAACAGACCTGCACACTAGCACACTAAATCACATCCCTCCAAAATTTTGTGTCCACCCAGCACTTCAAGGTCACAATGTGACCTTGTTTGGTTCAGGACTTCCAGTCAAGACAAAAGTATAGGTAGATACGCTTTGCCTCCTCACATAACCCAAAGAAGGACAAGAACAAATTTAAAAACAGAAAACAACCAGAACTGCTAGAAAATCGAACTGGATGGAAGTCCAACAACCGAGGAGTGAAAGAGAAAACATGCATCCAGACTGGTAGGAGGGGTGGAAATGGGCAGCTGGGGCAGAAAGGACGCATGGCAAGGTGGCAGCTGGCAGTCCCACACTTATGTGCGGATCAACCGGGAGGAACGACTGGGAAGCAAGACAGACCATGCAACCCAGGGTTCTAGTGCAGGGAAAAGAAAGCCTCAAAAACTCTGGCTGTAAATACCTGTGCAGGTTGAGGCATTTGGAGAAGCTCCCAGCCTCACAGGAGAGTTTGTTGGAGAGACCCACAGGGTCCTAGAATTTATACAAACCCACCCACCTGGGAATCAGCACCAGAAGGGCCCAATTTGCTTATGAAAGCTGGCTGACAGCCAGGCAAGCCATATTGTTCCTTCTCGGACTCCTCCCCCACATACAGCACCACAACACAGCCATGTGAGTTGGCCCACCCTACCAAACACCTAAGGCTCCACCTCTTACAACATAACAGGTGCACCAGGACAAAGAAATACAGCCCAAACGAAAGCACAGATCAAAACTCCAGAAAGACAACTAAGTGATGAAGAGATAGTCAACCTGTCAGATTCAGAGTTCAAAACACTGGTGATCAGGATGCTCACAGAAATCATTCAGTATGGTTACAAAGTAGAGGAAAACATGAAAGCTATGCAAAATGAAATAAAGAAAAATATATAAGGAACCAACACTGAAGAAAAGGAAGCCAATACTCAAATCGACAATTTGGAGCAGAAGGAAGAAATAAACATTCAACCAGAACAGAATGAAGAAACAAGAATTCAAAAAAATATGAAGAGGCTTAGGAACCTCTAGAATGACTTTAAACATTTCAATACCCAAATCATAGGAGGGAAGGAGAAGAGGAAGAACAAGAAATGGAAACCTTATTTAAACAAACAGTGAAGGAGAACTTCCCTAATCTGGTAAAGGAAATAGACTTCCAGGAAGTCCAGAAAGCTCAGAGAGTCCAACAGAAGTTAGACCCAAGAAAGCACACACCAAGGCACATCATAAGTACATTATCCAATATTAAACATAAGGAGCAGCAAGAGAAAAAGAGTCAGTTACCTACAACGGACTTCCCATAAGCCTATCAACTAATTTCTCAAAAGAAACCTTACAGGCAAGAAGGGGCTGGAAAGAAGTATTCAAAGTCATAAAAGGCAAGAACCTACATCCAAGATGACTCTATCCAGCAAAGCTATCATTTAGAATGGAAGGACAGATAAAGTGCTTCCCAGATAAGGTCAAATTAAAGGAGTTCATCATCACCAAGCCCTTATTATATAAAATGTTAAAGGGACTTATCTAAGGAAAAGAAGATTAAAAGTAAGAACAGTAAAGTGACAACAAACTCACAACTATGAACACCTGAACATTTTTTAAAAATCTAAGCAAACAACTACAACAGGAACAGAATCACAGAAATGGAGATCACAGGGAGAGTTATCAGCTGGGAGGGAGAGGGGGAGGGGGAGAATGGGAAAAAGGTACAGGGAATAAGAAGCATAAATGGTAAATACAAAATAGACAGAAGGAGGTTAAGAATAGGATAGGAAATGGAGAAGCCAAAGAACTTGTATGTACAACCCATGGAAATGAACTAAGGGGAGGGGGGAGGGATGCTGGTGGGAATGGTATAGGGTGGAGGGGGATAAAGGGGAGAAAAACATGTGATAACTGTAATAGCATAATCAATAAAATATGCTTCAGAAAAAAGAATGTGACGTGGTTTGGAAATGGCCTTTGCAGATGTAACTAATTAAGATGAAGCCATACTGGATTAGAATGGACCCTAAATTCAATGACCGTCCTTACAGAAAGACCATGTGAAGACACAGACATCAACACACACTGGGAGGAAGACCCTGTGAGGACAGAGGCAGAGACCGGAGTGACACAGATACAAAACAAAAGAAGCACCAAGCCTGCCAGCAACCCCCAGGAGTTCGAGGAGGCAAGAAGAGTCCTTCCCTAGAACCTGCAGAGGACACACGGCCCCACTGACACCTCGATTTTGGACTTCTGGCTTTTATAATCATGAGACAATGAATTTCTGGTTTTTATGGCACCGAGTTGGTAGTTGTTTGTTGCGGCAGCCCTAGGAAACGAATACAACTCAATACCTTATTCTGCCTTTACAGATGCCAGTGCAGTTCAGAGAGGATCCATATCACCCAAGGACCTGTAAGTGGCAGAACCAGGATCCAAACTGAACTGGCCCAACTTCGACCCCTGTTCTTTTGCCCACATTTTGCTGCTCCCCAGGAACTGTTGGTTCTGGACCTGCCTGGGCCACCACATAGCTGTGTGCCCTGGAGAAGTCCCAGCACACATCACCTCTCCAGGCCTCAGTTCTCAGTGTGCAAACCGAAGTGACTGGGACGGGTGCTGCCCGAGGCCCTTCTCGCTCAAAGGCATTCTGCACGTCCGTCAGCTTCGGTCCCAACCCACAGGAGAGTATCCAGGAAAAGAGGCTCGGAGACCCCAGACCCCGGGAATCCTTGCTTGTGGTTCCCCTAAAGGCATTTTCTGTGTCTTATCTTGACCCACACATTCCAGGTCCGCGACCCATCTACAGAAAGGGGCCTACAAGAAACCAAAGAGGCTTCAGATCCTTACCATCACAGAGTGTGAGCCATGGGCCTGCTGGTGTTGGAGGTCAGGGGGTCTTTTGTCTAAGACACAGACTGAGAGAACAGTCACCACGCTAAGAGCAGAGCACTCGGCAGTCACCTCTCTTTGTCATGGCCCCTCGTGTCAGGGGCTGCTTTTGCCAATACAAAGTGATTCCTGCGTTCGGCCTCACAGTCCATTCCTGGGCTCTGGCATCATGTACACCTTCCGTTGGACTTAATACCAGTTTCCCCGCTGTTTGGCCTTCCTAAGTAAAGACCATCATGACTTCAAGCCTTCTGAATCAAACTATTTACTCTATCTCTCCTTCTTTGATGAGAATTAAAGTAACAGCAATAACAGCTTCCAATGACAGTGTCTGTTGTGTGACAGGAGATGAATGGACACTTTACACAGAGCGTCACATTCCAGCCTCGGAACTCTGGGCACCACAGTTGCTGTTACTATTCTTTTTTTTTTTTCTCTCAAGGAAGGATCTGAGGACCAAGAAATTCAAGGTCATTTAGCCATCTACTCTCATGACACACCCGAGATGAGAAGAGCCAGCAAGAGATGGTCACTAAATAATAACAACTTTTATTAAATATCTACACACAACCGGGAAGTCTGAAAACATGTGTCACAAAATGTTGGTAGCTATATGTGAGTCAAGGATGACTTTAATTTCCTACTTTGTTCTTGCATTTTGTGACCATGAATTCTGATTATATTTGTAATCATAAAAATATTTCTTAAAAAGACAAAGTCTCTGCCTTCAAGGGATTTATAGTGAGGAAAAGCAGAGGTGTCAACAGCTTGCTCAGCCTCAGGCAACAGATAAGTGATGAGGGCAGATTCCAACTGTTGGATTTCCAAATCCCTTTTGATCTTCCCTGCGGGATACTGCCTCTGGCAACATATTCATTTGCCTGGAGGTTTGTGTATGTTTATTTCGCTCCATTTTACAGGCTTCTGAGGGCACTGGCAACAATGCAGTTGGAAGGAGCTGCCTTTTGTGGCCTCACCTGAGGTTGCGGGAGGCCCCCTCCTCCTTTCTCCCTCCACCCACAGACCTTTGGACCGAAGGAAATGTGGAGGTGGAGCCTGACAGTACTGCCAACACCATTTTATCCAATACCCCGGCCCCCTAAAGAGGTGCTACAGGTGCAATGACGGGCCTCCAAAATACTCCTCATACAAATTGCATTTTGCCTGCCCTATCACTTAAGTCTGAAATACACTACCGATTCACGAGTGATGACTATCCCATCCTAACACTACAGCCGGTGAAAGAAAGTCCCAAAGGACTCTTTCTCCTTATCTAATTTATTCATCTGCAAAGGACATACTGAGTGACAGCATAAGACCTCAAAATCCGCTGCCTTCAAATACCCATGAAGCCATAAGATTTTAATTTTGCCATCTATCCGCCTATGATTGGTCTGTTTCCCTACAGCAACAGACTGTGGGGATAATTAGAACTATGTTGACTTTTCTAACTTTGTTAATGGTTTTATTCTCCATGCAGATAATTAGATTAAGGATCAGGGCCAACGTGGCTGAACTCCTGACAGTCCTCATACGGAGCCCGCAGTGAATAACAAGTAAACACTGACCAGCAGGTTCATTTATTGTTGCTGTTGGACTTAGGAAATCTTTTTATTTTATTCTTGGATTAAGTTTAAAATAATGGTTTTTCTATTATAAACCATAAAATCACTAACACAACCTTACAGTTATTCAGCAACAAAGGCTGCCACATTCTGTGCTTTATTTACCTTTCTGATACTGTTTCCTGCCCTGGGTCGCCTTTCCCCACTTGATCCAGAATGGAACTCTTGGTCATTCAGGTACCAAGCATGAAACGTGACAGAGGGTCCACTGGACTATTTTATGTCCCTGTCCTCCTTTATTCAGTTCACTTTCTGTACAAAATATTACTTGTCATTAAAAGCCTGTGTCAATTAAAGTCACTGTCCTCAAACTCAGAAACGGTGTGGGCTCTCGCCAGTGTGGTTGGTTGAATGCTATCCTGCAAAGTGAAGGTCACCAATTCAATTCCAGGTTGGGGCATGTGCTTGGGATGTGGCCCGGGTCCCCATTTGGGGTCCATGTGAGGGGCTATCAATTGATGTTTCTCTTCTTCTCTTTCTCCCTTCTTTCTCCTCTCTCTAAAAGTAAATAAAATCTTAACAAGAAACACTGCGGAAGTCTAACAGGATGGCTGTTAGGAAAATTTCCATTTTCCTGTGACTTAGGAAAATCTCATAGAGTGACTTGAACTCAGGTCATCACCCCATAGCATGGCTCCCTCTGTACAGTGACAACCTGCTTATTTTCTCCTTCTTTCTTAAGGACGAGGTGCATGTTCCCACAGAGAAAAGAGATGAGAAACAGTGAGGAACAGAAACAGTGGGGAACAGGATGGGGCAGCAAGAGAAAGACAATCCCCTGGTGGCTGGATTCAGGATTTGAATGAACTCACCCTGGGAAAATCTCACTGGAGAAGTTAAACTCGTTCTGGAAGGATCTGCCTCATCCTGGAAACACTGCACTGGGCTGAGGCCTAAGTTCTCGATGCTGAGGAGGTCTGAGAAAGGTACAGGAGGATTCAACAAGTTCAAGATAAATGTTCTCCCATACGCCATCCTTTCTTCAGGCTTAACTGCCTCAATCCCTGGCTAGTGCCACACTGGCCAGCATACTGGACCAGGCTTCAGCAGGCATGGGGCCACACAGGGGTACAGTTCCATGGTGTGGGCGCCGAGGGAATGACAAGGGACCCTCGAACGATGAGGACACCCAGTGCACCATCTGAGCGGCTCCTTCCCATTTGGGCACAAGGTGTTGTTCTTCTCAGGGGTTTCATAACACACCCCAAGCTTTTGGAAGGACCCACTGCTCCTGCAGTCAGTCGCAGAAAAGAAGAAAAAAAAAGAGTGAAAGGAAATGGAAATATGGAAATTTAAGAAAGAAAATGGGATATTGGATTCATTCACAAAATAGAGCTTTGCCCTGATCCACGATTAGAGAGTTATAAGAGTTACAAAGGGTGAAGAAACCTGAATTTCAATCAAGCGCCACAGCAGAGGGGCAGCACCATCGTAAATGAATATCCAGCAGAAACCCAAGGGAAAGGTGTCATCACTTTCAACGACGGATGTTTCTAGGATATCATTTCTCCTTAGAAACTGAATTATTCGAAACATTATATACCTTTGATGGAGAAGAGCAATTGCAACCTCTAGAAAAATAAAGATTTTATGTTATTGATTAATACCAATGATAAACATAAGCTAAAATGTATTTTAAAGCAGCTATTTAAATCATGGGTATTTCTAAAGGCAAGCAGAACATTGAAGAATATGTGTATAAAATAAGAGTTTTCATATTTTCCCAAATAATTATATTTGGTCAATTTGGCACAAAACAGAATATTACAGGGCAATTCTATTTCCTCAGGGACTTACGTTTTCAAATCTTGAGTAAAAAATTTTGCATTTCAAAATGCCCTCTAGTGAACTCAGTTTGAAATGATGGTAAAAAGAAACTGAGGTAATAGCATCTAAAAATCAAAGCCCAAAACAAGAACATACCCACTGCAGCTTAGTTTTGCCCCAACCCATTCCCAACCCATTCACTTCGCACACAGCCTTTCTCTGACTCAGCCCCTTTTCCTTCGCCTCACACCACGATCTCGCACCCATCAGGACAAGCCCATCCTCCCCGCCCCCCCCAAATGATGCAACCTGCCTGGCCCTGGAACTTCCAACAGTGCTAGCCCCTGGAGTGTGCCTCTTGTCAGGGTACCTGTAATATGGATTACATTTCTATGTTACATATCAAATTTATATATTTATATATTATGTTATATGTGTATATATAGCTGTCTATTATATATAATGTCACCCCAATAGTGGGTGCTAGCTCTCAAAACACCATTCTAGACTCATAATTCTGTCCATTCGGGCTCCCAAATTATGTAAAACAAGCTAACTATCTGATTTATCTTATATCATATTTAAAAATCTTCCACAGGTGGAATTTCTGTAGCAAAAATAGCAACAGCTAGCTCACTTTTACTTAGTACTTAAGCTGTACCAGGAACCATTCCTGCTCATCATCTCATTTAATGTTCACAAACCCCGTAAGGGGGCATATCAGACCATGCCTCACTTGCAGTGACTAGTCAGTAATCGCAGAGATGAGTTTCCAGCCCTGGCAGCCGCTCCCCGGGCTCCTCCTTTGAGTAACTGCACTCTAAAACAAGTGGGATTATTTGGAACAGTAGGAACCTTGGATGACTAATGTAGATTGCCGCCGGATATCTGATAAGCAGCTGAATAACTGATAAATTCCTGATCTGACCACAGAAAGCAGGTATGTAGCAAGCCAATCAATTCAGAATAATTATTTTCTTGGCGTTTTCATTACCCCCTTGTTTTTCTATCAGTCGTAAACTTTTGAGTTAATATACTACTTCACTGCCCTGACTGTTCCTCTCCCTACCAAAAGTCAGTAACACAAGCCTGCAGTTCTGAAATCCCGGGGTTGTGAGAGCTTTAAGAAAAGTATCAGGGGACCACTCGATCACTGTTTTGAGAATAAAATTATTTTCTCCTGGAACTGATACATAGCCAGTAAAACACCCAAGAGACAAAGCACCTGAGCGAGCCTTGGAAGCCACACACAAGTCAGACGAGATCACTTCTGGGTGTGAGTCCCCACCAAGTTTCCTGGCCAGGGGATCCACCCCTGACCCCTCTCTCGCTGGTCTCCTATCCTCCATACTCACTCCCTCACCCAGGTTTGCCCCCGGCACTGCATTCAGGTTCTCCTTAATCACTCTTCCTCACCCCCATCACCTTACCTACAATTATATTTTATGGTCCTACGTTTACTTGTTTTTTTCCTCTCCCCTGGCGTATTCTATGAGGTCTACCACTCGACTATTCACTATAGCAACCCCAGCACCTGATAAACACCTGTTGACGTAAAAATATCTATTGAAGGAATGCATTGTTCCAGACCTAGAAATGTATGGTATAGTTCTGGGCTGACTACCTAGAGAGAAAATTCACTCTGTCTTCTAAGGCCTTTGCCCACGATCAGCCACATATTAATTCCACCGAATAAATTATTTGGGAGCCCACTGGGGATCCAGGATTAAACAGAAGGAGACACAGAAAAGTGTTCCACAATTGCGCACGCTATTTCACAGCTGAAAAGCAGAGATGGCCAGTGATTCTGCAACAGATACAATGGAACGGTCACTGCCCTTACAGAAACAGTCATTACCAAGCTGCCCCAATCTGTCTCCAAGCCCAGCCCAACCCCAGAAACAGCCACAGATACAATCAGCAGAGTCAGTCGTGACCGGACTGGCAGCACGGGGAACGTGGTAGCCTCATGCATTTACACACCCGAACCCTGAACATGTCCCGGCAGCACTGATGACCGCACACTCCGAACCCTGCTTTTATCTTCAAAGAAACTGTATCACCCACATAAATTGACCTGGATTATAAATTGTGGATGCTTGTAAAGATAAAAATTGTTCAAGTTCTGATGTCGTAGTTTCCGAGACCTCGTGGACTTTTCCTCTTCGTGTGCCCCCTGTGGAGACCCATGCATTAACCAGCACCCCGCCAGGCTGACGCATCTGCCCCCCAGGTGGCGCTGGCCCCAGCTTCGGCTGCCAAGAACATGCCAACTGGCGGAGGATGAGAGGCAAAGCCAGGCCACACACAGAGCCTCAGAGAGACTAAACCACTGCCTTTCAGATTCACCTAAAGCAAGTTTCTTGTCCCGTTACCCTGAGCTACTCATGTTCCTTTTTGAGATAAAAACCCCAAAGGCCCTTGGGAAGTGAGATGACGTCGAGAATCACTGAAGATAAAGCAGACTCAAAGGAGAAACTGTTTACTCGGTTTATGCCTGTGATCGGACTATCTCAGAATTCCTCTCTGACAGCAGCCTGCCATTAGGAGTAACAAAAAACACAGCCACATAGTCACCGATTTATGCCGAGCATCCCTCCCCCTCCAGCAAGTATCTCCATGGAGCTGGGGGAACTCGCTCCAGCACCCCTGGTCTCACTCACGGCTCTGCCCAGAGGACCACACACACCGCCAAGGGGCAAGAAAAGGGGGCAAGGAAATCATGCAATTTCACTGTTGTTCTTGACCTATGCAGCTAATCCCAGAGAGACATAAATATCCCTCGCTTGAGACATGTACCACAGGGAGCAGGCCCTGGCTGGAAGAAAGAGCTTTGGTCCCCTGTCCCCACATGCCCTTCAGAAAAAAAGCACCAGGCAGAGGATAGCCGGGGCTGACCAAATGTGCTTTCTCTTTCACCTCTCAACCCTTCTGCCTTTGGTCGTCCAGGGCAACCTGAGTTTTCAGAGAATTCTAAATAACTACGAGAAGCTGTTCATGCTCTCCTAACTACTAGAGACATTGAAAAGAAGGTGTTAGAATGAATTTGGGAATTTTAAAAAATCTTTAGAGTGTATGGCATATCAACTCAGGTCCTTTTCCCCATGCACAGGTCATGGATGCTTTCTGGTGGAGAATATTAATTGCTAAAAAATACCGCATGTACACACATATTGGCTACCCCTCCACAGCCAGTTTCCCATGTTACAATGAAAAGCCTTGTGTCCAGTTCTGCTACCATGTCTGCTAACTTCATAGCAAGCAGGGACAAAGAGTAGATGCCAGCTTCCCTTTAGCTCAAAGCCCTAGCTCTCAGCCCTCCTCGCGGACAAGCCATCACCTTCCATGAAGGATTTTTGAGAGGCGGGTTCTGCTGCCATGACACTGGCGTCAGCCAGCCATAAACCCTCCTCCATAAGCAGCTAGAAACAGGATCGTTTAGAGATTTTTTTTTTTTTTTTTGAGCACCATCCTGAAAGAACAGGCCACAGAATTTACCATCTCTCAGAATTTGTTTCGGCAGAAGTGGAAAGTGTCTTGTAAAATACAGGGTCCAGCAGAAGTAACGCCCCTGAGTGTGGTTGGCGGGGCACATGAATGTCTCACATGAGACAGACAGCAATTTGAACATTTCACCTGAAATAGCCTATGCTGTGCTTGAGTGTGATATTGCTGTGTTACAGAATTGCATGCTTAGGATTTTGTAATAAAAATTTTTATGTAATAAAAAGGGGTATTATTTGTGCCAGGCCCTGTATGTTAGCCACTGCACATATCTCGAATACATTTAATTTTAACAATGTAAGCTCATTTTTGGTATGTAGTAAATGAACAAAAAATTTCACCATATAAATATATGTGACACCCACCATGCTAAGGAAACCTCTGGTGTGCAGTGAGGTGCCTGTGGTAGCCACCTTGGTAGGGTGGCTTATCTGAATCTGTAGGTCTCCACACTTCAGGTGTGTTTGCTCCATTATAGCACCTGACCACTCCGAGAGAAGAAGCGCTAGCTAACTAGAAACTATATAATATCAGACTGTTCTAGGCTATGATGTTTGAAATTAAGTTGCCTGGGCTATAATTGGGTGGGAAGGAACAGAGCTTTAGCAATTAAGGATGAATGAGAATTCTCCTGAAAGCTAATTTAACTCCTGTCCTCCTTCAGCAGGCAGGCATGAGAGAAGGCAGTGTGGAAGCTCAGAGTACTCTGCCAACAGGTCCAAGAGCAGGGCCTGTGAAAGTCTATGGTGTGGCCTTGTTTTGCTGGGGAGTGAGATCAGAGTCAGGGAGTATGGTGGAGTGTGCATGCAGGGGTGAGTGTGTGAGTGCCATGTGCATGTCCACTGCCCAATGAGGTAAAAATTTCCTTTTCACTTTTCTTGTGATTTGTGGGTTTGTTCCCCATATGGGTTGAGTTCAGCTTCCAATCACCACTCCACCCCTCAGTGAGAGTCCTTCCTGAAAGAGGAAACTGAAATGAGATAAAATCTTTAAGGTTAAATATCAGAGAGTGCACAGTTTACAGCTGCAGACACTTCCAGTTAAAGCCGTTTCACCCTTTGGGAGTCAAGGCCAGAAAAGTGAAATTGGACATGACAAACAACTGTTCCTAAATACACTATTAAGCTAATATTTAACACCAAAATCATCTAAAAGGCAGTGTTTGGAAATGTTTGCAATATGAGATCTGATCAATAAAATTACTGAGTGTATGGCTACTATTACTGTCAACAATTTTTTTTGGTACAGATGTGTACCAAAAAATTGGTACATTTTGAACTGTGAACACATTTTTTTGGTCCCTTGGAATTATGGTAAATACAATCTTAGCTTCCATCTTGAAAAGTTGTCCTGCTTAAGGACTTTGGTTTTTTTTGCTCCTGGGGGAAAAACTTAATTAAATGGTAGAGATAACCTAAGAGAATCTTTCTAGCCATCAGAACTGCCTAAGGGAATTGCAATGTTTTTTAAAAAAACAAAATTGCATTCTGGTCAGTATAGGTAAGTTGCACTTGATTCTTTCTTTTTCCTGTATTTCTAGTTGCTTTGTTCTCCTGTCACTCTGTGTTCTTCCTTGTCTACTGACACTCCTCTACCTCCATTTCCAAACACAAATCCATAAACACAAGCTCATACACCACCAGCACATACCATTCTGAACACATATACATCTTGATTTCTTCTGAGATAAAATTTCAAATGGAACTTTTACTAAAAAATTGTGTAGCAGAAGAGTGGGAGGAAGATGGTGATGGGGTAGGAGGGAGCAGATTCCACTTTCCCTACACATGGGAGAAAAACCTAGCCACTCTACAGAGGAACAGAGCAAACAGCCAACAGTTTCCCAGCATATATGAAGATAGGAGACCAAAAATTGTAGTGGACACTGAAAAACCAGACAGTAAGGAGAGTGCTTCAGGACAGTAAGGTCCCAGGGACCAGCTCGGGGACCAGGGTGGCTGTAGCCCCAGGCCCTGTGCCCATAGCTGGGCCTGCCACAGAGTCCTTACGAGAGAGAAGGATCAACTGCTCCCTCCCTACCTCCCTGGCCAAACAAGCTTTAAGCAGCACCAGAGAGACTTGGTTTCTTGAAGAAGTAGAGAGGGGAGTAAGGACAAAGAGGCAAACACACAGGGGCTGTGATCACCCACGGAGTCTGAAGTTGCAGGCTTGAGAGACTTGAGAGTCACGTGGTGACGGGCTCTGAACCCAGATAGTCACCAGTCTGGCTGGAGAATTGAACTGTGGGGGAGGCCAGGCCACTATATGGAGTGGCAGGCTTGAGTAGGAGGAATTTCTCAAAACGAAAAAGTGAAAAGAGAGACACAATTTGGGGAATTCTCCTGCAGCACTTGCTCTGGCCTCCCCACCACCCAGCCAGGCAGTGATCCTGAGGTTGCACGGAAGGTTGTGTGAAGACCCTGTGCACCCCCATAGCACTGGGAAGGGTACAAACTCGCAGGACTGAGGAAGCCTGGCTGAGAGAGCGTGCACATGCACTCTAGCCCACAGCAGTAACCCTGGGGAAAGTGGGCAATCAGGAAGGCCTGGAACCCACATCCAAGGCCACAGAGGAGAGGCATCAGGCTATCTCGGGAAGAGTGTGCAGGCTGAGTGCAGACAGGAAGGAAGAAAAGCCATACCAATCGCCCCTCAGCCTGCTGCAGTCAGCAAGACCAGAAAAACCAATTTGGCCACTCTGAAATCAAGAGCTTTTTTACTGTATTATTTTTAAATATTTTTTATTATTTAATTTTTATTATTTTTTATCTTTCAATTCCTTTTTCTTCTCTATCCTTCTTTCTTGTATTATTCTTCCTTTCTTTATTTCCAATTTTATCTGTTCTTTCTTCCTTCTGCTTTTTTTTTTGATACCTACAAGTCAGACAAAAAAAAAACCCTGCGACCATGAAAAGATCAGAGCTGGACCCTAAGAAGGGGCATCACAACAGCTGAAACAGGCAAATTTCACTTTGCTACTACAGAGAACCTGCAAGTTATTGCATATTTGTATTATTATTATTTTTCATTATTCTTACATCTTTTAATAGTATTTTTGTATTCTTCTTTATGTATGGTCTGCTTTGCTTGGCTGGTTATATGGTATCATTTGACAGGTTTCCCCTGTTCTCTCTCTCACTGTGTATTGCTAATTTACTATCCTTCACTTCACTTGTGTTCCATTAGCACACTACTCAAGGTCCTATACTCCCTATTCTTGTTATCCAGGTCACATAGATTCTGTCATATGATTGTTCCTCTAATATTACTGTAAATAATAGCTGTTCCATACAATTGTAAATACTCCACAACGCCCCTCCCAGATCTCAGCCCACTTCACAGTTTCCTGAATTCTATTACTGTAGTGGTTAACTCTATTCTCTGACACACTCCACCTATTTACTATCCTTTACTCACACCTCACCTTAGAATCTGACCTCCCACAACTTCACTGCTTTCTAGATCCAACTCACAATCCTTTCCTCCCCAACAAGAGTCATATTTTCTTTCCATACTTTTTAAAAAGTGGCCAGTTGGTTGGAAGATCACCTTTAACACTATACATAGCCAAAGGATCTCCTATCTCCTCTCTCTACCAGCTGCTACTGTAAATATCATAGAATACTCTCCTGCTGTCTTAAACCATTTTGCCTTCCCCTCCAACTGATCACAAAAAAGAGTAGGTATAAGCTTTGAACACCAGGATACCCCCTGGAAGAGAAAACCCAACAACAAAGGAACCACCAACAGATAACAACAGAAGAAGGTGAGGGAGGGAGTGGAACCCACACAAACCTCAATCCAGGACCTATCTGGAAATACAACTAAATAGTGGAGAAACCACCCAGTACTAACAACTGAACAAGAGCAAAAGAGATTCCTCAAAACCTTGTACACATAGAAGAATCAGCTTCAACACAACCTGCCCTCACCAGCACAACAAAATATGAGAAGTGATGGACAGAGTGACCCTCAGTTAACCATTTGGTGGAAAGAACACACCAAAGAAAGACCCAAAACAACCAAAACACAAACACAGAGCCAACTTAAAGGACAGCACAAAACCAGTGAGCTTGGGAGATCAAGGAGACTACACCACTGAATCTCACAGGTATTCTGCCACAGAAGTTCACACCATAAACCTAGGAAAGCCAGAACAGATCAATTTAAGAAGCTGAAGCTAACAAGAAGAGTCTCACGAACAATGGGAAGACAAAGAAACAACCCCCAAATGAAAGGAAAGGAGGAAGCCTCAGATAGAAAGCTAAATGAAATAGAGGCAACTCAACTATCAGATATTGAGTTCAAAGCAATGGTTATCAGGAAGCTCAATGAACTCACAATGAACTACCAGAAACTATAGGAAAACTACAATGAACTCACTGCAAACTATACCAACATGAAAAAGGAAATAGAAACTATCAACAAGGGCCAAGAGGAAATGATGAATACAATTTCTGAACTGAAGAACACAGGGAAGGAATTAAAAGCAGGATCAATGATGCAGAAGATTGGATCAGTGAACTAGAGGACTAAGTAGATAAAAACACCCAGAAAGAGGAAGAAAAGGAAAAGAGGCTCGGAAAAAAATGAAGAGGGATTAAGAGAAATGCAAGACAATATGTAACATAATAATATCCATATAGTAGGGATACCAGAAGAAGAAGAAGAGCAAGGGATAGAAAACCTATTTGAAAAAATAATAATGGAAAATTTCCCTAATTTGATGAGAGAAAAAGTCACACAAATCCAGGAAACACAGAGAGTCCCAATCAAGAGGAACCCAAAGAGGCCCACTTCAATACATCATCATTAAAATGGCAAAATTCCAAGACAAAGAAAGAATCTTAAAGGCAGCAAGGGAAAAACAGGAAGTAACATACAAGGGAGCCCCAATAAGGTTAGCAGCTGACTTCTCAATGGAAACACTCTAAGTCAGAAGCAAATGGCAAGAAATATTCCAAGTAATGAGAATCAGAGGCCTGCAACCAAGGCTATTACCCAGCAAGGCTCTCAATCAAGATAGAAGGCCAAATAAGGAGCTTCTCAGACAAAAGAAGTCTAAAAGAATACACCTCCAACAAACCAGCTATGCAAGACATGCTAAGAGACTGCCCTAAGAAAAGGAAGGAAAAGAGAGAGGACAGAGAGGAACACAAGTACAAAAATGGCAATGAATAAGTACCTATCAATAACAACCTTAAATGTAAATGTATTAAATACTCCAATCAAAAGGCATAGAATAGCTGAATGGCTAAGAAAGCATGACCCACACATATGCTGCCTACAAGAGACCAACCTCAGGACAAAAGACCTACACAGACTAAAAGTGAGGGGCCAGAATCAAATTTTCCAAGCAAATGGACAAGAAAAAAAAAGCCAGGGTAGCAATTCTCATATCAGACAAAATCGACTTCAAAAAAGAAGTCCATAAAGAGAGACCCAAAAATCCACTTCATAATACTTAAGGGAAGAATTCACCAAGACACAAACATTGTAAATATATATGCACCCAACATAGGAGCACCCAAATATATAAAGAAAACCTTAAAGGACATCAAGAAAGATATTGACATAATACCTTTCTTGAAGTGAGTCTCTTCTATAGTTTTGGAAGTTTTAGCCACAGTGATTAGACAAAGAAAGGAAATAAAAGGCATCCAAATTGGAAAGGAGGAAACAAAACTGTTACTGTTTGCAGATGACATGATAGTATACATAAAAAATAGTATACATGATAGTATACATAAAAAATTCTATAGACTCCACCAAAAAACTGCTCAACCTAATAAATGAATTTGGCAAAACAGCAGGATACATAGTCAATATTCAGAAATCAAAGCCATTTTGTTATATCGACAATGAAACAGCAGAAGCAGAAATCAAGGAAAAATCCCATTTGATATAGCAAAAAATAAAATACCTAGGAATAAACCTAACCAAGGAGGTAAAAGACCTGTATGCAGAAAACTACACAACACTGAAGAAATCAAGGAAGACACAAATAAATGGAAACATATACTGTGTTCATGGATCAGAAGAATTAACATCATCAAAATGTCCATACTACCCAAAGCAATTTACAAATTCAATGCAATACTTATTAAAGTACCAATGGCATATTTCACAGACATAAAACAAACACTTCAAAAACTTATATGAAACCATAAACGACCCCGAATAGCTGCGGCAATTTTGAGAAAGAAGAGCAAGGTAGGAGGAATCACAATATCCGATACCAAACTATATTACAAGGCCTCTGTAATCAAAACAGCCTGGTACTGGCATAAAAACAGGCACATGGGCCAGTAGAAGAGAATAGAAAGCCCCAAAATAAATACAACTCTCTACAGTCAGTTAATATTTGACAAAGGAAGCAGCAACATAAAATGGAGTAAAAATAGCCTCTTCAACAAATGATGTTGGGAGAACTGGACAGCTACATGCAAAAAAAAAAAAAAACTCGAGCACCAACTTACACCATACACAAAAGTAAATTCAAGGTGAATAAAAGATTTAAATATAAGCCGTGACACCATTAAAGTCTTGGAGTACAACATAGGCAGGAAAATCTCAGATATCTCACACAGCAACATTTTTACTGATATGTCCCCTAGAGCAAGGAATATAAAGGAAAGGATAAACAAATGGGATCTCATCAAAATAAAAAGCTTCTGCACAGCTAAAGAAAATAGTATTAAAATAAAAAGAGAACTAACTGTATGGGAAAATATATTTGCCATTGATACCTCAGACAAGGGTTTAATCTCAAAAATATACAAAGAACTTACATGACTCCACTCTAAGAAGACAAATAACCCAATTAAAAAGTGAGCAAAGGACTTGAACAGACACGTCTCCAAGGAGGACATACAGAGAATCCAGAGACACAGGAAAAGATGCTCAGCATCACTAGCCATCAGAGAGATGCAAATTAAAATCACAATGAGATACCACTTCATACAAGTCATAATGGCCATTATAAACAAATCAACAAACAAGTGTTGGAGAGGATGTGGAGAAAAGGGGACCCTAGTGCACTGTTGGTGGGATTGCAGACTGGTACCACCACTATGGAAAACAGTATGGAATTTTCTGAGAAAACTAAAAATGGACCTGCCTTTTGACCCAGCAATTACACTGCTGGGATTATACCCTAAGAACCCTGAAACACCAATCCAAAAGAACCTATGCACCCCAATGTTCATAGCAGCACAATTCACGATAGCCAAGTGTTGGAAGCACCCTCGATGCCCATCAGTAGATGAATGGATCAAAAAACTATGGTACATTTACACAATGGAATTCTATGCAGCAGAAAGAAAGGAGGAGCTCCTACCCTTTGCAACAGCATGGATAGAACTAGAAAGCATTATGCCAAGTGGTGAAAGACAAATACCATATGATCTCACATTTAACAGGAACCTAAACAACAAAACAAACAAACAAGCAAAATATAACCAAAGACACCGATATAGAGAACAAGCTGACAGTGACCAAGAGGGAGAGGGGAAGGAATTTCAAGGGAAAAGGAGAAGGGTTTACAGGAACAAGTGTAAAGGACACATGGACAAAAACTAGGGGGGGTGGAAATGGGAGGGAGGTGGGGAGCACTGGGTGGGGGGTGGACTAGGATGGGAGACAGAAAAGACAGTAAAAGACAGAAAACTGTACTTGAACAGCAATTAAAATAAATTTTTTTCAAAAAAAATTTTGCGGCAGAAGAGCCAAGGAATAGAGCACAGAGCATAAGGAGAGATCCATTTGTGGAATACAATTGGCCTGTAAGCTAAAGGAGAGCATTTTCCCAGCTCCAGCTGGGGCTTCAATGGTCTTAAATTCTATTTTTTTATAACTCCAAGATTATCATTTCTCACTCAGATCCACTTTGCCTCTGCAAATCCTGTTCTTATTTCTACCCCTGGACATGTTCCTGCTGAACTATAAATATCCTACAGTTACCTTTCCTGCTACCTTGAAGGTCACTTTTAGTGGGCCCTAGAGCACCTTATCACACTTAGTGCCTGAAGCACATGCACTGTGGCAGGTGTTGGCTGATTTTATCTCTCAGCAAAACTAGGCTATTTTGCCCACTGTTCCAAGCTGGTGCTAGGGAGCCCTGATGGCAGAAGTCATTCTGCCTTAAGTCTGTCTATTCACCAAGTTTCTCCTTATTCTCCTATATTAATGACAGCCCTTGAACCCACTAGTGAAGCCCTGCCTGACTCAGGGTGGTAACTGTGAACTTCCTCAGGTTTCCTTTTGGTGACTCAATCATTGGCAATTCTTGGAGAAGTGGTTTACCAAACTCTTGTTCCTATAGAGTTGGAATATTGAAACACTTGATCGTGTATGAAGAGGAAAAGCACATACTTCCCGTACAGTAAGAAGGCAGTTTCATTACATCACCAGAAGACGCCTTCCCACATGACATAATTAGGTACTAAAAAGCACAATCTCTGGCTACCTCAGAAGCTTTAAGTGGAGGTGGCATAAAATTACTTCTAAAAATCCAAAGCAAGTTCAAAAACAACAACGTCTGCGAAACATTTAGAATGGGTAATCCCCAAGATCGCTGATGCAAAATGGTTGTGGAGCAACTGGGAAATCAAACACAGAGGCCCTTCTTTGGGGGTCTGGTTTAAGAAAACTGAGTTGCCATGACACACACTGAAAAGTACCCCTGGGAAGGGTGAAAACCAGGAACAAAATGAGCCTAATGGGACTTTTTCAAACTAAACTAGTTTCAGGGAAGGAAAGTTAGAACAAGGAAAGGAAGTTTTCATTGCTATAGAAAAAAATCTTTAGTTCTCTTTACTGCTGAAAGACATAGAGGAATGAAAGAAAACTCAGAGACTATTAGGATTAAGAAAATTGGATAACAAACAAAATACAAGGCTTAGAAGAAGTTGGTCCAACGTACACAAGGGCATATAGTCTGAGACAGCCAACACTCCACAAAGGAGTCTGATGTCGTAGGCACTGTCCACCTTCATTCCTCCCTTCCATTCGTCAGAGTTTCTGTGAAACAGAGCTTAGTTCCATAACTTGTACGACCCTACATATTGAAGCGTGTTTTCTGTTCACTATTTTTATTCTACTTTTTAAATTACTTCTTTTCCCTCTGGCAGTGTGTTAATGACATTTATGATACAATAAAATCAAATAGTACAGGGTGAGGCAAAGGTAGGTTTACAGCTGTTTGTATGGAAAATGATATAATAATTAATAAATAATACAGAATAAACTCTGTTTTGCATACTCACAACTATAAACCTACTTTTGCCCCACCCTGTATTTAAAGAGGCCTCCCCAGCGAATTTTTTGGTATTTACTGAGGGAGATACAAAGACAAATTTGGCAATTTTTCTTTCAAGAATTTTTCATTCTAACATATACAATAAAGTAATTAATATAATATATAATAAATGCAAAATATATACAATCTGTATACAAAATAAATATAAATTTATACAGAAATACAATCAATTTGAATAATGAATACTATATACAATAAATAAAATGATATAAAACAAATACATATAATACAACAAACAATAATACACAAATAAATACAATATACAACAAAGTCAAGTAATAAATAAAAATACAAAATACAATAAATTCCAAAAATACAATATACAGTACATTCAATTAATTTACATTCTAGCACATGCAATAAGGTATGAAATGTAATGCCTACTCCAAGTGATATAAGGATTATGTTTTCCATTCCTCTCTTCCCTGACTCTACACAGAAAACTCAATATTTCTGGTCTTCGGTGGCTTTATTTGTAAAATGAGAAGGCAATGTTGGCCTTTATTATCTCTAAGGTTTTTGTAACTATAAATATTCCACAGTCTGGCAAATATTTGGTGTTTGAGGAGGAAGAGTGGGAATACGAACACTGTTGGTGGTCTGCCCAACGCAGAGGCTCCTTCCTCCTCACTAAGACAGAGAACCCTTAATTTAAGTTGGGACAGCATCACACATATGCTGGAAGTAGCCAGGGGAGATCCAGGCAATGCAATAGAAACAGAAATTGCTGAATGGAGCTCTAGAGGAAGTCTTTTTAAAATAGGGAGACTTGACTGATGTTCCCATTTGATCCCTCAGATTTTTCATTTTTGTATACCTAGGACATGTGTGTGAATCTGGAGGTGCAGCAGCCACCTTGTGACCATGAGTTGGCAAGCAACGGGTCAGATTTTACATTTTTAGATAGAGAAATAGAAAGAATCAGCCTGGGTGACTGTGGCATCCCTGTGGTTATCTTCTCCCAGATTTGTGTGTGTGTGCTTGGCCAGGAGAAAGGGAGTAAAACACAAATAAATTCCTATTTATCTTTGCCACTGCTAGTTACAACTTCTAATGGAAACCCAATTCAATAATACACAAAAAGGGTAAAGGAAGATAAAATCACACTCATGTATCATATATTGAATTATACTTAAAATGAATGTCTTCTTGCACATAGATGTCTTCTTGTACAGAAGCTTAACTGTCTTTGGAAACAGATTAGATAAGCAAAATAAAAAGAAAAATCTCACCATAATCCATACACAAACATACTGTATGAGGGGGACCCAACAAAAAACAGAATTTATTTATTAAAAAGTGTATGTTTATTCTCAGTGTTTAAACTTCAGTCACCTTCAAAGTACTCTCCATTCGATGCAATACACCTATCAACACATTTTTCCATTGCTTAAAACAATTTTTGAACTCACGAATTTTTATGCCTTTTAGTTTTCTGCCTCACCTCTTCCATAACAGCAAAACATTTCCCTTTAAGGACTTTTCTCATCCAGAAACCAAAAAAATGTCACTTGGGGATGAGATCCAGTGAATAGGGAGGGTGGGGCATAGGGGTCATGCCACTTTTTGGTCAAAAACTGCTGAGCAATCAGCGTGGTGTGGGCGGATGCACTTGTAAATCACCCATCATGAAATGGTCAAACTCAGTGAAAGAGTCTCCAAAATAAATTTACTGAAGCCAAACACGGCCTCTCACAACAACGCCAGCTGGTACACTGATACAGATGGGTTCCTAGAACACTCACCCTATGGGGGAGGTCTGTACTACAAGGGGCCCACCCTCCAGCAGATAAATCTGGATTGGGGGGGCACCCTTACTTTTGAAACCAAACAGTAATTTTGTAAACTCTAGCATCATCCCTCATTTCAGTCGTAAGTGACTATTCTTCACAGGGGGCCTGGCTCTGAACGGTAGTTGTATAAACAGCCACAGAGTCCAGCAAGTGACTCCTTTGGGATAAGAGCTTCTACTACCAGTGGAACTTTGCCTCTTGTGACTGGTCAGAGGGTGGTGGCCCTGTGTGGAAATCAAGTCTAAGGGCAGCACAAAGTGGGGGCGGGTCAAACATTATGACAGACAAGAACGCCCTGTAGACACCTAATCCTCAAATTTTGAATTGTATTGTTTCCCACCCCCAAATCAGCAGACAGTTAAAAAGCTAACAGTTTGAGTAATAAATGATCCCTTTTTTAAAATCCTCTAAGCTTTATTCAAGAGTTGCATATAACACATAAGCAAAGTTTCATTCTTATTTCCTTTTTCCTACTGCAAATAAGAACAGCTTAGGCAGAGAGGATGAGTCGTGTCTTATTTCACCCCTTACTCCTCCCAGGTACTCACAGACAGACCATTCCCCAACTGGGAATTTGAGCACCTTGAAGAAATAACTTTTTCACTTATCTTTGTACTTCTAATTCTTATAGTTTTTTGCTCCATAAGGTTTATGATGCTATTGAAAATATTTATGGAGACTATTGGGCTAAACTGTCTACATTCAGATTTCATTTTCACCACTTAGTCACTGTGTAACCTGGACAAGTTAATTCACTCTCCATGCCTCAGACTCCGGATCTGTAAAATGGGGGTATCATAGTTCCCACATCATAAGTGTTGTTGGTGAGTTGGGCAAGTCACTTAATTTCCGCATGTCTCAGAGACTCCAGGATTGTCAGTAAATTAAATAAGTTAGCCCTTTGAATCTTAGAACAGGGTTTGCCACAGACCTAGTGTCCACCAAATGCCAAGACAAGTCAGGGACAACTGAAAAATTGTTGAACTTGATACAACACTGTTTCTCTAGAATTACAAACATTTACCCTTTAATTGAACAAGAAAGCATGAATAGTACGCAATATTCTCCACATATGTTTTCAGAAGGCCTTGTTCCTCTGTCCCCTACTGTACCTTTCTTCCTGTAACGGCTGCCTTTGTAGGACTTCACGCCCCCACTCCTGGCTACACACTGCCCCACTCCCTTCTCTCCAAAGCAACGCTGACCAAATTCTGTGCTACAGACTTTTACTGAACCTTGGGGTGTGATGGACAGAGATGACAATACAGTACAAAATTGTATGTAAATAATACAAAAACCGAAAACTTATTATTAGATACACTGTTTAAAAACCCACCAGCCACTTCCTGTGATGAATAACGTCCTTCTGGTTTGTTCCCTCTCACCCAGCCCCGCCGTCTCCTCAGCCCCTCTGCCTTCCACTGACCGTTCTCCTCTGCTTTACAGCCGCCAACCTCGAATACCTCAATGGGGCCATTTCTTACCCATAACACTTCAGTTCTCAGCTGGGTACCCAAGCTAAAGTCCACCTGAATTTGTGTATTCAACATTTCTGAAGTCATCTTCTTTCCACCTTTCTCTGGCTCAAAAAATAGGCAGCTGCTTTGAAATTTCAAATTACAAGGTTAGATTCCCTACCTACTATTGTTTCAGTAAGGAGTTCCTTCTTTCTGCCTCCTATACTTAAATAAAGAAAGCCTGCTCAACAGGCCGGAGCTTCATGAACTGCTGGCTAGGTGGCAGACACTGTTTAGCACTAGGGAAACACAAGGGAAAACACACAGTCCCTTCCCTCGAGGACCTCAGAGCAAAGCTGAAGACCTGGATGCTGACACAGAAGTGGAAGACGCCGTGCTCACTGCCAAAAGAAAGATGTGTATAAATATTATTGGAATAAAGCCACATCTTGTCAAATATGACCTTCAAAACTTAAATATGCCTTTTGCACAGGTGTGGCTACCATGGTCAGGTGACAACACACCTGCACAAACACCTTTTGGTGTACAGGTGAATCTATGCAAATCCTTCCAACTCCCATTCATGTATGCTAAGGTTCAGCCTTATAAAAGCTGCATTAGGCATATTCTTAATATCTCTCTAAACACTAAGTATTTGGAAATACTTAGTATTTCCAAGTGAAAATATGGTTAAAAGTAGGAAGTAACATTTTCATTCCCACAGTGCATTTCCTTCAGGTGTCACTAAAGAGACAGCATCAGTGGCTTCTCCTTATATTCTCTCTCTCGGACAAAACCAGGGGTGGACTCTCCGCAGTAGTTCACACATAGATCACACAACACCATGGGCCAACACCCACCGCCTTCACTGCCCTCACCCAGCTTTTATCACTTAAAGAACAGCCTGACCAGCACTGACTCAGCCATCCTTGGTACCCCACTGGGAAAAGGCCATCACCCTCAGGATCTCTCGAGAGAAAAGCCTAGTGGTTGAGTGTGACGGTGAGTCACAGAAATGCTAATCTTAGCCCAGGCCCTGACTCATTCTGTGACCTGTGCCCTATGTTCTCCACCCGTGGGTTTCCCAAGATATCGGGATGCACTCCTCTATTTACCCGTCACAAGTTATGAGCTACAGTTGGAGGTTATCTGCAAATTACCTAAAGACCTGGGACTTAAACTGCTACAGACCATGTGACACAGATTTGGACACCCCGAAGTCGTTGTTTAAAACACATAGTTTATCAACGCTCAAATATCTACCCCTGAAAAGATTCCCATTTGGAAATTAGGCAAACATTATCAAAGCATACAAAGAGCAGGTTGGCCGGTCACTATCTCCTGCCTTTCGCAGATGGGAAGCTGAAAGGACCTTCCCAAGAAGGCACAGCTCTGAGGTGCCTGAATCAGCACCATCCAATAGAAACAGCACCATCCAATAAAAATGCAAACCACAAGTGTGAATCACAGGTATCATTTAAAAGGTTCTAGTGATAAGAGTAAAAAAAAGGAGAAATTAATTTTAAAGATATATTTTATTTAATTTAATACATTCGAAATACTATTTCAACATACAATTTTTTAAATGACCAAGGACCAAAAAACTTCTTAAAGCTTGTCAGAGTAATAATATTTTTTTCTTAAAATGTATTTTATTGACTATGCTATTACAGCTGTCCCATTTTTTCTCCCCTTTACTCCCCTCTATCCTGCACCCACCCTCCCACCTATATCCCCCCACCCTAGTTCATGTCTATGGATCATACATATAAGTTCTTTGGCTTCTCCATTTCCTATACTATTTTTAACCTCCCCCTGTCTATTTTGTACCTACTATGTATGCTTCTTATTCCCTGTGCCTTTTCCCTCATTCTCCCCCCTCCCCCTCCCTGTTGATAACCCTCCGTGGGTCTCCATTTCTGTGACTCTGTTCCTGTTCTAGTTGTTTGCTTAGTTTGTTTTTGCTTTTTGTTTTTAGTTCAGGTGTTGATAGTTGTGACTTTGTTGTCATTTTGCTGTTCATATTTTTGATCATCTTCTTTTTCTTAGATAAGTCCCTTTAACATTCCATACAGTAAGGCCTTAGTGGGGATGAACTCCTTTAACTTGACCTTATCCAGGAAGCACTTTATCTGCCCTTCCATTCTAAATGATAGCTTTGCCGGATTGAGTCATCTTGAATATAGGTCCTTGTGTTTCAAGACTTTGAAAACTTCTTTCCAGCCCCTTCTTGCCTGTAAGGGGTTTTTTGTGTTTTTTGGTTTTTTGGGTTTTTTTGAGAAATTAGTTGATAGGCTTATGGGAACTCCTTTGTAGGTAACTGATTCCCTTTCTCTTACTGCTTTTAAGATTCTCTCCTATCTTTAATCTTGGTAATGTACTTATGATGTGCCTTGGTGTGTGCTTTCTTGGGTCTAACTTCTTTGGGACCCTCTGAGCTTCCTGGACTTCCTGGAAATCTATGTCCTTTGCCAAATTAGGGAAGTTGTCCTTTATTTGTTCAAATAAGTTTTTCATTTCTTGCTCTTCCTATTCTCCTCTGGCACCCCTATAATTCAGATGTTGGAACATTTTAAGATGTCCTGGAGGTTCCTAAGCCTCTCCTCATTTTTTTGAATCCTTGTTTCTTCAGTCTGTTCCACTTGAATGTTTATTTCCTCCTTCAGGTCCGAACCCTTGATTTGAGTCCTGGTTTCCTTCCCTTCACTGTTGGGTCCCTGTATATTTTTCTTTATTTCACTTTTCATGCCCTTCGCGTTTCCCACTGTTTTGTGACCATACTCAATCATTTTCATGAGGATCCTAATTACCAGCATTTTGAATTCTGCATCTGATAGGCTGGCTATCTCTTCAGCACTCAGTTCTATTTTTGGAGCTTTGAACTGTTCTTTCATTTGAGCCATATTTTTTGTCTTGATTCACCTGTTATAGAGTAGGAGGCAGAGCCTTAGGTATCTGTCAGGGCGGGGCAACCCACGTGGCTGTGTTGTGGCGCTGTCTGTGGGGGAGGGGTCCAAGAGGGTACGGTGCTTCTTGCTCAGTTCTTGGCAGGCTTTCAGTCACTTCCCCCCACTACCCACAAGCAAATTAGTCCCTTGTGGTGCTGATTCCAAGGTGGGTGGGTTTGTGTACACTCTAGGACCCTGTGGGTCTCTCCAATGAACTCTCCCACGAGACTGGAAGTTGCTCCAACCACCACTACAAACTCCACAGGTTTTTATAGCCAGAGGTTTTGAGGCTTTATTTCCCTATGCTGGAACCCTGGGTTGGGTGGTCTGACTCACTCCCCAGTTGTTCCTCCCAGTTTATCCACACGCAAATGTGGGACTTCCCAGTCCTCCAGCCACTTCCTTGCGGCATCCTCTCTGCCCCAGCTGCCCATCTCCACCCCTCCTACCAGTCTGGATGAATGTTTCTTCTTTAACTCCTTGGTTGTTGGACTTCCACACAGTTTGATTTTCTGGCAGTTCTGGTTATTTCTTATTTTTTAATTTGTTGTTGTTCATCTTTTGGTTGTGTGAGGAGGCAAAGTCTATCTACCTATGCCTCCATCTGGGCCAGAAGTCCCTCAGAGTAACATTTGTATTCTTCTATTTTCTTCTGACCTTTTAAAGAAAGAATCACATCATGTAAAATAACTCCCTCTCCCCATCCCATTTTGGGACTTAAATATCTTCTGATTAAATATCTTTGAAATTCACTTCGAGAAGTTCTTTTCCTGATTATTTGGGATCCCCGAGTATGTGAGGGTTAGTTATCAGAAGGAATTTTCTTATTTCTTGTATATATTTAATTCCTAAAATTTCTGCCTGTCTGAAAGCATTCCCAACGGAAAGTTGCCAAAGAACCAGCTTCTGCCATTTCCATCCTCAGCTGGTGACTCCATGGGGAAAACTGAAGGAATTGTTATTTTCACTCCTCCCAGGAGGTTGCTTAACTATGTCAACATCTGGTTCATTCTCAATGATACCACTCCTTAAAATGGTGTCTCCTTGAACCCTTAAACAGAGTGAGGAAATATTCCAAGTATCATGGTTTTTGATGACGAATATATCTCAATGGCATAGAGTTAAAATGATGATGTAGACATACACAGAGAGTGGGGTGGGGAGAGACTAAGACTTAAAGAGCACACCTCTCTCTCTCTCTGCTCTCCAAGGCAGGCCATGTTCCTAGAACTACAAGGTTCACTACCAGCCATTTCTAGGACTGCAGTGGCCCCATAAAACTATTTAATGTGCAACAGGGCTTTATTCCAAATTTCTCTGGCACCACCTTTTTGGTCAACAGACAGTAGAACGTAACTAACGCGGGCCATAAGCAACACTAGGAAGTCCACAGGACTGCATTCCAGGCCACAGAGGCCACTGTGCCCCTTACAAACCACTGTCCAATCTGCACTGCAGATGTGAGGCTGGAATCCCGCGGAGGGTCAATGTGTCCACAGCCACAAGAAAAGGGAGATTCTGGAGAAGATTTTCAAAGGATGAGAAAGAGGCAGAACAATATGGGTCTCAGAGAAGAAACCATCTCATTGGCTCACAAAAGTGTGCCTGTGTGTGTAGGTAAAAGTACCAGAATGTCTTAAAACATATATTTTAATCATGATGGGACCTACTAACTACAAAACAGGTCATAGGAAGCCAGAAAAGAAGTATGAATCATTTGCAGAATTTCAACAATTTTAAATGCCCAATAACGTAAAATGTGTACATAAAAGCTCAGAGATACCTTAGGAAAAGCAAAGCTTCTGAGACAGCAGAGGGACAATTGGCAAGAATGAAACTAGATGTTGATAACACCCTCCCACATATTTCCAACCACACCACCTCCTCATAGAGAGCAAATTTTCTCTTCTGCACCACCCAGGTACATGTTGGCAAGTTTTAGGACAAAACATCCTGTGCCCCCTCAATTCACATGCAGCCATATTTGCTATCACCAAGGAGATCCTGGAAACAAACATAAAGGTGATATAACAAGGAAGACAAGGAAACCTAGGGGAAGGGCTAGACCGGATTGCAGGGCAGGGTGGGGGACAGTCCATGCCAACACAGTAATGATGTATTTGTTACTTCTGCCTCCTCCCACCCTGTTTTAGGTACTTCATGTTCCATCCTTTCTATTTACAGAGTTGCTATGATTATGAAAACACCAAAATTAGACATAATATATAAATATGAGCTTTATTGTTCATGAAATTTCAACTTCATAATCTGTAAATCTGTAGTGTACACAAAGTGCAATAATCACTAACCAATTTGGATGAAATGTACTTTTTCGCCACTAGCATTAGTTCCCAAATAAGTTGACCCAGCTCTGTCCTTGGAGAAAGTCTGCCTTTACCCTTGGGGTCCCCAAGGAAGGAACAACATAAAGCAAAGGAACATTAAATAATATCTACAGTCCGAGAAATGCCAAACACCGTACGATTGGAGTGTGTTTCTGTTAACTGTTGTGCTGTGAATTCTCTTTCTCTGTGGTGCTGCTGACTTCATCCCCGACATCTGTACTGTTTTGAAATACATTGTATGCCCAGCAAAAGAAACTATGGAGAGTCTTCAAGGAAGCCTTGCTGTTTAATGAGGTTTGTGGCCACAAAAGTTAAACATTTAATCTGGCAGGAACTCACAGTCCAGGCTGCCTCTAGCTGTTGAGCAAACTGTGTTCTGAAAGCATGTCGATTAGTATTTAGAACTTGGATACAAATTGCAGGAGAAACAATGCTGTCAATGGTGGTTAGGTTCCTTGGCCAGCCTGCAATGCCTACTGTAGCTGGCACACTGTATGTTTATAATAATCAATGTAGTTGGAAAGAATATTAATTTTAAAATTCTGTATAATGATGCAGCTCTTCATTTGCCACTTCTTTTGAGTGCTCCTCTGAGTACTGGAATAAACCTTCATCCATATGGTTTAGTAAATTCAGTATAAGCTATGACAAAGGAGAGCTGGTAAGTCATCTGATGTGGGAATGAGGCATGCATATTATTTTGGGAATGCCCAGATTTCTTCAGAATCAAGTTTAATAAATGAATTAACTTGAATGATTTGGTTTGGTTAAAAAAAAAAAGATACACTCATCAGCCAGTGATTTCCCCAGAAATTTCCTTCAGAGCACAGTATCAAAACAGGAATTCCACCACTTAGCAATTGCTGCATTTCACTGTATATTAAGGTTACTGTTAAAGAAACCTTAAAGAAAAGACAGTGTTCACTTGAATCAGAAATCTGGATAAGTTTTTATGTTATATTTTTTATAGTCAAATCTCATATACTATTTAAGAATCTCTAAACAAGTCATTTAAGCATCTACACTCTAAAGACATAGTAAGATAATACTATGAATACCATAACCTGGAGTATTAAGTTGCCTAACCAGCCCCCCTACATTCAAAATATGATAGGTTTATCTCATATTTGAATTCCCAGTCGCTAACACCAGATATCTCTTTCTTAAGACAGAATAATTAGTAAAGGTCTTCAAAAATAATAAATAGATTGCTTAGGAATGTGAATGTGCTCAACATAAACACTTAGGTACAAGCTAATCTTCCAAAAACCTAAAGGAGAAGAACTAAAACACTCTGTCTTGCTCCCATAAAAATAAAGTATCCTTTTCTGCAAACACAAAAAATAAATTACTCTAACTCAAAATTTAAAATATGGATATTGATATTTGTAAAGATTTCTTTTATAGGTAAGAGGGAGGAAATGCATAGAACAATCGTACTTTCAAACTTCAAAGGAATTCATCTACAGGTTTCTCCTTAAGTGATCATTATTTCAATGTGGGAGATGATATTTCTATTCTCATCTTTCTCCTTTAGATTGGAGTAAAGATCACATTTCATCCACTTAATCATTTTTGTGATAAATATGTTCCTTACATTGGATATTAGCAATGGTCCTTCTTGAGAAAGATGTCTACCCATAAGCATGAAGCCCTAGGTGAACAAATACAACAAATTTCAGGTTATTAACTTTATCATTGATGGTAATATTTGCAAATATGACTTTAAAGTAAAGACTGGCCTGCATGAAATATTCTTCCAACCAAAGATGTAACAGAACAGATAAAATGGAAATGGTTTATTTCTAACTCCAAAAATGAACACGTTTAGCTTGCCGTTGCAAATTCAAAAGTTAGTACCACAGCAAGAATAGTTGGGACTTCAATACACTACTTTCAATAATGGACAGAACTAACAGACAGATGATCAACAAAGATGTAGAAGACTTGAATAACAATGTAAATTAAGTAGACATGATAGACATTTATGAAATACTCCATCAAAAACGTCGGAATATATGTCCTTTACAAATGCACATAGAACATTTTCCAGGATAGAACATAGGCTAGGCCATAAATAAACCTTGTTACCTTTGAAAGGAATAAATCATACAAAGTATGTTCTCCAACCACAATGGAATAAAATTAGAAATCAATAACAAAAAGAAATTTGGAAAACTCACAAATATGTCAAAAATAAACAACATGCTCCTCAACAACCACTGGATCAAAAAAAGAAATCAAAAGAGAAATGTAAGAATGTTTTTACATAAAAAATAGAGCTACAACATACCAAAACATGTGAGATTCAGCTAAAGAACTGCTTAGAGGTAAATCTGTAGTAAAAGAAGTGAAAAGAAAGGAAGTAAAAAGAAAAGAAGTGAAAAGAAACAAACTCAAATCACTAACCAGACTTTCAACCTTACAACAATGAAAAAAATAGAAAAGCAAATTAAAGTAGGAGGAAATAATAAAAATTAGCATAGAAATAAGTAAAATCAAAATATAGAAATTAATGAAAACAAAAGTGTGTACTCTTAACAATCAACAACATTGGCAAACTGTTAACTAGATTGATCAACAAAAAAGAAAGAATACTCAAATTATTAGAATCAGAAATGGAAGAGGAACTATTACAAACAAACTTACAGAAATAAAAAAAATTGTAAAGGAATATTATAAACAATTGTATACCAATAAATTAGATAATCTAGACAAAATGTACAAATTCCTAGAAAAACTGCCAAAACTAACTCAAGAGAAAATTTATCATCCAAACAGATTGGTAACAAGTAAGAAGACTGAATTAGTGATAAAAAAGAAAGAAAACTACCCACAAAGAAAAACCCAACCCAGAGGGCTCCACCAATAAATTCTGCCAAACATTTAACAAAGAATTAATACCTCTTCCTCAAAAACTCTTTAAAAATAGAAAAGAATCACTTCCCAACTCTTTTGACAAAGACGACATAACACTAACAATAAAACCAGACAAATACATCACAAGAAAAGTTTATCCCAGGAATCAAAGTTTGGATTAACCTCTGAAAATCAATTAATGTAACATGCCATACCAATAAAATTAAAACAAAACCCCATTATCTTTTCAATAAATGCAGAAAAATAATTTGACAAAATCTGACTCTCTTTAATAATGAAAAAGCCCAACTAATTTAGAATAAAAGGGAACTTGCTGATAGGAACTCAACCTGATGAAGGGTGTCTATAAAAATCCCATAGATAGTACCACAATGATGAAAGAATGGATGTTTTTCCCCTAGTATCAGGAACAGGGCAAGAGCACTACAAAGAAAGTAAAAATATAAACCATAGGATGGGAGAAAAATTTTGAAAATTATCTGATAAAAGACTTACATCTAGAATCCTTGCAACCTAATAATAAAAGATAAATAACTCAATTAAAAACAGGATCTGACTAGACATTTTCCACAAACCATATATAAATTGCCAATAAGCACATGAAGAATGCTCAACATCATTAGTCATGAGGGAAATGAAAATCAAAATCACAATGAAATACCATTTCACACCACCTAGGATGGCTGGAATCAAAAAAGTCCAATAAAAACAAGTGTTGGCAAAGATGTGGAGAACTCAGAACTTCATACTTATACAAGAATGTGGGAATATATATTGGTGCAACTACTTTGAAAATCAATTGGGCAGTTCCTCATATGGTGAAATGGTTAGACAGAGTCACCATATACCCAGAACCCCACTCCTAGGTACACAAGGGAAACAAAGACATGAGCCCATACAAAAACTTGTACACAACCGTCAATGAGAGCATCATTTAAAACAGAAAAAAAGTAGAAACAATCCAAACTATACATCAAATGATGAACGTATAAACCAAGTGTGGTAATTCGTGCACTGCAATATTATTTCTCCATAAAAAGGAATGAAGTACTACATGCTACAACATGGAAGAACCTTTAAAACACTGTAACTAATAGAAGCTAGTCACAAAATACCACATATGATGTGATTCCACTTCTATGAAGTATTCAGAAAAAGCAAATCTAGAGACAGAAAGCAGACTAATGGTGAAAGTATGAGCGGTTAGGAAGATAGGAAGTGACAGCTAAAAAAAATAAGATTTCCTTTTGAAGCGATGAGATATTTTTAAAATGACTGCGGTGATATTTGCACTCATCTGTGAATACACTAAAAAACCACTGAAGTGTATGCTTTTTCTTTACACATTAATTCTCACATTAATGTGTAAATTATTTATGTAAATTATGTTTCAATGAAGTTTTTTTAAAAACTCAATAACTGAACAAACATTAGAAATCTGCCCAGTTCTACCCCTGACAGTTTCTCTGCAATTCCCCTTCCTAGTCTCTCCACTCAGAATACGTGAGTGATTTTGGAGAGTGTACAACAGATGACTTAGATCCGTGATTTTCGATCAGTGTGCTGCGGCACACTGGTGTGCCACAAGAATTTTAAAATGTGCAACACTTGGGACTTCCGCCAAGATGGAGGCATAGGTGGAAACACTGTGCCTTCTCCCACAACCAAGTTTGGATACAACAAAAGTTTTGGAGAACTAAGACACACCCAGAGACCAGAAAACTGAATTATACGGAAGTCCGACAGCTATGAACCGTTCAACAGGGACGGTAAGAGAGGCAGAGCCAGCAGCGGAGCAGGGTCGGGAAGGACAGACCTAGGAGCGCAGGCAGCCCGGACCTAGTCGGGGTGCGGGGCAGACTGACCAAGGTCGCACATTCGCGCGCAGTGAGACGGACCACGCAGGCCCCAGGGGGCGAACCCAGTGGTGGAGGGCTGACAGCGGTGGCACACTCGCGTGCAGTGGAGCGGGGCGCATGGCCCTGGTGATGGTGGTGGCTGCGGTGCTGGTGGGGGTCGCGGCTGCGGGCGCCGGAGGGAAGCCATTGCCCCTCTTTGACCCCGCCCCCGCATACAACATCACAACCCAGCGACTGAGTTGCCCTTCGGCACCGGTGAGGGCCAGGGTGGCAGGTGGCAGACGGGACGCCAGAGTCCCTCTTTGACCCTGCCCCCACATACAGCGTCACAACCCAGCGACTTAGTTGCCCTGTTCTAATGAACACTTTAGGGCTCTGATCCTGCTATGGAACAGGCATGAACAACCCAAAAGATGGCGCAAGAAGAACTCAAAGTCCCAGAGCCAATAACTCTAAGCGACCAAGAAATTGCCAGCCTCTCAGAAGCACAATTCAAGACACTATTTATCAGGATGCTCACAGAACTGGTAGATTATAGTCACAAATTAGAGGAACAAAGTCACAAATTAGAGGAACATATGAAGGCTAAACTAATTGAAATGAAGGGAGATGCACAGGAAACCAATAGTGATGGAAAGGAAACTGGGACTCAAATCAATGGAATGGACCAGAAGGAAGAACAAAACATCCCACCAGAAAGGAATGAAGAAATGAGAATTCAAAAAAATGAGGAGAGGCTTAGGAACCTCCAGGACATCTTTAAACGTTCCAACATCCGAATTATAGGGGTACCAGAAGGGGGAAAGAAACAGCCACGAGTGGAAAACGTATTTGAACAAATAATAAAGGAGAACTTCCCCAGTCTGGCAAAGGAAATAGACTTCCAGGAAATCCAGGAAGCTCAGAGAGTGCCAAAGAAGTTGGACCCAAGAAGGAACACACCAAGGCACATCATAATTACATTAGCCAAGACCAAAATGAAGGAGAGAATCCTAGAAGCATCAAGGGATAAGGGGACAGTCACCTACAAAGGAGTACCCATCAGACTGTCAGTGGATTTCTCAAAAGAGACCTTACAGGCAAGAAGGGGCTGGAAAGAAGTATACCAAGTCATGAAATCCAAAGACCTACAGCCAAGATTGCTTTATCCAGCAAAACTTTCATTTAGAATGGAAGGACAGATAAAGTGCTTCTCAGACAAGGTCAAGTTCAAGGAGTTCATCATCACCAAGCCCTTATTATATGAAATGCTAAAGGGACTTATATAAGAAAGAGATGATGAAAAATATCAACAGTGAAAGGACAGCAAACACACAGTTATTAACAACCACACCTAAAACAAAAGCAAACCAAGAGGACAGCTAGATCAGGAGTGGAACCATAGAAATGAAGAACACATGGAGGGTTAGAAACAGGGGGGTGGGAGGAGGAGAAGGGGGGAGAAGGCACAGAAAATAGCATAGATGGTAGGTGGAAAATAGATAGGGGGGAGGGCGAGAATAGCGGGGGAAATATAGAATCTAAAGAAGTTGAGACACGTGGATATAAACTGGGGGGGAGAAGGGTGGGGGAGGGAGTGTGTGGGTGGAGGGGAATGAAGGGGGGAGTGGAACAACTGTAATAGTATAATCAATAAAATATATTTAAAAAAATGTGCAACACTTGATTATTTAATCAGGGGCACTGACCTCTTTTCTCTTAGAGTGTCAAATATAAAAATGCCAACAGCCAACACAACAGCCATCTGCATGAATCTAAATTATCCCTATGTTTTGTCAGGTCAGCAAAAAATATAATGTATTTTTTTGGTGTGCTACAGAATTTCAGTAATTAGTTTATGTGTGCCACGAGATGAAAAAGGTTGAAAATTGCTGACCTACATCAAAGTGAACAATAGCTCTCACTACCTTTCCTATAAAGCATATTAATTTAATTCTATATCTTGATTGCCAAAACTTGATCGCCATAACTCTGTGAGAGTTATAGTTGGCTGACTGAAAGAGATTAAGCCTTGCACTGAAGGATGCCGTATAGATTAAAAGGAGAGTATAAAGACAAATGAGAAATCATTCACCAAGATTTTTCATGGCTATCTAAGGAAGAATGGGAAAGGGAAGAACTGACATGTGGACAGTCACCTCTCAGGCCTGCCAGGACCCTTACCAGCTAACCCATCCTGGTCATTTCACACAAGAGAAAACTGAAGCCCAGGAAAATTCTGTGTGTGATTCAAGATCATGCCTCTAATTGCTGACCAATCATCCCACTTCGCCCACGGCCGAGACTGGCAGGAGGAACAGATGGGGGAAGAGAGAGGGAGTTCCCGGAGCTCAAACAGGGAAAGTCCTGGGCAAACCAGACAGGCAGTTCACCCTTGTTGACACTGGCCATCAGAACCCAAGCTCCTGACTCCCAGCCCCGAGTTCTTTCCTCAAGGCCATGGTCTCTCAGAGAGACAGCTCTCTACTTGGAAGGGGCTTCTCTGCCTACTTACTTCCCAAGGGTTACCCTCCAGATGAGAATGTTTCAAAACCCAAAGTAAATTATTAGTCAATTTTATTATATGAAAAAGTATTTCTATTTCAAAACCCAGTATTAATTCTGGCTACAAGTCATCATTTTACCAACATATTTAACATAACTTGAACATCATATCACTTTTCTCCTCATTTATCACAGTAATTCCAGTGAGATTTAAGGGTTTTTTTTTGTTTTTGGTTTTTTGTTTTTTTAAGATTTTATTTATTTATCTTTAGAGGGGAAGGGAAGGAGAGAAGGAGAGAAACATCAATGTATGGTTGCCTCCCATAAGTCCCCACCTGGGAACTGGCCTGTAATCCAGGCATGCGCCCTGACTGGGAATTGAACCACGATCGTGTGGTTCGCAGGCCCGCGCTCAATCCACTGAGCTACACCAGCCAGGGCGAGATTTAAGTTTTTATATGTCTGAAACTGACTTCTTGCTGTAGCATGCTGCTGTGGAATGGGCACGTGAAACTCAGGAGTCTGTCATTCACTAAAATAATACACATTACAAACACAAATACACAAACAAAAACTGTTTTGAATGGCTAATCCACTCTCTTCCCCATAGGTTGCTATTATTCTACAACAGGCATAAAGATGTTTATATGGAATTCATTTTTTTTCTTACTATAATCAACTGCCCCTCTAATGCCCCCACAAACATCTTAGAATCATAGCTACGGAGAGGAAAAATAAAGTCTTTCATAGCCTAAGGCTACCTGGGGCTTCCAAACCTGAGCCTATGGACAGAGTTGGGAAATAGGAGGAGTCTATGTAGCACGTGAAATAGTATGCGAAATGTTCATGTGTGTTTTATAATGGAGAGAGGAGCTATACAGCATTTGTTACATTCTCAAAGGTATCACTGAACCCAGAAATGGTGAAGAACTTTAGCTTGAAGTCCTTCCTACAGCAATGTTATCCCACACTTCTTGCACTGGATGCAAAAGGGGAGTAAAGTGGTGAAGCCTGACTCGGTGGGGAAGAGAAAGACAAACAGCATATGATCTCACTTGTAAGAGGACTCTAATAAACCAAATAAACTAAAGAGCAAAATAGAACCAGAGACACAGACACGTGGAAGACAGGGAGGGGATGGGGGACAATGGTGGAAAGAAGGGGAAGGGACTAGTCAAAGAACATGACCTACGGACATGGACAACGGTGTGGGGACTGACTGTGGGAGATGGGAGCTGGCAGATGCAGTGTGGGGGGCAGGCTCGGCAGAGGAGAGCAAAGGCATGAAAGCTGGGACAACTGGGACAGAATAACAGTAATTTTTTTTTTTTAAAAAAAGACCTTTCATCCTTGACTAGCTGCCCAGAGACCATGGAAGCGAACACGCCAAGTAAAACGATGGACTGGGAACAAAAGTACAAAACATAGGCTTAAAATCATTTCCAATACATAAGAGAAAAATTTAGAGTGAAGGGAAAAAGATATAGTTACTATTGGAAAGTCTGTTGACCTTAAGTGATTGAGACAGTTGGGACGGTCCTGAAATCTAATTAGGAAAAATATCAATGACCCAAAGCACAGAGAGAGATTGTTAACACCTGAAGGGTTAATTTCTCTTATCACTTAAACCTTTACCTCGCACTCCTGGAAAACTACATTTTGATATTGAGATAAGCAGCCTCCTGTTCCTGACAATCCTGAGAAGGCAAATTGAAAGCTTTAAATCTCATAAGCAATTGAAGGAGGCGATAACCTTTTCTTCCAAAACCAATCTTCCCATGATCATGCCCAGAGGCAACAGTAGATGCCTGGAAGATGATCAAGTTTCCTTTACACTTTAATTTTTGGACTGACTGGTATTAAAAAGAATGAGTCAGCCATATTCTCATCAAGTTCCCTTGTGTTCTTAAACACCTAAATACAGATTAAATGTCTGAGTTACAGCACAGTAAATACACTGAGGAACACCAAGTAGAGTCAAGCAATAATTGACATCAAGAAATGTTATACAATTCACACTAAAGTGCATCATTCTTGCAATAAAAAAGAAATCAACAAATGTGATCTAATAATGATAATTTTCTGAATATTTTATAAACCAGACTTAATTTTTGTTCCAAAGCCACCTTTCTTCTGTATTTCTTCATTTTATACTAACTTTCATAAGCCAGTAGTTCAGTTAAGGATTTTTCAGAATGCAGTTCCTAAAACCTATGCATAAAAAGTGTATCACCAATAATTGCTTATGTTTACCACATTGGCACAGTAGAATCAATTGATGGCTTTCCACACTGTTATGCACGATAATATCAAAATCTACTGTAAATCCTGGCCTTTCCAAAAGATCGCTCTCGTTAAATGTAATGTTGATGTAAATATAATTTTTTAGAGGGCAGAAATTCTGTCTTTTGAGTCATTTATGCCTAGTCTAATTCCATGCGTAGTCAGGCACTTAACACTATTCAGTCACACGCAACATCATAATCATGCTGACTTATTAATATTGAAATTTCAGGCTCTTGCTTTCCCATGCTAGTGGCTGGAAAATTTCAATGAGGACATTACTGTAAAGTCAAAATATGAATAAAAAGCTCAATTCAACTTAACTAACCATTATTAGGCTACTACTGTGTGTTGACCAGAATGTTAAATGTTATCAAGTTTACAAAAGCAACAAACAATATTTCATGCACTCTCTAGGAGTCTGAAAGGTCATTAAAAATGGAGAACAGACACAGGAAACAATTGGAAAACAACACACAGCAGTAAATAACTTAATGTCCAATGTGTGGTAAAAACAATAAATGCTAGAGCAGACATCTCTGTGAGCAAAAAGAGCTGAGGCAAATTTCAGGGAAGAGGTCAGATGAGAGCTAGCCTTTGAAAAAATTAAATTTAGCAATCTTAAAACATAACTCAGACAAGGAAATGGGATTAGTAGATCCAGGCATGGGCCTAGAGCATGGGGCAAGAGGATGAAGAAATCAACTGGGAGAAATAGGCTCCAGTCCAGCAAGAGAGAGCACAGATTCAGCTACAGGGTGACCAGCTAATAGAGGCCGATAATGAGAACAACCATGAGAGGTAGAAGATAAAAGGCTCATAAATACAACATTAAAGGGGCTCTGATTCTCAAAACATAAAGTGTCATAAAATACTCCTTTGTTTAATACCAAGAAAATCTCATTGTGGAAATTCCATTTTATACTAGACCATTAGTTGTCAATCAAGAGTAAGGCAAGACAGAAGGAGGTATCAAAATTACTTACCGAGCTTTTTCATATAACCTATGTCTGTGTTTGGGGTCTAAAACATCCCTCTAAAACCATGTGCCAAAATCCTTGCACAGGAATATAGTCTCATTGGGTAAAGCTCTATGTACACTTGACTTCCAATGAAAACCATAGCTGACAGGCTTTGGAAGACCACAGAGTGGCATCTTTAATCAACAACACACTGCAGGGACAGTGTGTTTCCTTAGCCCAGTGTGCCTGACATTTAGATGCACAGAGGAGCTCTCCCCACATCCTCCTGCGCTCACCAAACACTTGGCTTGGGTTGTGTCGTCAGTTGCTGCAACAAAACTAAACATCTCTACCAGAAGCAAGAAAGTGACATTGAGCAATGCAACACCATGGGAACATAATAAAATCAGCTATCTTTAAAAAACAAAAAAACTACCCAAAAGACAGTGAGAGGTCAGAGACACCACAGGTTTACTGCCTATGTTAACCTTCTATGACATCGATTCTTGCATCATATTTTGGCATTACTACATTTCTTTAAAGATTTAGTAAGGGGAAGGAAAAATTTATCTCATTGAAAGGACACAGAAACATACAAAACAGATGAGCTCTCCTTACTACTTATCTAGGAAATGGATATTTCATTACCATGAGGTTGAGTCCAGCACTGGGGGCTTTTTTCTCTTTCATTTATCTTTACAGAGCTTAGAATTTTCTGGGTTGAAATGCACTTACTACAGGAGAGAAATATTTAATCATAACATAGCACATGCCATGGCTACTCAGAAAAGAACACGTCTCCAGCTGGGAGCCACCAGCATAAACAGCCAATGGACCTACTTGCTCGTTAAGAAGGACTTGGAAAACAGGACTTGCTCCATGTTCCTTTCTCAGGAGGTTTGAGGAGGCAGATTCCACTAGAGAAGAAAAAATGGGAAAGTTTTGAACAAATACCTCATTTCCTTGATTCTAATATACATTCTTCCCATATTAATGTTTCTACACAGAGACACCTCTTCCCACAGGCCTATGCATTTGATATAGAAACTTTTCCCTGACACTGTTATTAAATTGGTATTGCATCTTAAAATTTATAGCATCTTAGAATCAAATATTTTTTCAAATAAGAGTCTAAAAAAAGAATGTGTGGGAATGTGAAGACACAGTTAAGACTGGACAGAGCATAGTCAGGCTGATGAGCACACCCTAGGAGTCTCCTCCCAGCTCTGCCCTCCAGCTACAAGCCCAGTTGGTGTGATAATAGAAAAAACATTCCTGACGATGCCTCCTCACACCCATGTCTTTGCAGTGACCTCCATCCCACATGCACAGGATTGTGAATAAGAGACATAAAGGGATGGGAGCAATGCTCAGCATTGACAAGTCAGAAGCATAATGCAATCAATTCACAAAATCAATTAGCAATGCATCCTATGAAAAGTAATGTAAACCTTTTTCCCTCTTGTGTCCATCAAGAGAGTCATGGAAACAAATACCAGGTCAACTGCTAATGTTATACTGGGGAACAGAATGCTGATTCATAGAGGAAAACGATCCAGAGAGAAAAATGAAGTGTCAGAATACAAGGACCTGGAGTTTAACTCGGGCCTTTTCACCTGGGTTTTATATAAATGACTTCACCTGGCCTTGACTGCTTTTGTCTGTAGCTAATAACATCCAACAGAGAATGATAAAATGCTGACTCACTTCCCAGGGATCTTTTAAGCAACAATGACTAATATTTTCAAAGGCTTTTCACTGTCGTTATTGAAGTTTGGGATTTCAAAATCAAAATAGCTTAATTTTTTTAAGTTGCTTGCTTCCACAACGGCACAATTAAACACAAATGATCTTGTGCTTAATAGAGAACTTCAGGAGAGATCAAAACTGAATTGGAGATGGTGAGGGATGTAGGGGAGGGTCAGAATTGAGTATGTGGAAAAGGAAATAGCTCAGAAGCCAAATTTGAAAGCTCATATGAATGATGTGCTATCAACTATGAGCTGCTTTAAAGCAGTAAGCTCTCCTTCAAGTACAGATCTCCTTAATCACCCTCCACAGACCACCCTGTATAAGTGCAATGGTGGACTTCACAGACCCAATACTGTGCAGCTCCTTAAAATGGGAAACCAGGTCTTTTATTTGTGAGACTATACCAAAGACTGTTTTTGAGAAACTTAAAGTGAAGGACAAATAGCTACAAAACAGCAGTTACCTTGTGACTGAAGCCATTAATATAAATACAGGTTCTTCCCCTGGGGACAAATGCAAGAAGCAATCATGATTAGATGGTCCCCCTAGGTGGAAAAAGCCCTAACAGTATAAATTAAGGAGCCATCAGTAGATCAATATCAGATTCAATCATGGAAACACTTCTGGATGCGACCTTGACAAAATCAATTTAACTCAAGGTGAACAGGAAAGTTTGACAGTTCAAGGCACACATGAAGGTCCTTTGTTCTTAATTACAAACCTGAAAATCACTCCCCTGGCACCTACAGGCAACTCTTGCAGATAGATGTCAGCTTACTGAACAGTCCCTACTTGCTACAGCCTAACACCGTAGTTCATTGCTTGAAGTGCCTTCATGGTCTTCCAGCAGCTCTTCCTTCAATGTTGCACAAGTGTCAATAAAATTTCCACAGGAATCAAAAGCATCTGCCTCCATATGTTCTCCATCTGTCTCTCTTCTCCTTCTCTCTCTCTCTCTTTCCCCTACTCATTTCTCCCTTTCTCCCCATATACACACATATACAAACACACTTACTCATGTTTTCCTGCACTTAATGCTTAATAAATACTGGTAGATCCACCCAACAGCGCTATTTCACCACACATAAGGAATGTCTTTCTCTATTTTATCAGAAAATAATTTTTATTAAATAGCGACGAAAGATTTAAATGCACTAAAAGATTTAAAATGTTACACTAGAAAATACTTAATGCCAAACAAAGAAAGCAGTAAAGGAGGAACACAGGAACAGAAAAGACATGAGATATAGAAAAAATGAAAAGTAAAATAGCATATGTAAATCCAACTGTATCAATAGTAGCATTAAATGTAAGTGAGTTTAACAGTTCAATCGAAGTTAGAGATTGTCAGAGTAGATAAAACACAATGTCGAACAATTTGCTCTGCAGAAGACATGCTGCGGATTCAAAGATACAAAAGGTTGAAACTAAAAGGATGAAAGAGATGCATGATGCAAACAACAAGCATGAGAGAGCTGGAGTAGCTGAACTAATAGCAGCCAAAACAGACTTTTAAAAAAAGTTGCTAGAGATGAGGATAGACATTTTACAACAATAAAATAGTCAATTCATCAGAAACATGTAAAATTGAGCCCACAAGAGACATAAAGCATGAGTGACAGAATTGAAGGGGTAAATAGATGATTCAGCAATAATGGTTGTTATTTCTTCCTAGAATATTCAGAAAGGAACTAGAAGAACTGAATAACACTATTAAACAACTAGACTCACCAGACATCTAGAGAATGCCCTAACCAACACCTGAAAAACACTCATTCTTCCCAAACACACATGAAAAATTTTCCAGAATCCACACTATATGCAAGATTATAAACAAACCATAATACATTTAAAAAGACTAAAATAATACAAAGTGTCTACAAATCATAATAGAATAAAATTAAAAATCAATAGTGGAAAAAATGAGAACCTTGGCAAATATGTGCAAATTAAATAACATCTTAAATAGTGGGTCAAAGAAGAATTTACAAGAAAAATTTTAAAATCTTTGAGATGAATAAAAGTAAAAGCACAACATATTAAAATTTATGGAATGCAAATAAAGCAATACGGTGAAATTGCGTATATTAAAAAGAAAGAAGATTTCGAATTAGAAATGTAGCTTTCATCTTACAATATAAAAAAAAAAGATCAAGTTAAGCCAAAGACTGCATAGGGAAGGAAATGATAAGCATTAGACTGAAAATTAGTGAACTAAAGAATAGAAAAGCGAAAGAAATAGTCAACAAAACCAAAAACTGGCCCTATGAAAAGATACACAATGTTGACAAACTTTTAGTTATACTGACTGAAAAAAACAGAGAGAAGACTCAAGTTACAAAAATCAGGAATGAAAGAGAAGACAGCACTACTGACCTCACAAATTTCAAAAGGATTATAAGAATATACTATAACTCAAGCCATCAAATTAGATAACTTAGATGAAATGAAAATTTGTTAGAAACACACAAACCACTAAAACTGACTCAAGAAGAAATAGAAATTACATTAATAACTTAAAAACTTTTCATGAAAAAAAAATAACACAGTTGACTTCACTGGAGAATTGCACTAAAGATTTTTAAAAGTTAATACCAATTCTTCACAAATTCTTCCAAAATAAAAAAGAAGAGGAAATACTTGCCAAATAATTCTGTCAGGCCAGTCTCATCTAGGTAACAAAACCAGACTAAGACATCACAAGATAATGGAAATGCAATACATCCTATTTACATGCTATCAAAAATCCTCAACAAAATACCATCAAACCAAATTCAGCAATATATTAAAAGGATATACCAGGACCAAGAGGAATTTATCCCAGGAACGTAAGGTTGGTTTAACATTCAAAAATGAATTAATGCCATGTCAGTATGTCATATCAATAAAAAAGAACAAAAATCACAATCATCTTAGTAGATGCAGAAAAAGCACTTAACAAAACATAACACATTTTTTATGACTTAAAAGAAAACACTCAACAGACTACACATAGAAGGACTTCCTCAAATTCACAAAAGGCATCTATGAAAAGTATAAAATGCAGCTCATATTATACTGAAAGGTGAGACTGAATGTATTCCACTTTATGATCAGAAATAAGAGAAGAATATACGCTCTTGCTGCATCTACTCTAATACTGGAAGTTCTTCCCCAATTCCCTAATTGCCAGGGAATAACAAAATCAAGGCAAATAAATAAGACAGGAGGAAGTAACGCAATCTCTATTTGCAGATGAAATAACCTTATATAGAGAAAATCTTAAGAAATCAACTAAAAAACTATTAGAGCTTATAAATGAGTTTATAATGTTACAGGTTATAAGATCAATATATATAAATAGGTGTGTTTCTATACAATGAAAATGGGCAATCAAAAATGAAGTTAAAACAATTCCGTTTACAATGGCAATAAAAAGAATAAAATACAGGGTCCAGCACAAATAATGCCCCTTTTTTATTACATAAAAATGTTTTATTACAAAATTATAAGCATGTAATTCTGTAACATAATATATCACACTCAAGCATACCATATGACATTTTAGTAAAATGTGCAAATTGCTGTCCAACTCACGAGGGACATTCACATACCCTACCAACCACACTCAGTGGCATTACTTCTGCTGGTCCCTGTATATAGAATAAAGGTAACAACAGAAGTATAAAACTTTTATTCTAAAAATTATACAACACAGTTGAAAAAATGTTAAAGATCTACATTAATATGAAGACATGCATTTTCATGGATGGAAAGATAGCATTTTTGAGATAGTGATAGTCACCAAATCATTCTGCAGAATCAACATAATCTATGTCAAAATCCCAGATTTTTTGCAGAATTTAATGAGTGCATCCTCAAATTCATATGAAAATGCCAAGAAACCAGTACAGTCAATACAATCTTGGGAAAGAAAAACAAAATAAGAGGACTTAACACTTCCCAATGTAACTTTGTAACTTACTACAAAGTTACAATATAAAGGCAGTTTGGTACTGAAATGAAAATAGACATATACATCAATGGAATAAAAGTAGGAAATAAAAATAATTAAGAACAAAGTAAATCATTAAATTAATAATTTTCATAAAATTATTAAAATTAAATCCCCACATTTATGGTCAGTCAATTTTCAACAAGGATGACAAGACAATTCAATGGAAAAAATAATCTTTTTAAGAAATAGTGTTGGGACAACTGTATATCCACATGTAAAAGGGCAAAATTGAACTTCTTCTTTACACCATACACAAAATTTACTCCAAAATGCTCCTAGACCTAAAGGCACATCATAATTACATTAGCCAAGACCAAAATGAAGGAGAGAATCCTAGAAGCATCAAGGGATAAGGGGACAGTCACCTACAAAGGAGTACCCATCAGACTGTCAGCGGATTTCTCAAAAGAGACCTTACAAGCAAGAAGGGGCTGGAAAGAAGTATTCCAAGTCATGAAATCCAAAGACCTACAGCCAAGATTGCTTTATCCAGCAAAACTTTCATTTAGAATGGAAGGACAGATAAAGTGCTTCTCAGATAAGGTCAAGTTCAAGGAGTTCATCATCACCAAGCCCTTATTATATGAAATGCTAAAGGGACTTATATAAGGAAAAGAAGATGAATAATATTAACAGTGAAAGGACAGCAAACACAGGTATTAACAACCATACCTAAAACAAAAGCAAACCAAGAGGACAGCTAGATCAGGAGTGGAACCATAGAAATGAAGAACACATGGAGGGTTAGCAACAGGGGGGTGGGAGGAGGAGAAGGGGGGAGAAGGCACAGAAAATAGCATAGATGGTAGGTAGAAAATAGATAGGGGGGAGGGCGAGAATAGTGGGGGAAATATAGAATCCAAAGAACTTGAGACACGTGGTTATAAACTAAGGGGGGGCAGAATGGTGGGGGAGGGAGGGTGCGGGTGGAAGGGATTGAAGGGGGGAATAGAACAACTGTAATGGTATAATCAATAAAATATATTGAAAAAAAAGAGTTAAAACTACAAAGATCTTAGAAGACGTAGGATTAAATCTTAGTGACTTTAAATGAGACAAAGCTTTCTTAGCTTGTTCTATGCATGAGTTATATCTCCATAAGCTCCATGAGTGTGTGTGTGTGTGTTTGCGTGTGTGTGTGTGTGAGAGAGAGAGAGAGAGAGAGAGAGAGAGAAAGACAGGGGAGTGGGGAGAACACAGAACTTGCAATGGCTTCCATATCATTACCCGAATGAGTGTCTATCAAGTCCCCTCCCTGCTCCACACTCAGACCGCACACCACCTCTTTCTCCTTTCAAACTTATTTCTAACTGTATTAGTTACCTATAGCTGTGTAACAAACCACCCCCAAATTTAGCCACTGAAAAAAACAAACGCTTCCCTAGCTGGAGTGCCTCAGTTGGTTGGAGCTTCACCTCTCAGACCAAGAGTTCACAGGTTTGATCCTGGGTCAAGGTGCAGATGAGAAGGCAACCAATGGATATTTCTCTCACATCAATGTTTCTCTCTCTCGCTCTCTCTCACCCTCCCCCACTTTCTCTCACTTAAAAAAAAAAAAACAATGAAAAAATGTCATTGGTGAAAATTAGAACAAAAACCATTAATTGTTTCATTTTCTTGGGGTCAGGAATCTGGGAGTGCCTCAGCTGGGTCCTCTGGCTCAGCTCCTTGGCAACTACCAGGGTTCCAGTCATCTCAAGGTTTGACTCAGGAAAAATTCGCTTCCAGTTCATTCACACGGCTGTTGCAACAGCTCAGACCCTTGCTAGCTGTTGACTAGGACACCACATCAGCAACTTGTCAGGTGGGCTGCTCAGCTCATCACTGTCAGCTAGCTTCCTGCAGAGAAGGTGGCAGTGCAGCAGAGTATGAGCGGGTGGAAGTCACAGGGTCTCTAACCTGAGCCTGGCAATGCTATCCTGACCCTTTGGTGCTCTTCAATTTCTTAGAAGCAGGTCACTGAACCTCTAGTCACCCAGAAGAGAGGGCTCTGCACAAGGGCACACATGCCAGCATGGAGAATCAGTGGGGGTACCTCAGGGGCTGACCAGCACAGCACCCCCACCCCAGCCAAGCAGCCTGCTCCCCTCACCACCTCACAGGCACACCTCACTCATTTCTGCCCCTGTCCTTTCGAACCCTTAACTCGCTCTACTTCTGTCTAAATCCTTCACTGGTTCCAAATCAGACCACTCTCAAGATGAGCTCAAACTTCACACATCCCATGAAACTTTCCCTGATTACTTCTCATTACTCTCAACTCCTTTGCATTTTATAATTACACTTCATAATTTACCCCTTAATTATCTCCTGGCTTGCCTTATTAAGGCATGTCTCTTCTGATAGCGCATACTTCACCTGAGAGTTTGTGAGAAATGCAGAATCTCGGGGCCCACCCCAGATCCACTGAATCAGAGTCTGCATTTTAACCAGATTCCCAGGTGACTCTTGTGCACGGAAAAGCCTGGGAAACACTGCCGGACTGTGCCATTCATTACTGTTTTACCCATGTACGTATCCTGTCTCTGACTCAAGGGTAAGCGTCAGGGAACTAGCACCATTTCTTGTATTTCTTCTGCTTACACACACACGCACTAACCATCCTAGTGCTGAGCACACAGGACACAAATTAAACCTGCTAGAGCAAACACACGCCTAGGAACTGAATGAACTCAAAAAGACTAAAATACACAGAGGAATTAAAACACCTAAATTGTAATCCCCGCTCTAGGGATTAGGGGTGGGGTTAGGATTAGGGAGATTTTGAAAAAATCACTTAATTACTTTGCATGTTCATGTCTTTATCTAAAAAATGCGGGGACTACCACGGAACCCCTCATGTTTAATCCATTTCCAAATATTTGTTAATCTACAGTAAGATTAAAATGATGTAACTTGAGATCACCTAAAGACGAAGAAAGCATTTTGGAAGCAACATAACAGCAGAAACAGCCGCAATGCTCATAGATGTGGGCGAATGCTGCTTAGTCCAGGATTGTCACTGGAAACCATGTAATCAGTCGTGTGTCCCGTATTTGATTTCTCTTCTAATTTTGGCCCCGTCGCACGTTCACACAGCTGAAGAAATACATCGTTAAAACCTGAAATGAATTTTTGGCCGGAGAACATCGCGCTAGCTGTGAGACCACATGAAATCGCCCTATTTCACACCCCAGGAAACTCCCCGCACTCCGCACATGCGCCTTGGGAAGGAAGCTTCAGGCCCCTTAAGAGTCACGTTAGAGACCAGGACTTTGACCTCAAAGGAAGAATTACGAATGTCCACCTGGCTCCAGCATCTTCTGCTGGACAGAGAGGAGGGGGATTTGTCGTCTACAGTGCAGAACAAGTCTGAGTAAATAAAGAAGTAGACACATAAACAGATTGTTTTATTCTGTTTTTTAAGGGACTCACTATTTTACCTTCCGCTTGTAAGTAAGGTTCCACCCACCCTCAAAGCTTAAATCGGCACTTCCCCTAAGGACCTGGGGTCCAATTACATCTTATCTGTTGATCTCTAAATCTCTTCAAGTTCAAGGACTCCACTCCACCTACTCTCCAGGAAGAAAAGGCTGCACTTCCCAGTCACCAAGCTCCCACTTGTGTTCTCCCAGATTCGGCCTCCTGCCCTCCTCTCTTCTAGAGAGGGCCATCAACCCCCGGCAAGAACAGCTTACTCTACACATACGTTTTCAGATCCTTTACTGCCAGAACAAGCCCTGGATGTGGAAAATTGGCGTCACAGTGGCAACAAGGCTGAACTCTTGTGGGAGGATAAGAGCTGTGGTTTCATGTGAGAGAGCTCAGTTATGGGTCCCGCGCGCCCTACACTCACTTGTCTGAAACCCATCACACCCTGCAGGACTCCTCCAAGAGACAGCAACCGGCTCCCTACCTTTAAATTTGCAAGAAGGAGAATGATGGCAGTCATAACGATAACAACAGGAACGCCGGTAATTGCTGCTCTTGGCTGCCTCTGAGCAGAAGCACATGTTTAGTTTCTGTCCTCAGGCTCCAGAGTGGTTCGCATGATGCAAACTGGCACAGCGTACTCAGCATTTTGGAATTTGCACTTAATCTCTCTGCCCACTCCCCATTCTTGGCACCGGCCTGCCCTTTGAAATGTGCCGCTGTTCCTTCCGGTGCAAACTGGACAGTGAGAACTACTCCCAGACCGAGATCCCTCAGGACAAGCAGGGTCCCGGACACAATTATCCGAGAAGTGCTGAGGGAAGAATGAACACGGGAGCTCAAAGACCTGCCTGAAGAAGAAAATGCGCGCACCCTTCTCACAGGGAAGCTGTACCCACAGCCAAACGCTGCATTTAGTCAAGATGTCTTAAAACTGCTCCTTCTCTACAGCCAGCCTCCGGCACCAGGCCAGACAAAATAGAGCCAACCCAGAGACAAGAAATGCAGTGAGATTAACACTGGACCAAACACAGGTACCTGGGTTCCAGTTCCAGTTCCACCACTGACTCGGACCTTTCGTGAGTCATTTTCTCCTCCCAGGCGCTCAGCCTTCTCATTCGTGAAATGCAATAGTTGGATACCACAGTAGCATTTTCCAAACTTCTCTTCATAAATGTTTTCTGGGGCACTTATTATAAATAACAGATCTCCAGGCCGCTTCCCTGGAGGTGCTGGTAAGTCTGGCAGTGAGGTCCAAGATTCTTCATTTAACAAGGGACCCAGGAAAGCCTCCATGAAGGCAAATTTAGGAGACAAGGACCGCTGACATCTGAAAGCACTTCCAGGTCTTCGTTCTGCAAATGCCAGTTGATTATGGGCACTTTTAAGCTTCCACTTCCTACAAGGCTGTACACGATCCTCAAGTTGATTTAAATAAAAAGGAGAGCTACCACCTATGTAGTGTTAGTCACTGTCCTAAATGCTTTACTTCATATGAACTATTTTAATCTTCACAACAACCCTAGGAGGCAGGTACTATTATTATCCTTATTTTAAAGATGCAGAAAGAGATGCCAGAGATTAAGTGACTTTCCAAAGGTGACATGGACAATAAGGAAGTAGGGTGGGGACCCAAACCCAGACCTCAAGCTCCAATTTCAGCCCTCCTGCCGAGGATGAACAGGTCAAAATCTCCAAGCATTAGGCATTTGGGAAATAGTAAGAAACGCTCTTTAGCAACTTACAACAGAAATTTAGCAATGGTCTCCTTAATTTGGATCCCTGTCTCAGGAGCCACTGTAAGGGAACAAGGAGGCCAAGACAGCAATGGTCTGGGCCCACCTCTGACCATTGGTCTGTTTCCACCAGAGTAAACTGATTTTGTTGATTGAGGTCCATGCCAGATTTCCTTTCAGAGGAAAAGAAAAGAAAGAGTTCTGGTGATTAAAAATGGGGTCTTAAAAAGTCACTGATCTAGGCCTTTTTCATACAGGTGAGAAAAGTAACGCCAAAGGATTAAGGAGTTTCTCCAGAATCACGTGATAGGTCCCTGCCAGCTACCTCCTGAGCCACCGGTTTCCAGACTTCTTTCTCAGATCCAAAACGAACTTTTCAACCTAATAAACTTGAGTCCATTAAGATGAACATAGATTAACTAAGTGGCCATCATAGAACTGAAGGTCAGATGGAGAAATCAGTATAGAAGCTTCTGAAATGCGACATTCCCAGGGACACCATGTGGAAAAGAAGGTGACCCAGATCCATGGCTGTGTCCACCCTCTAGTATCTGAGAAGTCAAGAGCCATGACTGTCTCCTCCAGTACCTGTAGCTTCACCACCAAAAATCAGGGGAAAAAGCCCAACCAGCCTACGTTGGGTGGATGGGTGACAGGAATGCAGTTAGAGGATTTGCATCTATGCTGGAGCTGGCTGCTTCCCACCTGGGTGGTGACACCGGCGACTAGACAAGCCCCCACAACGAGGCTGTCATAAGAACACATGTGCCGGTAAGCCTAACACTGTAGAGGTGCTCGGGAAAGGTGACCCTCTTTTAGATTGAAAGCTCCTGCTCATAGCTTGGTTTCACTGGCTTGAGCTCATGACACAGAAGGGACACACTAACATCATTATTATACCATGATGTTGAGAGGAGGGCTGGCCACATAAAGGAGGACTAGAGACTGGAAGCCCCGGAAAATTTCCCTGGCACCCTATTCTCTTGAATTTCTGTGGGCATGAGAATAGTCATAAAGAAATAATGAGTAAATTCTCCAGTGCAGGGGCAGTGATGAGCTTCCAAATAGATATTGTTACTGTTGTCAGTGTGATTCTATGAATGACTCAATTTTGCCATTCAGACACCACCCAAGGTTTAAGGTCAATGGGCACCTTTAATGGCATGGTGCCAGTGCTGCTGGTATTGCACACTCTTCTCACTTTCTTCTGCCACTGGTTGTTAGTGGGCAAGGAAAAAGTTGTATGTCAGAACTACGGGCAGCCTGCAGGGGAAAGGCACGAGAACACCAAAGCTGTGCTACCGTCCAAGGAAGAGGTCTCCTATGTGTCACCCCTGTGCACCAGACGGGGAGTTCTTAGAAGGCACAATTGACAAGATGTAACAGTCCCTCCTCACCCATCCTGAGTTTTCATCATTGACTTTACTGACAAGTGTATGAAGTGCTGACCTAGTCCATTCAGGCTGTTATACCACAGTCAGAATGGTTTATAAACAACAAAAATGCATTTCTCAGACTCTGAAGGCTGACAGTCTGAGATCAGGTAGCCAGCATATTCGAGATTTTGCATTGCAGAATGCTGACTTCTCAGCGTCCTCACACAGCAGAATGACAGGGCATAAAAATAATTTTAAGCAAATGTAAAAATGAGTGTCATCCTCCAACAACTGCTGGTTAAAGGGTGTATTTCAGGAAAAGGGAAACCAATCTACAAAAAAAAATCTGAAACCAGATTTTTCTTCTCGAGAAGAAATGCTAAGTAAAGAAAATGGTGAATATACGCATACAAGTGTTCCATTTTCTCTACACCCTCACAAATACTTGTTATCAACTATGTTTTTTATAATAGCCATCCTAACAGGTGTAAGGTGGTATCTCATTATGGTTTGGGTTTGTATTTCCCCAATGACTGGTGATGTTGAAAACCTCTTCACATACCTGGTGGCCATTTATATGCTTTCTTCTGGGAAAGGTCTATTCAGGTCCTTAGCCTCTTTTTAAATTGTGTTATTGTTATTTTTTGCTATTGAATTGTATACATTTATTATATATTTTGGATGTTAACCCTTTATTAGATATCTAGCTTACAAATCTTTTCTCTCCCTCTGTACGTTGCCTTTTCCCTCTGCTGCTTTCTTGGCTGTGCAGAAGCTATTCACAATAGTTTGATGCAGTCCCGCTTGTCGGTTTTTGCTTTTTTGGTTTGTACTTTTGATGTTATATCTCAAAAAATCATTGCCAAGACCAATGTCAAGCTTGGTCTTCATCTAGGAATTGGTTTTCATCTAGGAATTTTAGTTTCAAGCCTTACATTAAAGTCTTTAATCCATTTTGAGCTGGTTTTGTATGTGGTATGAGATACAAGAGTCTACTTTTATTCTTCTGCAAGTAGATGTCTACTTTTCCCAGCGCTATTGAAGAGACTGTCCTTTCCCCGGTGTGTGTTCTTGGCACTCTTATAGAAGATCAGTTGGCTATAAAAGCGCAGACTTTAAAATCTCTACTTTGTTCCACTGGCCTATATATCTGTTTCTATACCAGTACCTTACTGTTTTGATCATTTCAGCTTTGTAATATATTTTGAAATTAGAAGGTATGAAGGCTTTAACTTTGTTCTTTTTGTTCAATATGGCATGTCTCTGGGGTCTTTTGAGGTTCTATGTGAATTTTAGCATTAAAAATATTTGTAAAATCTGCCATCGTGATTTTGATATGGATTATATTGAATCTCTTGATCACCTTGAGTATTATGGGCATTTTAACAATATTAACTTTTCCAATCTGTGAACATGGAATGTCTTTCCATTTATCTGTGTCTTCTTTAATTGACTTTATCAATATTTTATAATGTTCAGTGTACAAGAATTTTCACTCTTTGGCTAACTTTATTCCTAAGCATTTTATTCTTTTTGTTACTGTTATAAGTGGGACTTAAAAATGTTCATTTATTTTTTTTAGAGAGAGGGGAAAGGAGGGAGAAAGGGAGAGAAACATCAATGTGAAAGAAAAACACTGATTGGTTGCCTTTGACACATGCCCCAATAAGGACCGAACCCACAGCCCAGGCATGTACCCTGACCTGGAATCGAACCAGTAACTTTTTGGCTCATGGGGTAAATGTGAGTTTTGGAAATTTATTTTCAGGTAGGTCATTGTTAATGTATGGGAAGACCAATGATTTTTTATGTGTTGATTTTTCTATCTTACACTTTACTGAATTTGTTTCTTGGTTTTAACACTGTTTTTGTTGAGTATTTAGGGTTTCTACACATGTAATCATGTCCTCTGCAAACTCAGATTCCTTTCCAATTTGGATGGTTTTTACTTTTTTCTTGCCTAACTGCTCTGACTAGGACTTCCAGTAGTATTGAATAGAAGTGGTCAGAGGGGGCACCCTTGCCTTGCACTGGAGGCTAGAGGACAAGCTTGCAGCTTCCCCACACTGATTATGATGTGAAGTGTGGGCTTTTCATATATGCTCTTTATTGTGCTTAGGTAAGTTCCTTCCATATCTACTTTATTGAGAGTTTTAATTGTAATTAGATGTTGAATTTTGTCAAATGTTTTTTTCTGAATCCATTGAGATGATTATATGGTTTTATCTTTCATTCTGTGAATGTGGTGTATCACGGACTGATCTGCATATGTTGAAGCATTATTGCATCTCTGAGATAAGTCTCTTGTGGTCATGGTGTATGATATTTTTAATGTGCTGCTGAATTCAACTTGCTGGTGTTTTGCTAAGGACATTTGCCCTCATATTCATCAGGAACATTGGCCTGTAGTTTTCATGTGATGTCTTTTTTTTTTAAAGATTTTATTTATTTATCTTTAGAGAGGAAGGGAAGGAGAGAAGGAGAGAAATATGAATGTATGGTTGCTTCTTGTGAGTCCCCTGCTGGGAACTGGCCTGCAACCCAGGCATGTGGCCTGACTGGGAATCAAACCGCGATCGTGTGGTTCACAGGCCCATGCTCAATCCACTGAGCTACACCAGCCAGGCCTCATGTGATGTCTTGACTTTGGTATCAGAGTGATGCCAGCCTCATAAAATGAGTTTGGAAGTGGCCCCTCTTCTATTTTTTTGGAAGAGTTTGAGAAGGATTGCTATTAATTCTTCTCTAAACATTTGGTTAAAGGCATCAGTGAAGCCATCTTTCCTGGTATTTTCCTTGTTGGTAGGTTTTTGATTACTAACTTAATCTCCTTATTTGTTATTGGTCTATTAAGACTTCTACTTATCTGAGAAGCACTTTATCTGCCCTTCCATTCTAAATGAAAGCTTTGCTGGATAGAGCATCTTGGATGTAGGTGTTTGGATTTCATGACTTGGAATACTTCAAGGAGTTCATCATCACCAAGTCCTTGCTATATGAAATGTTAAAGGGACTTATCTAAGAAAAAGAAGATAAAAAATACAAACAGCAAACTCACAATTATTAACAACCACACCTAAAACAAAAGCAAACTAATCAGACAGCAAACTAATCAGGAGTGGAACCATAGAAATGGAGATCACATGGAGGGTTAGCAATAGGGGAGTGGGAGAAGGAGAAGTGGGGAGAAGGTACAGAGAATAAGTAGCATAGATGGTAGGGAGAAAATAGATGGGGGGAGGGCAAGAATAGTAGGGGAAATACAGAATCTAAAGAACTTGTGACACACGGACATGAAGTAAAGGGGGGAGGGGGAGGGGTGTGCAGGGTGGTGGGGAATGAAGGGGGTAAATGGGGCAACTGTAATGGCACAATCGATAAAACATATTTTTAAAAACTTCTGTTTATTCTTGATTCAGTTTTTGCTAGTTGTATGCTGCTAGGAGTTTATTCATTTCATCTGGATTATCCACTTCATCAGAGTACAATTGTTCATAATAGTACCTTATGATCTCTTTCATTTTGGGGGCATACGTTATGATGTCTTTTATTTCTGATTTTGAGTCTTCACTCTGATTTTCTTAATATAGCCAAGGGTTTGTCAATTTCATTTATTTTTTCAAATACAAACTCTTAGTATTGCTAATTTTTTTCTATTGTTTTTATGTACTCTATTTGATTTATTCTGCTCTAATCTTTATTTTCATCCTTCTGTTCTCTTGGGCTTGGGTCTACTTCTGGGTCCACAGTAAGAGGGCAGACCTGTCGCCAGGGGTGCAGGAATGCCTTGGGGCATGGCCGGACAAGGTCAGATCAAGTTGACATGATCCAACTGTGCTTCCAGTCCACCGTCGGGCCTGTGGTCAGCAAGCCTGCCATCGGGGCTTGTGCTTGCTTGCTCAAAGCAGTCCTCCTCACTGTTGGGCTCCACAAGGGTTTTCCAGCCTCCAACCTGTACTCCTAACCTCCTACAAAGGTGTTTTTTCAGGGATGATGGCCAAATTATTATTTCTATGTGGGGATGTGAGCTGACAATCTATAATTTTGCCAGCTGGCTGATGTCATGAACTATTCTTTACTAAGGGTTTTTTTTTTTTTAAGTGAACTTTGGAAATTTTTCTTTGTTTTCCCTTACTTTAAAATTCCTTTCCATTAAGTGTCCTCTGTTCCTACTCTGGTCAGCATTGCAGTGTGTGGTATTTCTTTTGTCTGTAGGATTTCCTCACTGTATCTGAGAGGCCACTTTATTTTTATTTTTTTTAATTTTATTTAATTCACTGGGGTGACATGTTAAGATTACGAAAGTTTCAAGTGTGCAATTCTATGATATACGATCGGTATATTGCATTGTGTGCCCACCACCCAGAGTCACCTCTCCTTCCATCATTGTACATTTGATCCTCTTCACTCTCTCCTACCTCCCCAACTCTGTTCTCCTCTGGTAACCCCATACTTGTTGTCTGTGTCTATGAGTTTTTGTTTGTCTGTCTTATTTATTCATTTGTTCCCTTCACTTTTATATCCCTCATATGAGTGAAATGATATGGTTCTTCACTCTTTTTGTCCAATTTATTTCACTCAGCATGATATTCTCAAGATCCACCCATGTTGTCACAAACGGCAGTATTTCATTTTCTGGCTGAGTAGTAGATATTCCATTATATATACACCACATCTTTATAATCCAGTCATCTTCTGAAGGATATTTGATTTCATCCATGTCTTGGCCACTGTGAATAATGCTGCTATGAACATAGGTGTGCATATACCTTTATGAATAATATTTTTTAAATTTTGGAGTAGATATTCAGAAGCAGGATTGCTGGGCCACATGGTCACTCTACTATTAAAATTTTTGGAGAATCTCCATACTGTTTTCCACAGTAGCTTGCCAGTTTACATTCCTACCAAAAGTATATGAGAGTTCCCTTTCCCCCATATCTTCTCCAATGCTTGTTATTTCTCGTATTGTTGAAGACAGCCATTCTAACAGGGGTGAGATACTGTCTCATTGAGGTTTTGATTTGCACTTCCCTTATGGCTAATGGAATTGAGCATCTTTTCATGAAACTGTTGGCCAATTGTATGTCTTCTAGGGAAAGGTAACTATTCTTCCCATTTTTAAAATGGACTGTTTTTTGTTGTTGAGTTGTATGAGTTCTTTATGTATTTTGGATATTAGTTAGCTTCTGGTAGAAGATATTGTTTGCAAATATTTTCTCCCATTCAATTGGTTGACTTTTTGTTTTGCAGGTGTTTCTTTTGCTGTACAGACACTCTTTTTATTTGATACAGTTCCATTTATGTATTTTTGCATAATACATAAGTATGCTTTATGTATATTTATGCTTTACCTTTAAGGTCAAATTCATAAAATCTTTTTTGAGACCAAGGTCCCTAAGTCTAGCACTTACATTTTTTATATATATTTTATTGTTTCAGGTCTTATATTTAGGATTCTGATCCATTTTGAGTTAATTGTTGTGTATGGTATCAAATAACAGTCTACTTTCATTCTTTCACATGTGTCTGTCCAATGTTCTCAGCATCATTTAGCCAAGAAGCTGTCTTTTTTCCATGTATGATCTTGGCAACTTTGTCAAAAATTAGGTGCCCACATATACATGGGTCTATATCTGGGTTCTCAATCCTGTTGCATTGGTTGTGTGTCTATTTTTCTGGAGAGGCCATTTTTACCAAGAAAAGCTGCTATATGCTTATTGCCAAATAAAAGTGGGCCTCAGATACTCCTCTCTAACAATACACAGACCTTATAAAACTTGAATACTAATTGCCAGTCACAGTCTCCTGGTTTATGAGTTATATTTTTCAACAGCTTAGTGCCAGAGCTTGAGTTTTACAATCCTTCCCTCATTGCCATTACTGTTTTATACACCTTATATTCCAATTTTGTAAGGGAAACCATGCCAGTGTCTTAGAGAGATATCTAAAAGTAAATGTTCATCACAGCATTATTTTGACAATGCCAACATATGAAAACAAACTAAGTGTCCACTGACTGAGGAATAAAGGAAATATGATGTTACATATATATATTAATTATATATTATTTATATATAATATATATATATTATTCAACCTTAAAGCAAGAAGGAAATCCTGCCATTGGCAACAGTATAGATGAAACTGGAACACATTATACTAAGTGATAAGCCGGACCCCAAAAGACAGGTGCATGATATCACTTCTACATCGAATCCAGAAGAGTCAAACTCATGGAAAGCACAGAGCAGAATTGTGGTTGCCAAGGGTTGCGAGGTGGGAGAAATGGAAGCCGTCAGTCAAAGACTCAAAGTTTCAGTTATGCAAGATGAATTGGTTCTGGAGATCTATGGCACAGCCTGGCATGATGCCTAACAATACTGTATTGTCTAGTAATTTGCCAAGAGAGTAGATCTTAAGTGTTTTCACCATAGAAACAAACAACAAAAAAGGTAGCTCTGTAAAGTGACGAATACGGTAACTGACTTGATTGTGATGATCACTTTATCATGGATACATTTATCAAAACAAGTTGTGCACCTTAAAATATACAATTTCAGTTTGTCAGTTATGCCCCAATAAAGTTGGGGGCGGGGGAGAATAATTCACCGAATCTTCAAAAGTGAGGTAGCAACCTCCATCTCAGGCCAGAAGCTGGGATGACATCATAAATCTTCATGCCAACACAGATGACCTCTATGCTTCCACAAACAGTTAGGGGTATGCATATGGATGATGATGGTGTTAACTTGGTTTTTATCTCTCAGACCCTCCTCCGAGCTGTGAGAATCTCTCTGAGTATCACTAGACACCTGCTGTGAACACAGGCTTCCCACACTAGGGTGGGAGAGGCAGCAATTTGCTAGGGGACTGAGCTCCGACAGTCAAACTGAAACACTCTAGCTCTTACAAACTATCAAGTCTGATGTTTTCAAAATGTTTTTACCCATGCAGATCCCTTAAACAACTAACAACTAGGTAAATCACCTGCTCTCTTAACCAGAAACAAATAATCTAAGTGAACAAAAGTACCTAACTGAAATCAGTTTATTATAATTATATTCTTATATGCCTGGATAGAGTATCTAGGTTAAGGCATGAGCTCTGGGTTCGGACAACCTGGATTTACAGATCGGCTTTACTACCAACTGATCTTTAGCCTCAATTTCATCATCTAAGGAGTGGAGACAATACCACCTGTGACATGCAGCTGTTGTAGAAATAACTGAGATATGCACATGGATTTCAGAAGAAAGCTGGCACTGAAGAAGCAATCAATGTCAGCTGATCTAGTATTAATGAAGGTGGCCATCATTAGAGAGACTAATCTGTACCAACGGTTGTCACTACCAGTGAACTTTGGAACTTTTAGACACGTAAAATGTTGGTGGCAGAGAGGACTTAAAGTCCATTTATCCAGCTCTCATTTTCTAGGTGAGGGTTTGAGACTTAGAGAGATGCAGGAACTTCTCCAAATTCACACAGACAGGATGGGGAACTCAAACCCAAACCTCAGTTTCTGGGCACCCATCTGATGTTATTTCCCCTAGTAGAGCTCATGTCTTTTCTTTTACCTTTCCAGAAAATAACTTGTAGGATTGATATGAATAAAATTGGAGCACTTTTCCTGAGCAAAAAAAAAAAAAAGGTAGGAATAGGGGAGCATAGCACCTAGCCAAGGAAAAACCAACTTGGAGGAAAAATGTGTTCGACCTCCCTAGATATAGTTCACTACATTGTGAAACAAAGAAAAACAACAAAGCCAACTACTATAGGTATATCCTGCTATGTCTTAGGCCCCATTCCTTTTGCTTTGCTACCTGGGGACCCCAATTTTTAATATATTCTAAAGCAATCCTTTTTGAATGGCCCATGATGTCAATGTGACAGTCACCTGAAGGAAGAGCAGCCTTGTCATGACTGACTCCAAGCTTAGCATATCATCATTTTCAAATTGTTTTAAGGCGCTATTTCTTTGAGCTGCTACAGTTATCGTAGGTTAAATTCAGTAAGAACTTTCCATCCTTTTTGTGGGATTCTCCAGCGTCGGCTCATTCACATCCAGAAGAACCTTTCTTTAACCCCAGGACCTGAGATTGCTCTATTCTGCTGAGAGCCACTGGGCAGCTTCTGAAGTCAGAGTGTAGCCTGACAGCTAATGGGATCGATGACTGGTATACCTGGAATGGACATATATTATATCACCTTTGCCACAGCTCCAGGTGGCAGAGGTCACTTCAAAGGCGAACTCCTTTCCTAGGTGAGGTGATATAGTAGTTATTATTGTACTCATTAACTACAAATTCTTGTAGTCATTAACCCACAGATAACAGTTGAAGTCACCTAATCCAACCATCTCAGGGTACAGAAAGATCCACCAAGGTTCCCAATGGTGACGTTTCTCACCAAAGGTAACTCCAGATCTTATGACTTCTAACCCAGGGCCTTGACGTGGCACCACCAAATTCATGGTGTCCCTCACAGCTCTCAGTTCTGCCCTGAAGCCTCTGCAAAATTCCAGGGGATTCCCTAAATCACCCTCTTCTGCCCTCACCCTTCTCTGGACTCACCCTGACTTCAATCATACATGTTTTCCTTATAAACTTCTTTCAAATAGCTCCAGGTCTTAACTACAACAAAACCTGAGGTCTGATCAAATTGGTAATATTAAACCTCACCATTGCTTTCAAAGGTAGGATAATACTGGCGACTTGACCTCCAGGGAAATGGAGAAGTGATGGAACCACACAGCTATCTGCATCCTCCTATAATTATAAAAAAGACCTGTATGAATATAGCTGAACACATGGCCACATGAATAGTGTTTCAGAATTCTCAGAAATTCCAGGCCACATTTAAAGCAACTAAATTCAAAAGGTCTCCATCTCTTCCTTCTGCCTCTAAGTTATACGACCTAGGAGTGTTAGTTAATAAATCAGTCTGGGCCTCAATTTTCTCATCTACAAGATGAAGTATTTGAAATGGGTGAAGGCAATCAACGGGTATAAACTTCCAGTTATAAAAATAACAAGGACCCAAAGATGGGGTGTTATTCGCCACCTGATTCTTCTGAAGGGAATAAAGAATACCTGTGTGATGAGGTGGTCACAAAAACCTATATTTGCCCACCACCAAGTGCTATAAGACTCTATTTTAAGGGTTCTTGTTCTCTGGCTTAAAATGTTGTATAACTGCCCCTTCCATACAAGATAATTTCATCTGAAATGTGCAGCATAGTGTCAATGGGTCTGTTAGCTCCTTTCATGGGAGCTGAATTTGAGAAGGGAGAAAACAAAGAAAATGTCTCTGTGTGTGGAAAACAAGGAAGCAGATCAATACTGACGGCTTTATAGTGCAGGCAAAGATCAGCCCTGGTCCCCTGTGACTAACAGGTCCGAGGAGATGCCTGGGACATGGGATTTCCAGCACTGACATCAGTACAGCTCTGGTAAACTGGCACCATCATAGGACCGGGGACTGATCTCAGGATTTGTCATTCTGTCACTGACCCAAGTTTTTCCATCTGTTTACTGTTCGAGAAAATGATCTGAGCATCAGCTCTCTGAAACCATCCGACTGTCCCTTAATGGGTTAATGGATCAACAAACTGAGAACATCCATACAATTAAACACTAGAATCAAGTATAGTTCCAGCAAACAAAATAATTTGTCCCAGCAATAAAAACAAACTATTGAGCAGGCAACAACTCAGGTGAATCCCAAAGACGTTATGCTGAGTGAAAGAAGCCAGTTTCAAAAGATGGCATGCTGCATGAACTCATTTAAGAAACAACCTTTAAAAATGATAGTGATGGCTAAGAGGTCAGTGGACACCAAGAGGTAAGGAGTGAAGAAGAGTATGAATATAAAAGGATGACATGAGAAAGTTTTTCAAGGTTATGAAACTGTTCTCAATCCTGGTGATGACCATGCAAAGCTATACATACATGAAAACTCATAAAATTTTACACCAAAGGAAAAAAGTTACTTTTAGTATATGATAATTTTTGAAATTAAATAAATTCATCCATGAAGAATGTTCTTAAAGGGAAAAGTTTCTCCAAACACCTATGTATATATAGCACAGGTCAGAGATTACTTAGTACACAACGAGTCAGGAAATCTGATTTCTTGACCCAATTTCTTTTAATTTGACCCACACTCACTTGGTAAATGGCTAAACTTCAGGGGCTCCAGTGTTCTCACCAATGGCAGAGTCTTGAACTATGTCTCTAAAATATATCTGACTCAGCTCTAAAATTCTAAAGATGCTAGGATCTTACATCATATGGAGTTCCCCAAGTTGTTTGTCTTAAACTCTAGTAGACTAAAATTAGCGAAGGGCCGTGGTTGGAATGGGCAGGCATCAAATCGGAGTACTTCCTAATTTAAAATGTTCTTGAAAGAAGAAGTAAGAGCAGAAGTCTTTCCTACCATAAAGGGGGGGAAAAACGAAGTGAATTTCAAACTTAGTGAGCTTTGTGTGGTATTTAGTCACATGAAGGACTGACCCACTAGATATTGTCATGTAAATTTTAAAATCACCTTCTTCCCATCTTGGTTGAAACAAGACTTACAAATTAAAGGGAAAGAGAAAGAAAATCACAACTCTCTCCACCTGAAACTAAGACTTAGCACTTTGGTTTTGCCCCTGTGTGTTAGAGATAAGGATGGGAGAGGGGACTTGTTTTAACGTTACATAAAAAGATTCAAAGTCACTTAAGTGGGTGTGCATTCAATCTGAGAACAGTCACTCTGCTCAGAGCTTCATACTAAAATTCAGCTATATTGGAATGTCCCTTAAAATTTTCATCTCTACCCTGGCTGGTGCAGCTCAGTGGATTGAGCACTGGGTGAAACAAAAGGTCACTGGTTTGATTCCCAGTCAGAGCACATGCCTGGGTTGCAGGCCAGTTTTCAGCAGGGGACGCACAAGAGGCAACCATACATTGACGATTCTTTCCCTCTCTCCTTCCCTTCCCCTCTCCCTAAAAATAAATAAATAAAATATTTTAAAAAATTTTCACCTCTGTTTCTAATTGAGAAATTCCTGTGGAACAAAAGAGAAACATCACTTTTACAAAACTTTAGAAATTCCTTCCATTTCTCCTAAAGTTTACTTTACTTTAGGAGAAATGCTCTATCAAATCAGTCTCTTACTGGTACCAAGGAGGGACCTTAGAGATAATTAAAGGAAAGTATAGAAAATGCAATCTTTTTAAAATTTTGTTTTAATTTTTAAAATCTTTGAAGTCATAGATTTGCTCTACATTGTCATCTAAAACTGAATAAAAAGAATATTGAATTTTAAATATGGTGGTATCCTTATTCTTTTTTTTTATCCTCACCTAAGAACATGCTGATTTTAGAGACAGGAGAAGGGAGGAAGAGAGAAGAGAGAGAGGGAGAGAAACATCAACAAGAGAGAGAAATATCAATCGGTTCCCTCTCATACACACTTGACCAAACCTGCAACCTAGGCAGGTGCCTGATCAGGAATCAAACCCACAACCTCTTGGCTTATGGAATGACTCTCTAACCAACTGAGCCACACTGGCCAAAGCTGGTGTTCTTATGCTTAATACTTAACACTTAAAAGCTTCTGGGTATTTAAGAAAACCCTCAGCTCACATGCTCTTTATTTGTTTTCATTTATGTCACCAAATTGTAGTTGCATAAGAGCCTCATCATGTGCTAAAAACTGTATTGTATTTATTGAATTTTCCTGAAACATTTTTATTTCATGACAAGAAATTTGAATAATATGCTAGAAATAAATCTCACTACCTCTTAAAGCTGTTTACATTTAAAGATGTTAATCTGGAAAAATGAAGTGAATTTTGAACTAGGTAAAGTATGATTTCCAAATCCATCACTTCTTAGAATCTTAGAGCCCAAAGACCTCAGTCAGCATCCTCTGAGCCGATGCTGACATTCCTCTGTGCCCCCTCAGGCACACCCCTGCCTTTTTTTACCTTAAACACCATGCCCCCTTCAACCGGGCCTCAAGTGACTTCATCCTCAGCCTCTTTTCATCCTGGCTGCCTCCTCTAAAGCACTAGGTTCTCCCAGCAACTTCTACACACTGTATACCTAGAGTAGAACACAATGGCCTCGGCACACTCCATACACTTCTGTTATTATGTTATCGATGGTATTACCACGAGTTACCATGACAGGGACACACTGCTTAATGCGAATCTTCTCTCAGTAAGGAGCTTTCTCCATCTGCAAACTAAAGAGGTTGTGTGAGATCAGCAGAGAAGTTCCCATGCAGAGAAGCCAGGCAAGGAGTTGCCCAGTCAAAAGCAAGGCTATGGATGGGACAGGGAGGGCTGCGTGTCTGGCTGCTTGACACCCCTCACCACAGTCCCCACCCTCAGGCTTCTCGAGTGCCCTACAAAGGCCTAGACCAGTGTCCTCAAAGCCCAACACCAACCCCACGGTCCTCTGGAAAAGGAAGAAACACTCTCTAACTTCAAGTGTTACTTGCCTCTAAAAATCTACAGGAGTTTCACTTTTTTGCACATAGCCGTCCAGATCTCCCAACGCCATTTGTTGAGGAGGCTATTTTTACTCCATTTTAGGCTTCTTCTCTTTTTGTCAGATATTAATTGACTATATGGACCTGGGTTTATTTCTGGGCTCTCTGTTCTGTTCCATTGGTCTATGTGCCTGTTCTTATGCCAGTACCAGGTTGTTTTGATTACAGCAGCCTTAGAGTACACTTTGATATCAGGTATTATGATCCCTCCTACTTTGTTCTTCTTTCTCAAAATTGCTGCAGCTATTCAGGGTCATTTATGGTTCCATATACATTTCTGAAATGTTTGTTCTATATCTGTGAAATATGTCATTGATACTTTAACAGGGATTGAGTTGAATCTATAAACTGCTTTGGACAGTGTGGACATTTTGATGATGTTAATTCTTCCAATCTATGAACATATGGTACATTTATGCAATGGAATACTACACAGCAAAGAGAAAAAAAGGAGCTCCTACCCTTTGCAACAGCTTGGATGGAACTAGAGAGCATTATGCTAAGTGAAGTAAGCCAAGCAGTGAGAAATAAATACCATATGATCTCACCTTTGACTGAAACATAACCAACAAAAGAAAAAAGCGAACAAAATATAACCAGTGACAGTGAAATTAAGAATAATCTAACAATAACCAGAGGGGAAGGGAAAGGGGGCAATGGGGGAAAGGGTTTTCAGGAACTACTGTAAAGGACACACGGACAAAACCAAGGGCAGGGGTGGAAGCAAGGGAGGGAGGCAGATTTGGCTGGGGTGAGGGGAAATGCAGACAATTGTAATTGAACAATAAAATAATTAAAAATAAATAAATAAATATGCATACATTCAAATTAAAACAAAAACTTGCAGGAGGTAAAATAGTCCACATTTCCCTGTCCTGGAGATTATACCAACCCCCCTCTCTTCACCATGTCTTTTTTTAACAGTAAGGTAGACAAGGTTTTTGTTTGCTTGTGTGGGGGGTTGAGTTGTTTTGCTTGTTTTTGGTTTGCAAATTACTTTCACACAGAAAAAAATGGAAATCGGGAGCCATATGCAGGGAAATCAGTTTAACTCCATCTTTATTTTATTTCCAGTTTTATTGAGATGTAATTCACATACAGCATTGTCTAAGTTTAGGATGCAGGGCATAATGACTTTATCCTAAAAAGCTTAAGATCCTGTTCATTAAGAATTACTGTTAAAAAAATCAAGTAAAGAACTTTCTTAAAGTAAAATAAGAGCTATAAGGTATGTTTGGTCTAAAGAGTAAGAGACAAACATAGGGAAAGATGGGGGAAGACTGAAATAGAGAGTGAAGTTCACTGGAGATACAAAAACTCCCATGCAGGAGACAGGGCTGGGGAGAAGGACAGACCTATGGACAGACCAGTGGGTGGACAGGCTGGAGTGGAAGGAGATGGGTAAATCTGGTGGTGAGGAAGGAATGAGATGTCACCTCAGTTCTCTGCACACTCGTCCAAGAGCAGATCGCTGCTGTCCTGGGTACTGCATTCCAGGGATGAACAAGCCCCTGGCAGAGGGCACTGCCCCTTCTCTGCCTGTAAGGAAGGGGTGTCCATCTCCACACTCAGCATTTCTCTCATGTGCTCACCCACAGGACAAGAAACGTGGACAGATTTTAGTTTTTACTTTTAGGATCTCTGGGTTTTGTGGGATTTTCATTTTGCTAACATAATATACCCCCAAAGCCTCAGATTTTTAGAAGACAATAAATACAGCCATGAGAGATGGAAAAACATATCTAGGGTCACACCTCCAATCTTTCATTCTGCATGGAGGCTCAACCACGAGGTGACTTTCCTGGGACCTCACAGCCTAGCGAGGGGGTATGAAGCAGGTCAGAAAGGGAGCAACCATCAACGCGGCTGACAGGGCAGTGGCACCACCACAGCAGCCAGAGCCTGTCGCCTGTCTCCCCCACAGCACATCTGCAGGCTTGGCTCTGTCACCAGGCCACGCCCTGTTGTAGGGACTGTTTTCAATCAAGGATAAATAAACAGCAAAAGTCAATAAACTGCAAGATAATAAATGCCCTGTTGCCACAATATTTTCTTCCCAGAAAATGGAATATGACACACAAGGAAATTTCTTTTCACCAAAGTAATAAATATTTATCAGAAGATATGAACAAGATGCTAAAGAAAGTCGCGGAGTGATTTTACTTCCGGTCATTGCAACATTTTCTCCAAGTCCTTGGCGCTGTCAGCCCAGAGTGGACACAGAAAATGAGGCTGGCTGACCGACCCTTGGCTACAGTCCAAGTCCGAGCGCCCACAGGAGTGGGACCACTGAGACATGGTGCTGGGGTATTTGTTCCACTCAAGAATTCCCATCAGGCTGCCGCCCCAAACCCACCCACCTAGTGGCCAAGGCAACTCCGCATCAACCAGAAGCTCCAAGACCTACGCATTTCTATGTCTCAGAAGAGACTGGTCTGGATGCCTGGGGCCCTGGTGGAGAAGTTTCCCCCAGGGGAGGAAGTTTCTGTGAGATGCTACAGCTGCTTGGAACTACCCAGCCACAGCCCAGGATCTCCTTCCGTTCCCAAGGAAGTGATACACTTTATTCACCCCTTATGGACAGTAATCCCATAATTCCGACCTGATAGTTGAGAGAATCCAAGTGCAGCGAGTCCCATCTCGCTGACACACTGAACTCCATTTAACATGTTACAAGCGCTACTGTACACCAGCTATGTACAGGGCACCCTAGTAGGGGCTGCATGGGTGTGGCTGGGGGAGAGTGAGTGGCAATGACATCCTAATAGAAAATTGTTCTAATTCTGATTTTGTACAAATCGTTTATTCAGGGTACACTGGCCTTTTTCTTGTCCCCACTCCTGGCTGGTTTTGCCTACTATTCTTACTAATGCCTCTCTGAGAAGCTAATACAGAAAAATTTAGGTTAAGCATGGAATTCTTTGCTAATATGAAAGTCAAAGATTACACCTGAATACTACTAAGCTCTGTTGTCTGAATCCCTTATTAATCTGTTGATTTGGGTTTTTGGGGGAGGGTGTGGGGCAACAGCATTGCCCAAGTAAAGAGAACACACCTGCTGCAGCTTATAATCCACACTCCGGGTCTCAGTTTCTCTGCTTAGTGAACTGAGGTGCTGATTCCTCTTCCCCCAATGATCCTTTCATCATTCATGAGGATTATGTCTGCCAATCAAGTCTCCAGATGTTAGTTAAAAAATCTGGCATCCCCTGTTGCCTTTATAATCATCTACAATTAATAGCCAATGCACAGAGAAATGACCTTAGTAAGTTAGGGCACAGGACTGACAGAACATGTGTGCAAGAGGGATACCCCTGTGGTGAAGGTGCGGGTATTGCTGATCCCTTTAGAAGACCAACCACGATAGATTGACTTGGACGTGACCCTGCCAAAGGCAAGGGGTGTGCTACATGGCATCTGATGAATTCTTCCAGCCTCATAAATCTGATTCCTGATTCTATGCCCCTAAGAAATATAAAATTAAAGGGAAGGCCACAGATGAGCACTACTGAATTTTGTAGAAAATATAGCCATAGGAGTGATGTACTTAACTTCCTTTACAGAGTGTTTGATTGTGAGAGAATGAATAACCAAGGTTCAAAAAGCGGGGGGAAATACAAAATATGTAATCAACATCTTTTGCTGTCAATATGAGAAACAACATATGCTGACCCTTTCTTGATGCGTTAATATTTTACAGGTAAAATGCCCCAAGATTTTTTGCTCACGGAGGTAGACCAAGCCCCCATTTCAGTGCCTCACACGGCGCCAAGTGCAGCAAATCAAGAACATAGGACAACGATGGAAAGCAAGTGGTCACTGGCTTAAAATAACTGCATTTTGCAAGTGATAAGCTTCAATCAATTGGTTAGTATTTCTCAAAGTGCTGTGCATTGATCCTCTGCATCAGAACACTATATGAGCTTTGCAGAAATGCAGAGGCCTGGGTCTCACCTAATACCCAGTGATTTAGAGTTTCTGAGCAAAGGGCTTTTTTTTTTACAAGAATCTCCTGAGATTGATGCCACAGACACCACCTCAGGTCTCTACCACTCAGAAGGTTTCAGCTCAGGCTCCATGAGACAGTGACTCAAGGACTTGAGATTAAAATTTACTAGGAGTCTCACCCTCTCATTTCTATCATACACTCCAGCTGAATTCCTTTAGCTCTTATTATTGAGAGGAAATTGCTGGATGTTTGTGAATTACCCTTCAGCCCCACTTAAAGACTGAATATGGTAAGATTTGATTAATTTAGACCTGTTAGACACAAGATCACATTTATGTGGGAGGGGTCAAAATCAATGGACCTCTTTAATAGAGATTTTTTTCCTGTGACATAATAATAACACATTCTAACTCACAAATGAAGACCAAATTTTCGATCTGGGCTTTTGGCCTTGGTATAAATTGAGATATACTGAAAAATCTCCCAACCATCTCACCTACCCTGTGGTCCACCACTACCAATTGTTACAGATTATTTTCTTCTGTTTTAACAAGCATTCTGGTTCTGAATCCAGATAACTAATGACAAAGAGAAGGAAACAGTCATTATTAAAACACGTAATATGCCAGGCACTGCTTTCCTCAGTTCTTTCTTGTCATTAATTCATCATTGCCATAACTCTGGGATCGATATTATGACCCCATTTTACAGCTGAGGATAATGGGTCACATGGCTACTGAATGCTAAAGCCAGAAACAATGCCAGGTCCCTGCCCTCCAGATCCGAGAGGAGTTAGCTGCCTTTATCACACAAGGCAGCATCTTCTTTCAGGGCAAACACACTTGAAGGAGGCCACTGGTTTGTCACACTAGCGAGTAAATGATGTCATGGGGAGAAAGAGTACTTCAAAGTCCAGTACTTCAATTAATTATTAATTATTAATCTGTTGTCCCTCTAACTAGATGTATAACCTTGAACAAAGTCACTTAATTTCTTTGAGGCCCAGTTTCCCCATCCATAAAAGAGGATACCATCTCTTTCTTTCTTATGAGGAGTAACTGGAATTAACAGGTATCAATGTGAATATATCTAACACCACAGCGAGAGTTAATAAACTTTAGCTTTTGTTCTTCTCTTTTCTTTCTTTGAATATCAATTTGTTCAACAAAAATATTTTTCTACCATATAACTGAGCCAGCTCATGAAGAGAATGGAGAAACAAGAAGAGTAAATGAGGGATGTAAAAAGGCCTTGGAATGTGGAAGAAAAAATGAGTATCAGCAGGTAGAATAAGAATATAGAAGGAAAAATGAATGGATGCCCAAATCAGACTTCTATTTGACAAATCTGTGAAGCCCATTCTGACAAAGGCCCCACTGTGCCTACCTGGAACACAGAAAACACTTAGCTGCAGCAGTGTGTGTTTTAGGAACACGATAAAGAATTCCACATTCTCACACCTAACACAAGTTTCTCCCTTTCAGAATAAACATTCCCCTTAAAATAAGAATTTCACTATTGCTGAACCATGTTAAGAAACTTTCTTCATAATACTATACACTATACTAAACTCTATAGCTGACAGAAATACTTGTAACTTCAAGAGGTCACCTGGTTATGAAAAGTAGCAAATGCCAAGCTGCCAGATGATAAGAACACTTCACATCTCGTGTCTGAGCCACCACAACACAACCCATGCAAAAGGGAGGCATTCCCAGCTTCATGTTCCAAATGAGACTGGCCTTCCCCTACTTTACCGCACCACTCAGAGCTAGAGAAAAAACCTCTCTGAGCTCCTCTTGTTCCCAAGACTAGCACACTAAGGCCTCTTTTTCTCCTGCTGTGGCCACCATCTTGCTAGGAGCTGCAAGGAGAACACCTGCCCAGAAGTCCCTGGTTATTCTGCTGGGCCATCAGGTCCAACACCGTCATGATTCACATGCCTGGTACCTGTTAACCAGAAGCCTGAGCTCCCCCACTACCCATCAGCCCACACATTCTGTCCACCCACTGCTCTTTCCCAGTCACCCTCTGCATCCAAAACCCTTGCACGCTGTCCCCTTGTCTTTCATCATTGAAACATTCTTGTTATGCATCAAATTGTGTTCCCCCTACTTTCACCCAAGTTCTTACTTTAAAGTCCTGACCCCCAGTACCTCAAAGTGCAACCTTATTTGGAAATAGAGTCATTGCATATATAATTAGTTAAGTTAGAATGAGTTCATACTAGAGTAAGGGTGACCTCCAAATCCAATATGATTGATGTTCTTCTAAAAGGGGAAGTTTGGAGACAGGCATGCACGCAGAATATTATGTTGGAGTTATGCTGCCACAGGCTCAGGAACTAGAAGCTAGGAGAGAGGCCTGGAACAGATCCTTCCCTTGTGCCTTCAGAGGGGACAGTGCCCTGCCAACATGGTGACTTCAGACTTCTGGCCTCCAGAACTGCTAAGACAATAAATTCCTGTTGTTCCAAGCCATCCAGCTCGTTGTAACCTGTTGTGCATCCCCAGCAACCTAACGGAATTAATTATTCTCTGAAAAACGCTTTCCCTGGCTGCCTTCCAGTGACACAGTCTCTTCTACGGCCCTTTTGAATGGAGGGTTCCTGCCTCTCATCTCCCTCCATACAAAGTCTGGAAGTAGACTAGATGTCCACCTTGCTCCTTCTAAACCACTTCCTCTCTCTCTCTGTGCTCAAAAGTTCAGATCCTTTGAAGTTCAAGCCACCACACTCTCCCTACTTGTTATTTTCGGCTACAAATCTGGGTCAGTCCTCATCACAGCTTGATTATCACCTGCTCCACAAGTTTCTTTCTACCCCAATTCCTATAAAAAATATATGACAACAACACTCTGGTGTATTAGTTTCTCCACCTCCGCAGGTCCCAAGGTTAGTTTCTTCCACTCCAGGCCAATCTTCCATTCTGTCTTGTCATCACCATTAACTGGGCCACGGCCACAGTCTCAGCCTCAAGCTTCCCACTCCTGAACACCAAGTTCTGCACCTTCAACTCATCCACTCTACACACATTCTCCAGCCATTCTTTACTGCCAGTTGTCAAGATGTCCAATTAACGTCACCCTGCTTTCCTTGATCCCTCCTCTCACAGCTTCCCTTCTCTGCTTTTCCAGTTTAAATGCCATCAGTCCTTACTTAGAATTACTGCCTTGGAAACATGTTTCACTTTTTCTCCCTTTTCACTCTAGCACAACTCTATGGCAAAAGTTCCAATTCCATTCATTAATCTGCCTATTGTAAGTCTCTGTCTGAGAAGTTAAATTTGCCAGAGTAAAATATACAACCATGCTGTCCAAACTCCCTTCAAAGTTATGACTGTGAAATTATCTTTACCAGCTGCATTTTCTCACTACCAATTATCTACTATCCTCCCAGTCATAGCCTCTCATTCCTTGAAAAGTTTAACCCTCAAATTGTATCACTCTTTCCATCACTTTTCTGGGGATTTATCAGCGATGGTAGTATTCAAGTAACTGACCTTCTTAATACTATGAATTGCTATGGCATATCAGTTTCTTTATCTATTCTTTACACTTGGTCTTGCCCTCCACCTTACCTTAAGCACACACTTCAGTGGTTACACTGGATCTGTCATACTGACTGAGATCCATAGTCTCAGTTTCAAGGATACCATTCTCTCAGCTCTAACTTTTACCTTTCCAGCTTATTTCCCTTCCCATACTTAATCCAAAACTCTGTTCGCCCTTTTGGGACATCCAGTCCCCTGGTCCTACCACCACCCTTCTCAAGTCCCTCCTTCACTTTTTAATAAACTTAGACCCAACACCCATCATTTTAATCACCCTGGTATATACCCTCATCTAGTTTGCTTCTTTCATACTTGTCGGACAAAACCCCAATCTGTTAAAACTTAACTCTAGATCTACTGCCCATGTGAAATTGAGCCTCTGAATGTAGCTAAAGAAAAACAGAACCATGCTCACAGATCTTTATGACCACAGATCTCAAAAAGGCTAATCCTGCCCAGCAATCTTCCGGTTCCTCTGATGTTCCCACTTTGCAGACACCTGTCGCCATACAGGTTCTATCCTCACTCTTAGCTGAAAGACTTGCCTCTTAATTTCCTAATAAAATAGAACTTTTAAAGAAATAATTACCATATCCTTCTTATACCAAGTTTACCAGTTTACTTACATCTGTGCCCACACCCTCTACCTTCCCTCCTGCAGGTGGTTGAACTGTTCATACTCTGTACAGCTAACCCCTCTTTTTAATTATCTGGATTCCACTCCCTTACTCCTACTCAAGGACATCGCTCCTGCAATTATCCACTCTGCTCATTGTAATACCACTTTTCTCACCAGTGTAAACTATGCTGTAATATCTTCCATCTTAAAAGCACCATACTTAATTCCACAGTCTCCCCCAGCACCTCCCCCATACTTCTACTCTTGTCTATAGAAACTCTTCAGAAGAGCTGCCTGTGATAGCTGTCTTCAGGTTCTCAATCCTTCCGAGCAGGGTGTTACTTCAGCATTCCACTAAGCTCACTCATATGGCCAAGCTCAATGCTTGGTCCCCATGCCCCTCCTGCTCTCAGCAGCACTGGACACAGCTAAGCATGCCCTTCTCGAAACACTTTCTCCTCTTTGTTTCCAGGACAAGACATGTTTTGCCTCCTGCTTCACAGGTTGTTCTTTTTCCATCTGCTTTATAGAATTCTCCTTCTGTTCTTGTTTTTTAAATATTTTTAATTTTTATTGAATTGATTGGAGTGACATTTGTTTACTACAATTATGTGAGTTTCTGGTGTACAATTCTACATCATCTGCATATGGTATTGCGTGTTTACCACCCAAAAACACAATGTGGCGGGTGACCAGGGTCAGGGTATAGACCATCTTGTTATCTGAGACTATACCTATGCCCCAGGGGCTCTGATCTAGTCCAGTAGCTTCATATTCTGTCTCTATGCTGGTGGCTCACTTGCTCAAACTCCAGGTGTACATATCCAATCACCTACAGGACACCTCTGAGTATCCCAAAACCAAACTCTTGATTTCTGTTCTGTGGCCTTCAAGATTGTTCCCTCCCAAGTCTCTCAAAAATGAAAGAATATCCCATTACTACCCCAATTGTCCAGTCAAAAGTCTAAGAATAGTCTTTGAGCTTCCCTTTCTCAGACTCTCCACATTCAATCCATCAGCAAGGCTGGTTCAGAGTAGGACCTTAATACATATGTATGGATTGAATGAATATATCTATAAACAAGCAAACATGTTCAACCTCTTTGTGCCAGGAGTAGAAACTATGAAAAACTACTCCTTACAGTCCAAAGATACAACCAATGGCATTCATTCTTCACATGCCTTTTAAAGAACTTAGGGGAAATGAAACCTGTAATATAGATGCTTAGATTTATAGCAAGAGTCCTCAGTTCTCAAATTTGGTCACTTCCCCTTAAATTACTGGTACAGTCTGCCTAGTAGTGCTATTTTGGGAGATCTAATTTCTCTTCCGTTAACTAGTTTAAATGAGTTCTGACATGCTGCATTTTTAAATCTTTGCTCTCTGAATATAATATATCCCTAAACTTCTGTAATATATTGATTGCCAACTATTGACTTTGTAATTCCTCAGGTGAAAACCTGGAGAACAACATTAATTAAACTAACTTTCTAGATGAAAGGAGCAGAAGCATTGCTGTACCAAAGCAGAAAGATAATGATTCATATCAAATTATGTCTGGCAACAACCTCTGAAGGTGGAATAAATAAGGTGGTTTTTTTCACTTAATATTTTAATCCAGTATTACCTATTTCCTTCCAACCCCAAGTTCAATTATGAATGTTAACAATTAATGTTCTTAGAAATGAGAAACACTAATTCACCTTCCATCTGATACACAAAGAACATTAGTGCCTCTAAAAATAGTGTGGGTCATTACTTCTGCAGTAAAGGAGCAAAAACATTGAGCCAGAGTTGCCAAACACACTGATTAGCATCTTCAGTTTAGTGACTGTCATCCACATTCTTTAAAACTCTTTTGAATACAGGAAGGACTTCCTGGATGGTAAGTATATAAATCATACACTTTCATAAAAGTTTGCTTGATGTCCAGGTTGTAAATTCACTCCCCACACTGACAAGTCAGTCACAAGACAGTTCATCTTGACATAGCCTCTCATGGAGGTACCCAATGGTCACAACGTCAACTAGAATGCAAGAAACGCAGACTACCCACCACTTCTGGAAAATCACTTCATTACACATACATTCTCGACTATAAGTCTATCGTATCATCTGAAAATCCTCTCACTGAGGTAATTAACTGAGTCAGTTCTGTTTTTCCATCTGCAGTACAACAAAGATAATACAGATAAAAGGATTAAAATAACTATGCTGAAAGGAAATGAAGAAGCAAATGACTTGAGAGGAACAGGAACTTTCAACATGAGAAGATGAAAAGCATGGAGATCTCTGTGTCCACGGAAGGCCCGGTGGAAAGTGCTACAGGAAGCACACTTTTTAGCCATCAGGAAGAAATTCCTGACAATAAATAGACACCACAGAAAGTTATTAGGTAAAACGTGCAGTTACTTCTTCACTGGGCAGGGAGACAGAGTGATTAACAACTTTTGTTCTTAGAATCATTTATGAAAAAACAATTGATGAAAAAAGGACTTTGAGCACTTGCTTCCTGCAGCAATCACGAAAAAATTATCGCTAAAGTCAATGCCCTCCACCATAGGACTAATGATGTGACCTTGAACAAGGCAACTTTTCTACCTTCAGTTTTCTGTCTAAGACAATGCATAATAACAGCACCTGCTCCATGGGACTGATTTGAAGGTTAGTAATGATAGCTAACACTTAAATGTTTACTGTGCTCCAAGCACTATTAATGTGCTTTAGTGGTATAAACTTACTTAATTTCCTAGAGCAACTATAAGAGGAGAGAGATAGGATACTACTATTATCCTTATTTTTTTCAACTCTTTTGTTGTTTACGCTATTACATTGTCCTCATTTTCCCCCTTCATTAATATAGCCCCTCCCCTTCCCACAGTCAATCCTTGCACCATTGTTCAGTTTGTAGCAGAGGACACTGAGGCACAGAAATGTACACAGGGGACCAGAAGCATCAGCACTGCTCAGGAACTTGTTAGAAATGCAGAATCTCAAACCCCACCTCAGATTACAGAATCAAAATCTGCTTTTTAAAATTAAATGAATTGTGGTAACATTGGTTAATAAGATTGTGTAGATTACAATTATATACTTCTGTGGCACACCTGCATACTACACTGTGCACCCCCCACCTAAAGTCAAATCTTGCATCATCATATATTTGACTCCCTTGACCCTTTACTACCCCTACCCCCTTCTCTCTGGTCACCACTGTCCTGTTGTCTGTGTCTGTAAGTTTTTGTTTGTTTTTCTTGTTTGTCCATTTCTTGGTTTCAGGCTTATATCCTACTTGTGAGTAAAAGCATATGGCTCTTAATGTTTCCTACCTCCCAAGAAGACATACAAATGGTCAACAGATATATGAAAAAATGCTCAACCTCACTAGTTATCATAAAAGTGCAAATCAAAACTATAATAAGATACCACCTCACACCTGTTAGAATGGTTGTTATCAACCAACTAATGACAAGTGTTGGAGAGGCTGTAGAGGAAAGGAACCCTCATTCATTGCTGGCGCAGCCACTATGGAAAACAGTATGAAAGTCCCTCAAAAAGTTAAGAATAGAGTTGTTAACATATGACTCAGCATACCCCCAAATTTCAAAATGTTTATTCACAAAGATATAGGCACCTGTGTCCATTGCAGCATTACCCACAGTGGCCAAGACAAAATCTGCTTTTTAATGAGACCTACAAATGAATGCTCCTAGGCCGGTAAAGTTTCAGAAGCACTTGACTAAACCACCTGGCCAGAAGGCGGGGATCGGGTTTTGAACTCCCAGGTCTCACTGCACGACCACTGTCCTACTGTCTTTACCTCTTGGGGGTAGAGATGCATATGAAGTGCCTCGCATACAAGTCATGAGTATTGGCCGTCAATATGGTATTTCAGGCATGGTTTGTACTTAGTTCTACCTGGAGATAAAGGACTGTATGTATTGAGTTTAGACTAAAACAAGCAAAGAGCTGAAATTGTCACCTAACACTAAGCATTGTCGGGAATTTCAATCACAAAATTTTAGAATTTCAACATTAAAAGGAACACGAAGAGCTAAGAATGCAATTATCTTGTTTTATTTCTATGGAAATTGATGCTGAAAGAGAGATAAAGTAATCTGACCAAGGTCAACCAGTAAATCAGGGATATAGCAAAGACTTGAACTTGGGCTTCGTCAATAGGTCCCCAGTCATGAAATTGTTACTGACTTCTCTTCATTTGCTGCTACTGCGCAGGTCAAAAAAGATAATCGAGTGAGTAAGCAATCAGGAGATGCGAGTGGGTTCACATTACTGTTTAAAGTGCTCTGCCGGCCACAGAGGCTACTTTAAAGTCTATGAATATAAAATATCTTCATAATGTGTTTCTTCAGAAACCAAGTGTTTACTGGCTTCATAGTAGATTTTCTCATGGGAGTTTTCCTGGCACTTGGCCAGAACATTGATGTTGCAATATTGCTATTGTATAATATTGTAAACTTTGGGCAATAGTGTAGTTAGCCTTCCCTAACCACCCCTCTTTCTATCCAACATCAATTCTTATCATTCTATCCATTTTCATAGGAAATATTTTTAAAAGTGACAATGCTTTTGTTTTCTCTAAATTACATTACATTCTCCCCTACACACACAGGAGTCCCCATCCCATAAATATTTGTCTTCCAATTAGTCCAGCCAGATTTTATTTTCTGCCTGCCTTCTGCACATTAATAGAGAAAAATGCTCTCAATCCAATAAAAAATAGCCAATTTCATTCTAACTATAAAAAAAACAGAGGAATTTTCATTGACAAGTATGCCTGAAAGCACAATTATTTATCACTGTTCTAAAAGTCAGACCAAAACAAGTAAGATAAATTATAAATTCTAAAGAGAAAAAGACAGAAGCATTATTATTTTTATTTGCATGTAGTGTGATTCTTGACCTGTAAAATCCAAGAGAATAAAGTCAAAAAAATTTTAGATGAGCTGTTATCTGAAAATTCATAACATATTTGGAGCTACTGGGTGCTTTAAAGAGCTAAGATTGTACATGCTTCTCCTCAAGGCTGAGGTTTTCTATATCTGAATAGTAAATGGAACCTATAAACTATGTTTCTCTCTTCATGGAATCAACATGCACTTATTAAAACTAGCTCTAATCAATTTTTTAATCTCCTTCATTTTCATGCTACAGAGAGGAATTCAAAACTCATTGTGAAGGTAATTTGAGTGTTCCAGAAAATCTCAGTTTAAATGTCATCACACTTTGAGCAGTTGTCTTGTGGTTACTGACTTATTCCCTCAACAGAATATGTTCTCAGTCCCAGAGCTTGGGGACACTAAAGGTGCGCAGATGAATGTGAGCTCACTGGGCATACAGAAGCAGAAAAAGAGCATGCGCAAGAATTCAAGTGGGACATAACACATATAATAAAAGCATGTGTTGTCAGACCATAACAAAAGCCGTCTTTACTCATAGGACCCCTTGAAATAGGACACTTTCAAGGGTCTTCACACAGAATCACAGATGACTACTGTGAACTAAGAATGGCTTTGCATAGTAAAATGACAGCAAACTCACAATTATTAACAACCACACCTAAACCAAAAACAAACTAAGCAAACAATTAGAACAGAAACACAACCACAGAAATGGAGATCACATCAAGGGATAGCAACAGGGGAGTGGGAGAAGGAGAGAGGGGGAAAAGGTACAGAGAATAAGTAGCATAGATGGTAGGTAGAAAATAGACAGGGGGAGGGCAAGAATAGTATAGGAAATGTAGAAGCTAAAGAACTTAAGACACATGGACATGAACTAAAGGCAGGCAATGTGGGTGGGAGAGGGTGTTCAGGGTGGAGGGGAATGAAGGAGGGGAAATGGGACAACTGTAATAGCATAATCAATAAAATAAAAAGGGAAAAATAAACTTAAATCATGCATAAAAAAGAATGGTTTTGAAAATGACTTAATTCATTTATCAGCTACTCCAGGGAAACCAAGTGATGTGTTCAGGTTCAACGCTATCATCAAATTATAGTATGTGGATAGCTACTTGGAAAAAACAAACACACATACACACACACACACACTTGTCTGTTAGACAACCCCTAAAAAAGACATTCTGGCCTTGATTTGGTTTGCTATTTTGTGGTCGTTGAAGTACAATGACCACTGGACCAAGGCTGTTGCCCAATCAGCATGAGTCCTGCTGTGACATCACACTAAGGTGATACTCTTCCCTGTGCAGGCTGGCTCAGCCCCCACTGGGACAGCGTGCAGATGCTCCCAGGCTGTGACTGGGCTGAGAGAGAGTCCTCTGGAGCACTGGCATGGGGCTCAGGCTTTAAGTTGCCCGACACTTTTGTGCCTCCTCCTCAATTCACGATATAATAATTACCTGAAGTTGCAATGGGAATCCTCTCACCACAGGCTTAAAAGGTTGGTTTTGTTTTCTCATTTGATAAATACGTTTGCACTGTCCCTTTTTCTGATATTGATGCTAGGATCCAATCAGGACTCCTCACATTTCTTTGATTTCCCCTTTCTCCTTTCAGAATCATCCCTATATTGCACGCCGATGTGAACTTTCTTCATCTTCTCACTTTCTAAAAAATTTGCACTACTTGATTTCTATTTCCATTTCTGATGTAAATGTATGCTCCTTCTTATAAGCACACGCTATTGTTCTCACTGGTTTTGCTCTTTTGGGTCATACAGAATTAATGATCTTCATAAAACATGGGCACATAATTAGGGGGCCTTCAAAGTGAGGTGCTAGTGCCCTGAGTTACATAAAAATGCTCTTGGAGGAAGCCAGCATGAGTAATTTCCAAGCAGAGAATTTCCAGGTCCTTGGCTTTATCGTGGCAATGGCCGTGCACTAGAGGCATCTTGCTGGCCCTGGCCTTCCACTCCATACACGTGGACACCCCATCCTCTCACACCTGTCACTCACCAACCACTGCTCTGATTGCTTAGTCATTTGTACCACATACCAGTAGATTTAGATCAATGAAAAAGTGCCGATCAATATACATTTTGTCCACCTCGTGTCCTCCACATTTTTGGCTTTCGAAATCCACTGAACCCCACCCACCCCATTCCAATAATCAGTAGCATTTAGATGCAGATAAGGAGCTAAAACACCTCTTCATGAGCCTCTTTTGGGGGTTCCAGTCCCAGACAGTGACATACACGGGTCTGAAACTCACCTACTCCCATGAACACACTGAATCTACAGCCACATACAGAAAGACTTCCTCTGGGGGGGGGGGCACCTAGAAACTGACTGACTCCCACTCCTCAGGTGAACAAGAGGAAGTCCACACCCAAGTGGGCAGGAGAACCTGGGTCACTCTCACCACTAACGCCACCCTCTGTCCTGGAGCCCCGCAGCCAGGAGTGAGGCAACTCAAGACCCAGGGCTTCTTCTTGAAAAGCAAAGGATTTGAACCCCACATCAGACACCCTAACTTTTAAGACCTGCACCTAAAAGAAGAGCCCCCCCAAAATACCTAACTTAGAAAACCAGTAGGGTTCACACAGGGACTCACCCTCCATAGGGCTCAGCGCAACAGCAGCAGCTCCAGAGGCGCACCCAGCCTTGGTGTGGGTGAGGCTCATGGGTCCTCTGGGAGTTCAGCCTCATAGGTGGGCCTCCGATTGGATACACCTGTGCAGCTCTCCAGGGCACGTCCCACCTTCTCGCTCTCCCTGAGCCCCCAGACAGAGCCCAGTAGCTCCTGGAGGGATGCTGTCGTATATGCCTGGGGCCCCTGTTTTACGTTCTATGTCTGGAGGCCCCTTTTTACATCTGGAGACTTGGTTTTACATCTGGAGCTCTCAAGTTTCATGTCTTCAAGCTCAGCTTTACCTCCAAAGGTCTGGTTTTTGTGACAGCTGTGCACCTCTAGGACACCTGGTACAGGTGGGCAGCAGGGCATACGCTTGTCGTCCTCAGGGACTGTTTATATTTGTGAGAGCCCTTACTTTTGCATTTGTAATTATAAAACTATGAATTTTTTAAAACAACTTGGATTGTGTCATATGATAATAGTAAAGTTAAATCTAGCCAGAGTAAATTTTTTTCTTAGGGACATCATAGGAAAATGTTAATTTCAAATTTTAATTCATATACATAATTTTTGCAAAGTATATGTAATCAATAGAAGAGTCCATCAAAATTACATTAAATTAAGAAATTGTGGGGGAAGCTGAATGGAAATGAGGTCAAAGAAGGAATGAATGATGTAAAACTTCCATTAGGATCTTGTTCGTATATATGTGGCACTGTAGCTATTGAATTGCTATCATATTAAGATTTCATTAATTTTAAAGTGATTTGATAGTTTGTTTTAATGTGAATATTTATAATTGGGCAGAAATTCCATTAGTTCAACAAACTTAGAGTAAACTATTTTAGCTGTTAACTTACAAGGTGGGGGGAACCCCCCCAAAACAATTATCTTCTGGAGAGCAGGCCCCTTGTAGTACAGGCTTCCCCCTCTGGGTGTGTGTTCTAGGAGCCCATCTGTATCAGCGTACAGCTGGCGTTGTTGTGAGAGGCTGCACTGGGTTTCAGTGAAATTGTCTGGAGACTCAACATGTTTGCCCATTTCACGATGGGTGATTTATGAGCACCCCTACTCACACCGCTGAGTGTAGGCAGTTTTTGACCAAAAACAGCATAATCCCCATGCCCCACCCTCCCTATTCACCTGATCTCACTCCGAACGAATTTTTTGTTTGTTTGTTTCCCTGTATAAACAAAAGTCCTCAAAAGGAAACAGTTTGCTGATGCGGAAGAAGTAAAACAAAAAAGGGCATAAGCACTGAAAGGCATCAAAATCACTGAGTTCAAAAACTGTTTGGAGCCATGGAAAAAAGTCTCAATAGGTGTTTTATAAATAAATTGCAGGATTCTTGTGGGTCCCCCCCTCATAAGGTGGGAGGAAGGCATATATTTTTTTTCAATATTGTTTTAATTGATGTGCAAGGAAAAAGTTTGAGTTGTTTTTAACTTCTGATTTATTCAGATGAAATATAGGTTGTCTGTGAGCAGTTGGGAAATACTGCAGTTACCTCGCTTGGTTGTAGAATAGGTTGGCTTTTATTAACTCTCCCACAGTGGTGGCCAACTGGATAATGCTTCCTTGTACTGGATCACCTTGAACAGAGGAAATGATAGGCTCCGAGAATCAACTGTCAACGTACAGCAAGCTGTGAAAGCCAGAGGGCCAACCGTAGAAGTTCGGAAGGAGGCCGCCTCCTGCAGCTGCAGAGCAAGCTGATGAATATCAGGCATGGAATCTAACCCCACAGGCAGCCAGGTGGCGAGGAGAACTAAAGAAGAGTCACACGCGCCAAACCCAAGCCCCTATAAGAAGCAGGGAGTACTCTGAGCCCTGGGGTGGGGATATTTGCTGGATGAATCTGAACGTCTTCACCCGTCATATTTCCCTAACACTCTAGGAAGCCCAAAACAAAGGAGAGCAGCCTGGACACCCTGCAAGGCCCTCACTTGCTGCAGGTGACTTGCATGCTGATGCATGACCTCCTCAAGAGCCACCCCTGCCATCCCTCATTACCCCCAGGCCGATAACAGGGTCAGCCTTAGCACAGCTGATGTAGGTACGTATGATCCATACTCTGGGAGGAAATAGCTTACACATGAAGGAATCACAGTTCCTGGCTAAGATGTACCATAGAAACCGGGAGAACACATGGAGAAGTGGATCTTGAAGGTGCTGGTCCAAAGGAAGAAATATAAAACTAGATAAAGGGGAATTTCTTGAAAAGGGGGACCAGTCCTAAATACACTGCTAGGGTGCTTTCTTGAGACTCAGATGTGATGGGCCCACAGTAGATGAAGCAAACATACCAGAACTTCCTCAGCACAGCACTAAGAAAAAGGTCGGAAAACTCAGGGAGGTTGGAATGTTAGAGTGAATTTATTGTGTAAGAATCCAAACCATGTCTGTTCTTGTCGGGGAAAACATTGACTAGTGGGGGTGGGAGCTAATAAAAAAATATTTCCCCTAAGACGCATTTCATTCTGTTCCTCAGAGGCGTCCCTGGGACTGAACAACACTTCCTTGTATGGGTTCCCCTCCTCCTCTGCTTCACTTGCCTGTCCCTCGCTGCTGCACCCTGCGATCCAAGTCCCCAGGAGAGTGCCACCCAGGTGTTCTTGGACTCTGCTCTCTGAAGACACTGCAGAAAAGAGGTCCTGTGTTACCAGTTTTCTTAGAAAAAATTAAAACTGTCAGCAAACGTGATTAGCCTCTCCTCTGTTAGAAATGCTTCTTTATTTCTTTTTTAAAATATAGTAAGGTGCAACTGACATACAATGGAATGCACAGATCTTGAGTGCACAACTCAATTCATCTTTACATTTGTAGATCCTCTGGCCAACACACTGTAAAGAGAAGGTTCCTGTCCCCACCCAAATGATCTGAACTCCAGACTCTACAGGTGCTTCACTACATGCCAATCTATTTTCTTCTTTCTGTCAATCAGATACCATCATTCTAGCTCCAGCCTTCAGCATCCCTCACTATAGCAGCCTCCCAACAGGATTCCTCTAGTTAAACAGACTACACTGGTTCACTGGGAAAGCTGGCCTTCCCACACCTCCGATTACAAATCCTCAGTGGCCCGTCCTCACCTGAAGGGTGGCACTGAGGTTCCTTATCCTGGTACACAACCTGTTTACCTTTCTAATCTCCTTCTCTGCCAATCCTCAGCAGTCCTTACCTGACTACTCACCATCTGTCACCTTTTACTTGGGCCTTGCAGTTCTCCTGGCTAGAATGATCTCATCTCCAGTTTGCACAGCCCCTTACTGCTGCCTAGCTACCTGCACAAACTTTACCCATCCAATTATACTTCAGATTATAGCCATTTCATTCCAGTTAGACTCATCTAGCTTCCTCTTCCCAGTCTGTACCCCATTGTACCCTCCTTTGTTGTACGAAGCACTTGGTATTTTATGTATCAGTTCACCCATGGATTTGCTTCTAAGGGCACGTACCAGGTCACATGCTCCCCTATATCCCTAGTGCACAGTTTATTATGAGTCATAATATGCAATTAATAGGTTTTTTCAGTGACTGGATGAAAGGACAAAAGATTAAGACATTTTCTTCAGCAAATATGTTCCTAAAAATCTAAGCAAAACAGCTTTTGACAAAACCAAGTTCCCCATTATCGAATTTCTACACTAGGGTAGACAGATCACCCCTGTAACCATATGTCTGACTTGCCACCCTTGTGATACTCAAGCATCCACTATTGAGAGAATAAGCTGCTCTGACGTAGGCATTGTCCTGATCTGTCACCTCGTGCTCTAATGTGTCCTGGTTACCCACAGTTCTGTGGTTCACCGTTGAGCCATTCTCACAGATGGCCCATGGCACCACAGGTACCAACCTAGGTTCTGGTTTTCCATGTCCCTGGTATTCACTCTTAGTTACTGCCGCCCATGTCTCTGCTTGATATTCTAGTCCCTCAAAGTCTAGATCCTCCATCCTTCATTCTCATCTTCTAGAAATTGTCTCAGATTGCTGCTGGCTGCCTTCTATTTAACCTGGGTTAATTGCTTCACCTTTGAATCTCTGAGTCACCTGCCACAGATCTTAGGCTTGGTTTGGACCAAAGGTACGTGTGTGTTATCTTTCCTTCCTGCATGTTGGCCTGGCATCCAGTTTTATATCTTCCTTCAGACTGGTTTTATATTGATTTGTCTGGATGAAGTTATAACTCTAACATTCTTCTGGCCAGTTTCACCTGTCAGAACTTAGGATACAACATTCCCAAATTATTCAGCCGTCATATAAATCCTTATATTATTATATCGAGTGTTTTTAAGTGTTTCAAAGTAAAACAAAGCTTTTGAGTGAATTTACAGGTGGTAACTCTCTCAGAGCAGACTCAACAATTCACCGAGTTTTCTGACATCAAGGACCTGCCGGTGTGGTTGGAGAAGGCCAATAAACAAGTACTTACAAAGTCATCAGAAAGTTTATGTTTACATGACAGCCACTTAGTAGTTCGTCAGCCTCAAAAGATTTTCTCGACTTGGTTTATCCAAATGCCCTAAAGTGCAAACTATTTTTGCTTCCCCCCAAATCTCTGGAGTCATATTGGTTAAAAAAGGAAGTTGAAACATTGTCCTAAAAAAGACTTGGGCACTATTTCTATATTTGTATGGTAGCAATGGTTCCTTTATGTTCAGCATCAATGTGCTGCTGTTTCCAAAACTCATTTGCATCCTTCCTTCAAGTAATAAATGACTTCCCAGTTTAACAAGGTCTTCTTATTGTGTCTAGGATAACATTTGGTACGTCACGTATGGCTGTCACCTGCTTTGATGGATATCGCAGAATTTGGCCATTTGCTTCAAAATCTCCTTCCTTGTTTCTCATCTTTTTAAATATCTGGAGAAAGAAGACTAGGGTAATATGGATGTCCACATTATTGTCTCATTGGTCATTTCAATATCACAGCAGTGAAATGGTCAACCAGGCCACCTTTGAATCTCTGCTATCATTTAAAGAAACACTCTTTGCCTGTTTCCCTGATATTATGTGGTTGTTTTAAAGTCGACCAAGTCCCTGAATTGTTTGATCTGCAAGTTTTCAGAGAATAGAATTGTGTTTTGCTGAGTAAGGCACAGCATGCTGCATTCTGTGTTGAAGATGAGGTATTGATTTTCTTTCAGTGATATTTGCTTTGGGAGTATATATTACTACTGAATTACTATCTTTTTTGGAATTGAATACTTCACAAATGGATTCAAGATGGCCCTTTATGAATTAGAATACTTCTGAACAGTACATTATCTATAGCAACAAAATAAATCACCAGTATGTGAACAAAATATTGATTAGATCTTCCATCCCTCATTAATTTGAACTTGACATCTAGTTTTTTCAGTTTTTATGCAAAAAGATGACATTATACCCACATTGATTACAGCCTAAAAATGCTTTCAATTAAAGTCTCAACACAAAAAGTACTCTTTGTTTTGGTGATATTGGGCTGAAAATAAAGTGGCACTATCAAAATAATTTGTTTGATGTCAATAGCTCATCAGTGACTTTTTCATGAACTCTGGGCAATCTTCTTGGAAAATTACCTACCTAATGAGCTGCCACAAAATAGCTGAGAAAAATAGATTTTTATCTGCCTCATAGGTGTTAGCTCTTGATTCAAGCAAAAAGAGGAATTTGAAAACATTCATAAAACTTATCTCAGCCTATGAAGAAAGGTGCTTATTTAACTCACGTTCCTCCACTTAGACCTTATGAATGGGCTGTTTTTGATGTTGTGATTGCAGTCAAGGGGCCTGGAAGGTTAAAACCAGAAATTCTTAAAGGGTTGATTCTAAAGAAAGAGGGTGTATAACTATAAATATAGTTATAAAATTGAAAGGAAAGAGCTGGTGGTGGATTGTTGCTACGATGCATTCTTTATACCCAATATAAAGACCGTGAGAACTAAGTGATGAGAGCATGGCTGACACGAAGTGCTCTTTCTTGACTCCTGAACCACTGCTTTCTCGCGGCTCTTGCCATCAACATAACAGGACATAAAATAAAGTGCCTGTATGGGGATGCATTTGCATTTTAGAAGAACAAGAGAAAATGAGACTAATGGTTTAAAAAAATGTCACCAGGGAAGAATAATAAGAGAGAGAGTCACAAAGAAGGGTTTTACTTCTTTTGGAGTTAAACCCCTATATAACCCTATAAAAACTTATAGACACATTGGGTCAAACTCTGTACTCTTCAGAAAAAGCTTTTGTTGTCTGGTTCCTATTCGTCCTGTATTGCAGTGGAGGAACCGGGGTCAGAAAGTTTTAGCAGTAAGTCCAAGGCATTCAGCTGAGAAAAATGGCAGGGGGCGGGAGGAGCTGAATACCTGTTCAATGGATGCAAAAACCTTTTGTTCTAGTACAGACATCAGTGGTTCTCAAAGTTAGCCTCATGTTACTATCACCTAAGGATCTTTGAAAGAGTACCTGCACCTGGGCACCACTCAGGGCCAGCTGAACATGAATCTCTAAGGCAGCCAAACATCGGCACTTTTTCAAAGCTCTTCATGTCCTTACAATGTGTCCTAGCCAAGGTTAAAGACACCGTGCTGGTGGAAGGCTACCTAAACGCTGCGCCTTGATAGGCAGTGAAAGGCCACCTGTGCAGGGGAGAGAGTAGCCAGTATTTCCAAAGATCTTACGGAGTTCCTGGAACTGGCTAACACAAATCTTTCTGGCAAGGAGCACACCAGCAGATGATTCCTTTCAGCATGTTTATAGCTAACCCACGGCTCAAAAAGGAAGTTGAAAAAACAATGATAAGTGGATATAACTTCCTGATAGAAACTCAGAATTACATAGGTATTTCCTGTAGGAAATATCTAAGCTAATTGAGGCTTAAGAATTCATCTGAAAGGCCACTGCCAAAAAATGAACTGGGCTTAAAAACTGTCCCTTCCCTTTGCAAGAGGCCTCTTCACTGTTCAGAATGATTCAGTATCTAACCCTTGAGGATACGCAGGGAAGATCAAGACAGAGGTCAAGGTGGAATCTTACAACCAGCACTTAGATCTTATTAAAGATTGGGATTCAAAGATATCATTTAGACAGAGGGTAGCAATGAAGGGGACTGAGCTTTGAGGGACTTAAGATTCTCTCATAAAAGAGTGGCAGGAAAGCAGAAGGAAAATGGGAGGATGCAGGGACTCGAAGCCAACAGAGCTAATGGAGGGAGAATGGCTCATCTGGTCAATCACTGCTGAGAAATCAGGAGGATGGATGCAGAGGATCACCCACTGCATTTAGCAATATGCGTTCACTCCATTCCAAGTGTACAATTATGCCTCACTTGAGCTCTGCCAAGAAATTATACCTCCTATTGTGTTTGATGGCCTAATGACTTGGAAATTTTGATCTAGATCAATTTTACTACTTGTGATTTTAAAGTTCCTTTTAGCACAAGCTAAATCTCAGCTCTGGGGGGTCAGGGGAACAAAAGTGAGAAAAGCCAAGCTAGAAAAAATAAAAATACGTATTTAAATTTATCTTAGCAATTTTGGAAAAAAATGGCAGTATGCTTCTAGTTACTTTTCTTGACTTGTAAAAATTTGTAAAAACATGTACTTCAAATATTTAATTTTTACATCAAATGTTTATAAATGACAAGGTGCTCTTTAGAGAATTGTGGTTGCAGGTGTTTTTAGAAAAGTGTGGGTTTAGGACCTCTATTTATTAATTTTTAAAAAGTAGAGTCATGCCATACAATTTTAATTATATGACATTATGGTCAGTGAACAGCACAAACGTTACTGGTTGCCAGGTTTTCACAGGGAGAGACAAGGACTGACTAGGTGATGCACGTGGGGACTGGTCAGGCGGTGAAACTACTCAGGATGATATAGTCATAGCAGACACAGGGCACTACGCATTTATCAAAATGCATAAAAATGTATAGAGCAAAGAGTGAACCTTAATGTATGCATACACACATTTTTTTAAAAAAAGGATTTAGGAGGTCTGGGGAGGAAGGAATCAGACTGGGACAAGAGAGCCTAACTGTATCCAACCTCACTGAAGAGGAGTGAAGGGGGAAAGGTGCTGATGTGAGAAAATTGAGAACGATGGAGCCTGTGAGACTAGAGACAAAAGGAACTGCTTATGTGCACTGTGCTATCATTGATTGCTATTTCCCATAGCGGTGCAAGGGTAAAGGATCACAAAGTCTGATTCTCCTGTACGTGTGGCCTGTAACGGAACAATAAATAAATGGGTAGTAGGTGGTAGGAGCCGGGTTTCTTGATGTTGGTGTGGGAGATAGTAACCGAAGTTGAGGGGAAGGAGCATGATTTACAACCTGCCTGTAAATTCCCATGTGGACCCCCACAGATGATGGTAATCTTCATATGCACTGGGTCCTACTTCTTAAGTAATCTTAATCATAGCTTCCCAAATCTGAAAATAGAAATATGAACAAATTTTATTAAATGGAACATTTATGCCTTATACAATGGGTTATGTCATATATATGTGTGCATACATATGTGTGTGTATATATACATATATTATATTTAAGTGAGATTTTAAATTGTGAAATTCAAATAAGTTAGTGATCAGATGTCTGGAAGAGTTCATAATAAAAAATCCAAAAATTCAATAACTTCTTGACAGCTTAAAAAGCTAAAATTCAAAATAGTTCTCCCTGGGGAAATATGTGGAGTTTCTGCTCACTGAACTGTTTTGGATATGTCAGCAAAGTATCTGAAATCGGCCACTGAGTCCAGCCCCTGCTTTGGTCCTGAACCAGGGGTCAGGGGCAGGGGCTCCGACTCAGGAGCAGATGGGTTTAGTCCTCTGCCAGCCTGTCACCCCGGTCTCAGTTCTGCAGGGGAGCAGACGAGAACTCAAATCAGGAACCAGAAAAGCTTGCCTTACAAATCCTAAAATGTTATCTGATCTCACTGGAATTTTAATCACCTTTTCATATTTAATTCCTGACAACTGGCTTGAACTGTACAGACTTGAAATTGTAGACAGCTAGATTCATGGCTCGGTGTGGATCTGTGTAAAATGGAATGCACTGTCCAATGTCTTTTCCTTCTCAAGTTCTTTTGAAACTGAAGTACTGCTCTGCCTCAGGCAGTGAACTCCGTAGAACTAGAATCTTAGGGCAAGACTAAACTTTACAAACCGTCTACCCACTTCGCTTTCCCTCTGGACTAATAGAGGGGAAATGCCTGGACTGCGCTATTCTTTTCTGAATACCACTACATGGCAGACACTGCACTGGACGTTGAATACACATCCTATCATTTAGTGTGCTCAATAACTTTATGAAGAATTATTTTAAAAGCCTATAGTTGAGTCACACTGAAAGTCAAGTCTTCAGGGAGACTGTGATTCAGACTTGAACTCAGAGCTGTGATTCAAGGCTGTGTTCCCTCTCCAGCACCATACAACTCAAAGAAGGAACAGGCTGTTAAGCCAGGAAGTCTGCTGCAAGCTTTTCACTAACCTCTCGTTAAACATAGCATTTCCTTCTAGTATAAATATGGACTACTCTCCACTAGTGGCCACAGGATTTCAGTCGCCCGAAACTTCAGCTCCATGAGAAATCTCAAATATTTTAATATCATAGTGTAGTTGTCACCAAAATCTTGCAATATTATGTGTGCATCACTACTATGAAGTTATGTGGTCATTAAGTCCATGCACTAGGTTTTGTTTTTTAATAGATTAATAAAGAATATATCATGATCCAAAAATACTGATAAATGTCTTTCAATAGTGTTGGTTTTCACTGAAACTTTGAGTGTTTGATTTTATGCATCAAAAATATTGTTTCAGGAAGAAACCCATAGACTACACTCAATGTCTGTAAGTTTATGGCACTAGTAAGAAAAAGAACCCCCACCTAAGTGTAATAATTAGGAATATTTTACTATGTGATGACATATAGATTGGTTTTGCTGTATTCAGATTGAAATAAGACATCACTTCTACTAAATAATAATCCCCAAACTGGATATCACATATTTCTCAAGTGATTTTTTTATAATCTATACTCCATGAAAGTGTCTCTTCTGGTTAACTCATAAATCAATCAGCCTTCTATACTTGTATTGTCAAAAGAAATTGTGTTGTTCTTCACTACTTCCCCTTACACAGAACAGGACTGTGGGGGAACTTCAGGGGCACCAAGAAAGATTTTGTCCCCATATTTCTTCTTCCTCTACCAGATTTATGCTGATTAGTGTTGTCTATAATTCCTTCGGGAATTTAAGGTTTAGGAGAGCCTCTTCAGAAAATTTGGACCATAGTTAGAGATAAGAATTAATAGTCAAGTGCCCTCTAGAAGGAAGACCATTATTAGCATTCACACAGAGATGTAAATAAATATCTGACAAAAAACCTTTGCTGAAAGAAAAGATTTACTAGGAGAGGAGGGGAGGGAAGGGGAGGGGGAAAGAGCACAGCAAGAGAGACAGCACCAAAGTCTCTCTCAATTTTGCCTGCAGCTGGTCCTAAGCTTCAATGCTTCACTTAATTCCAGTTATTACACTTTCCATTTCCTCAGTTTCCCATTTGTCAATGGGAGGATTCATATGGAGCTCGTCATTCCTGTATAGGCTGTGTGGTGAAGACAGCCAGCCCTCTGGGTATCAAAGGCTCGGCATTCACTCAAGCAAATGACATACACTACAAATGGCAATGGCAAATCCATCTCTTCATTGGGACGGATCTCACCATGACCTGTCCTTTCCATCTCTCCTAATATAGTCCTTCCATCTCCAGGCTTCCCAAACACAGGAAGAGGGCAATTACATGTTTTTGGCTGACTCATTTTCTGACGGTAAGGATCAGTATTTAAGCTAATTAGGAAGATTCTTTTGATGTCTTTTATTTCATTCACAATTAGTCCCACTGTAGATTCTTTTTTAACAGTAAATTCCCAGCTGGTGGTGGGAGGAAAAGGAATCATTTTACTACCCTCTCTTTCTATCTGGTTTCAGAGAATTGCCCATCATTTGGCTGTGTCTCCCTTGAAGAGCCTGTAAAATGGAAGATGTTTTAGAGAGACAGATTCGGTTACTCAGCTGCCTCTGATAATGCAATTCTGAATCCGAACCCGAAAGGGCACCTGATAGGAGAAAGGTCAAAAGCCTCAGGATGTTGTCTGTGTCTGGGGTCAATTCCCTGTTTCCACCAAGTCTGTACTAAAATTCAAGTTGAATTTCTAGACTCCAGCACCTTGGCACAGATGCATTTAGTGATTAGCCAACCTCAGAGACCAAAACCCTCAATCAATAGACAAAGGGATGGGTAACGTTAGGCACAAGCAGAGGGTGGAGGTTTTCCTTGAGAAGTGTGTGCTGAGGGATGTGCTCTTCAGCTTAAAGAGCAGAGAGCCCGGGAGGACCCTACAGAGGACCCTCCCAGTGAGGGTCTTCGGCATTTTCATTAAAGCACTGGCTTTATTACTCAAATGACTGCTGTGCTGAAGCTTGAAACTAGGGACCTGGGAGTATCAGTCCCCAACTGAACGTTTTCTTAGGCCACAGAAGCAATGCTAGGGCCCATCAAGGTCAGCCTGGAAGAGGAGAATGAGAGTGGTTAGCAGTAAAACCCAAGTTCACAGGTTCTCCAGGACAGCTCATGACCGGAGGTCACTCAGCCAGCAATGAAGGCAAATCTGCAGAGAATCCTAAGGTGTGATCCTTGCCATAAAGGTGCTCCTGATCACGGGGAGGAAGGAAGTGCTTGGGCCCCTCCCAGACAGACACAGCTCAGGCGAGATGTCACCGAGCGGGCGATGCAGACAGGGCTCAGGGGGCCTCCGCAGGAGACTCTGCTTATAGTCAGATGACAGCACAGGTGGTGATCACTATCTTGTGTGCACAGATGTGGCTGACAAAAAAAATTCTCCTCTTCACCACCTGTATGTGAAGACTGACAGTTGGTTTTACTTGTGGTTCCAGAAGTCAGGGGTACACTCTGAGCTGAGCTCCTTACTTTGGTTCAGACAAAAGAGTCGATTTTCTGTCCAACTGTTGCAGACGCTGACAGTCTCCTGAAGTCAATAACCAGGGTCTGTCATTTGCTGTTACGGGTGTTGTTTCCTTTTTAATTCTCAGCCTAGCTTCCAGGTAGAAAGCTCTCTCAATTCCCAGCTTCTTGCTTATGCAGGCCAGCTCTCACCACTCTTCCGCCACACAGAATTCCACACTGCTCCAGCACAAACACACCCCACCATCACCACCATGCCCGCGGACTCTCTGACTGTCCCCTGGGCGTGCACCGTGCCACAGAGCACTGTCACCACCCTGCACACCTTTTTCTCCTCTTTGCTTGGGGTTCAACCTTCAAAAACCAGCTGAGCCATGAATGCCGCTGTGACACCTCCATCCCCAATGTCGGATCTGTGCTGCCACACTGTCTCTGAACTTCCTCCCAGCGTCGACACCACACTCAGCTGCACTGGACCGCCTCTGAAGATCAGTGGTTATTCTTCCAGCATGTAGAATGGTTCCTGACAAATAAGTTATCAATGGATTTATTTTTAAAAATTTAACAACCTACTCCTCCGATAAAATTTTTTCAATAAGCATCCATTCAGTTCTATCATCCCAATTATTTTATAAGATATCACGGAAGCATTTGAGATCTTGCTCCCTGGCATATGTCATCAGCTTGGCTCAAATAAACTCTTATAAAAAATCAAAAAATAAGACATCTGAATGGTCCAAACTTTATTTTTAAGCCATCATGGTAGCTCAGATAAAGAACTAAAGAAAATGTTAGAAGTTTGGATGCAAAATTTTAACTTGAAGAAGTCTCCGGGTTCCTAAAAGAAAAGAAAAGACAGCTTCTCCTCAATGGACCTCCAATTTGCTCAATAACTTGGTTTCATCACAGTCACACACTGTGTCTAAAAGACACAGTAGGTCACTCTGAGCTTGTGTCAGTCCTACAAGAGCAGCACGTGGCGAGCCCCCTCGTCACTTCTAACTCGTACCAACCACTACCCAGAAGAAAGAGAAAAGCTCAAGTGTCCCCGGGCCCCTGAGAAACCTTAGTGAACCCTTCAATACCCAGACCTGCGCTGGATCAGTAACCGCTGGGACCCTGGGGGTTCACACTTGGGAAGGGCCATCTCCTGCTCTGACTTCCCCTCAGAGTAGAAATCCCTACGCCATCTGGGGCAGATGGCTGCCTACCTCTGCTTGAAAAAATCTGTGGACAAGAAGCTCTGAGCAGTACCTGTGAACCTCTGTAGGGCCCCTGTAAAGATGAATGGGCAAATATACGTTAAGCCTAGTCCCTGGCACACAGTGATGGCTCAATAAACGTTCATTAGTGACATTATTATCTTTAGTGATGCTTAAAACCTTTTTATTTTGGTGACAATTCCTTCTTTTAAGATGTAAAACTAGGTGAAGGGGGACAAATGATTTGCTGAGTGCACGTGTTCGTACAAAAGATAAAGAACATCCCTAAGCACATATATGCACACATGTGTATGTGACCACACTTACAGGGCTTCTTGAAGAAATCCCAGCTGCCACTGCAGATAATGCCATTGCACGAACTCCAGTGTTCACACCACGATGTTGTCTCCCATCCTCTGATGACAGAAAGCTGCTCAGCTTTGTGGGCGAAAAGCCCTCTTCCTGATCGTACACTTCCTCCCTACCGGTGCCTCGAACTTGAATGAATATTGCTGTATCCAGTTCCACAAAGCACCTCCATGCCCATCAAAGATATTGGGAAGGAAGCCATCCTTCCCATCTCCAACGTGTCCCGAGCTCAGCAGTTGGTCCCTTTCGGTACTTAACCTCACTTGGGAAAAACGAAGACACAAAATATTTCCATCAGAATAACTAACAGTTTCTATATCAGTAGTAGCAACTCCCAATGTGGAAAAAGAAATTATCTAAAGGGTACAGTGTCTACAGAGGTGTAGCTCGGTCTAGAGCATATACACCCTTCAACACTGTCATGCAGAGCAGTTGAGTTACAGAGAGTCACAGCTCCCAAACATACACTTTTGTCATTACGGGCTGACCTCTGCAATTATAAAACCAACCGCCCCGTTACTGCGGTTTCTCCGACAATAGAACCCTTTCTGCTACAGGTGTATTGGACTCTCCTGTTCTCGGAAATACACGTGCACTGTTGGAATGGCGCATGGTTGTGTCTTCGCCTTCTACCATTCCCATCCAGGTTTCAAAGATCTGAACTCCAAGATCTAAGAGCCAAGTTTCAGTCTGTACTCAGATCCCAGGTAATTACGTTCTTTCTCTCTTCCCCGGGAATTTCTGCATGAAGCTCACAGCCTGGGAATGGGATCTTAGCCTGGCTACCCACCCATCTAAAACGCACTCATTAGCTTGTTAAATAAACATTGTGAGTACCTGTTCGGTGTGAACTACGTATCCTTTGCTACTGTTTTCCCAGGATACGCTCCAACTTATGAACTGCCCATAGGAAATGTGAGAAATCATGCCTGCTTCCCTTCCCGCCAGTCCCATCAACATTCTGCTTTGCTTGTTTGTCATTACTCTGAACATTTTTCTGAATTTGAGATAGAAATCTGTGCAAAGGTGCAGTATTTTTAATGCAAAAGTGCAGGGTGCCTAGTATGTGCTGTCCTTGAGGAAAAAAAGTGCTACATGAGTATATCTTCAGTGAGACGTGATGTACCTCGGCAAGGACACACAGCAATGCTGTCCCTGGCATCTCTGAGGATGGACACACCACTGATATAATCTCAATCCATTTAGAATTACCTTTTAAATAAAAAAAATTCTCAGGTCAGCTCCTCCTGGACATAGAGACACTCGCCCATTTTTTTCCTCTCTCTTATCAGTAACAAAGCTTTCCAAGCCCTGGCTTCCAGCCCACCAGAGAAACTGCCATCCCCTCACCTATAGCCAAAAAGAAAAAGCAAGTGCACTAGTTTCCCCATTCTTCTGTAAAAAGTTACCACAAACATCATGGTAAAATAACACAAATGTGTTATCAGACAGCATACTTTTGGTCAGGGGTCTGGCACTGATCTCATGGGGCTGAGACCAATGTGGCAGGGTTACAGTCTTTTCTGGAAGCGCTAGCAGGCCTGTCCAACCTTTTGGTGTCTCTGGGCCACCCTGGAAAGAGAGGTGTCTTGGGCCACATGTTAAATATGCAAACACTAAGGAAAACTGATGAGCAAAAAAAAAAAGGTTATAAGTAAATTTACGATTTTGTGTTGGGCCACATCTGTAGCCATCCTGGGCCATGCGTGGCCTGTGAGTTGGACACTCCTGCTGGGGGAAGAAGCTACTTTCTTTCCCAGCTTCTAGAAGGGGCCCTTCCTTCCACAAAGCCTGCCATGATTGGTCAAGTTCTTCTCTCAGTTCACAGTTCCAATACTGACTCTTCTTCTGACTCCCAATTCTGCTTTTAGGGACCCTTGTGATTACATTAGGCCCACACAATAATCCAGGATAATCTCTCAATTTTAAGGTCAGACAATTAGAAATCTGAATTCCATCTGTAAACTTAATTCCCCTTTACCATGTAATATAAAAATAGCCACAGACTCCAGAGATTAGCACATAATCATCTTTGGGTAGACATTATTCTGCCTACCAGAGTAAGTAGATTAGATAGATGATACACACGCACAGTTTCTGAAAAGATACAGCCTCCTCCATGGTATAAGCTTGTTTATGTTATAAAACATAATACTTAAAATCTTTGTCTGAAATAGATGTTTTGGATTCCCTGGACACTGTTGGGAGCCATTCCCACACATGAGAAGGGACTCAAGGCAGCCCGTTAATGCATGCTCTGCGGCCTGGCTTCCTGGTGTCCCATCCCAGGCCCATGATATACGCTCTGTGCCCTAGCCTCGGCTGCCTCATTCACAGAATGAAGATGGTATTAGTACCTCCACCATAGGGCTATGAGGCTTCAGTGGGTTTCTACCATTTGACACATCATAAGCACTCAGTACATGCCACCTAGTTTGACTTGACTCACATCTACATTAACAACAGAAAGGAAACTGGACGCGAAAGTGTCATTCGAGGCACCTAACTAGAATTGTAATCACACAATCTTTTGGCAACTCTTTCCACTCGTTCCTAGGAAAGAGCCAAAGGATAGCTAATTTAATTTTCTAGGTTTACCATGCTAAAGAATTATCCAATGTACAAAGCTCAACGATAACCACAGGAGCACATGGTATCTTAGTTCAGTGTCAGCATTATTTAAAACATAAAGATTACACTGAAAATCCAAAGGATTTTCATAAGGAATGTACTCAACAATATTGTAATAACTGTGTGTGGTGTCAGATGGGTAAGAGATTTATCAGAGCAAGGTCTGTCTGGAAAAAGTACAGCCATTGTTAATACAACAAGAATGGTTTGTGCGATATTGATGTATTCTGGCAGCCAAGGAGAGTGGACTGGAATGCACATCTGTGAACAATGATGACTTCACTGTACTAGTCAGTTGGGCCAATAGACACCGTCGAGTGAGCATGTGTACTGTGTGGCCATCACACTCAAAATAACCGAGGGAGTAGAGCACCAAATCTGCATCAAATTATGCATTAAGCTTGAACATTCCTCTGTAAACTATTCAGATGATTCAGAAGGACACAGCTATGGGCATCTGGTGACTGGCAGCTTCATCACGACAATGTGCCCACTCACGCATCACATGTCATACAGAGTTTTTTGGTGAAACAACAAATCACCCAGGTGACTCAGTCCCCCTTATAGTCCAGATTTGGTGCCCTGTGACTTCTGGCTTTTCCCCAAACTAAAATTACCTTTGAAAGGGAAGAGACTTTGGACTATCAATCAGATTCAGAAAAATACAACAGGGCAGCTGATGGCAGTTGGGAGAACCGTGGGAGGTCCCAAGGTGCCTACTTTGAAGGGGACTGAGGCATCATGGTCCCATGTACAATATTTATTTTATCTTGTACCTTCTCCAGTAAACGTCACTCTTGTCCCTAGTACGTGGCTGGATCCCTTCCAGACAGACCCTGTGTCACTATGCTGTCCGACCACTGTGCTGTACCCCTGAAACTAATATGATATTGTATGTCAACTGGAATTTAAAAATCTTTTCATTTAATCCTTTGAATTTGTACTATTAGAACTTGGTAAGAGACTATCCTTATTCCCATAAAATCACTGCCAAATTTAAATCAGTAATTATGTCTCAATTTATTCTCCTTTTAAGTTTTTTGGCAGCCACTCCACCATATAATTTAAAGCTCTTGGGAAACTGACAATATCTGAATTTCAACACCGTGGAAAATCAGTGTAAATGTGGTGCCCTATATTCTATGCTTTATCGTGATTATCAAATGAAATTCAATTTTACATTATCAAATACAGCACCTTCTCTCAATGCAGTATGATGCATAATTAATGAGCTAAGGAGAAATTAAAATTTCTTGCCAAGTACACTATTATAGTTTGATTAAATCCAGTCCTCCACCATGCCATTATTTTCATTACACCTGTAAAAATGTTCTGAACTAACAGCCTCCTATTTTAAATTTTCTATAAGCAGTTCCCTTAATGTGAATAATGTAGCTGGACTCTATACAACAAAAAGCTCAAAAACTTTTGTCTTTAGCTCCCTTTTAAAGTTACAAAGCACATTAAGGTTATAAAACATATCCATTGATAATGTTACATGTATTAGGACTTGTAATTATAAAAATTTTAAGTGAGGAACATATTTTTTCTCTTTGCCCCCAAACTGTTTAACGCTCTTGGTTCTGTGAGGAGAGAAGCAAATATCTATCAAAGAGACTGAGTCTAATCCAAACAAGATACTGTCTAAGAGCAGCACTGGTTCCCAAATGGGTTGATTTGTTTGGTCCAAGTGAATTTTTTATGAGATTTTTAAAAAGACCTGAATGTGTTCATTCACTCCAGAAATATTAAGTGATACCCACTCAGTGTGAGACGCTGTTCTAGGAACTGGGGATACGTAGCTAAAGGCCATGGCCAAAGAAATGTGTCATCGGGAATCCTAACGCAGTGGCTGCACCTGTGTGCTGTTGGTGCTCCGGCAGTGGGGTCCAGCCCATGATCTTTTCAATGACAGAATAATTATTCAAAGATCTTCTGTTAAAAATAATTGAAAATCAATAAAACCTTGGAGGACAAGAAAAAGAGACAAAGCTTCTAAGGAGGCTTGAAAAAAATGGAAAGTAGTCAGCATAAATAATAATAATAATAATAACAGAATGATTGAGCACAAAAAAGCCCAGCCCAGAAGCTTCCAGTGGTAAAGGAAGCACTTCAGAAAAGCAAATCTGATGACTTGTGAGTGTGTCCATCTCCTCTGACTATGTTTATAAAAAGGAAAAGAATGATGAACTTGGGATTGTTTCCCCTCGTATTCCAATCAATAGAAACTTCCTTTTCACATTGAGACTTTAAACAATTAGGGAAACATTTTGGTTTCCAGCTAATGGATTTAATAGTGATTGCCGTTTCAGGAAAAGCACTTCACCCATTGCAGGCGTGCCAAAGGTAGAAGAGAGAGGAGCAGAGAAAGCATAAACTAACTGTGCTCAAGGCCCTCACAGCTGGCTTCGAGTCACTCTGAAAATAATGTCCTTCCTCTAACAATCCCTTAAGGACTTGAGCTTGCTTGCTTTGCACAGATGAGAGAATGTGCTGGCCCAAGAGTAACTGTTGCTTCAGCACTGGGGAGCTAGACGGTCTATTTACTGTGGATGCCAGGCATTCCTGAGCACTACGCAAGCTATCCTTAAGAAAATAGACACATTGTGGGGAGGTTCAAACACTTAGATACCAGTTTCTGGTTAATGGCATACCCCAGCCTCCCACAGTTTTTCCTCCTGCTCATCATCCTAGGGCCTCTGAATATTTTCTTAGTACCTTAGTCTTCACCAGGGAGAAAAATTGGGCAGAGAAAGGACAAATACCCTTGGTCATCAACCACTTGACCACAGATATCTTGAAAACCATAAATAATCTATTATAGCAGGGCTTGTTTTTTCAGAATTTACCCTCACATTTCCCTCCACCAGTGCTATATTATTTTAAATATATTGAAATATGTTCTCACTCTTTGCAAGAATCAATATTTCAACAGGCCTACAAATGTCGGCATATTGAAATTTGTTCCAAATGCTGATGTTAATATGATATAGGAGGATGATAATTAAGCTTGGATAATTTTATGGATTACAGATATTTGGCATTGAATTAATAAGGCACATTTATGTATTATGTATTTGCTAAATTAATTTCTTGTTCAGTTTCTTAACATAATATTCAAGGGTATTCTCTATTGATTTTGTGATTCGATTATGCCATTTGCTATGTGAATAAATTGTCCTCTTAATTATAGTGTACGAGTTCTGTGGTGTGAAATGGAAAGTTAAAAAAAGTGAACTGTAATATACAATCCCTTTTAAACTAGCCTAAAGCTAGAAATACTTTTAACCACAAGTAACAGAAAACTTGACTAGCAGGCTTAAACCACAAGGACATTACTTAACAAAAAGACCAAGAGAAGCCATCCCAAGCTTGAATCAGTGCTCAGTGATGTCATCAAGGATGCAGGCTCATTTTCTGCTTACTCATCCCTGTTACGTATTCAGTTATTTTCCAAAACAAGATCACATGTCCATCCAGGCAAGTCACTGACAAGGAGCAACAATATTGTCACAATTACTTTACACCAAAAGTGACTTTGATCCAGAACCTGGGTGCATTGGCATGGAAGGCTTGCAACCGACAGAGTTTGCCACAAGTATGGCCCTTTCTGAAGCCAAGCAGGCCATGGAGAGCCTACTAGATAACTAAATGGTGACATTGTATGTCTTGCAAACCAGAATCAAAGCTGAAGAAAAGAAGATGATTATGATTACTGGCTTTGGCATTGAAGTATCCCCATGGAGTTATCTCCAAGTCAACAGGTCCTCCAGGTCCTCTCCTGGATCTGTTGACTTGAAGATAGAAACGCCTGTCCCTGAAACACAGTGTCACTGTCCACTATCACCAGCTGGGATTTGGCAAAGATGAGAGGGGAGGCAAGTAGACAAAGGGCGGAGAATAACTTCTTTTTGTAGGTAGAAGTTTTAGGTCTTAAAAGTTCTATAGATCATCTTTTCTTTTATTAACCATCCATCAGCCCTGTCCAGCTCTCACTTGCAGCACACTCAATAGCCACAGAGCTCCTGGCCTCTGTGCCATGTCCCACTAAGACTGTCCTGGGAAGACCACAAGTGCTCTATACTGAAGGTCAGAACACTGCTCAGCTTCAAGACCAAAGTACTTAGGGACAACACCTCCACACCCTTACCACCATTAAATCATTTTTGTGACATGATGCCTCCTTTAAAAAAGGGAACAAAGGGTCAAACTTCTGCATGAAATGATGGTCCCTACTGAGCACACATACATTGCAAGCTATTTCAGAAACCACTTTAGAGCCTAAGATCTGGCAAGCTGGCTTGTGGAGAAAGAGCTTTCCAGATCTGCAGTCAGAATGGACTAAAGGGGGAAAAAAAACACAATATGAAATTAAAGCTATAATCAGCTTAAGTGAAAACAATACTATCTGTTCATGATTGCCATTTCCATCACCAGTTGAATTAGCCAAAGTCCCAGACTGCATGACACCAAGCTAGGGCTTCAAATGACTGAGGACTGATGTTCAGCAACATTGTGAAGTGAGGCAAGGAGGGGTCGTTGGCTGAGCTGCCTAGTAGTGAGCCTTTCAGTAAGCTGCTTAAACTTTATGGGTCTCAGTTTCCTTATCCATAAAGTTTTAAAAAGGAAGTCTCTGTTACAGGGTTGGAATGGGACCAAGCCAAACAAAATAGAAGGTACCCATTAATTATCATACTAATCAATCAAATTAAGTTCTTCTTAGAAACATCTTAAATAATGGGGAACTAAATAAAATAAATGTATAGGGAATGAAAAGCCAAGAGTAGGGTATTCTTATGACACATTTGGGTGTCAATTTATCTCTTTCCAATGCATTGGGTTTTATGTAGGTTGTCATAGCATCCTATAGGACTTGTTAACTACAAATTACAGATATTTCATATATTTTCAGAAACTGAAGATAAAAATGATGTGAAGTCCCAATGTAAAGTTAAAAAGAAGGAACTCTCTGTCACTGGGTTGTAAGCCAAATGTGAATAGAAAAATTTTGATATGAAGCCTGATATTCAAAGTAAATCCCTGAAATTCAAGCCAAAGCTTAGGAATTTAAGTACGAAACCATTTGGAACTTCATTTTCTTGTCCATCTTATATATATATCAGCCAGGGATATAATCAATACATTGTGGAGAAACTGAATAAATACCTCTTCCAATTTTCTGTTTCTCTTACTCTCTAACTATTGGTCTTTATCTCAGTTTCTGTTTCTGTGGTACACAATTGCCATCCTAAATACAGGTGTGTGTGCGCATGCATGCACACACACACACACACACACCTGGGCTAGTGAGCCAGGCAATGATTTAGAGAGGTAAGGTTGGGACTTCCAGTCCAGATGGCAACATAGGTAAACACAGCTGGCCTCCTCACACAACCACATCAAAATTACAACTAAATTATAGGACAACCATCACTCAGAACCATCAGAAATCAAGTTGAATGGAAGTCTGACAACAAAGGAATTAAAGAAACCACATCCTTCCAGACTGGTAGAAGGTAGGAAGACACGGAATGGGCTGGTCCCACATCCATGTGTGGTGGATAAAAATTCAGAAGAGATATCTTGGGAGTGAGGCACCCCAGACCCACACCAGGTCCCCCAGCCCAGGGTTCCAGTATCAGGGAAATAAGTCCCCATAACTTCTAGCTACAAAAACTAGTGGGGATTGAGTCAGTGGAAGAAATGTATGGAGATCCCAGCAATTCCCCTTCAAGGATCCACACACAGACTTACTCAATTCACTCTCTCTGAGCTCCAGCACTGGAATAGCAGCTTGAAAGATCCCAGTGACCTACAGGGAGGAACGGAAGTATCTGGCATTAAGGCACAAGCTGGGGGACAGTTTTCTCTCAGACAGAAAAGCGGGCAGAGGCCATTGTCCCTTTTTGAGCCCTCCCTCCATAGAACCACAGAGCCCTCAGGCCAGTGCCATATCTGAGACTCCATCAACCTGGAAAACACTGTTGGCCCCACCTTGAAGATCCCCAGAGACTCCTCCCATACCACTTATGGGCCTACCCAGCTGTTAACAGTGACTTTTCCATATGAATAGATGGTCTTGGGTCATGCTTCACAACTTCCTAAATCCTACCAAACAAGCAATAGCTGGCCTCAATGAGCTCCCAGCCCCTGTACCTTTTGCTAAGTGGCCCCAAGCTCTGTACTGGCAGCAGCCTAGATTCACAGTTTGGCTTTGCCTGGGAATCTCCAAGCCCAGCATAAGTAGCAACCATCTCAGACTGCTTTACAGCTTAGATAGAGTGGCCCCAGGCAGAACAAAGGTGGAGACTGATCTTGGCCTGCACCACCTGGGAAATCCCAGGGCCCACACACCCAGTGGACAACTACAGACTACATCAGAACACCACCACCATGTCCTGCACTGTTGATCCTCAACAAAGAGCAGAGGTTGGTGGTTTGTGGTCACAGCCAGTCTTTGCAGCTGACTGGCCTGTGTAAATTCCTCCTATTGACCTGCTAACAGCAATTGGAACTCAACTACCAAAGGAGGGTGTACTCAGCCTACATAGAGGGCACAGCTCAAGTGCCCTCTTGGGTGGTAGGGGAGGGTGTGCCACTGGACCCTACAGAACCGCATTAGGCCACACTAGCAAGACACAGAAGCAAAGCAGCTCTACCTAACACATCAAAACAAACACAGGGAGGCTGCCAAGATGACAAGACAAAGAAACATGACCCAAATGAATGAACAGATTAAAACTCCAGAAAAACAACTAAATGAAATGAAGGCAAGCAATCTGACACAGAGTTTAAAACACTGGTTATAAGGATGTTCAAGGAACTTAGGACTTCAACAGCATAAAAAAGATTCAATCAGAAACAAAATGTTCACTAATTGAAATAAAGAACAATTTTCAGGGAAACAACAGTAGAGTCAATAAAGCCAAGAATCAAATTAATGATCTGGAGCATGAAGTAGCAAAAAACGACCAATCAGAACAAGAAGAAAAAAGAATCCCCCCAAATGAGGACAGTGTAAGCCAGCCTGTGGGACAACTTTAAGGATTCCAACATTCACATCATAGGAGGGCCAGAAAAAGAAGATAAAGAGCAAGAAATTGTATATTTATTTGAAAAAGTAATGAAAAAAAAACTTTCCTAATTTGGTGAAGGAAGTAGACATGCAAGTCCAGGAAGCACAGAGAGTCCCAAACAAGATGAATGCAAAGAGGGGCACTCCAAGACATTTAATTAAAATGCCAAAGGTTAAAGAGAAAGAAAATCTCAAAAGCAGCAAGAGAAAAGAGGTTAGTTACCTACAGGGAAGTTCCATAAGACTGTCAGCTGATTTCACAAAAGAAACTTTGCAGGCTAGAAGGGATTGGCGAGAAATATTCAAAGTAATGAAAAGCAGAGACCTACAGCCAAGATTGCTCTATCCAGCAAAGATATCATTTAGAATTGAAAGGTAGATAAAGTACTTCCCAGACAAGAAAAAACTAAAGGAGTTCATTATCACCAAACCATTATTTATGAAAGTCAAAGGAATTTATTTAAGAAAAAGAAGATCAAAACTATGAACAATAAAATGGCAAAAAGTACGTATCTATCAGCAAGTGAATCTATAAAACAAATTAGGCAAAAAAGAAGAGCAGAGACAGAATCATAGATATGGAGAGGGTTTGGATCGTTGCCAGATGGGAGGGGGATGTGAGGGAGAACGGGTGAAGAGGTGAGGGGATTCAGAAGTACAAATGTGTAGTTACAGAACAGCCCTGGGGACGCACAGTACGGGGTGGGAAATGGAGCAGCCAAAGCACCTATATGCATGACCCGTGAACATAAACAACAATGTAGAGATTGCCTGAGGGAGTTGGGGATGCTGGGTGGAAATGGGCAAAAGGGGGAAATTGGGACAACTGCAATAGCAAAATCAGTAAAAAATTATTTTAAAAAAATAGAGAGGTGAGTGTAGGGGGACCATGCTAAGAGAGGTGAGTTACATCTCTGCAGATAAAGCCTCCTTGTATGTATATATGCAGGGAGGGGTGGACAATATGCACTCATTTTTTGCTGCCTTTCTCCTGAGATGCTTCCATTGGTATTCATTGCAGTCTGCAAGAGACAGGTAGATGGGGAGGGAAGATAATTGTGCTAGTTACTTGTAGCCATAGGTTACACTCACAGAGTTGTCCTCACTGACCACTCTACCCCGTTTATTTCTCTGGCTGGTAATTTACATCTCTTTTTAAATCTGTCATTCTCCAAACTGACGGATTTTCTCTTAGCAATGACTTAATTTTCGTATCATCTGCAAAGGTGGAAAGGACCCTTAACCTTAATAGACGTTTGCCCAACCAAAATTTTACTTGCTTCATTTTAAATGATAAGCCACATACGCTTCTATTTCTCTGATTTTTATGAATTCTCTGCTTTATTCCTGATGGAAGTCATGAGTTCTCTAATAAATTTCATTGTTCATCCTAATTCTTAAACACATGTGTGCACATGCGATAGCGCTTCCCTTCTTAACTCTAAATCGGGTTTTTTTTTATTAGGTGTACACCCTGTACATATGTTCCCTTGAGAAGGGATGGGTGCCCCAAACTACCACACATAGAAAAAAGTAATTTGAGAGAAAGTTATTGTATACATTTTCTTAGGATCCTAGAGTTTCACATTGAGAAGGGGCACCACAGTTCAACGGTTTCATTCAGCACTTCCCCTTTCCCTTTCTCCTGTCACACACACCCAAATCTGTAACATGTTCGAGTAAATGGGGACATTCGGGACACATTTACAGAGTATTTAAGATCATGTATATCAGCCACAAAAGAACGAATCATTTCCATGTTGAACCTTGAATCATAGACGGCTCTGCTTTTCCAAATAGTCACATGCTTTGAGTGTCATTTTTCCAGGGAGATGGAATGTAAAGAGACAGAAATGGAATTTTTTTATTTGGTTAAAATAAGGAAGTGGAAGAGTTTATCAACAGACTGAATCTCCTCAGGCAAATCTTTTTCTCTCTCTCTTTTTTAAGGTAATGGAATTGTTTCGGATCCTTGTAAAAGGAAAAAATTAGAGAGCTCTATCGCAGGCCCATCCCGCCAACCCCTGCCTTTGGCTCTTTGAGAAGAGACTTTTCAACTCACTGCACAAACCCACCCTGAAAACCTATTCTGTGTCAGGCCTTGAACTAGGGATGGGCAAGAATCAAACATAGTCATGTCTCTAGAGAGCTCCCATTTTGGAAGGGAAAACATACACGTGGAATAATAATTCCAAAATGCCATATACTGAGTAGCATAATGGATATCTGCAAAGTGTGGGGGGCTCATGGACCAGGTCGTCCGGTGAAGTCGGGGAAGGCTTCCCAGAGGCAGCAGCACACTATAGAGAATAAACAACTCTGCAGAATTGGTGCAGGCGGGTCCTAGTTCTCCCTCCTTGTTTCCCAGAATAATTCTAAATACAGAAGCCCCAAAGCATATTTCTTTAGGATTATTCAACCTCGTCTCCTAATAGCATCTTGAAGGAAAGCAATTAACTTGCAATTGTCCTTTATTATTTCACTCATCCACATAATTAAATCTTCTTAGCATACTTATCTCACAGTATTTTATGAAGAATGATAATGCTATGTTACTGGATCCTAATGATAATATAATTTGCTACTAGTTTCAAATGCTTTGATGTATCCTTTCAAAAATTTTTCTAAAATACAACTTTAATATGAGGTTAAAACCTTCTCCCCTGAGACACTAGTGCTTGTCACCATTTCACAGTGGGGGAATATCTTAAAAGGTTTGCTTTAGATTCCACTTTTCAAGGAAAATATAAAGGTCTATGTGGATATACTAAAAATCTCACTGGTCCCCCAAAAATCACTCCTAAGGGATTTTGTCAGTGTTTCCATTTTGCTTTAAATATAATTATTGTCATTGTGTGATCCTTATTATACTATGTAAATATGTATATACACATATGTACACATATATACATACTTCCATGTGTATAAATCTTTGTATACATTCTTTTCTTTTATGTGCACACATATATAAACATACATATGCAGTTACCTGTATGATATACATATATAATATGTATGTATACAAGGGGGGGACCAAAAAATGCCAGAATTATCTTATGGAGAGCAGGCTTCTCCCACTAGGTGAGTATTCTAGGAACCCATTTGTATCAGTGTACCAGCTGGCAAGGTTGTGAGAGGCTGCATCCAACTTCAATGCATTTTTTTCTTAAGGCTCCTTCAATACACTTACCTATTTCATGATGGAGATTTATTAGAGCACCTGCCCACACCATGCTGAGTGTTCAGCAGTTTTTGACCAAAAACAGCATGATCCCCATGCCCCACCCCCACATTTACCTGATCTCACCCCAAGTACCTTTTTTTGGTTCATTTCCCCAAATGAAAAAAGTCCTGAAAGAAAAATGTTTTGGGGGATGTGGAAGAGGCAAAACAAAAAAAGGCAGAAGCACTAAAAGGCATCAAGATCTACAAGTTCAAAAACTGTTTTCAGTAGTGGAAAAAACATCTCCATAGGTATGTTGCATCAAATGGACAGTACTTTGAAAGTGACTGAAGTTTAAACACATAAGAGCCAATGCACAACTTTTTATAAATTAATTCCAGGTCTTTTGAGCCCCCTCTCATACATATATGGGTAAATGTATATGCATACACCTATACATACAATAAGGAGGATTTTCACCTCGCCTCAGCTCTGTGTCTTACAAGCATCAAAAATTACTTCTTCTCCATCCCTTCCACAAAGTCTTTATGTGCCAGGACAAAAACATGCGGTTTTCGACACGAGGCCACTCCGCTACAGCACCCCATATGGGCAACTTAAAGTCACTTTTCTGAGAGGGAGCAGGGGTCCATTTATTTCACTTACTTTCATTGCACTGTATACATCTTCAGGCTCTGTTTAATCTAAGTCTGAGTGGCAGAATAAGTCTTACAATTAAGCAAACTGGCCCCAATCCATCATTATTTGTATAGCTTGTCCCCTTCTACCCTTATATCTCATATGACTGTTTCCTTTGAACATCACAACCTACTGCTTTCTGGGGTGGATTAAAACCATTGCTTGGTGTACAGTGTTTCAAGAGATGACTTAACATTAATATTGCCCTTATAGCATTCTTGTTTTCAGTGCATTTTTTAAAACAATTTTTTTATTTTATTTTGATTTTTGATTTTAGAGAGGGGAAGGGAAGGAAAAACGGAGAAAAAGAAACATTGATGTGAAAGAGAAACATCAACTGGTTGCCTTCCACACATGCCCTGACTGGGGGCCAATCCCACAACCCAGGTATGTGCCCTGACTGAGGATTGAACCAGCAACCTTTCAGTTTGCGGGATGACACCCAACCAACCGAGCCACACCGGCTAGGACTTCAGTGCATTTTTATTACTAGAATTCTATTTATAACCACACAAGTTTAGGTGAAGAAGCTTAAGATAATGATCCCTTAAAAGTCAAGAGATAAGCTTTAAAAACTATACTAAATCTCTGCTATCATAACTTTGAACCGTGGTTACATTTGGAAGGAAAGAAAGCCAAATATTTGTGTTAGGTGACTATCAGCCCTTCGTGGGGCTGAGGCCAAAGTCTCTCTTTCCGCACTCATCAAAACACACTCCTTCTTTCCTCTCTGAATACAAAACTGCCACACAAAATTACAACTTCAGGTGCTGAGCCAGAGCCCTGGTTTGCTTCACATTTCCCCTTAAGCTGCTTTTAAGCTCAAGCAAGCTGGCCAAGGTTGTACCAAGAACTTCTGTTAGGATTTTTTTTTTAATTTGCTTTGTGCACCATCATCATTAAGGTCAATGCAGAAGTATCTATCCAAGTAAGTCATTTATCTGTGGCAGGGGCTCAACAAAAGTTAGGTTATATCTTTCTTTAAATACCTCAACACTCAGAGTTGCCTATGCTCACTCCTATGTCATTAACCATAAGCCATTGGGATTTTCCAGCCCTGCTGTATGTCACTGGCTGCCTCATTAGAATAGAGGTGCATGAATGTAATTAAGAACCTATTTATTAAAGTCACGCAGGAGCGCAGAGTGTACACTCTACAGAACATTTTGTCTTAAGAGAGGAGGTTGGTTTTTCCAAAAGCCTACCTCACATGCTTTCTTGCTCCTAAATACTCGAAGTCCAGCGTGCAGATTGAGAGAAAAATGCAATTTCTAAGAGTTCTCTTCTCTATGGTTTTTTTTTTGTCTATGAACATGCAGTTTCTTTTTAAAGACAGAAATGTGAAAAGGTAAAGTACCGAGCATTCAAGACCTACCACCAAGTCCAAATGAGAGTGGAAGCTTTGGTTTCATTGCAAAGAATTTCCACATAGTGGAGAGTTATTAATATTTCAGCACTCTCTCCCCGCCCCCATCATCCACCATCAATCATTTGTCAACTCTATTACAATATCGCTTTTGTTGCCTCTTTTCTACTGAAGTCCTCATCGGCCAGAGAAAAAGTAGAATAAGCAGTTCTCACGTTTTACTCCCTATAGGACACTGAGGTTCTAAGTGATGGCCTGAGATTTCTTTTTAAATCAAACCTTGGTAATGTTCTTTCAAGATTTCATGGATTGGTTTTACTCAATAGAATGTTTGCCCCATATTTTTTTTTCTTGAAGTTTGACATGTCTGTACTTTGTCCACACTAGAATTTGTTCTGAGATGCTATTTACAGCACAGAACTAGATTCTCAGTTGCCTTAGCTTAATATAACAAAGGTTCATAATATACTGCAAAATCAACTATGCACTTTAGTTCTGTCGCATAAGCCGGTGGACTTCTAAATCTCCTTTTCAGTGCCCATTCCTCCCAGAATCATCTACCAGAAGCACCGCTGATGTCATTCTTCTATGAAAAGCTTAATTGGCTCCCCACCACCTGACGCACAAAATCCAAACATTTGAGTGGAATGCCCAGGAGCCTTCTGAGCTACACTAGAATGCACTGCTTTTACAGAAATAAACTTTCTCTACTTCACACCATAAGGCCTCATATATGTTTGTGTGTGTGTGTGTACAGAGTCTAGCACACAACAGATAGACTACTTCCACTCATAATACGTTTTTGAAATCTACATGATTTACTTTCCCAAAGAAGCCATGTTTAATTACAGATTGTATTCTGAACCAAGAAACTTGTACAGAATAAATTACAGATATGCTCACAGTAATAAGTTAGAAAATAAAATAAATATATGTATCTTAGAACTCCTGGATAAAATAAAATTATCCTTCAAATCAAATAAAACATATCATAAAATATTGTTGTTACTGGCATTTGGGGTCCTTGGGTTCCCCCAGATAGAAACCAAGAGGAACCACGAGAGAAATTTTTGGAGAAATTTTATTAGACTTATGCCCCAGCACAAAGGAGGCAGCACAGACGAAATCTGAACAGACTCAGGGGCTGGCTCTGCTTGGCTGCTTTTGTTAGCTGGGGACAAAGTAGGCTTGCACAAAAAGGTGGGCTTGTGGGACTTTCTAGTCCAGGGTCAGGTGACTTCCTTTTCCAGGTGTGTTGCCTGCTAACTGTGTGCCTGAGCTGCGAGAACAAGATTGTGGCGTGGCTCACCACCGCCAGCCCAGGAAGGACACAGAGCTCAAACCTTGATCAACTGCTGCGCGTGCGGGTCAGTAGCATCAACGGCCTGCAAGGAAGCAGGCAGTTACAAGGGAGATAAAATCAGCTACCTCTGTGTTTTTTTAGAAGGGAGTGGAGGGGTGGTGACATTCTTGCACTCAGCTTATTCGACATTTCTTCTGGCCACCTGGTCTCAACTTGGCTTCCTGGCCACCCAGTATTTTTCTATTTCCAGACCTAAGTTTTGTACTGCCTCATTGAAATGGTAGATTACCTAAGGGACTTACATATATATAGCACCAAGACAATCTATTTTACTTAAAATATTCACCTACTCTATTGTCTACAATATTTTATCTAAAATTACTGTGCCAGACTATAACAAATACTAAATTGCTGCTTAATAGCAATAGAGCTCATACCCTAAGAATTTAGAAATGTTTAGTTGAGTAATTTGCAATGCTCAGGTTTCTCTGAGAAAGCAGTCCCAAGAAAACTGGAGTCTTTTCTGACAATAAACTTTATGGCTTTGAGGAAGTATTCTAACTCATTCTAGCTTCTTTAGAGATAGTTTCAGGAGGATATTTCAATGTGTTCTCATAGGTTCTATATTGTTTCCACCACTGAAAAGCATTTTTTTCTTTACATAAGTACTGTTCTGTCATTAACTCATTATACTTTGTCTTTTTTAAAAGGTTAGCGGAAGCTAATGGAGGAAAGACCACCAAGGAAAAGTGGATTATACTTGCTTAACATTTCTGGCACTAGTCTGGGAGGAATAACCTTCCTTAGAAATTCATTTAAATTTATTTCATTAGTACAGACAGTTTAAAAATAAGTGTAAACCTTCTCATATCTGATAAGGGAAGCTCAGAGCAACATCATCTAAGCGTCTCCTTCGACTGAGCAAGAGAGGCACAGAAACTTAAGATTTTTGTTAAATAAGAGTTAAGAAAAGGTCAGAGCTTTGGTAATGAAAAGTGTATTCATTAGGTTTCTACTCTTTGCCACAATCTACTCTTAGTATTAGGACTCCTAGTTCAACCACCCTCTCTCCTTCACACCTCTTGAATACCAATCAAAAGAACCCGAGGACAAGACAGTAAATTGGTACAATGCCTTTAGAAAACTGTTTGGCAGCATATACTAAAGCTGAAATTATGAATGTCTTATGACCTAGCAATTTCACTCCTAAGTATATATCCAACTCAAATACATGCACTCATTTATCAGATATGCCCTATGAATAGGTTGTTCATAGCTAAGCTATTCATAATGGCCAAAAAAACCCCCCCAGAAATATCTAAATTCCACCAAGACTAAAATTGATAAATAATGTATATTAGCACATTATTCAAAATGAGAATGATTAGAAATTATATGCAATGTGATGACTCTAACCAACATAATGTTGAATGAAAGAAGCCAAATACAAAGAGTAGATAATGAAGAATGTCTTTAATACGACCAACACATGACCAAAGGTACAAAAACAGGGCAAAGTAGTCTATGCTGTTAGAAGTTAACATTATGGTTATGTTGGTGAGGAGAGGACCTAGAGACCAGAACAGAGACTGGGGTACTGGGCACAGTTACGTGGTGCTGATAGTGTTTGGTTTCTTACTTTAAGTGCTGATTATATAGGTGTGTGTTCAGTTTGGGAAAATTTAATTAGTTTTATGCTAAGGCTATGTCTACTTTTCTGATATATGTATATTTTGATTTGATAAAGTTTTTAAAAAATGGACCCTGGAAGTCAAAAGCACCTTTCTGCTGCCATACATGTGACCCTTTAAGGATTTTAAGGTTTTCTGAACATCCGGGTAAGAACCAAATGGAAATATTATCCCTAGGAAGCGCCAGTCAGCCTCCATTCAATCAAATGAGTTATGGTACTTTTTGCTTTTGTCTTTTTTTTTTTTTTTTTAGGTAAAGACCTGCCAGAACTGAAAATAAAAGTAAGTTAATACCTCAGATTACACTCAGCACCAAGTAGCTGATTTAAAAGTCACCTTCAAAACAGTACTCTGAAAGAGTACCTACGGTACGCCACTTCGATGTTTAAGTCAGATCTGATTCTCATGAAGTAGCAAGACGAGGAAGAACTAAGTTTCATGGAGAGTCTCAGGAGGTTAGGAAAGTGACAGCTTGTCTTCCTCTGGAAATTTGCTGTGGCTTCATCACCCTGAAAATATGCTTCCCCGCCATCACCATCACTTCCCCAAAATTGTTTTTCGTTAATGAGTCAAATATGCAGAAAAACACATTCTTACCAACTATCCCGCCATTGTGCCATTCCTGTAAAGTATACTTCCCAAGACCAAGACGTGAACATGCTGCCACAATAACAGCTGGAAACTTGGACGAGATTCGCAAGTGACTGTGCTGACACTTTCAATCTGGACTTTCTTCCGATGCCAAATAGCATGTTTCTGGGATCACACTGTCTTCTTTTTTGGAGCCAGACATACAATGTCCTTGCTGAGGGAGTTCCACAGAGACAAGAGACAGAATAAATCATAAATGTCCAAAGAAGAGAGTGTGTTGGTGGGCCTGATTTCTGCTCACTGAAAAACTAAATGCTCAGACCTGGGAAAGAACTCTAGCTTCCTTCTTCATGGGAACAAATGTAAACTATCTCCTCTGACTGGTTCCTTTTCCATTCACTCCTAGAGGGTCCCAGGGCACAGGCTAAGCTGCTACAACACAGCATTGTTTATAGCCTTTGAAATGTCATTATTTCTCCAGGTGATCTCTTGATCACCGAGAAGGACATATGAGCCAAATCTGTGTATAAAAATAATCATATGCCTAAAGCATGTCGCACTCTTGAGAATACATTCCTCTCAACCTCACAGATGTTGGGAGCATTACTATTTTGAAAGAAAATTTAGGTTATTTGAATTAAAGCCTTTATTGAACAATCAAATTAAAAGACTTGGCCAAGGGAACACAATTAATTAAAGCTTAAGCTAAGACTAGAATCCAGTATTGTTAATTCCTAGGCTAATACTTTTTGTGCTATATCAAGATGCCTTTTAGTCACAAGAAATTCCATGAATGAGTGACAATCTAGTTTTGTGGATTATGCACCGCTACTCAAGCAAAACCAAGAATCCTAAGTCACAGAAGGCAAAATAAAACTCTTTATAAGCTGGACATCCTTCCAGGAAGGTCATGATCCAGTGGAGATGACCAACCCCGCTACTTCACACAGCTGTATCACACAGTGAACACCAAGAAGGAAGTACAAGGAAAACAGAGCACATACATGCTTTCTCTTTCCATGCTTTATTCCATCCTCACAAAACCCTTATGTCCTAACAATGAAGGTCAAGGAAGAGAGAAGCTTCAGTCTCCCAATTTTACCAGAGAAAATGGAGAAACTGAGTCCATCAAAGATGGACTTCTTCAAGGACCTAGAGTCAGTAAGAAAAGAACAGAATTCTCACTCATTTTTCATTCATCCACCACATTCAGTTTCTTGCCTGCCATGTCTATGTGCGGCGCCGGTCAGTGGAGACTCGCAGGTGAAATGCACAGGTCCCCACCGTCAGGGAGCCGGCAGTCAATCCTGCAGACAATTGTCAAGCAGTCTGATGAGTGCCGAGGTAAAACATGACAGCCGACAAAAAGGGGTTTACAAGGGGTGAAGATTGAAGGATGGAGGGAAGTGGAGGGGAGAAAAGGATAAGAGAACAAGTTAACACTAAAAAGGTCTTTACTAAAACAGAAGCAAACTAAGCAGACAGCTAGATCAGGAGTAGAACCATAGACATGGAGATCACATGGAGGGTTAGCAACAGGGGAGTGGGAGGGGGAGAAGAGGGGAGAAGGTACAGAGAATAAGTAGCATAGACGGTAGGCAGAAAATAGACGGGGGGGAAGGGCAAGAATAGTAGGGGAAATGTAGAATCTAAAGAACTTGTGACACATGGACATGGACTAAGGGGAGGAATGAGGGGAGGAGTGTGCGGGGTGGAGGGGAGTGAAGGGGGGAAAATGGGACAACCATAATGGCATAATCAATAAAATACATTTTTAAGAAAAGATCTTACTAAGGATAACTAGTAAAAATATGAAAAACTGCATCCTTTTCTTCTCTGAGGGACTTTTCCACATCCTGACCAGTTCAATGGTTCCCAAGTATGGCCCTGAAGCCAGATGAATTGGCATTATCTGAAAACGTGTTAGAAATATGAATTCTGGGAGCCTAACCCAGAACTACAGGATCAGAAACTTAGGGGGCCCAACAATCTGTGTTGTAACAAGCCCCCCACAAGCGATTTTGATGTGTGCTAAAGTTGAAAAACCACTGTACTAGATAAATCAGAGTGAAGTTGGGTGAATAAAAGCCCGTATGGTCAAAGTTAGGAGAAGGTCTGGTCTGATGTGTCATGTAACTATAGCAACCTGAGAAATAATCTTCTGTCAGACATGTCCTAATTTACTTTTCAGAAATTACAGTTCTCTATTTTTGGAGGCCTATGGACTCTGAATGTGCTAAGGTCAGCCCTACAAATGACTGATATTTCTGAAGTAAATGCTTTGCGGTTTATCTGGAGTCAGGTATCTTGAATGAGGATCCACACGGAGAAACCTTCAGGAAGCAAAGGAGCGTCTCCTGGAACAAACCACAGCACCGACTGATGGGTCTCATAGGGCCTACACAGTTGGTTTGCAAGCCACGTGGTTTCTGATGTCCAGAGTTTGCTTCTTGCTCTCTAGTCCCTCTGTGGGAAAGGTTTTCTACCTCCAGTTAGCTACGGTTGAGCTCTAGGATCTAGGGTGTCTAGCTACATTCTCCACGTGTCTAGACTTCATGCCTCTTGGTTAACTTCTCGAGATAAAGAATTGGATTGTCCTGAGTTGGCTCAATAGTTCACTTAGTTGTGGGAGGACACAAAGCCGACAGGGCAGAAGAGAAGGCTGAGAGTTGACCTTAGGAGACGTTATGACTTTGGCAAGGAGCCAATGCTCAGGAAGTATAATACAGTAGAAATAATGCATTTGGCCCCCTGAGCACGCCATCTAACTTCAGGGGTCCCTGAAGCAGTAAAATAAAAGTTAATATCCTGAACTCCTGTGAATCCCCATTAAGTGGTAGGAAATCCATAGAAGAATGCAGCTGTTTTTAAGATAATTTGATTATGTACCAAAAACCACAATTATATATATACCCTTCCCCTCAGAAACTTTCATTCTAGGCTTTTATCCTAAGGAAAAAAATAGGATGCATCCCCCCAAAAGGGGGGAGGGGAATAGCAAAAAAAAGTTGCAGTATTATTTTTCATAGCAAAATGTAAAAAGGAAATTGTCTAAATAACTACAAATAAGAATTTTTATTACTGAAAGTTATTTATTTTTCCTTCAAAAAATCCATCAAGATCTCTTCTTGGTGAACTTTTTCTCCTTCACGAAAAAATATCAGTAAGCCCTAACATTGTTTTAATACTGACATAAGGAAATTGCAGGCAGACAGCCTCCCACGTGCTGTTTTTCTTGTCTGGGTTGCAGACACCATGATGATCAAGCTCCAGCTGCCAGATGAGCCCTTCCAGCTGCAGCTCTGATCTGCTCCTACTCGTCTCTAATTGAACGTGGCCGCCTCCCCCTCTCCTCCACTCCAGCAGAGGTCTCCGGACACCAAGGTCCGCGACTGCCTCCTCGCCTCTATGCTCAGATCGAGTAGCAGGAAAGTCCATGTCTTGAGCTCTAAAGCTTAACTAGAACAAATTTTAGTCCTTCCACGCAGTAATTTAATATAATTTGCATAACACAGACAAAGCAGTTCAGCCTTTGACTTGACGTGAAATATTTGAGTTTCTGTGTCCTCTATTTTAACAGAGATGAGCAGAACAAGCTGGAATGATGAAAAGACAGAATGCGATATACCTTTTCTTTAAACACAATGTCCAAGAAAGGCTACAGAATGCTAGCATTAGAGCACAAATAGCTAGAATTCATAAAAAGTAATTTCCCAAACTCAAAATCTCCTATTTTATCAGAGTGTTTTTAAGAGGACATGGAAGTGAATTTGCATGATAGTTCTTAGTCTATTGCTAAGAAGATAAACTTGGAATTTTTTTACTATAAATTCAGGACCTCAACTGGAGACATGGGGAACAAACCCAGAGGACTGTGTTGAGATCTGGCAACAATGTCTTTAAAAGGTCAGAGCAATGTACATCACACTCAATGTTTGCAATTTCTTAATAACCCTAAATTACCACATTCACCATGAGCACATGACTCTAACAAGGACATCTGAGTTCGATGTGACTGACTTGGCTGAGGATCTCACAAACATGATGAACATTCAACTCACCCCTAAAAAGAAAATGAAGAGCATAAAGAAGACTATGCAGCTCATTGGTATGGTAAATGGAAGGGTCCTGTTTTCATGCCTTCTCAGCCTGTGTGTTACCTCAGACACACCCTATCCCTAAGTTTCTTCTTCTGTATAAAAGGAGGAAACTTCAAAAGAGCCAACAAATAGAAGTTTGGAGCTGTTCTAGCGGAAATCAACAAGACAGCAGGAGAAGTCTATTACTTAGTCTCCTCTTTGATTCTTTCAATTTCTCCTCTGTTTATAGAGGTGGCCACAGATGAACCTCGGCAGAACCCAAAGGCTCTGCAGAACCCAGAGCCACAACTAAGAGGCTAAGTGATTTCTAGCGCCCCTTGTTGCAACGTTCACTTCCACCTGTCTGCGACGTCTGTGTAAAAACAGACACTGATCACACTGGCACCTTGCATACAGTAGGGGCTTGATGAGGGTCGAGTAAGTCAAACTTGAATTGTATGATTGCCCAACAATCTAGTAAAACCTTTGGAATGGCAGGTATTGCTAGGACTTGGCTCATTCATTTTTTAGCAAGTAGATCAAATTACAAACCAATATTAAAAATTAAGGCACCCCTTAATTAATTGTATGATTTGGCTCCCATTATTAATCCAAGGAAGCCACTGAGTCCTTCCATATCTTACCCACCGTCACAGCTAAACTGAGTATAAATCAGCTTCTAAAGCAAAGTTGACAATTTGGGGGTGTCAAGACATGAAACCCCAGGAACTGAGGCCGTCCTTCTTTAGTGGCTGTCACTGTTAGACCTAAGGCTTATGAGCTGTCCACAGCAAAGTCCCACCTTTGACTGGAGAAACAGAAAAAGTGAGCTATTAGGGCAGCAAAACAGCTAAGTCAGATGCACAGAAAGCAGCAGAGGTGGGAGACAGAGGGAACTGTGGCCGCATCTGGGGCCCTGTCCCTGGAGTGAAGGCATGGCCCTTGGGGTCTGCCAGGGACAGTTACGGAGTCCCTTTTCAGCTCAAGGCAGTTAGATTGCAATGTATCAAGCAACTAAAAAATATACAGGGTGTTCACAAATGAATAAGGCGTCCTAGCCCAGAAACATCTCTAGGAGTGAATTTGTAGAGACAATTCATCATATCCCAGGGCAGACAGAAGGTAGTAAACCTCACGCTCGCGTAGCTGTCTACTCTGTCTCCTTTCAGCTACGGTAACCAGGTTGCCCCAGAAAGCCCAGCCTGCTCACTCTGCCCCAGCACACTGTGCAGTGAGCCCCCCCACCCCCCGCCATTGCCGAAACTGTCCTGGTTTGGACAACAACCTGTGTGTCCCTTCACTCAAGGCTAGATCATACGGCCAGCCCCAGTGCTGCCAGTCTGTTCCCTCCAATTCTATTGCTTTCAATTCTGCTTTCGCTGCTGTTTTTATTATTTGCTGCCATGTATTTGGCAAAGCACTTGTGAGTGAGTGCAAATACCAGGAAGTGTGGAGCTAGGCGAAAGGTTAGAAAAAAAATCCATAAAATAATTTAAAAATCCATAATGTAAAAAATCCATAAAACAGTACCAAATAGTATATAATATCAACAATAACAAATGAAGCAGCACTTGTAAGGCACTATGAACAACTCTGGAACACCATCAGCTCTAAATATTAGAAACTACGATCATTATGCAAATGAATAAGACTACCTCAACAGTTATTACAAAGTTAAAAGGCGTAAAATAAACACTATAATTTATCTCCAGAATATGTAAGTAAAAGCAAAAAATATTCCCTGATGCCAGCAATCCGAAGCAAATTTTATTCTGAGTTCTTCCTGAAAAGAGATTTATCTAACAACTGCAATAGAATTATCCACCTTGCTTTTTTGGTGTCCCATCACAGGAAAGGCAAGGATGTATTGTAAATGGAATGCAAAACAGAACATGGTTTACCTCAAACTTTCCAGGTAATTGTTTTTTGTTTTTGTTTTTTTTTTTACTTTGAAAGAAGGATGGTAAACAAAGGAACACCAATCAGAAGTTGTTAAGTTTCTCTCTTAACCCCATCAAAAGGAAGATGAGTTTTCTTAATGTTTAAAAAGCCAAAATTACCAGAAAGGAAGAGAGGAAAGTACAGAAAACATATGTATCATTATATCATGATGATGCTAACGAATAAAATTCTATAGTCTCCTTAAGTAGTAGAAAAATAGCTATTTTATCAGTAATATTCTCTTATCTGTCACCCGATTCCTTCCCTCCTGCCAGGTAGCCTTGTGTTACAAACATCAAGTCATCTTAAGTCCTGGGTCCTTTCAAATACTAATGTAGGATATATTAATAATAAACAAAAATACCGGAGATTTCTTCACCATTTTCCCGAGAACACCAAGTAATCTCTACTCTTTCACAGCATTCCTTGGAAGAGGATCCAGGTGGGCATCGTTACTTCTACTATACGGAGAGCTCAAGAGAAGCTGAGTAAACTCTCCCAGAACATGGTGGCTGAACCGGAATCACAACCCTGCCATTCTTGTCATCACCTAGTGAAGGGAAAAAGAATTATGGAGGAAAAATCTCTGGGAAAATGGGTCTTAAATTGCTTATTTATATGTTATAAAAGGGTTTGTGGGCCCCCTTTTAACACAAATAATCAAGCATGGTACATCGCCATTGCAATTCTGTAAATGTAATTTTGGTGTAGAGGTGTGTGTTATGAAAATGGAATTATACCATCCATGTCATTTTATCGCCTGCTATTTTTGGCTGGCAGCATATTGCGAACAACCACTGCTCATCTATATCAACGTTTGCAACAGTTGCAACGTATTCTACTTATAAATATACCCTAACTTTTCTTACTTTTGGAAATTTATTTCCCAGAGTCAGGAATAAATATGCTTCTTCGGAAAACACACCACAGAACCCTTCACAAAACAATGAATGCAGATTGGTTCCCTCCGCAAACAACTGACAGACACTCAAACAGGACTCTCCATCATCGTCACACTCAAGCACCAAACATTGGGGTAGAACATGAGCAAAAAAAGCTGGCATCACAGCAGTGTGTGGTCAGCCATTCTTACAAACTGAGGTAATATTTTTCTAGAGGTTAATTTGGTTAAATATATCCAAAATCCAAAAACTGTAAATCCCCTTTACCCCAAAGGTCCTCTTCTAAAAATGTATCCTCCGTTCGTATGCGACAAGTTACAGAGGTGTTTGTACAAGGATATTTACGGCAGGGAGTTAAGTAACAGTGAGAGAGCCATCTAGACGTCCATGAAAAGAGAACAGTTTAAACAAATTAAGATACATCCAAAGTGAATACACTGAAGCCTTAAAAGTGATGATACAGATTATGGAACATATTCCAGATATATTTGTAACTGATCATGTTTAAAAAACAGGCTACATCAACATGTATGATGTAGAGGCATTACAACAATAAAACCCAAAATATTATACTAGGAGTGAGCCTCTCAGGGTTATGAGACTACTGCAGATTTTTTTCTCCATGTTCATTGGATTTTCTAATTTATATTTAGTGAACACAGAATACTCACCCAAAGTAGAAACAAACACATACGTGTTTAATAGAGTGGGGTACGTATGCTGTTACAAAGCTAAAGAGAGAGTGCTCTTGGGGCCCCTCCCTCATCCTGAAGCGGAGAGGAAGACTGGGTATCGCCTCCCCAGCCAGAGCCTCACGCTGGGCCTTCCAGGGCACAGGGAGGTTAGCCTGGCTGAAAGACAAAGGGAAAGAGCACGGGAGGCTGGGGGAAAGCCTTGGAGATGCGACAGCAGAGCCCAATCGAAGCAGCATGCGTGGCTCGTGCGCAGCCAAGAGGGCAATCAAAATAAGAAATAAAAGTGTCCATTAAATTTTAGAATAGAGGAGTTCAATTTGGACCTAAGCTTGAGTTGTTCTGGTGAAGGCAGAAGTCAGATGGTCGCAAGCTAAGGAATGAATGGAGGCAAGAGACTGCTGATGAAGGTAAACAGTGTCGAGAGAGACAGACAGACAGACACACACAGAGAGAGACGGACAAAGACAAAGAGAGACAGGAAGAGAGAAAGATGTAACAGGGAGTTGGATATTGGGTTATGAAATTTTATTGGATTGGCCAAAAAGTCTGTAGTGCTTAGCTGTCTTCATTCAAAACACTTTTGTTAGGTTTTATTGTGTCAACTGTCATATCAGTGTGGATTAAAAAATTTATCAAAATTGGTAAATTTTTGTGTAGCCATTTCAATAATGAAGATGGAAGGAAAATACGCAGCATTTTCAGCATATTATGCTGAAAAAAGAAAGATAAAAATGCAACTGAAAGACACAAAAAAGATTTGTACAGTGCATGGAGAAAGTGCTGATTGATCGAATGTGTCAAAAGTGGTTTGGGAAGTGTCATACTGGAGATTTCTCACTGGATAATGCTCCCTGGTCAGATAGACAATTTGAAGTTGATACCAATCAAATTGAGACATTAATTGAGAACAATCAATGTTATACCATGTGGGAGATAGCTGACATACTTGAGATATCCAAATCAATAAAGTTATTGGTGAAAATGAAAAATGCGTCTTTTATTATATGGAAAAAGTGATACGGACTGTTTGGACAACCCAGTGTTTTCCAAGATGGGACGGCTACAGGATGCTGACAGAGAGAAAAGCCTGTGTAGAGGAAGAGGCAGGATGACTTGCGGAGAGAAAGGAAACAGAGGGTGTGGAGGACCATTTGAGCTTTCCAGTCGGGGTGGTGAGGAGGCATCCGGAATGGGAGTGGGGGGGCTGAGGGCCCCAGCAGACAGGTAAGTGACAGCGCACAGAATGAGCCCTCTGCTGCAAAATGCAAAGCCAACTCAGAGAAGGAAACACTTTTCACTTTCTTACAACTGAGTTGCTGAGGACAGAAGAACCCAGGAAGTGCTTGGTATAACCAGAAAACGTGATGGAAATGAAACAGAGCTTGAGTACCTCACCTCTGTGTGACGACAAAAACACTCTGTGACATCTCTGTAACCTCACCTGGAGAAAGGCAGACAGTGTTAGAAAACACAAACACAAACATAGCAATGCTTAAGCAATGGCAGGGTCATTAGGAGGAAAGCCATACAAGATTTGGAACCTTCATCGAGAGAAAAAGAAAGCCTACTGAAAGAAACGTTTTACATTAGTGGCTTCTAGTCTTCCTGAGTATGAAAATATTTTTTAATATCAAAAATGTTTGAGAACACATATAATAGTGACTGAATGTTTGATAATTATTGATTGGGAACGCACGTTATGATAAGAAGCATTCAAAAATTGAAATTAAACAAAAGTTAACTTGCATTTTGTTCATCTCAGCAGCATCCATATATTTTTGGTATTTATGTGCAACGTCACATATTTGCCACACAGCATCTTTGAACCACCAACAACTATGCCACACCTCCTGGGGTCAGGAATCCTCTGATCACATTTAAGAACCATTGCCCTGATGGGTAAAACCTTAAATTGGATGATAGGCATCTCATTACCTAATACCCAAAATGTAGAACTGAAATATGAAGCTTGAAAGAGGTATTTTAGAGCATAAGTAGTCTTCTTGAAAGATGTGCAAACACTACCTCAGAAACAGTTTAAGATAAAAAACGGGTTGTTTCTAAAATGTGTATATAAGCCACTGGATGATATTTCTTCAGTAAGTTTTAAAGAAACATTGCTTTTTCAGAGGCTACAACCTCTGTGGGGACTTCAGGCGGTACCACTGGGCTCTGGTGTGACAACTTCTTGGCGCTGCTGAGCCCAGTAAACTGCAATTAACCTTCTCAGTGTTAATTCTCACAGTTGCATCTGGATCAGGCATAATATAGAGGCACACAAATGTTCAAAATAGCCTTGAAGAGTGAATGAATGAATCAATCAATCAATCAATCAATAATCAATGAGAGCAAGTCATGGAAATTAGAACTCTAGAACTCAATGATTTTACCATCCTACAGATCATTTGAAATATAAAAATCACTTAAATTACAGAGTTCTAAGAATAAATTTCACCTGAATGTCCAGAAAAGGTAAAAACAGCAGATTAGAGTGAAACAGAATGATTTAGATGCACTTTTTCGCCCTGAAAATGCATTTTGGAATTTGCATACACACACTCCCAGTAAAGGAAAGCCCAGTCCGTTGAAAGCCCTTTCCTGCTGTCCGGGCAGATCAGAAACTGCCCGTTCAGGCCCCACGTGCAACCTGCCTTTGAATGCAGTGACCTCCCCCTGGACCGCGGTCTCCATAACTTACTCAAGGGCTTCCGGAGTAGCCATTCAAGATTGAAGAGCAGATGGAAAACATACTTACAACCCATATGAACAGCACATGTTCTAGAAAGTCTGCTTGTGTCATTAAATAAGAATAATGGGACCATTTTAGTCAATCAGTCAATACATAAATAAAATTTTAAAAATTTAGTAAGTTGCAGTGGAAAAGTTTGCACATATTTCAATGAAAAAACCAAGCAGTACATGGTGTATTACGTGTTTTGTTTTAAAGAGGACTGTGCAGAGCCCAGTTTCTGGCTTTGGCTCAGTGAATGGCTGCGTGACCTTGGTGAAATCACCCCTCTGGCTCCCAGGTTCCTCTCTGGCAATATGTGAGGTGAGCAGAGTGATCGTTAACGTCTTCATGGGCTCAGAAACTTCCACGGCTCTCTCACTTTTGAGAAATTTTATTTCTCTTCCATATTATTCTTTATATTAAGAAGAGAAAACAGTAAAATTTTCCATTGTGGTTCACCAAAGACATCAGCCAAAACATCTTTTCATTCATTTAACTAAGCCCGTAAAATGCTCCTGAATTGCTCCTGGGACTTACACTACCTTTCCACATTCTGGAATACAAGGACAAGACTGGAGTCACTATACCCCAGCAACTTAAGATGTATATGTTAAGAAAAAAAGCTAACTCATCCCTTATTTTAACATACAACTAGATGCATCAGAATTAGCAAGTCCTAGAAGCACTGAGAAGATACCAAGAGCTATCCTCAAATATCTTAGAATCAGGACAGGGGCAGGCAGATAACTCGACTTTCACAATTCCCTGTGATAATTTCTAAGGTAAAGCCAATTATGCACAGTGGAGTTCTACATTACGTTGTGATTATTTGATTGTGTCTGTCTCCCACTAGATCACAGGTGGCAAACACAAGGCCCACAGGCTGACTCTCGCCCTGCACCTTGTTTTCTCCAGCCCGGCACCTTGACTCTACCCGGTGGCAACGCTGAGTTCCTTGCCCCTAGTTAAGGAGTAGTTACATGTACACAGTCCTAAAATTACATTCGGCCCTTTGAAGGCCACCGTGAGGCTGATGTGCCCCCCCACACCCGTGGAGGTGAGTTTGACACCCCTGCACTGGATTCCGAGCTCCATGAAAGCAGACATCTAGATTTTTCTGGTCACCATTTCCCTAGGGTTGACCTTGAGCACATGACCTTGAGCACATGATTGGTGCTCAAACAATGACCGTTTCAAGAATAAAAGGATAAATGAATGGCCAGGTAACAAGGGCATAAAGGAAGTGAAAGTCTACTCGGAAATAGGCGCAGGTAAGGGCAAGGTTAGAGGCCACACTCTTAAATCCACATTGTTTCCTCATCTGTTGTTTTCTTCATTATAGTGAAGAAATGAAGAACAAAATTTATATACTTCTATTCCCCTTGTTCACTCCAAAACACATTTCTAACATTACAGAGCCAGGGCATTTATAAAAACGAATAATTTTCTATGTGGAACTCAATGTCGAAAACCTTCAAAATTTTGACCCATTTGTCTACTGATGGGCACTTAGTCTGCCTGGAATAGTGGAATACTGTACAGCATAAAAAAAAAGAAGTAACTCCTACATTTTGCAACAACAGCATGGATGGAACTGGAGAATATTATGGTAAGTGAAATAAGCCAGTCGGTGAAAGACAAACACCATATGATCTCACTTATAAGAGGAATCTAATGAATAAAATAAACTAACAAACAAAATAGAACCAGAAGCATGGAGACATGGAACAGAGTGGCAGTGACCGAAGGGAGGGGGAGGGGACTAAGGGAGGAAAGAAATGGGAGGGACTAGCTAAAGAACATGTACGAACAACCCACAGACATGGACAACACTGTGCAGATTGACTATGGGAGTGTTGGGTGACTGCGGGCAGAGGAGAGCAAAGGGGGAAAAATTGGGACGACTATAATAGAATAACAACAAACAATCTTTTAAAAAACAAATTAAATACAAACTTTGAATTTATGTAAATAAAAAACAAACAGTCCAGATGGTAACTACTAGGACTTTTGTTTTTGGTTTACACATGTGACATATTTTGGGAGCAACACCACCAAAAAAAGGACAAAATGTCAAATTAAAAACCACTTTAGGTTTATTGCTATCGACATTTTGTATTTGCTATGGGGCTAAGAGCACAGGTTCTAGAACCAGGTCCATTCTCTCTGGATAATGAGGCCTTTAGCCCCTTACCTAACCTCTTTTTTGCATCAGCTTCCTCACATGAGAAATAAAATAATACAGCTCCACTGAGTAGTTATGAACATTAAATGATTTACTATGTGTAAAACTCTCAGAAGAGTGCCTGTCACATGGTAAGCTGTGAGTAAGTATTTGCAAAATCCATAAATAAACAAAATCAATATATTATAAGCTTACTTCATTCAGTTAGGGAAGTAAAGAACATATGGTGGAAACAATTCTTTTAGAATTATGTAGGTGAATTTTTCAAAGAAGAAGATAATAGACTCAGAAAAACTCAAATTAAAGTAAATTGGTTGAATAGTAAGCTTGAAAATAAAACACACTTTTAGAACATGATCATATGAGCTGAAGCAAGACACTGAACCACTTTCATTTCTCAACTGAAAAATTCCCCTGCAGGAAAATGATGACTCAAAGTTAGAAAGGATATTAACTGTGGTGTTAGTTTTGAAATAGTGCGTGAAGATGATTTTTAAAGGTATCAGACTTGACAAAACTCAGTGAAAAGAAGTAAAAACCTATTCAGTAATTGCATTCATAATGCTTGAAAATACTACTGAAAGAGCAGGCACGATAGCAGTGACTCCTACTCCTAACCATGTACCACAATTATCTGGGGAGCTCGGTCAAAACTGACCCCCATGAAATGCTGATTCAAGAGGCCTGAGGTAGAGTCTGGGGGCATTTGTGTGTTAATTCTCCCAGTGGTTTCTGGGTACAGCCAGGTCAGAGTGAATGGACTGAACACTTGTTGCCGAGAGGTTTCCAGCCATGGGTGGCTGCATCGTCCCTACCGCCTTCAGCCTTGTTACCGATAATGACGTCACAAGTCATCAATAGCACGCAGGCCAAAGTCATGAGACAGGGAAACATGTTGCTTGACCAACCCAAGAGTCCAATACAGGCCACAAAAAATGAACTATAAATCTCATGATAAATGAACCTGCCTTTAGGTTCAAAAGTCAAATACAAAATTGCAATAAACAGCTGCGATGAAAAACGCTTTCACAGCTTTGCAGTTGAAAATATTTCCTAGATGTTTTGCCATCAGACACACAGACTACAGGGTGATACAGATGTCCGCAAGCTGACAGTCCCCACTCGACTACCTCAAACCACCTCTAAAGCATCATGTCCTCAACTGGAGTTTTGTCTTACGAAGGAGTTTGTCTACACTAAGTTCTACCGAGCAGGCACCAGTAAGGCCAGATTGTTAAAATGTTGGAATGTCTGACACCCATTGGTAAATAGCTGCTGCTTACAGCCTCCTGTCATTTCAGCCCCTCACCCAGGACCTCACCCCCTCCCCACACCAAAGCCAGGTCCCCATCTGGATGGGCTGCTCCCTGTGACAGCTGTACTGTTAATATTTTTAAAATAGAAATACCAAAAAAGCTATGAATGAGGGGCTAGTAATTGCCTAGAAATTGTATCAGAGGAAGAATCATGGAAGTTGAGCCTTGAAAGAAGAAGACTTGAAATCGGACAGGGAGAGGAGAAACCTGAGCAGTGCCACCTTTAAACTGATGAACAGGCTCACATGGGAAACAGATGGGATTTTCTCATGAAACTCCAGGAGGAGAAATCACACACAATGATTGGAAGTGACCAGGAAGCTGACATCAGCTCCCTACGAGGAAGAACTTTTGAATGCTGCGCTTCCCACGGTGGAGCCGGTTTGGTGAGAGCAGTGAGTCTCCCAGAGCCACGTGGAAGGAAGCGATGACTGAGTGGATGACACCTCGGCAGGTGCTTCTTCTCCAGATGGTGAATTCAAGAGGCCACTAGTTCCCAAATCAGAACGCCCCTCTGTGTCTTCAGTGGAACTATTTTTAATACAATGGTAAGTGTGCAGCAAAAGAGCGTTAACAGTACAGAGGGTACCCACGTACTCACTGCCCCCACATGAGCCCAGCCTCCCCGACCACCACCACCTTGTCCCAGAGCAGTGCCCTTGTCACAGTCGATGAACCTGCATTCATTCATCATTATCACCTGAAGTCTGTGATTTACATTAGAGTTTACTCTTGGTGTTTCACACTCCGTGGGCTTTGACAAACACATAACAACATATTTCCACCATCATCAATGGAACCTTTTAAAGACCAGACCTCCTGCTCTCCACCCCAAACCTGTTGGATCAGTAACATGTGTCACTGATGTTTGGAAATTAGCGTATTTTAAAGCTCTTCAAGGAATGGTAACACACAGCTAGTTTTGGAAATCTGCAGTCGGTGATCTGTAAGATTCTTTCTCATCTTCAGATTCTACAGTTCTAGTCAATAAAAATCACAATAACTTTTAAAATTTTTTTTAAATTTCTTTTGCAATTTTACTTTACATCCTATATTATTTTGCATTGGCTTCAGGTGTACAGCACAGTGGTTAGGCAATCATATACTTTACAAAGTGTCCCCCCTAATATTCCCAGCACCCACCTGGCACCATAGTTATCACAATATTATTGACCATATTCCCTGTGCTGTACTTTACATCCTGTGACTATTTTGTAACTACCAGTTTGTACTTCTCAACCCTTTTTTTAAAGGAGTACATGATTCTTAACACCTGGTCAGAACTTAGAGGAAAGACTGTGGAATACATATAGGATGTCGAGCACTAGGTTAGGCCCCTTTAATTCTTGTAGGAACTCTACAAGGTAAATTTTAGTATATGTTCCCATTTAATAGAAAACACAACTGAGGCCAAGACAGGCTAAGTAAGCTGCCCCAGGCCACACAGCCAGGAAAAAACAGAGCTGGGATTGAAATAGAGGGCCATTTGATCCCTATTATTTCCCTTATACCACCAGACCTCCAACAAACTCTCAGTTGCTGGACAGTAGCAAATGTAGATACACAGTTGCAGATGACTAATAATAGTGAGGGGGTGAATTTGGGAGGAGTTTTTAAAATAATATACTGCGCACTTGAGAAAAATATTTTGTTGTAGGACCACAAAAAACCAGATGAGATTCCAGGAACTTTTAAGATTGTATGCACTAATGAAAGTGCCTTGGTTGAAGCCAGGAGTAACAGCCAAAACAGTTGCTTCACAAAGACAAAAAGCTGGACTAAGGGTTCTCTGATACCCCCATAAAACATGCAACAAATCATTCAAAATTTACACGAGCACTCAACCCCATCTGCGTTCTTCGTAATGGACTCCAGACCAGAGAGGTGACCAGTTCCACGCCTTCACAATGGGACCCCAGCCCATTTCCTGAGCCCCAGAAAAGCCAGTTGTCTGGAGCTGCACTTCCACCACTATCATGGGATGGGGAGAATAAACGGTTAGTAAGAGCACGCACACCTTTGAGTCAAGCCTGGATTCAAATAATGGTCCACCACTAACTAAATACATCATCTTGGAGCAATTCCCTGACGTCTCTAGCTTAGTTTTCTATCTGTAAAATGAGGCTGATGATATTGCAGTATCTGCCTCCCAGGGTTCCCGTGAGGAGTAGGAGACATGCTGCACGTGAAATAATTAACCCTTACCTGATACTTAGTAAGTACACAGTGTGTTCATCTTATTATTTATTAATGCCCCCTTGGGTGATGTACAATATAAATGGGCCATCTGATGCTAACTGGGTATAAAGAGGAACCATGTCTGACTGATGGGCGCATAGACAGCATACGCTAATTTGTGGGGTTAGTCTGATAGGGTAGAAAAAAATAACCCATTGACACTCTGCTCACAGATTGTTGTTTTTAAACGCCTAATTTTTTAGAGCATTAATTTTTAGGGAAAACAAATATGTCGTTTAGGGCACATAATTAGGTGGTGAAGCTACAGTGAAAACAAGGGCAGGAACACCTTGCTTTCCTTGTCGGGATGCTTACCTGTAGAAGGAAGGAAGAGGCTTAGTCTGGTGGGATCATTCAGGTAGAGGTCAGCAGCGTCCTGTTCCTTAACTTTCCTGGAGTGCTTTTTTTAATGTACTGGTCATTTGCTCTGTATACAGGTGTTTTCCTTATCATTCATTAAACTAAATTAGCTTTGTCCAGAAAAATGAAGGCATTTACCAAAAAAGTATGTGTCTGACAGTCATTATTTCTAGTTCTCTCCATTCCGTTGGTGAAAAACCTATCGAGTGGAGAATAGAGTCTGTTATGGTGATTGTTATTTCCCTTAAAATACTTCACTATGAGTATTGTGATATTATGTAAGTGCTGATTAGCTCACACTTTTAGGCTACAGATTATCAGCGAAGCCATTTTAAGAATCCATAGTCCAGAGATTCCAGCAGCATCACATTGGAAAGGGCCCTTTTCCATGGAAGGCTATTCTGAATCTTTCTGCTCTGCCCATCTCAACTGACAACTGATCTCTTACTAATCAGTACATTGTGTCAAAAATAGGTTTTTATTGCTGACACTAAAGACTATTCATATAGAGCATACTAGACATTTTCTTCCACTGGTTTAATTAATGATATTCAAAGAACACGGATTGTTTAGAGTTATTAAAGACCTGCTCACCTTTGCATGCACCGGAGAGACCAGCTTTCTGAACCCTCAGGGATGGACCTTAATCCTAGCACACACTATATCCAGTCATGGCTTTGATGACACATGACTGACTAGAGGAGGGAACAGATTACTGGGGCTTTGTGGAGCCCCCAGATCAAGTTTATAAATGGTTTTGTGCTTGCGTGTTAATGAATGTTTGTTGAATACACATTTGAATATATAGCAAAATTGGGTCTGAGACACGCATTTATTACAATCTGGTAGTGGATGGAGTTGTCGGAAAGAAGGTAACCATGCCACCTTAAATGTCTTTGGTGGTTACTGCTATCTACCAAAAAGAAAGAACCTAAATGTTTTGCGTAACTAACAAGACTTAGCTTGGTTCAAAACAGGGTCTTCTACTCTTTACTGACCTTTACCTGAAATTATCGACATTTTGTACATTGAGTGAGTGTTACTTTGCAAACAGAAAATTAAAATACTCAGTAGAAAGATAAGTAAAACACACATTCAGGCCTTTCCCCAAATAAATTAAATATGGTCAAGAACACAGCACAGGAGCAGGGAGACAGGTTAAGAGTGCTACAACAGTCCAGTAGAGAATGGCAGTCGTTTGAAATGTGATGGTGGTGGTAGAATGATGAGGATTGGTCAGCTGGAAAGATGGTTTAGGTGTGGAGATACGAGTCAAGGAAAAGATCATGCACTCCCCACCAGGCTTTGGTGTAAGCAGCTGGGTAGAGAGTGGTATCGTGTGCTGAGGGTGCAGCGCAGGCAAACACCATGTTTCTTTTGGGAGAGGGAGCAGCCATGTAGAATTAAGAGTTTTTTGTGGAAAATATTGAATTTAGGATGCCTATTAAAAATGCAAGTGGAGAGGAGTAGACGAATGACTTTAGAGTCTGGGATTTGGGGGAATGGCCAGCTCTGGAGTTTGAGAGGCCATAGATTTAAAGCCACAGAAATGCATGAGATAATCTAGGAGAGGAGAGAAGGTACCGGGCCACTCTTCACTGTCAGAACGGGGGAAGTGTTGCTGCTCCAAAGCCAACGAAGAAAGTGTTTCAAGAAGGAAAGAGGGAAGCCTTGTGCCAAATGTTGTAGGGAAGTCAAGAGAGATGAGGAATGAGAACTGACCATGGAATTATTCACATAGAGAGAGCACATGGAGAGACCTTGGTAAGAAAAGTGTCAGTGACATGAAAGGGAAGGAAGTCTAACTAGGGTAGGTTGGAGAGAGATGAGGATGTGAGGAGGTGGAGACAGCAGTAGAGCTGAACTTGAGAAGTTCATTGGAAAAATATATCCCAAAATAGAAAGACATGCTGCATACCAGGAACCAATGTGTGTGTCTCATAACTTTGAAAAACAAAATAGTTTTATAGTCAGGTGACACTTGACCATATAAGATGAATTATTAGAGTTGGCATCAGGAGCACATGTCCTTCAAGGATCCATCTTTTCCCTCCTAATCCTTTCTTCTACTTCCGCTCACTCGGAAATTCTTCATAACCCAACACACTCTCTTCTCTCCCCTTCCTCTCCATCTTGGCCCGCTGATTACAAGAATGATTACCTATCTCCTTACCCCCTCATCCTTCTAGTCCAGGTGTTGCTTGTCCCTCCAACCCCTTCAAAAGGGACAGCTGTCACCAGTCCCAAAAATGACTTCAGGCAAAATTGTTCCCTTTCCCCGAACTAACAAACCAGTCTGAGTTTGACCAAAATTGGTTGACAACTAACTAGGCCTCTTGTCCTAGCCTGTTCCTTGAATCTCTGCCCATTGTGAGAAGATCACGGCTCTCTGAGAGGCTATCACTAACATCTGATCTCTGGTAATAAGGGGGACTGCAGGGCTGGGGGCCAAGGTTGGGACAGAAGAAGTGGCCTCTTCTCTCAGTTTCCCCTGAAGGCAAGGGTGGAAGTTCTCCATCTTGTTGTGAGTGCTATGCCCTTCCCTTCCAAGCTTACTTAGGTCCCTGTAAGTGAATGAACTTGAGGTTCCCATGGAATCTGAAAAGCAAACCTTGATAGATGGGTTCTGGCCCATTGGCTAAATTGTTTTACAGTTGCTGACATTTCTGTGAGAGTCAGAACCCTATGATACCTGATGACCACCTAGATTTCCTGATATTGATCAGATTAGAAGGTCACTGAGACAATCTGTCTTCCAGGTACCCAATAGGAAAAGGAAAAGCAAATAAAGAAAAAAAAGGGCAAGTTTAGAGATACTGAAAACAGCCGGGAACACTTCTAGCCAGAGGTGTCCTTTCTGATGACGCTAAATGAGTTAAAAAGCCATTTCATCAGATCAGAGGGAAAATAGTGAGAAACCAAAACTGTGAGTCAATAGGCATTGGTTTACCCCTGTTGTGCTTTAATGACCTTGGAAAAGAAAAATCACACCCTGGCAGAGGTGCACCTCAACGGCGGAGGCTTCCCTGGGAAGGTCAATCAAGAATCCCACAGATTAACTGCACAGAACTGGAGCGTTATTTCTGTTCAAGTTTTATTGAAATAGAAATGTAAAGTTTTTGCAAATATAACATGTGGAATGAGAAAATTTGTCTTTTCAACTCATTGAATAGTTCATATTTCAGTTAATTCCATAATAACGGACTACCTGAAACAGAACCTAGAGTTGCGAATTAGCTACAAGTTCTACAAATCTTTTACATTGAGAAAACTTAGGCTGAACTAGCTGGCCTGAATATTTTGCCCCAAAATACTAAGACATTTTAAGAAATTCAAAAAAAAAGAAAGAAAACATTCAGGATCATTTAAAATTACTCTATAGCTAAGAAGAAAAATATGCAATTGAATCAGTTTTCATATACCCTCTATATTCATAAATTCTCTATAAATAAGTTCAGGGATTACAGTGCTAGCATACCGATAAAAATTACTCAGTTCCAAAAAGAACATAGTCAGTTTTACAGAAAGAAGCTCTATCCCAACTAGAAATTCCTGCTATGGACACTGGGCTGGTCAACAAGGAATCAGAGAAGCCAGAAACCGTGTGAAGAAGAGAGCCATCAGCCAGTTCAGGGGTCCCTGGGGGTCGGGGGTCGGGTAGAGAGAATTCCTAGCTTTTATCACTTCCAGGGGAAATTCCTTGCCTATTATTTTCTCTTGGATAGAGTTTTTCTTCTCCAGTTAAAATTTATTGGCTTCTCAGTGACTTCAGATCTTCTTGAAGCTTCTTTAAGAAAATATTGAGGTATAGTGATACCTCAAAACACTCCCATCATTTTCAGAAAATGAGAAGACCAAAGCTGTTAAGTCCAGCTTGCAAAAACAAGTATAGAATGAAACAGAAAATATATTTCTACAGGTCCAGGGGCCAACAGCCAGCAGCCTCGGCTTTGCCAGGCTCTATTACAAGAAACACACACTCTAAGAGTGCTAACTCACACCCCAAACAATACATTCCAAAACTAACAGAGGAGGCTGGTGAGCGAGAGAACCTCGGGTCACTCAATGAACACCCTCCTCCTCTGGGAAGATGAGGAAGAGGAATTACAGAGAGGCAAAGGTAAACAGCAGTCAACTACCTATCTTCAGGGACAACTTGAGCTAGTACAGGGCTCCAAGAAAGACAGTGTCTGGGAGGAAGATTAAGCTTCTCTCTATGCTAGCCGACCAGTTCACGGGAAGGCCGATTCTCATTTCCAGTGATGTTGAAATACTTCTTCCAAGAAGTGTTTCCTCTGACTAAGGGAAAGGGAGGTGCAGCAAGTCACTTCTAAAATCCCTTTCTTGGGCAAAATTGTAATCTTGGTAAAACGCATCTCACAGGTTTTCTGATCCCTCCTCACTTCTAAGTGCTTTGTGTTTCCTATAACTGCCACTCACATCTCCATCCCCAGGACCTTGCTCGGGTGTATGCACACCTCATACTCTAAGTATTTCCTACCTTGTCTCTTCCATAGAGACTGTTTCTGTCCAGTGTTCTATGTCCCCAGATCCTGTCTTCAACCAAAGTCACAATAAATCAGTCATATAAACCAATTAGCTAGCAGATCTGGTACACTATGTGTTACAGCTTAATATCTGTAATGTTGTTTAAATGTTTGTTTTTGTCTAAAACCATTTGGTTGACCTAGGTAATCTTCAAGGTTTCCCTCAATTCTAATATAACATTTCATAGGCAACTCTGATCAGAAAAACTTAAAACCTTAGTCCGAGCTAGTTGGCAAGTTGACCTTTTGGAGCCCTTGGAATTAGACCAATTGCGTTGTTGCTATTGGGTGTATATATGTCAGACCTGATAGTTCCCTTTCAATCAAAAAGTTCAATAGCAATCCTTAGAGGTTATTATTGCATACCTTGCTGTATATTGCATACCCTTGGTGAACTGAAGATGACTCACATTCTTTGCTCTTCCTCTCATTAAGAAATTAGTCTAATTTAACAATTAAAAAAGTATTTTAAGAAAGAAAGAAAGAAAGAAAGAAAGAAAGAAAGAAAGAAAGAAAGAAAGAAAGAAAGAAAGAAAGGAAGGAAGGAAGGAAGGAAGGAAGAAAGAAAGAAAGAAAGAAAGAAAGAAAGAAAGAAAGAAAGAAAGAAAGAAAGAAAGAAAGAAAGAAAATGGATAGTTATAAAAGCAGTCATGGGAAGGGGAAAGAGAACACACAGAAAAAGCCAATACCATTGCAGTACTCAAGCATGGTGCTAGCCAGGTGCAAGACTAGTCAGGGGCTCACTTGGTAAGGTATAGAAATGTCCAACCACTGTGGTGTACACCTGAAACTAATATGATATTGTATGTCAACTGTAATCATAAAATAAAAATTTTAAGTTACAATAAAAAAAGAAATTAGTCTATTTTCCCCTCTGACATAGAATTGCTCTGACTTTCTCTGATCAATAGAATACGGTGAAAGTGACACTTCCTAGGCCCTAAGAAGTATGGAAGTTTCTACTTTGATACTTATGGAGACCTAAGCCACTCTATAAAGCAAAGAGGTACTTGCTGTAGAGACTACATGGAGGGAAAGAGAGAGAGGGAGAGAGAGAAAAAGCAACATAGAAAGACAGAGGGATTGATTTCTAGTCAGGGATTGATTTCCATCTGTTCCAGACATTTCTGCTGAGGTACCAGACATGTGAGTAAATATGTTTTGGACTTCCAGCCTCAGAAAGGCCCCAGGTAACTGCAACTGCATGAATAACCCCAGACAAGACCTGCAGAAGAACCGCCCACCTGAGCTCAGTGCACAGGGGGTTGTCAACCATACATACAGGGTTGTTTAAGCCCCTAAGTTTCAGAGTGGTTTGTTACACCACAACAGGCAACTGAAAAAACATCCCTAAAAGCTGCCCTAATCCTGCCTTTGAGCAAAGAAGGCATGGATAACAATTAATAGCGTTTTTAATAAAGTTCCTAAATTATCATCACAATCATTCCGCACTCCAGCATACACTTACTCCTTCCTAGATAAATGACACATCCTTTACAAAGCTGTTCAGCACTTTCTCCCCCGGACACATGTATTATCTGTTGCCATCCTTGCAGTCATAAAGTGTAAGCTCCAGCTGAACAGGAGCCAAGAGCTCTACTAGGCCTTCCACAAAGGCTTTCAGCAGTAGTAACTTCAGCAGGGGCCTCCAGCAAGGCTCAGCACTGGTTCCCATAAGTCTTGCTTCTTTTCCATACTCAGCCATCCAGAAATGGATCCTCGGAGAGAAATTCCACTCCGAAAGCCTCAGGTCATCCTTCTGACTTGAAAGAGCACTGACACCCTAAGCCACTCTCAATGCGCCTCTCAGCAACAAAGCGCCTTACGTGTGTGTGGTCACAGGCTCAGTCTCCCACTCTTCATATTAGTTGGTTAGGAGTTTGGCTGTTCCTTAAGGGATCTTAAATTCCTCTGTCATGTATTCATGTGTGACAAATTGCTGACACCTGCATGGAGAGTCCCAAGCCAGAAGCTTGTATTCAAAACTTGCCACCCTACACAGAAGAGTCATCCTGAAAGAACCCATGGATAAAAAGATTACAATGTGCTTGTTAGAAATGCTTGGGGTTTGAAAACCTTTGCCAGAATGCCGCTAGGCCCCTCGGGATCTTTCAAATGTCAAGGAAAAGTGAAATACTGATTCAATTTTTTTCATGAAATGTTTGAAGTCAAAATGGTATGAATTTGGGGGGGGTAAAAATATTTGATTTTTTACTTTATGTACATCTGCATTGCTGGGACTTTTTAGCACATAGGTATTCTTTGAGTAGTTAAAAATACAAGTATGATCTGCAGGGAAATGATCTCCAAAAATATTCATATCAGTATTTTTTTCATTCCTTCTGAAACAGTCATAGACAAGTCAGGAAACTATGACATGCCATCATGGGGTTAGAAAAGCCCATCACATATGTCAACAGGGGACTAATATTGTCATGCTTTATCTTAATGCAACAACAATTGATTCATAAGTGCCCTAGTATAAACATATCCTGCCCTTTTCTGGGCACTGCATTAATCCCCACATCAAACACCAAACTCTTACACTAAATAATGTAAAATGCCACTGTCTATTTGTAATGCCAACTTTCCCCCATAAAATGGCATCTAAAAGTCAAAAGCCAGACATGCTCCTTAAGTCCCCTCTGCTAGCCTGACCCTGTGCTTGAAATTCCTGCCCAAACCACTCTTTGGTTTAAACTGTTGTGATGCCTACAGGACACTGCTTCCAAATACAAACAGTGGTTTTCTTAAAGGAGTAACCATTAACCTGGTAGAAACAATGGTTTTACCTCGTTAAACCATTATGATACAAGGTCCAACTCTAAATAAATAATGGCCACTGTTAAAGTAAACCTAGCATGTAACTACTACTACTTCTCATGTTACTATTATTAATAATGATGATCGTGATTATCAACACAATTTATTGAGCACACGTAACAAATTGGGCCCACTAGTTAGTACTTGACACACATATTTCTAGTGCTAACACAACACTACAAAGCGATACTTCACCCATTTCAGGGGATACAAAGCTGAGATCATGGGGTTAGGTGATTTGTCCAAGGCAGCATAGCTCCTCAGAAACAAAGTCGAGATTCCAGCCACAGCTGTCTGATGCTGAGGCCCCCATTCCTGTGACACCTGTGACACGTGGGACCAGGTGACTGCTGGAACGACGACAAGCTGTAGAGCTAGAGGGCGGGTGAGGAAAATTCACCCACTTTGCTCCGCTGTATTCCTGCTGTCTAGAGCTGGTGGCAGGAGCGGGCCACTGCAGTCACTTACTCCACAGCTAGTGCTTCCCCTACAGGGGCCTCTTCACGAGTCCTGGCCCTGGGCCACACTTCTGACCTACTCCACCCTCCCCTGGTTTCCCTGGTCTAATTATAGCTCCCAGAAGACTCACCAATTCAGACAATAATTACAACATCCTGCTGAGTTCAAACAATTTTTAAAAAGCAAGAATAATTGTACTACAAGATGTTTCATAAATATTTTATAAAATAATAACTCCATAAGCTCATACAATAAGTCCCCATCCTTTTCAAAGAAATTTACAACTATTTACTACTTGGTGCTTTACTATAATAGTAAAAGTCTTTTAACCTGTAGAAGCAAATGTGTCTTAAGGTAAAGCCATTCTGACTCTTGCCTGACAGCATGGGGTTCTGACTCTCATTTTGTGGGGAGCAGCCCCCTGGGCACTCCTGAGCAATCAGGATAGAGCAGAGTGAAGAGAGAGTGCAGGCTGGAAGTTCATGGAAATTTTTCCATCACGTTGCCACACTGCTCAAAAGGCTCTTTCTTTGATAAGACATTCCTTCAGCCATACCATTTGCTATGTTAAAAGGTGGCTTCCACCAATTACAATGATGTGGTATATGATGTATGGGAGAGGTGAAGTCCCATGAACTACCAATTACAATGATGAGGTATATGGTGTATGGGAGACGTGAAGTCCCATGAACTATTATATACAACAGTTGACTTCACAGAGGATAAAAGACTAAGCTAAGAATAAATACATGGGAGTTTGCTGCCAAAGAGCCTTCTACAGCCGAGGGAGCTTGCAAGCATGCCTCAGACAAATGAATAACATTTCCCTAGTTCTGCGCTGGCTTCTGTAAGGAGCCATGGCCAATTTCACCCATTGTCTCATTATAGCATGTTTGCATGATTAAAGAACATAACATTTCCCTATTAATTTCTCTGCAATTTGAAGACTTCCTTTAAGGATTTCCAGAGGACCATTATTTGCACAAAAACTTGGTCTCTCTGGGGAACAACTTTAAAACTGACTCTACAGAAATACATGCAACCCTTCTTGGGTTCCTATAGCTGACAGACACACAGGTGTAATCCAGATGCCATAGAATTCACAGAAATGTGACCACATGCAACTTTCAAGGAACCAGCTCTCAGAGCCAGTTAAGAAAGACAAAATTTAGCCAACAAATCTCTTTTTTTATTATTGTCAGTCAAGTACAGTTGTCTCCATTTTCACCCCATGATGGCCCCCAATCCCACCTATCCCCACCTCCCACCCTAAAACTTACCCCCTTTAGCTTTGTCCATGTGTCCTTTATACATGTTCCTTGATGAACCTTCCCCTAATTCCCCCCATTTTCCCTCTCCCCACCCCGGTTACTACCAGTTTGTCCTTTATTTTCATGTCTCTGGTTATATTTTGCTTGCTTGTCTGTTTTGTTGATTGGGTTCTACTTATAGGTGAGATCATATGGTATTTGTCTTTCACCACCTGGCTTATTTCACTTAGCATAATGCTCTCCAGTTTCATCCATGCTCTTTTCTGCTGCATAGCATTTCATTATGTAAATGTACCGTAGTTTTTTTTAACCACTTATTTACTGGTGGGCATTTAGGCTGCTTCCAGCATTTGGCTATTGTAAATTGTGCTGCTATGAACCTTGGGCTGCACAGATTCTTTCAAATTGGTGTTTCACAGTTGGATAGACATTAAAAATTTTGCAGCAATGACATGAACCAGCCTCCTTAAGGCTTAGTTATTTCAATGACCTAACCAACAACAACCAAAAATCTAGTATGAAATGTTGGTTCTCTCTTGGCCTGAGGGAGATGATTAATCAACATTCTGAGAGCTTCTCCTCTGTTCTTATTCTTCCCTTGGCCAAAACAAACCCATTTGTCATCAGAGATTCTTAGACATTGCTACAGACTGAATGTCTATGTCCTCCCAGAATGCGTATGCTGGAGATTTCACCTGCATGGTGGATGCATTTGAAGGTGGGAACTTTATGGAAGACATTAAGCGAGCTCATAAGGGTAGCACCTTGATCTGTCAGGATTGGTGTGCTTATAAGAGACAATAGAGGGCTCGCTCACTGTCTCTCTGCCAAATGCGAACACAGTGAGAAGGTGGCCATCTGCCTTCATCACAAACCAAATCAGCCGGCACCTTGATTTTGAATTTCCAGTTCCCAGAACTGTGAGAAAATTAATTCTGTTGGTTAAGCCCCAGTCCATGTTATTTTGTTATAGCAGCAGCCTTGGCAGACTGATACAGATACCAAATTAGAAAGAAAGTATTCTACTGGCTTGAGGAGAACCATATGACAAAAAAAAATATTTGCAACCTAAAATCTACAACACAGTTTTGCTCTGTTTTGTTTCCAATTGGGCTTCCATGGCAGAGTCCAGTTAAATATTGTGGAGAATCATGATATCACAAAAGGACAACTTGATTTCTTTTCATTGCCTCCCATGTTTAATTTGTTTTAATAAAATAATTTCCCACAGAACTAACTGGCTGGCTCATCTATGCCTAAAGCTACAATGGACTCTCCAGGGCTCTACAGAAATCCCAATGTGTCAAAGACAACATTCATCAAATATGCCATGAGCTCCTCTATATTCCTAGCTACACAACTCCCAGGTACACTTGGAGTCATGTGACAGATTCTAGCCAAACAGCTCTGAGTAGAAAGGCAAGTCACTTCCAGGATGAGGCTCCTTGTCCACTTCTGTTTTCCCACCCATGCCCACTGCAGAGACCACACACTGCAGATTCTACAGCTGCAAGATGGACTGGAAAGTAAGCAAGAAACAAGCTTTTATTTGGTAAATCCATGAGATTTCAAGGTTTTATTTGTTGTGGCAGCTAGGACTATTTATCCTAACACATCTTGGAACTCTCATTCCCACAGAAGACTCTGTGACTTCAATGCTGTTTGAAGCTTGAATGTAGACTTGAAACTGCCTGACAGATTGTGACAGACTATGAGCAGCTGAACATGGAAGTCCCATGGCTGAGCAAGCACCGGTGTCTGCATAGAAACCACTTATTAAACTCCTGTGGCCCTGGCCTGAGTTACATGATGTAGAGCAACAAGAAGGAAAAGGGCACAGCTTAGACTCTCACAATGCTCACAGGGATGTCCCCAGGGTGGGTCTAGACTCCTGCCTCTCCTACCCAGGGTGTTACTAATGCACCAGGGCTGTGTTGCTGAAGGAAATATATCATTATTCCACACTGAGGTTTTATACATACCTAAGGGATAACACGAATGAAGGGAATAAGAAATGATGATTTAATTAATGCCAGGGCTTTCCATTCCAATTACAGCAATAGAACTCATGATTTGGTTTACAGCAATTTTCTCATCCACAACCATGCCGAACTGCTTAGGGGCTATAAGCATTAGGGGGCTATAAGAATAATTCAAAATCATCAAAGAAAATAATGCTAACGAAAACCATAAGCTAGAACCAGGGTGATGGTCAGATTGTCATCTTAGCCAGCACATTCATTCCTTACTTTATTCCAAAAGACCAAGGAACTTTCTTTTGTCATTCACACTCCTCTTCCTAACAGGAAAACTGAGGGATGCAGAAGCTCTCTGAGTGGGAAGCACGGCGGACACTCTAGACTGAAACCCAAGTGGACCACTGAGTTTATCTGTGGTCTGTGCTCCCTCGGAGTCCCCATGTTCTATCCCTTTGTCCCTTTCCATTGCCATTCTCAGATGTCTCTTTCCAGTTCTCGAAAGATAAACAGTTTATTGTTGACTTTTTGGCTTTGCCTCTCTTGCTCACATGACATCTGCCTGCTGCCCTTGGGCTGCTGGGAAACTGGGAGCACTGCCCGGTGACCCGCTTCCACTGGCTGCTTCCAGTGGCTGCTCTTCAACGGAAAAGAGAGCAAGAAAGAGAGTGATTTATGTCATGGATCTTGCTCCTCTGTGACCCAATGAAATCTACTCAACTTGTCAAGAGGATGAACTGATTGGTTCGTTTTAGGTCAGTTCTCTCTCCGGGAGCCTTCCTTTACTCAGAATAACTTCTTCTAAATTGTCAACTGATTCTTCCACCTACCATAATAAGCACTTCATTGCCTCCTCAGAGTGTCTCAAAACAGGAAAATATCTGATTAAAGAATATTATGTTAAGAAAAATACTGCTGAGCACTTGGGTCAAACACAACTTTATTTTATATAAGTTTATTCACCTAGTTAATTCACAAAAAGATTATAAAGCATAAACATAGGTATGACTTTGTCCAGACATGGCATGTAATAAAAGTCATCATTATGTGACATTAATGCTAAAACATTACCTTTTTTTAATAAAATGTTTCTCAGAGAATACATCTCTTCAATCTTTGAGGAATCCTGTAATGTCATGAACCTAAACTAACACTGAGTGTAACAGCATTTCTCCATTTGTATCATTCTAAAATATGCCAGATGGAATTAGCATGTACCCTAACATAAGGAAGCTGATTTTTATGGCTGTTTTCTCCTTATAATCAGATGATAACTTATTTTCATCAATTTTTTTTAGATTTTATTTATTTATCTTTAGAGGGGAAGGGAAGGAGAGAGGGAGAGAATATCAATGTATGGTTGCCTCTGGTGTGTCCCCTGCTGGGAACTGGCCTGCAACCCAGGCACGTGCCCTGACTGGGAATCGAACCGTGACTGTCTGGTTCGCAGGCCCGTGCTCAATCCACTGAGCTACGCCAGCCAGGGCTCATCAATGGTTTTAAAGTGGATTACATTCAAGAAGATTAGAAAGAACACGAAACTGAGCATTAAAACAACTGCATGCTACACCTGGCTTTGTCCCGTGGCCAGCCCTGTCACTGGAGAGTCAATTAACCCCTCTATGATCCATCTCCTCATCTGTAAAATGAGAAGCACATTTCTTCTTAAATAGCAAATTTGGTGTGCATGCCATTGATAATCCATTTAAGAATGTGTCCCATTTCTCTGACATCTCCATCTTCCCACCATCCAATAACCAATGATCAGTCACCTACCTAATGTCAGACCCTGCTGAGTACTCGGACTGTAACTTGTAAAACACTCCCTTCGTCTTCAATAAGACCATAATTGTGTGCAAAACAGCCATGGAAACAAGTAACTCCAATGCAATGTTATCATTGCTATAATAGGAGTTATAATAGGGAGAGGGTCCAAGTGCCCAAAGAGAACAAATAAGGGAATTAGGGTGATCAGAAAAGACTTTGGAGATGTAACATTTGATTAGTGCCTTGAAAGGTGAATATTTCACATGTTTGCATAATATTCTCCTCTCCACTCACCACTACTTTAATAGATATTTGGTCTTCTTTTATGACATCTTTAAAACCAGCGCTCCAACCAGCTTGACCGTGGCCCTAAATAAAACTTCCTACTGACCAGCTGCCAAAGTAAAATCTATATTTTGCCACTCTTTTAGTTGAGAAGGAACCCCAAACCCACACCATATCCCTCTTTTCATGTGATAAGGAATCTGAAGGATTAAATGAAATAGAACGTGGAAGTGGTCTGAAGACATAAATAGGGCCAACTGATGCCATCCAAGGAGCCCACAGTCCTCCAGTCTCATTTAGAAGACTCTGCCGTTAGACGTCCGTAGATGCCCGGCTTCCTCTAGTTTAGATACCCAAACTCCTGTGTGAGGAATTCTCGTCAGAGAATTGAGCTTCTGTTTCTCTTTGGGGATATTTGCAACCTGTAAGAACATGTACAGACACATATGTGACATGTTGGCTCCGGCATCTCTATGGGGACATCCAGAGCAGCACATTCTAACCAGCCTCCTCCAGCAGCACCCCCAGAGCTGCACCCATCAGTGCCCCCACAGCAGTGCATTCCAGCCAAGCCAAGTAACCAGCTTCTTCATAGCAGCAACTGCTTCTGGGTAGTACTAGTGTGCAAAGAGTCGCAAGTGAGCGGGGCAATGTGCCAAAGTGAATGGAGTAAAACCTTAAAGATGCACACAGTGAGACACTCCAGTGTGGTCTTAGATAAAATGAAAACTAGCCCATTGATACGAAAAAATAAATCCTTAAGTCCCATAAGAGTTTATTCAAAGTGGGAATTCTTAGGCAGGGTTGTAGAAGACTAAAACCCTTTGGGAAGCAATGTCTTCACCTGTTTGCAGAACTTGAAAATGTTCATTCTCTTGAACACAGCTTCTGAGATGTAACCCCGCTTACAGAAAAATCTTTAGGCATGAAGGTGATCATCACAGGGTTGTTTGTGGCAACCAATAATGCAGTAAAATCTCAAAGTTTAACAATAAGAGAATGGTTTACTAAAATCCGTCACATTTATATGTTAGTATAAAATAAATTCACTAAGAAAACCTTAATAAAGGATTTATGAGCCCTTGGAAAACACATAGTTTACAGTATTAAAGGAATAAACTAAAAGGTAAAATTGAATAAACACTTGAATTTTAGATCACAACCATGCTTCAAAAATACATATAAAAATAAAGATTGGGAGAAAACACGCCAAAAAACTCTCAGTGGTTGTCTGTGAGTGAAATTAACTAACATTTATATTATTTTACTTTTAATATTCCCCATGCTTTCCCTAATGAGGTTGAAGATATAAAATTAGTGCATTGAATGCAATAACTTGAAGTGGCCCTGTTGAGATATGGCATTAGACATTCACAGATCCCCAGACAGCTGGAGAGGTCAACACCCAACACGAGCCAACACAAATCCAAAAAGATGTCAGTGACCTGAACAGCTAAAGGAGGCACAATGACACAAAACAGGAAAGTTAGATTCCCAGAACTTATGAGTAATAAGAAGATAAAGACAGAGAAAATTTGCTATTAAAAATGCTTCTCATCTTCTAAATAGTCTGCACGATAGATGAATTCAGATCCTTGGTTTAACCAAAGGGCTAACTCAAATTACTTCGACAAATCTGTATTGAGAACTTGCCATACGTCTCGTGTCTGGGACACAAAGATAACAGTGACATGGTCCCTGCCTTCAAGAAGCTTAGCTTCTTGTTGGTTCAATGCTATGACTTTCATTGTATCTGGATTTAGTTAATGCAGGTGCTTTTGCCAAAAATTGCCTAAAGATAAGAAATTTTAAAATATTTCATTCGGACTAGTGGGAAGGAAGGAAGATTAAATTCCAAGGACTGGCTGATGAAAAAGATTAAAATTTGGAATTCGACAGTCAAGTTAAAAGTTCAATAATTTGAGCTGAGATCCCACAGCTGCTAACACCCACACAGGCTGCAGGAAGAAGTCCGCAGGCCAGAAGTGAGTCAGCGGGTCACAGCCGTTTGTCCAGTGCCCACTGTAGCCAGAAGCATCGGAAAGGCACCATGAACCACTGCGCAAAAGCAGCACACAACGGACGCCCGACCTTCTCCCCCAAAAAGATTCTGCACACACTAGGGAAACAAAACACACAAAAGGAATAGAGAAAATTCATATAAATTTCACTGGTGAGTAAATTCATATAAAACAACACAGGGGAAAAAAGAGAGTGCCACACAGAACGCGGAGATAATCGAGGGCGTGAATCACACAGGAAAGATGTTCTGAAAGTAATGCATTCTGAAAGTAATGAGTCACGTTGACAGAGAAGAGAGAAAGGAATGGCACGTGATGGAGGGGAAATAAAAAGGGACGACGTGCAGAAGAAGGCCAGGAGGATGAGTGTGACTTGATTGTAGCCCAGTAATTCCTGACTGCTTGTACCTGGGAGCTTTTTAAACACACCCCTGCCCAGAGATTCTGACTTTGTTGAACTGGTCAGGGCCCAGGCATTAGTGTTTTTAAAAAATCACACAAGCAGTTCTGGTGTTTGGCCGATGTTGAGGATCCTTGGGAAAAGGAACCCCATAACTGTTTCCCATGATGTACTTGACATGGGAAACAGATATTTGCACCTTAGTTAAAAGACAGCTTTAAATTCCATACTTAATTTGGCTTATTGCACTGTGAATTCCTCAGAAGCAGGGGTCATGTTTTGATTTGTTTCTGTACAATCATAATATTAAATTAATACTTTTGAATGAATGGTTGAACAAATGAAAAATACAAGAATTAAAGAACAATCACCATAGGCATTTGATCCAATAGATAAGATGATAATAATGTTTAAGAGAGATTAGTTCAATGTCACCACAGATGGGAGGAGAGACAGGCAGGGTAGGCTAAGACCTTCTGAGTGCTCTCTGTGCACCGGGCACTCTGCACACAGTGTGGCCTTTCCTACTCAAACCAGTCTATTAAATAGACATTAGTATCTCAATGAGGGAACTTAGGCCCCAAATAATTCAGTGCTGACATGCAGCCAAGCCCAAATCTGGCTTTGCAAGAATGACGTAATGGTTGTTCTTGGTGGATATCTAAATGGATGTGAGCAAACAGTATACAAACCAACATCAGCCCAAATTTCCAAACACAGTTCCAACCTCTGACCTATTCTCAGGATGCACAGTAACATGTGATTTAACTAAGGTATTTACCCAACTACAAGACTGGTGCTCTTCACAGTAATCGGACAGGTGGGTCAACATCTGGTGTTTCTAGAAAAATTATACATATGCCTTTGACTCTTCTCAGATAGGATTTTATCAGAAATGTAACAAAAAGGAAAACAGGTACTATTGCACTTTGTTTTGAAATAGGAAGTAGAACTGCTTATAATTGAGGGGAAATTGTTTATCATCCATTGTTTCTCTGTTCACATTTTTAAAAATGTTTTCCTTCCATCCTTTCTGAGCTTGTCTGAAAAGCAGTGTCTTCCCTACCTGATGCCAAGTGTGACCTAGAATACTAGGATTATATATAAATGGAAATAAGAAATTATTCATCTGAAGGGTTTCTCAAACTTGTTTGTTAAGATTGTGATCAACTTGGAAAGGTTGCTCTGGAGAAAACCAGCCATTCAAAACAGCCACTTTGTTTAAAAAATAAAATTGAGGACATTTCAGGTAACATTCCCGTCTACTCGAGGATAAGTAAAAGACCTCAATTTAAAAAATGAAAATGCAGCTATCCCAAAGAGGAAGATGGGAAAACATCTTATCAGCATTGAGCAACATTGCTGTAAACAAGTTAAGCACATCGTTTGCTTTGTGATTCTTTGCGAAACTGGAAACTAGATCTTTTGAGAGGCTCTGGGTTTACAAAGGCATAAACTGAGCCAATTTACTTGAACGACAATTTGCTATATGTTGCCAACTGCAAACACAGCTGAGTTCCTCTGTCCCTGAAATGCTTTAACTTTGCAACTTCAACCACAAATATGTAACCTTTGAACATTTTCCACCCTACCTCCTTTTTAGAGGAACAATCTTATCACTTGAAAACCCTGATTCCCCCGTTAAAACTTTAAGCTCAATCTCAGCAACTGCTCTTTCTGAAATATTCATTCATTTATTAATGAAATGTACTCATATTTTTAAATATCAAGCTTTTAACGTCCCTCTTTCTATCATAAATGGCATCATTTATTTTTAATTGGCGCCCAAGCTTCAATGCTTTAATTTGGAGCTTTAGATTTGGCTTGAATTCTGCTCTGGGGACACTCAGCAATGCTCTCATGAAAGTCTCTGAAAGAAAATATCATCTAGAAATTTCCCTGAGCTATCTTTCTTTTTATTTTTTTTAATTGAATCTATTGGGATGATACTGGTTAACAAAATTATATGGGTTTCAGGTATACAATTTGACAGCCCATCAACTGTACACTGTATTGTGTGTTCAGCATCCCAAGCCAGTCTCTGTTTATCGCCATTTATCATCCCTATACTCTCCTCCACCTCCCCCACCTCCCCACCCCGCAGTTTCCACACCATTGTCCCTGTGGGTGAGGTCTTTCTCTTTTTTTTTCCTGCTCAATACCTACAACCCCACACCCAGACCACACCCCAACCACCCTCAGCCTGCTCTATATCTATGAGTCTCTATTTTGCTTGTTAATTCATTTTGTTCATTAAATTCCACATATCAGTAAAATCATATGGTATTTTTCTTTCTCTGACTGGCTTATTTCACTTAGAATAATGTTCTCCAGGTCCATCCATGCTGTCACAAAGGGTAAAATTTCCTTCTTGTTTATGGCTAAGAGGTATTCCATTGGGTACATGTCCCATCATTTTTTTAGCCGCTCACCTACTGATGGGCACTTGAGCTGCTTCCAAATCTTGGCTACTGTGAATAACACTGAAATGAACATAGGGGTGCATATATTCTTTCAACTTAGTATTTTGGGGTTTCTTCTGATAAATTCCCATAAGTGGAATCACTGGCTCATGTGGCAGTTCCATTTTTAATATTTTGAGATAACTTCGTACCACTTTCCATAATGGCTGCACCAATCTGCATTCCCACCAACAGTGCATGAGGGGTCCCCTTTTTCCATATCCTAGCCAATACTTGTTGTTTGTTGATTTACTGATAATTTGCAATATCATGGATGGAACTGGAAAGCATTCTGATAGGTGTGAGGTGATATCTCATTGTGGTTTCAATTTGCATCTCTCTGATGATCAGTAACACTGAGCATCCTTTCATATGTCTCCTGACCATTTGTATGTCCCTTTTGGAAAAGCATCTATTCAGGACTTTTGTCCATTTTTAAATTGGATTGTTTGATTTTTTGGTGTTAAATTTTATAGTTCTTCATAAATTTTGGATATTAACCTCTTATCGGATGTATTAATATCATTGGCAAATATATTCTCCCATTCAGTGGGTTGTCTTTTCATTTTGTTGATGGTTTCCTTTGCTTTGCAAAAACTGTTTTAGTTTGATATAGTACCATTTGTCTATTTTTTCTTTTTTTTTTCCTTGCCCAAGGAGATGTATCAGAAAAAAAGATTTCTATGAGAAATATCCAAGATTTTACTGCTTAGCTTTTCTTCTAGAATTTTTATCATTTTGAGTCTAGCACTTATATCTTTAATTCATTTTTGAGTTTATTCTTACATATGATGCAAAAGGGTGATCTAGTTTCTTTTTTTTTTTGCACATATCCATCCAATATTCCCAACACCATTTATTGAATGGACTACCTTTAATCCATTGTTTGTTTTTCCCTTCTATGTCAAGTTCAATTGACTACAATGGCATGAATTTATTTCTTGGCTATCTATGATGTTCCATTAGTCTATATGTCTGTTTTTATGCCAGTACCATGCTATTTTGATTACTATGGCCTTGTAGTATAGTTTGTAGTATATCAAGTGGCATGATTTCTCCAACTTTGTTCTTCTTTCTGTTGTTATTTTAGGTCTTTTGTGGTTCCATACAAATTTTTTTGGAATATTTGTTCTAATCCTGTGAAATACACCACTGGTTTCTTCATAGGAGTTGTGTTGAATCTGTAGACTGCTTTGGGTAGTATGGATATATTAATTATGTTAATTTTTCCTACCCATGAACACGGTATGTACTTCTACTTATTTGTATCTTCTTCAATTTCTTTCTTCAGCATCTTGTAATTTTCTGAGTACAGGTCTTTTACATCCTTGGTTAAATTTATCTCCAGGTGTTTTATTCTTTTTGATGTAACTGTGAATGGGATTGTTTTTTTAGTTTCCTTTTCTAATAGTTCATTATTGGTGTATAAAAATTCCTGGGCTCTCTTTAGAAGTAGCTTATTGCCCTTTGTCAGGGACACTTAGCCTCTGGATCTCCTGAACTCCCTGAAAGGGTACTTTGGGGGTACTTTTGGGGTAGAAGGATCTTTCTAACTTATGACACATAAAATTGGGCCTTCTCCATACATCAGCCTAGAAAGGCTGCTCTGAAAAAGATCAAGGCCTTAGCAGGGCTTCGGGGAGAAGACAAAGTTACCTTCCCTGCTGGGGACGTGGGCATCACTTTATACAATAGCCGTAAATTCCATTTACTTCCATCTTTACTCCCTACATCTCACATCATTATGCACTCTGCCCTTCATTTCAAAATGAGAGAAAAGGGGAAGTGGATGATGATAAAATGGTGCAAAGTTTACATAATCAAAGGCAGAACTCAAACCATAAAACAAGTTGCTACAGTAAAACCACCAAGCCCCAACTAGAGAAAAACACCACCAAGAGATGCAGTCTTCACCTAAATTTGGTTTGTTGAAATGAAAGTGTTTGGGGAAGGGAGGCCAGGCCAGGAGATGATCCCACAGGAGGTCCCAGTGGTCCTAGACCCTTCATATCTAGAAGAGGCTGAGGCAGAGGCCTCGCCATCAGCAGACCACAACTTGCAAAGCTCTGTGCCCGACATGCAGCGGGGATTTTTCCTTTCCCAGTCAGTTGTGCACATGCGGTGTTCCTGCTTTCCCTTTTGCCTTTCTTAAAGTACTGCTTTCCACCGAAACGAGGTGTTTAGTCATCTTTCCTTCACTGCAATGCCATGCTCTGCAATAAATGCCTATTGAATGAAAAGTTCTAAATGGAGGTTGTGCCATCAACACAGGTCTTTTCTCTGCAACAACAGCGCTGGGATGATCTGTTTCCACACACACAGACCTCGTCTGCATGACTACAAGGTGGAGATATCTGCGACAAATTGATGGTTTGTCATGTTTTAAACATGTTTTCTATTGGATATATAGCACTCATATACTATATGTTGGTAACTTAAATATTAGTCACTTGTTTATTTATTTATTCATTCATTCATTCATTCATAGACTTGTGCTTGTTTCTGAGTAGGCACTACACACCATAGTTCAAAATTCAGAAAGCACAGGAAGTTCATGAGAAAAGCATGTCCTCACCCACTGTCACAACCACTTTCGCCAGTTTTGTGTTTTCCTAGAAAGAGTCTATGTGTGTTACAGAGACACATTATATTCTTTTGTTCCTAGGAAATATTCCACATGTACTGTCTGTTCTAAGTTAAAAGAAAAAAGTTTAACAATATCCCTTAGCATTCCATCTCAGTATTTATATAAGGGTATATAAACTTCAGTTTTAGAAAAAGTTTGATTTAAGGTGATTGTGGAACATCAGGAAAGAAACATCTTGTAAACAGGGAAAAATACTGCTTGAAAGATTTCAGTATCATCGGCCCAGGGGGATTGTTGGAACCGAAACTAGAGCAGATCAGATCATCTGGGGAGTGTGATGTGGACAGAGAAGCAACAGCAAAAGCAACATCTTCTTTGGGGGTAACATGAAAGAGGAGTAGTTAATGACTGTCATCGTGAAAGAAAAAATCGTGAGGTCAAGTGAGATCAGAGAATCTTAAGATTCCACACACTCAGAAAAATGGAAATTTGGAGCAATCGATTCAATGAAATGGTTAGACAAAAAGTCAGGTTACAATGAAATCTATAAAGGAAAAAATTATAAGTTTGGTTGCATAAAAAGTTCCTGCCTAAGAAATGTCTATAAATATATCATAAGCAACAGACTAGGAGAAAATTGAGTATTAGTCTTTTGAACTTGTCATATTATGGGGTGATACTTAACTATCAAAGCCTTTTCTTTTTATTTTAATACCAAAAATATGTGGTGCGGGTGGGGGATGAAATTCAGCAATTCCACATGACACACAGAAAAATTATTTTAATTTAGATACTCACAAATATTAGTATATTTCAAAACTCTAGTTTTAGCTCCTATTTCAACACAATGACAGCAAAAAGCTTTTCTCTAATTTATTAACTAAGCTAATTTGAGAGAAAAACTGAGTATATTTTCCATAGCATCTTCAGCTAATAATCTTCATAGCTACTGAATACTCTCTAAATTCATTTTCTTATCACAAAAAAGAGAATAAGGGAATTAGAAGAATTTTTTCAGGTCAAAAATATCATATCGCAAGTTCTCCAATCCTCAAGGTTAAGTACAAAAACTAAGGGCAATATTTCCTCATACAAGCTCTGTCCCCACTTCCCTTAGCATGTAAAAAATTCCCTGAATGTGGCTGTAATAACAAAAATCTGACACTGTGATGAGATCAGTATTGTTCTTATCCCCATTTTACAGGTAGAGAAACTGAGGCTTAGAGAAATAAGGTAACTTGCTCAAGTTTCTTCTGGTAACTTTTTCTTCTTCTTATAGGAAAGGCAAGAAAAAGAAACTTGTCCATGTTCTCAAACAATAAGAACACAGAAGAAGGAAGATGGGGACCCTTTAAAATTTTGAGGAAAATGAGGCTAAGAAAACAAATTTACACGGAAGCATGAGTGACGAGCTCAGATTCCTTTCTCTCACCCCGGTTGAATGATATTGGCTCCTTTTTGCAAATACAACAGAAAGAAATCCCCCAGGTGGAGGTAAAGGTAGTCCACTTTCACTGAGCGGCCAGGTGGCCGTGGTGGAGATCCTGAGCTTTCCTGGGCCTCATCTTCCTCATCTCTACAAAGGAAACAAGAAAGGCTTGTCTCTCGAGGTGGTTGTGAGGGTTAAATGAAATAACCTATGAAAAGCCCCTAGTGTGTAGCAGTCATGAAAGAAGAAACTTAGAGTAAAAGAAACTCTGCTAAATTCTCAGTGGAAGAGAGAGAGGCCCTGGGCCCAGGAACTAGACAGATCAGAAGCCTTTAGCCTTGGAATAACTCAGTCTACACACTCAGAAGCTGCTGGCCCCTATCTGCACCAACAGGGAGTCACACCTGGCACCCACTTTTACCCACCCATGTCCCGCCACAGGAATACTTGCCTTCACCTGACTCTTAGGAAAAAGCCACCCGATCCCAAGTAGGCCTTCCCTTCACCCTATTCACAGCCACAGGGACATCTGTGAAACACAGTTTGTTATACAAAACAAAGTATGTCAAAAATTTGATGTCAGAATAGCTCTGCATCCCAAGGGTGAGGGTCTGGGCCTTCTTCTTCCTTTAAAACCCCTCACTCCAACCCTGGCAAGTCCTGAGCTCACACCTGCAAAGCTAAAAGCAAACATGCTGAAGCCATCCCCCCTTATATAACTGTATGAGGTAGGTAGGTATGAGCAGGAGGGCAAAACAGGGAATAATTTCTGTTCATGTTGCTGCAGATCCCTATGTTGACGAGGAAAGCCTACAGAATCAGCTAATTTTCTTAAAAAGTAATAAAATTAAACTGAAAGGTGCCATGAAGCCACTCAACAAGGGCCATTCATCACCAAACTACCCTTATGTCTTAGTATCTAGTGATGCCTTTCTTTACACCTCGGCTCTGAAATTCTAAGTAACATAATATTTAATTCTGTACTAGAGTTCTTTCTCAATGATCAAAATCCATTATTCTTGGGGAAAGTGATTTAAAATGACTATTATAAATGTTTCCAGTTCTTTGAGTCACATTTCACAGAGAGATGTTACAGGAACCAAAGCCCGAAAAGCCTTTTGGGTACCTTAGACTAAATAAGGCCAACCACCTGGATCATAAGAAATCCTCTTATGGTACATTTACACAGTGGAATTCTAGGCAGCAGTAAGAAAGAAGGAGCTCCTACCCTTTGCAACATCATGGATGGAACTGGAAAGCATTATGCTGAGTGAAATAAGCCAGGCGGTGAAAGACAAATACCATATGATCTCACCTTTAACAGGAATCTAAACAACAAAACAAACAACCAAGCAAAATATGACCAAAGGCACTGAAATACGAAACAGGCTGACAGGGACCAGAGGGGAGAGTGGACAGAATCACAGAGGAAAAGGGGAAGGATTCACATGAACAAGTATAAAGGACACATGGACAATAACTAAGGTGGGGGGCGGAAATGGGAGGGAGGTGGGGAGCACCGGGGGGGTGGGCAGGGCTGGGAATATAAGACAGAAAACTGTACTTGAACAAGAATTTTATAAAAATAATAAATTTTAAAAAAAATCCTCTTGTTCAGTTTGCACAGTGTCTAATTCTAACTTCACAGGAAAACAGTTAGGAATCTATCCATAATGTAACTACACATAGTGGGAAAATGTAAAAGTAGGTTCATAGGTGGGAAAATCTATTATTTTTAAATGGTTATTTTTGTGTAGTGCACATCTAAGTGATTTCTCCCTCTTGTTGCTCTTGTAATTCTCTATATTAGTTTTAAAATAAAGAAACATCCATATTTCATAAAAGCTAAGCTACCATCTTTTTCACTTTCATTTTTGGTCAGTTTTAGAGATGTACGATTTATTTATTTATTTATTGTTCAAGCACAGTTCTCTGTCTTATACTCCCATCCCAGCCCACCCCCTCAGTGCTCCCTACCTCCCTCCCATTTCCACCCCCCCCTTACTTGTTGTCCATGTGTCCTTTATACTTGTTTCTGTAAATCCTTCCTCTTTTCCCCTGAAATTCCCTCCCCTCTCCCCTCTGGTCCCTGCCAGCCTATTCTCTATTTCAGTGTCTTTGGTTATATTTTGCTTGCTTGTTTGTTTTGTTGTTTAGGTTCCTGTTAAAGGTGAGATCATATGGTATTTTTCTTTCACCTGAGTGAAATAAGCCAGGAGGTAAAAGACAAATGCAAGATATACAATTTATATACAGAAAAGTCATGAGTTTGAAGTTTATAATTCAAAGAGATGGATGTAGTGTGTGACCACCACCCCAGTCATGACAAAGAACGATTGCATCATCTCAGCCAGTTTTTCAGACCTCTTTGTAGGCTTGCCACCCCAACCCCTGGGCTTTAGCAGCTAGTGATCTGCTTTCTATCACAATGGTTTTGTCTTTTCTAGAACTTCATGTAATCGGTATGGTACAATATAAAGATTTCTGCACCTGGCTTTTTCATTTTTAAGATGTAGCCATGATATTGTATGTATACATAATTTATGCATTTTTATTGCTTAATACTAGTCATCACGTGTATACACCACAATGTACTCATCTGTTGACAACTGATCGACAGCTGGATTGTCTCCAGTTTGGCTCCACTATGAACATTTGCATACACGCCTGCAAGGATATGTTTTCATTTCTCTCCAATTAACACTCAGAAGTGGAGTTGCTGGGACACGTGCCAAGTGTGTGCTGAACAATTTTAGAAAGTGACAAACTATTTCCCAAAGTGACTATATAATTTTTCACTCCCACCAGCAATGTGCGAGAGTTCTGATTGTACCACACCCTTACCAAAAACGGGTTCTGTCGGTCTCTTTAATTGTAGCCATTCTGTAGGTGTGCAGTGGTATCACATTGTTCATTCAGCGTGCACTTGCTTATGACTAATCATGAGTATAAGATGCCATTGATATTTTATGTGCTACTAAGAAAAAATGCTATTGATTAAGTCATGGCATAATGCTTTCTTATCACTTAGAAATTTTACTTTAGAGCCTCTTTACAAAACTTAGACTTATTTAGGCATCAACTTTTTATTATCTATACCTCACATATAAATAATAAAGGAATATATCAGCCAAATTATTGGAATAGAAACCTTAAATGTCTTCAGATTGAGAGTCTGGCTTTCTAAATCACTTTTTGGGTTGCAGTTACCAATGTATTTTCCACAAAGCATTTGGTGTTAACAATGGTACTGAACAGCCGGCCTTTTATTTGGGAAGTCATCGCCTCTATTGCTCCTGAGATTTTTTGCAAGCCACTAACAACATTCTATAAATTTTGATGCTGACACTTACTTGCTCTCACTAGACTTAGACTGACTTCCTTATTAGGAAAGACTCACATTCCTTCTTCAAATGGCTTAGAGCATGAAATGGTGACGGGTTTCGGTTGTCGCGTCATGCCACGAGCAATGGCAGCTAAGACTGCACATGCCCAGGCAATGACAAATGAACTAGCTGCCTCAAAGTACTTACGGGAAACTGCCATCGATTGTAAGATACACCCCATTCCCAGAGATGCAAGCATATGTGAAAAGCGCATCTTGGGAACGTGACATACACTGTGAAAGAAGCACAGTTTTGAAAAGTGATCTTCCTTGCCCCTGATCTGTGCATTTCAACACAGAAAACACACGAGAAAAGTTGAACCTCCACCGTTTTGAACTTGCATCACCCAGTTAATTCATGAAAGACTTACAATGCTCTCCAGTGGTTTGTAAGCTCACTTTCCCCAAGCAGACTACAAAGTCCTTCTCCTACAAAAAGGCCACCTTTGATTCTCCTCACATTGTTTACAGCATTGTTTTTCAAGCTTTGCGCAATGACCCGTTCATTACAGAGTGGTGAAACCATTTTACTGGGTCACAACCAGCATTTTTTAAACCAAATAGAATAGAATTTGAAAAAAATGCGATACATAGCAAAGGTAAGCACTATTTTATAATACTGTTGTTTTTGTCAACTATATATGTGTATCAGGGGCTGGATAACAAATGTATTACTAAAGCATGCCATAATCAAAGACACCGGGAAAACATTCCTATAATAGCATGAGAAGTATTCAGTCATACTGATTAATTGATTTTTGTCGACACAAGCTGATTTTAAAGTTTTTTAAATGGCCCAGAATTTTGGTTCAGTTCTTTAAAAGGTGTCATCAGGTTGGTGCACTTTCACCTGCTTTCAGTGAGGGCAACATTGGAAAAGCGCAGCCCCAGTTTATCTACATGATCACAGTGCCACAGTCTCACACGCTGCTGTTTCTAAGGGGAAGCATGTCAGTTCCTCACACACAAGCGAGGAAATCAGAGTCCTCTCATCTGCGCTGGACCAGGCTGGAGATTCTTTAAACAATGGTTCACCATTTATTTGAAAGAAAGCCCTCTGTTCAATTCTTCCATCAGGAAGTTTGACCCCAAACCTGATGACTTTGAACCAACAACAGAAAGACCCTGGGGGTAACCAGACCTCCCCCCTTGAAAGCAGTTTGAGGATTATTTATCTGCAGTCTCTCAAACACATGATTTGGAAGGACCTCACCTCTCATGCATGTGACTTATCAAAATATTTCTCCCAATTAAATTTGGTCATCTTTCCGTTACACGTACTGTTTTCCATCTCCGTCACTTTTCCGGTAAGGTCCAGCTCCCTGGCAAACCACTCCGCCAAAGATGCCTGGCTAACCTAGTGCATGCCCCCTTCAGTCTGGTTCTAATAGAACAACCTCTGACCTGGAGCCAGGCAAGGTGCATGCCTGTCCCAACCTCGTCACACAGCAAGCGGCCTTCAGCATTCTATTCACTCACTCCGCTCCATTTTCTTCACCTCTCTGAGTCTGTGATCGAATGCTCTCTCTGTCTCCAAGATTCTGTACCTTGGATGAACAGTTTTCCTACCTGCTCCAAGGCTATGAGAGGTGGGATTACGGGACTCATGCCCAGGCCCTCCTTTTAGGCACAAAAATTCTCCTATAATCAGTTTTATTTGTTAAGTCCATGCCAGGTTTCATTTGAATAAATGACTCCCTGGACAAAACAAACACAAATGTTATAGAAAATTCATCCATTGAAAACATGTGTTGAGCAATCCCTACATGCTGGACATAGTCCCAGGTGCTGGAGTTTTCCCTGGAAGACAGAAAAGGACACTGGTGGGTATTTGAGTGAGTACTTATGTCCCAATCACTTGACAACTTAAAAGCACTGCACAAGGCAACGTGGTTATTCAGCTTAAGTGAATACAATGTTGTAAAAACAAGTTCAGATTTTACCATTAAAATATTCCTATCAGAATATTAAAGTATTGACCCATTAAAGTTATGACCCGTAAAAAAGAATGTAGTTGAAAACATCTGTATAATCAACTGCGAAAGGAAAACACGCTATAAAGAGGACTGAATTTCTGTCATATACACCTCGCTTAACGAAGTTAGCAAAGATATTACAACATTTCCTTCCAAATAAGGAAGTGCTGATAATCTGGGAGATTAAAAGCCTGAGGGTAGAGACTGATAGGAGAAAACACACCAGTACCGTCCTGACTCGTAGTGACAGCTATTGCTTTGACAACACTGTGACCTCCGTGAGGACAGGAGGCATGTCCCGTCTAAATCCATTCCTCTCACAGCTCCTATGGTAGGGCTTCGTTCCACATTAAGTTAATGAATGACATGGACCATGCACCCAATCCTGAGAGATAACAGCCCGCTGCCACCAGCATCACAAGCAGAGTGACTCGCACGGCCTTGTCGTACCCAAGGCGGCCCCAGGTGAAGCCTGTTCGAGGTGATAGCAACCTCTCCCACTCTCAAAGGCTCATATTTGGGAAGATAAATCATATGCTTGCCCTCATCATCAGCCTTAGTCACACTCACTCTGCCTTTCAGTTACTTTTAAGGTAAGGGATTCTAGAACATTCTGGCTCAGGTTCTGAATTTATGTTACTCAGGAAGCAAGTAGAATAAGTATAGACCTTAAAAACTGTAATCCTCTTTCAGTTTCCTTGTGGTTTTATGGTGGTCCCTGAGGGGGAAAGCGGGTCTTGGGAGACCAAGCAAAACCACAAGCACCCCTCGCCCTGTGGAGACCAGACCACCAAAGCCCTGTACAAGACCAGAAACTTGCATGAAAGGCAAGAAATCTCAAGTTCCCACTGCAGACAGACATGACCTGAGGGGAAACTTTCCCCTCTGTCCCGGTGACCTCACTGTTCTCACAGGCAGGTATTTGGGTCACATCTGCTAATCACTTTGAGTTCCAGAGAATCGCACCCTAAACAACTTCCTGGCTTTGTTAGAGGAATGTCGCAAAGACTGGACTGTAGGAGAATTTCTCACTAGTCAGAACTTCAGGGAAGTCCTCCTAATCTAGACTTCAGCTTCCATGGAATACACGAGCAGTAATAGTTCAGCAGCCCCCATTTGACTCTTACCCTTGAGTTCTCACAAGCTCTGAACATGGAAAAGGAAGGCCACCCCTTAGGGAAGCTGGCGGCACACAGCGTTTGTGCCAGGGAAACGCCCACATGAGCAGCCAAGTTTTGAACATAGATGGTAACCTTGAAAATAGAGCAAAAGCAGTCTACATCGTGTGTATTTATGTAAATAAAGTTCAAATCAGGGCCCTGAAACACGGCCTTCTGATGTCTCAGCCCCCTCTGTTCTGGGCGTGGCAGTGACATAAGCAGTAAGGTGCCAGCCCCAACAATGTGCCAGGTGCCCTAAGGGGAAGGTCCTAGAAAAAGAGGCGCCTCCTCCCTTCTCTCCAAGGTGAAGCTCATTCCCGCCTACTCCTAGCAGCCCAAAGTCAGATCACAGTTTCAGAGGCATCAGTCTTACGCTGGGGAAAGTATGAAGCTAGATGCCTGGAAAGGTACTCTTCAGGCAAGGAATTTATTAACCTATGTCAAATTAACAGGTCACCCTGCGCCTATAAAAAACAGGACATATACCCAGTCTAATTCTGGTAATAGGTTAATATACCTCCCTTTCTCCTCTGTCTTTATTACTTCTTAGCTGCCCATCTTTTTTTATGCAAAAGTAACCAGTCAGGTAACCTCTCTATATTTTCGTTTTCTCACTGGCAAAACTGGTGGGGTGACTGGGAGTCAAACAGGGACCCCATTTAGGCCACAGTAAACCTGAGTACTGCAGGAGCCCCATATTTTTTCATGAAGCAAAGGCACACCCAGTGTCTCCCTACCCCGATCATCCTGGCAAAGTGTGGGGACTGAAGTGAAAGGACCCTAAGGCACCAAAGTCAAAGGCAAGTTGATTCTGTTGCTACAACAAAGGATGGTTACGGTATAATCAGAAGCAAACCAGGTTTCGCCTCTTAATTAAACACTTCATTTACCCACCATACTCATTTCAGTTTCTTCCTTCCTTCCCCTTTTGTCTTCAACTTTGGGTTTGGAGTGAAAGGGACTTGCCCACTCATCGGCCCCAAACAACTTGTTCCCATTTGCCCCGTCTGTCAAAAGGGCACAGAACCAGAAGCGAGAGTCTGAGGTCTTGAACACTCTCAAAAAAAAATAACCACTTGTGCAGCTTTGGCATCTGCACTCGGCCCCCGCACTGATTGTCTCCACCTGCGCAGTGAAGGCCTGGGTTTCCATGAACTCCACCAGCCCTTCAAATTCAAATACCTCCAATTCCCTAAAACATCTTACTCTTCCTTTTACGACTCCCCCATTCTACTGTATTTTCTTACAGTTGTGCTCATGCTCCCAAGCTCCTAAATATTTAACCATTCAGCAGAGGCTGAATAGCCCAGAAATTTAAAAGCCCAGCTTTGAACCAGAAAAGTCAGAATTTAAGGTCCAGTCTTGCTACATACCAGCTGTGTGACTCTGGGTAAAATATCTCGCCTTATCTGTGGAATCAGATTAGTAATGCTATATGCCATGTAGGGTTGTTGTGAGGAGTAATGGAGATACGGCACATAAAACACTAGACCTTTATTCATTCAGTTATTCTAGCACCTGCCGTGTGATGCTCACACAGCTGGACCCTGGGAGTACAACAGTGAGCAAAACAGAGAAGGTCTCTGTCCTGTGTGAAGGTTACCATCCAGTGGGGGAACAAGCTCTTGAAGAAGTCATTGCTAAGGTACAAGACTGATGTGTGCCCTGAAGGAACCATCTATTCAGAGAAGATGCTGAACAGCGTTACAGGGAAGTGAAGAGAGGGGAGGCATGGGAAGAAAATAGTCCTTAAGGAAAAAAATTTGGTAGGATGTGGTCAAGGAAAGAGTAGAAACGAGACCCCAAGCAAGGTTGGGGAAGGGACTATAGGGAACTCTAGAGTGGAAGGCATGGCTCTGACCAGAGAACCTCAGAGCAGGAGGGGTTGGAGAAGCGAGTGTGGGTTCCATCATATAGAAGGAACGAGCACAAAAATGTTAGCTGTTGTCACCACACCTGCACCCACAGTGTAACGTGTCCCAGTGGGATCTACCTTTCTGCCTAAAGCAACTCCTCCCTCCTGCCTTCTCCCAATGGTAATTAGCCAACCCTCATATTTTAAAGTCCGCTTTGGTACTTTTCTCCCCTTAGCCCCTTCCATTCATTTCACAGGGTACACAATCTAGTGCTTCAACTTTTGAAAGTTTTTCTATCTTGTGCCCTTGTTTCTGCCCTCATGCCCCCCCCAAGGCCAACAACTTCATACCTGAGTAATAACAATGGCCTCTTAACCAACAGCCTTATCTTTATTCTCTATTAATTCTAAAAAGCCCTGTCCACAGCCTAAATGCCACCAATGACTACTTTATTCTTATTTATTATTGCTAAAAAAATGAGTGGCCTCCCACCCACCTTCAGATAACACCAGCATTCCGAGTCATCTGAGATGCTCCCGCCTGTCCACGGGCTGCTGCGCCGGGGAAAGGGACTCCATTCTCTCCAAACTGATCTGCTCTTATCCTCCGAACACATAAGATTCATTCCAGACTCTACATCAGTGACACTTAGCCCATTGTCAGCTGAAAAAGTTCTTAAAATGCCCACACTTGGGCTCGCCACTGGGAATTCTAGAGAGAACCTTAGTCATCTGCATTTCTTAAGCACCCTAGGTGACCAAAATGTGCAGTCAAGTTTGGGGGAGAAGGCTGCGCTATGCCTTCTGCCCTTCTGTTTCCCTGCCTAGGACTCCTACTCCCCCTCCCCCCTCCCCCCATCTTCCTGTCTGTATAGGTTTGAATTGTCCCTGTCTACTCTCGACCATCTAAATTCCATCTTCTAAGACCCTTAGAGCAGTAATGGTTTGAGTCCATCGTTTGGCCACCCCCTCATAGCAATTTGTTTCCAAAAGCTTCTCACTAAGCAGAAGTTCTAGAACTGAGTCCCTCAGGCATTTCATGAAATAAAATGACTAACGTGACCCAGTCTTGCAAACTAACCACCTTTTAAAAAATTGTATCTATGGGAAAAGCAAACCTGCTCTTATTGGAAAACCTAAAGACCATTAGGAAAACATGTTCAGATTTCCAACCTGACCCACCAAGTACACATCCCTGCCTGTCTTCACTGCCCTTGCCAAACCTATGAGAGCAAGGAATTGCATTTCCCCCAAACCTTGCGTGCCGGTAGACACAGGACAAATCTTCAAGGCCCTGGTGAGGCTTTCCTATCCTGAGGCACTTACTGGGGCCTCTGCCACCACCCAGAGTGCCTGCTGCTTTGCTGAGTGCATAGGATATGTGCCGCATAAATGTAGTCATTTTTCCTCCTGATCCTGGAATGAAGCCCTTAATATAACTGGACTTTCTAAAGGAAGTTTGCCTCTTTGAGTATGCAAAATTTTTATTGGTTCCTTTTTAAAATTTATGTTTCAGTTAGAGTTGGCATATTGAAATACAATTTATATTAGTTTCAGGTGTACAACACAGTGATGAGACATCCACATACGTTATGAAGTGGTCACCTCAACATGTCTAGTACATGCCTGGCACCATACAAGTTCATGACAATATTATTGACTGCATCTCCTATGCTATTCTTCACATCCCTTTGACTGTTTTTATAATAGGCAGTTTGTACTTCTTTTTTTATATAAAAGATTTTATTTATTTATCTTTAGAGGGGAAAGGAAGGGGAGAAGTAGAGAAGTATCAATGTATGGTTGCCTCTCATGAGTCCCCTGCTGGGAACTGGCCTGCAACCCAGGCAAGTGCCCTGACTGGGAATCGAACTGTGATTGTGTGGTTCACAGGCCTGCGCTCAATCCATTGAGCTACACCAGCCAGGGCGGCAGTTTGTACTTCTTAATCCCCTTCACCTTTTGGGGGAGTTGGCCCATTGTCAACCCCTACCCCCAGTCTGGTAACCATCAGTTTATTCTCTGTGAATATATAAACTCCCTGTATTAACCATTTTGACAGAAGTCTAGCTGAACTTTTCATTCTTATATATCTTACTCAACAAAGTAAATAGATTGAGATCATTTCTTGACCACTTAGAACCATTATTATAAGCCATCAGGCAAGCTACGTAGAATCATATATACCCCCGACAAGCGTTTTAAGGGACCTAAACTTTCCCTCTCATATATATTCAATTATCTCAGAAATAAACATGTGGCGTGAACAATGGAGGGCATTTTTAATGGCCATCCATCCACCGTGTGCCGGAACCTTTCTGCATGTGCTCCACGTGACCACACACCTGGACTTTGTTGTGCATACTCTGCGTATCGGGTCAAGTCCTGGGGGTGACTCCTCTCCTGACCTCCAGTGCACACTTACACTCAGTGATAGGCATTTTTTCACTCCTTACAGGTCTCTTTGTTTCATGGATCATTAACCCCAAGGTGGCTAGAAGGCTAAGATCAAGTAGGAGGGATCCTCTTAAGGAGTAACAGTTACTTTGCATTAATTACACAGTGATTTTGGTTTTTAGGTGGGAAAATTGCAGTAAGAAATGACTTGCAAGTGAGTATTAGGGCTACTATCCCCACCCCACCCAACTCATATGACATGTAAATCTAAGTAGCCTTTATATTGCATTGAATATCTGTTTGGAAATCATGAGCTTAGACCATTTCCTAAAGATTTGCTTAGGCCCCAAAATGCATAGCTAAGTTCTCAAATGTATTCCATGACTCCCATATGATAACGGCTCACAATCCCCTGGTTATCACGGGATACACAAGCTCCTACAGCCTTTCCAAAATACATCCAAACAAGATGTGCTCTAGATTTGGGCCGGAGTAAGCACCTACATCTCACATGTGATCAGCAGCTACAACCACAAGATTCATCTGCCCTATTTGATAATTTTCTGATTATTGAACTTGTGGTGAGAAGTGTAATGCATCTATTTTCTTCCTACTTAAAGATCCCTGTTCTTTCTCAAATAAAAGTAAAAAGTAAACCTATTTCTGCACCTACATTGTTGTTACATCTTTGTATCTGCGAGTAAATCGTGTTTGTGTGCTTTGTTGGTGGTTTTTCTCTCTCTCAGACTGCTGGAGATTTGAGATAAGAATGAATCAGCAGCAAGGGCTGCTGCACTTAAGAAAATGTATGATCTGGTTCATAATTCATGGATTGGCTCCTGAAGGAACTTAAGTACTTAACTCCCGATTTGCGATGGAAGTATTAGTAACATCTCTCAGTCTACATCTGATCCAACTTGCTCGTTTCATCCAAATCTAACGCCTAGATTCGGTGCTCATACTACATACATTTCACCGGCTTTTTAATCCCTACATGTGGAGCTGCAATCAAATATTTGTGTTCATCTATAATGTCTTACCTCTATCTTGGAAGCCAACCACAGCATAGTATCTTTGATATTATCAGATAACATCACTGTTCTACCTAGTGGTAAACAGCATTAGACAAAGGAGTTATTTCTCAGGGAACTATGAAAGAAAAAAAGGAAGAAGAAGCCAAGCACATAAGAAAAGCATGAATTAATAATCAACTAAATATTTTCCAATTTTTCTGAGGAGCCTTTTATTCGTGTCTTTCCTGTCACCACATCAGATGTAAACTTCTCTGTCTGCCTTGGCCCTGTTCTCTCCATTAAATCATAGCCCCCTCCCAGCCCTGAGTGTCCACTCCCCCGGTGCCACACATGCTCTGCTCACACCCGCCTCTGGGGCTGTGTGACTTGGCCGTCTAGGTGTGTGCATATTGGAAAGAACATCAGACCAGGCGATGGTAAACCTGGATTTTATCCCTTTCCTCCTTTCTTGCTTATAAACGGAGTGACCTCAGCTATGCTACTTAGCCCCTCTGGGATCCAGTTTCTCCATTTCTGAAATGAAAGGGTTAGCTTGATACTACCTGATGGTGACACTTCTTAGAAGCCTCTCCATGCCTACCTTACCAACCCAAATACTCTTTTCATTTCACAGTAGTTATCATCTTTCCTCTAGCATCTATTTGACTGATTTATTTTCCCTCACCTGCCACCGTTAGGATGAGAACTCCATGTGGGCAAAGCTTCTTCCCATGAAGTTAACCGCTATGTCCCCAGCACTTAGAGAGAAGTTCAATGCATCATAGCCACTGGAGAAATATCTGTTGAGTGTAGGAATGCATGGAAGTATCATACATATTATTCTTCCTTAAAAATGCTCTACAGCTCGAATTTCCTCCATTAGATTTGCTGACGATCCTGAACCGACATCTCTCCCTCCCGTGCACTTCTAACGTGAGTACAGTGAGTACCATTCAGTTTGGCTTTTAGAATTCTCTGAATATCTCAGATGTAGGAGCACTCACTTCCCTCGTAAAGAATATGCCCTTCTTAGGGCCAAGGATGACATGTCTTATACCTAGTCTGTCAAATAGTTGCTAGGTATTTGGTTGATTGAATTGACTGAAAATTTCAGCCTTGCATTAGGCAGCTAACACAGGATTTAGTCACCTGCTAATCTCTCTCTCCATCTGGTTTCTGGGCAGGGTTTATGGGGCTGATGAAACCACCTGAAGTCCGTCTCTGTGAGCAGCAAAGGAGAAGAGTAGTCACATGTCCTTTCCCAGAGACCACCACTTGGTCAGCACATGGTAGTATCCACTGGTACTACCGAGATGACAGGAGGCAGAGGGGATTGGAGGGAGAATCAGAATAAAAATAAATGCAACTATCTTTCAAACAGGGGACAGGAGAAGTAGAGGACTTGACTTCCAACAGGATTTCAGAGATCAAAACAGCATCTTAAGTGTTGTCTCTCCTCTTACCCTGTGTCGGTCTGAGAACACTGAGTGCTACAGAGAGCCGTAGCTTGCTTCAATGCAGGCCAGATTATCAGTGAAACAGTATCATTGCACAACGATACTGCTCATCAGACTCAGGTTTGGTACACTGAATTTTCTCACCTATGTTTTACAGGAAACCCATTTGATTTGCAGTTATTATCAGAAAGCTTTCTCTACTGCAGCTGCAAGGATATAAAATATATTGGGGCATTTACTTCTAAGTATAGCCTAGTTAAGGTAATTTAATCTGCCTTTGGCACTTCTGAGCCTCACATATAACTGTAGCATGGAAAAGAGGTGAAAACCACAGGAGCTAGAACTGAATTGTGCTGGGCCCTGACAATGGGTTTTGAGGATATTTGGTTTTTATAATAAATTGTTTTCTTTGGGTTTGCTTCTTTTTCTGAAAAGTCAACATGCTAAAAAATAGTAATTAAATTAGAAATCCAAATTAGCTCATTTCCAGTTCTCATTTTGTCATCAACAAACAGGGTGATGAAAAACAGGGTTTAAAAAATTATTTCACTGTATCATTGCAAAACCTCTGATTCTGCTGTCATGAAGGGGTGTTTGTGAGTTAGTGACCCTGCTTTCATTTCCACTGCAGAATCACAGACCATTGGATTTGGAAGATAATTTAAAGACACTTGATCCTGTCCTCTCACTTAGCCAGGAGGAGACTGGAGTCCCAGAAAGATGAAGTGACCGGTCCAAAGCCACACCTCCAGCGTGAGAGCCTCGGATAACGTCCAGTGGTCAACGTCAGGACTGCACCCAGAGGCATCTTAGTACTGGAGGAGGCAGCCTCCCACAGGCTCCCAGTGACTCTCAGTTGCTACAGACCAACGTCTATGCGTACAGCTTGCTTGTGATTGCATTTTTGTGAAAATGTGATTCTTCACTGCTGGACATTGCCCTGCTGATCACTGGTATCCTGCTGAGTCCCCCACCCTCTCTGTTAGAAGCCACACCTGTGATGTGCTGAGAAAAGCTCATTCTGCGCCCTGGTCAGATTTCTGAAGTGACTCCTTTGTAGGGAAATCCAACCTGTCTGGACTTCCCTTCCTTCCATCGGCTTGTTTCTTGGGCGTTGCAGGATATGACGGGGCCACCCTTCAAAGGACACCAGCGTAGACTAGTAGACTGTCTCAGATCTGGCCTGGGAACCACAAACCTTCATTTCCCAGGTTAAAATGTGCTCTGCTGGTGAGAAACATTTGGTCAGTGAAATAATTTTGTCTTGTTTGTTTGTTTAGCTGAGTAACATCACAAGTGCAGGAGACAGAAAGGTCACAACTTTTCCATGAGCTGATAAAAGCATCTGAAAATCAAACACCGCACATACACTGCACCAGGCGCTCCACTGAGACCTCTACACTGACCAACTCATTTACTCTCGAGAAAAATCCTAAGAGGTAGGTAGGTATGAATACCACCCCACTTCTCACGAGAAACTGGAGCACAGATTCAGCAGGTAACTTTCCCCTTTTCACACAGCCAGCGAGTGGCAAAGCCAGGATTATGAATGCACCCGTACATATTTTTACCACCATGCTATGCCTAATACAGGTAATTTGAAAAAAGAAATTAAAGCAAACTTTTAACATGTATTTTATAAACATTTCAAGTTAAAGTATTTGGGGATCTAAGATAATTATTTGGACAACTGACACAACAGCTAAAGTTCGAACCATGTAAATTCCATGCAATCTTCACAATTCGGTTTACATATTCAGTTTTGCAAAACAGAGTCAAATGTATGGGAAAGTTCCTACACCACCTTCACCTTGATAATAAAATATTTCACTAGCTGCCTACTGTGTGCCAGACTCCAAAGAAAGAGAAATGCAGCAACACACAGAGCATGCAGTACCTGTCAACTTGGAAGGCTGTCAGTCTGTGAAAAAACCGGATGCTAGAAATAATTTGAGCACTCAGCACTCTAAACACTAAAGAAGATAAAAACCAGCCCTGGCTGGTGTAGCTCAGTGGATTGAGCGCGGGCCTGCGAACCACATGATCACGGTTCGATTCCCAGTCAGGGCACATGCCTGGGTTGCAGGCCAGTTCCCAGCAGGGGACTCACGAGAGGCAACCATACATTGATATTTCTCTCCTTCTCTCCTTCCCTTCTTCTCTATAGATAAATAAATAAAACCTTAAAAAAAGAATTACTAAAAAAAACCCTCTTGTAATAACCCAGAGTTAGAAAACTGTGGCCCTGTCCAACTAGCAAGTTGGTTGGAGCATCATCCCAATACACCAAAGGTTGTGGGTTCAATCTCCGGTCAGGGCACATACAAGAAGCAACCAATGAATGCATAAATAAGTGGAACAACATTTTGATGTTTCTGTCGCTCTTTCTCTCTTTCTGTCTTTTCCTTTCACTCCTTCTCTCTTTTTCTCTCTCTCTAAAATTAGTAAAAAAAAGTTTTTTAAACAGAAAATTGTGAAGAGTTATATTTTCTGTTATAATTGTGGTGATACTACTTCTCAAATCTTGATATAATCCTATAAACATTTTACTAAATATATGCTATAATTAAATTGCTTTGATTATGCTTTTAAAGGGATTTTGAACTGGGTACCAGGTAAATAGTTCCTTTGCTATTAAATAACACCTCCTATTAAAGCTTCAGTGTACTTAATGTTTATACTTCTTCCCATGTCTGGTTTTTTTTAAATAATTAAGTAACAGAAGTCCCTCCACTATAATGGTAGCAAGATTTCAAAATAAACCACACAAACTTCGGAAATGCCAGCATTCTGAATTTCCTTCTTGATTATTCTTCATGCCATGAATGTACAGCATAACTTAGCTTGCACCTCAATTAGATCTTCAGTTTTAATTTTCTGTATTTTGCACGATGGAGTAGTGATTATCTGCTGTTGTTCAGTAAATTATAATCAGATAGTTTGAGCCTGGATGTTAATAGTCATTCTCATTTCCAACTTATTTTCAGTGAAATCTGTAATAATAATAAAAAGCTCTCGGAGAATGTATGCATTGTTGAGGACTGAATTGTGACCTGCAAAATTCTTACGTTGAAGCCTGAACCTCCGAATGTGACTATATCAGAGATAAGACCTTTAAGGAGGTAATTAAGGTCTACCGAGGTTGTTAAGGTGTGCCCTAATCCGATCTGATTGGCGTCTTTATGGAAGAGACTAGGGCACACCAGGGAGGTGCAGAGGCCCAGAAAGACCACGTAAGGCCACAGACAGGGCAGCCATCCGCAAGCCAGGAAGAGGGTGCTCAGCAAGAACAGAGTCTACTGCATCTTTGCCTCACACTTCCACCCTCCGGAACAGGAAGAAAATAAATGTCTGTAGTTTAAGCCACCCAGTCTGTGGAGCCCGATTACAGCAGCCCTGGCAAACTAACACACCTGTGGGAGAGCTTGCTTTCCTCTCCCACAAAGTCAATTCCTCACGGTCAAGACTTCTACAGTCCTGGTTTGTCCGTGTTATCTCATGTGTCACCTCCACCCCTCTGGCACATTCCTTCTGTTCTCTATTCAATCATGCCTCATCATGCCACAGCCCTGGGGAGAGGGTCATTTCCAAAAGATAGACACAAATGCTGACAACTTTTTCATCTTTAGCAAGGACAGGATAAAGTCTCAGAGTGTTGCTCCAAAATCAGAAGCATTTGAGAACCTACAGTCCTTGTTGAGGTCATTTTCATTACAAATGTAATTTGCATCCATTATTTTTAAACTATCAAAGAATATCAGTATATAAAAAGTTAAAAGCCAAGTTAAATACAATACGCCAATGCTCACAGTTATCCATACATAAAATGTAGTATTCTGCAATGCTTACAGAATATCAATATATAAAAAGTTAAAAGCCAAGTTAAATACAATATGCTAATGCTTACGGTTAAAAATTAAACAATAATATACTTCCCTGTAAGTTCAACAAAGCAATAACCTGCTTCCCTGGTCCTTAATCAAAGGCCAAAAACTTCAATGGAAGCCATCCCTACTGACTGACCATCCACCTAATCCTTCTCCAAAGAAATGTCCACTGTCGGTAGTTTAGTGTGTAAAACTCCTGATTTTAATGGAGGAATATCCTTTAAAACACATTTACAAGCCCTGGCCAGCTAGCTCAGTTGGTTGGAGCATCATCCAGATATGCCAAGGCTGCAAGTTCAATCCCCACTCAGGGCACTTATAAGAAACAAGCAATGAATGCATAAATAACTGGAACAAGAAAGTGATGTCTCTCTCTCTCTCTCCCTCTCAACTTAATACAATTTAAAAGGAATAATAAAACTTGTTTCCAATACTCTACCAACTGCCTCCATCGTCTGCAAACACCGCTCTAGCAAACGCCTCACCCCCTGGGAGAACAGACACCTCCTTCTTTCTGGAGCTGGAGATGCAGATGGGGCTTCCTCACCTACACGTCTGCCAACCAGAGCAGAAGGCCAGCCTTTGCAGACAGTTTTTCATAAAGTCCTCATAAAAGAAGTCCAGAATTGCTTCAACATTAGATAACTGCTCAGATTTATTTGTTCCTAACACAATAGGCCAATGCTTCCGGTTAAAAATTAAACAATAATATACTTCCCTATCAGTTCAACAAAGCAATAACCTGCTTCCCTGGTCCTTAATCAGAGTCCAAAGGGTAGGTAGTTTATCACAAAAGAGAAAAGGGAGGATTGCCAAGGGGCTGCGATATCCTTGGTCTTACTGTAGGGCACCAGTTTAGTCAAGACCAAGCTTATAAACTTTACCCCTATCGCCAAGAATGTAAGCTCAAGTTCAGTCTTCTCCATAAAGACAAGGTGGCCAGCCACATCACAGAAAATATATAGGAAGTAATAGGTACCATGTTTATCACCCCTTTTAATGGTCAAGAACTTTATTCCTGGAAATCACAAGACTACTATGTTGGTTATATAATCTAGTTGATTCCTTTAAAGATCTCTGATAACATTTTATACAATCATGAAAACCCATGTGGTTCATACTACCAGGAATGAAAAGAAATACCCACAGGCCTCAGGAAGAAGGTGCAACACCATCGACAAAATTAGGGTGTCTCTTTAAATACACATATATGTTACTTTCCATGAGAATTGCACTGCGCATGTGTTTGAAACCTCTGTGTCATTTTCATAATCATGTGATAGATGAGCCTATTTTAAAATTAGCCAGAAATGACACTGAAAACATAGAAAGTAGTGTTAATAAATAGACAAGGAGGTAATGCAAATTTTGTAGCTGCTAAATTTGGCTTGCAGAGCCGAACTTACATGCATGGGAACCGTGACCGTGGCTATACACACACACTGCAATGAGAATTCAAAGTGCTTAGATGATTAACAGAAAAATATGTGCAATGTTATGTACAAAGAAGAGATGAATTGCATGTCTTGTGGGGAAGGGAGATCACAACCTTAAGGACTGTAGTGATACAGCTAATATTTACTGAGTGTTCACTGTGTCCCAGGCATTACTGAGTGCTTTGCATATATTAACTTTTTTAATCCCCACCACGACCCTGTGAGGTAGGTTCTATTATTGTCCCCATTTTACAGATAAGAAAATCAAGGCCTAGAAAGGCTAAGTGACTTGCCCCATGTCACATCATTAACAGGTGTTGATGAAGTTGGTGAGTTGGCCATCTGGCTCCAAGTCCCAAGCTCATCCCATCTTAATGCATCCTGAGGTAGAGATTTTGCAAAGTCTCAGCAATACACACACAAACACACCCCAGTCTCAGCATGCTACATGTTCTATCACTATCAGCTTATATGTGTATGTACCTGATTATGTATGACAGTTTGAGTCCACCATACTTTTCTGCACATGTTCTTCCCTCCATTCAGATCAGTCCTCTGTGTATAGGCTTCCTACTGAGTTTCTGCTCTCCATTCTTGAAAGCTCTGCTTAGAGACCACCTATCTTAGATCCCTCCCAGGCCTTCCTTGCCCACAGTAGGACAAATCTAGTCCTCCATATAATTTCTGTGCCTCTCACTACTTATATTTTATGTATATCACATTGGCAGACGTACCGCAAGACTGGACCGAGAGGGACAAAGAAAACATAAAATGAAGAGGGAACTTAGATGGCCCCCAAATCCTATAAGTAAGCTGCAAAATACTACCCAGCTGCAAATACATACCATCTTTCATGAAAACAAACAACAACAACAACAACAACAACAACAACAACAAAAAACCCAATGGCTCAGACATTGAAAATAAGAGCAAAGGGTGGATCCAAGGGCCATAAAAATTATTTCCAGGCCTGAATTCCTAATCAAGAACTGTAACCTGTGCCCAGCTGACTTTCAGAATTGCCAGGGACCAAGGGCTCCAGTGAACACTCCATTCTTCCTACGTAACGAGAACGTCTGCAGTGGTTAGGCCCGTCCCACCCCACCAGGTAGCTGACTGTGGGAGGAGATAACTTGTCTCTTGGGTTCCTAGGTCTAAAGATCAAGAGGAATGCTGTGAAAGCAGCTATGCCTCAGGGACTACACCCTAAGAGAGTTGGACCTAATGTTGAAGCCAGCGTCCTGGATTTGGAGTGGATCGTTTAAATGAGTCTTTGGGGAGGTCCTAGGAGGGGTTTAGTGTATTTTGCATGTGGAAGCAACATTAGCAATTTTTGGTCAGAGGCAGAACAGTGATAGTTTTCAAGTAAGTTCACAAATTCTTTGATGCTCTTCCCTTTAAAGGATGGAGCTGATTTCCTCTCCCCTGACTGGCACTCGGTAATTTGCTTTCAACAAACAGGATGTAGTAGACATGACAATACTCGACCGCTGAAGTTAGCGGCAACCTCAGCAATGAGCTACACACTCTAGAATCAGCTCTCTGGAGGAAACCATCTGTCTTCTAATGAGAACACTCAGACAGCCCTGCGGGGCGGCCTGCGGGGCGTGTGTCTGAGCTTCCTGCCCACAGCCTGAACACGCCACAGAGTCCATCAGCAAGCCCTCTGGGGCCAGACCCTCCAGCCCACGCAGGCCCTCAGGAGCCTACAGCCTGGCTGATGCCTTGAATGCAACCCCACAGGACTGCAAACCAGGGCCACTGAAACGACCCACTCCAAACCCTCTACTCACAGAAACTATGACGCCTGAACTGTGTGTTGTTTTGCGTCAATATTTTAAGTAAATGTTTAAGCTGTGCATTAAAATGTTATGCAATGGTAAATAACTAATACGGTGGGTAATTACAGATCTTTGCTTTTACTCATTCAGGGCTAGGTGTTACCGCCAGGCACTGGGGATGTACTGGCAAACAACGCAGCCATGGTCTTTTCTCTCAAAACGGACCAGGGGGAAAGGCAGATATTGGTACACCCATGCATTCATGTTCACAAACTGAGCTAAGTAGGGAGAGAAAAGAATACCCAGTGGGGAGAAAACGGAGAGACATCATTCAGATTTGGAGGATCCCTGTAAGGATGCAGCATCTGAGCCCAGAGAGTGGTGTTTAGCCAGGTGAGAGCGGCGGAAGAGACCTCCGGGCACAGGGAGCAGCCTGCCCTGAGACCCACAGTGAAGGGAGGGCTTGGGTGGGCCACCGATAATGCATACGTAAATACGTAAGCACCCAGGGAAACACTCCTCGGAACAATAAGCCGTCCTTCGCCATATTTGGAAGGAACCCCTATATGTGTTCCACGGAACTCTAATGGGTATTGTGTTAATAAGTGTTATTGATGAAAAGTACAGGATCAAATAAACCTGGAGGATGCCAACTAAAACCAAGTTAAACAGCTCTGACTTTTTTCATTGGTAGACATGTCATGGCCTCTCATTACCATATGCCATACGACTTTCCAACAGGGGAATATAGCACAGCATTTCTGAAATGTATTTGTCCACAAAACCCTTTCTTCTAGGTAGGATCAACATGGAGAATATGTTCTAAGCTCTAGAATTTTCAAAAGGTTACAGCTTTCCTTTTTGAGCCCCTAAATTTTAAAAATACATAGGGCCTACACTAATTCATGCTGATCTCCACTAGCATGTTTAGTATATGTGTACAAGGGGGGAAAGAATGCATAGAACGGCACGTCTCCTCTTGTCATTCACAAGGTTCAGCCTTTTGGGGAGTTGGCTTACCTTGCTCAGAAAGCATCTGCACTGGGCCTTCTGAAATAGGAATGACTTCTACTGAGTCACCCAAATCTCCTGCCACACTAGCAGCAGGTGATGACACACAGGCTTTCCTCTCGGGTGTGTGTTTCATTGCCTTCTAGGTGGAACTCCAAACACCGTTTGGTCTGTGTGTGTGCCTGTCAGAAAGGTACAGTTGATTGACCCTCCAGTCATTCTCTCTCTCTCTCCCTTTCCCCTCCCTCCCTGTCCCTGTTTTCCTCTTTCTTTCTCTCTCTCTCCCCCCTCCACCCCACCCCCGGGTTCTTCTCTGCCTTCCCTCCTTTCTCCCTTTCCAGATCTCCCACCTTCCACATACTTTCACAGAAAAAACTGAAAAGGAATTTTTCATCATTGGCATTTTTACCTTTAAGTTTTTGTGTTATCATGGAAAAAACATCTCATAGTTACTAAATCAATGCTTTAAAGCCAAAGCATATGAACATTTCTTTCTACTACAATTTTAAATAAAATTAAGAACTCAGACTTAAAGCAAAGAAAATGCCGTAATAACTTTAATGTTCATGTTAATGAAAGTAAGTATCACATTAGCAAGGGAAAATGCTGATGTGCTAACAACAAGCTGTTCCTTCCTCCAGCCACACACCAGTTCACCACCTGGATTATATCATTCTTAAACACTTATTTTTCCCAACAACCAGAGTTTTAATATATTCGTTTTCCATACCTTAGAAAGGATATCAAGTTAGAGAGTGAATTTTTATTCTATAAAATGCCTTTTAACCAAAAACATGTATTAACTGGAAAGCTGTGTTCTTCTGAGGGTCCTCACAAAACTAGAGGTAAGGATAACATTTAGGAAAATAACTCAGCTCTTGCAAGTATCCACATGGAACACTGATGCATCGCAAACAAACGAAACTCAGCCTGAATATGCTCAATTCTTTAAAATATTTCAGGTGGGTACAAACTGAGACTTGGGCATTGAGTTTTCTCCTCTCTCTGACCAGCCACAGTTCAACTTGTATGAATGTAATTAAAAACACGTGTTCTACTTTACACAAGTAATAATTATTAAAATATGCAAGCATCACAAACAAAAGAAAAAATAGATAAAATTAATAAATGGTTTGATCCTTTAGGAAAATGACCCCCAAAGGACTCCATTATTATAGGAAAATATACACCATAGAATCAATTTCCCAAATATGCACTTTTTGTTTGTTGAGACACCACAAAGTCTCTACTGAATTAAATAAGTTAGATTTCAATTGTTGCAATTCATCTTTTTTTCTTCAATCAAATTCTGTTTGAGGTACAGACAGAGGTGGCTGGTTCATTAAGAGCTGAAAACACTCAGACTGAAATGCTGCAATTGGACCCAAGCACAATCCATCCCTGCCTCTTCCATTTGTGTCCCACCGCTTCCCAAACTGCAACGGTGGCTATTTTGCAGGAAGGCAATTGTGCTGTTGGATACATTGCAGGCATCCCAGGTGTGTCTCCTCCATAGATGCACATGCTTTCCAGGACCCTCTCTCCTAGAGGAGGTTTCTAGTTATGCATTTAAAGATCGTGGCCTCTCTCCTATCCTACTGTCCTTTCATATTCTCTTGGCACAAAGCTTACCCTCCAAAGCCAGACATCCTAAGAGACACCTACATGGCCCTTTCAGAACTGCCAAGGCAAGGAGGCCTCACACACATGCCTCCGCAGTCTCCCAACCCACTGCATTAGGATCTCTTTGAATCATTTCTGCACACATCACAGGCTAGGTTGAGCAGAGCAAGAGGTTCCCTTCTTTTAGCCATTCCTGGTAAGGGGGTGCTGGGCCCCTGAAGGAAGCAGAGATGCTGTCGATTAGCAGTGTCTGTAATCAGCAGAGAAAGACAAAAAGGGACAGATGATCAATCTTCCATTCCTCTCTTTGCATCCCCAAAATGTATGAGTCCTTGCTTACGCCCCTCCTACCCCATCTCCATAAAAGGATGCACCCGGTGAACACAGTAAGAAAACTGTACCTCCTGACAGAGTCACAAGTGCTATAATGCCACCTCCCTAGAAGGTTGCCAGGGGCGTCCAACCTTCTGGCATCTCTGGGCCACAGTGGAAGAAGAAGAGTTGTCTTGGGCCACACGTTAAATATACAAACACTAACAAAAACTGATGAGCAAAAAAAAAGGTTTTAAGTAAATCTGTGATTTTGTGTTGGGCCACAGTCATGCCATCCTGGGTTGCCAGCTGGACACCTCTGCTGGGCTTATCGAATATAAACAATAAAGGGCTTAGTATAATCCCTGGTGTGTCGCTTATACTTGGTTGGCGTTCTTTCATGTTACTGACAACTCCCCACTTTGTTGTTACGCACTGGCTCGTGCTAAGCAGGGAGGTTGAGTTCGACTGTGTGTCGATGAACAGAATAAGCCAGAGCTTCGTAAGGAAGTACCGGGTCGTTCAAACATCACAGAAGTTGTTGTCTGTCCAATTGGAAGCTGCAGGAGTGATAAACTACTCCACACACACAAAAATTAAATTGAGCGGTTACAAGTCAGAAATATGAAAGGTTTTTCTGCTCTCTGCTTTGGGCACCTGCTTCCTGGATCACAGGGGTAGGTGGTGAATGGCTAGATGAATACACCATTATTATTCAGAGAAGTTGTACCTTTACCTTTTATTGGAGTGCAGTGGCGTTGGCCTTTGGTTGTGTGACTGAAGGGCCGAGGTGTTCAGGAGTGGCCCCCGGGGAAGGGGAAGCAGATGGAGTAATTCAATGGCAAGTCCCCCGCCCCTCTGCGAGGTCATGGCCTTGACTTCTTGCTTCCAGGCAGATTTGGATTCAACCCTTCCACACAAACATGTCTCAGTTTTTCTTACAGATATCTCAAAAAAAATTTTTAAATCAGAAACTTATTCTGGAAGAGAACCAGGTGAATTCTCAGTCTGGGGTAAAACTCACTAGTAGTATTCCTTTAATTAACACTGTGATTACAGAGTCAATATTAAATGTTCTCCTAAGCAATTATCTAATGCCGTTCAGCAGTGTAAGCAGGCAACAGAAATCATCTCATTGAAAGTAATTTTCTCCTTGTGATTAAAAGATAGGAGAAGGGATTGCCTAAATTATCTCAATATCTACCTTCATCCTCTCTTTGTGACTATATACACCACCAATCGATGAGTGTGTTGGGTTAGGCCCAGGCAAATATAAGCGATATCAAAATTGTATACACTCAACGTATCACAATGCCCTCTAAACTATTACTTGCCCACAGTAATCATGTGATCATTAGAAGAATTAGGGGGGCATAATCATATGTAATAATAACTACAATAATAGGTTAATATTTTTAATATGGGAATGACACTTTATTAGTATTCATTATTATATATGTTACTTAAACTTGAAAAGAACCAAATTAGTGAAAAACTACTTTTCACTATGGCAACTCACCTACCATGGCTTTGAACCCAGAACTTCTTTACATCAAAGCCAACGATACTGAGGAAGAAAAAAGGACTGAGACTCATTTGGTTGGAGGTCCAGTTGGGCTAAGAAATACAGAGGTTTAGGGGAGCAGGTCTGGGGCTCGACAGTCCCGGTTGAATTTCTTGCCCTGCCATCCATCTCAGCGTGGCCTGTAGTTCCCTCAGCCTCTCTGTACGGGGCGGGGTTATGATTCACAAGCAACAGAAACCGAGTACGGTCAATTTAAGCAGGAAAGAAATTTATCGGAGAGACCACCAGCCAGAACTGCCGGGGAAGCCGGCAGCAGCCCACAGGTGTGCCTCAGCCGCAGCCACTGCTACTGCTGGAAGCCTCCAGCCCCAGAGGCTGTGCAGTCTGTTTAAAAATGACAATTTGCTCATCTGTAAAATGGACACATGACTATGCGGTACCTTCGTCAGAGCTCTGTTGTGAGGATTAGATAAAGAAGGCCCATGTATAAAGCATTCAGCACGGTGTCTCACAGAGACTAAGCCTTGGATACATTTCAACTGGTCTGACTACTCATGTCTTTGAGGAAGTCACATCCCTCTTCTTGGCCTGCCTTGTCATTCCAGAAGATAGATGATCCCAATCATACTGCATGAGTCCTAGGCTAACAGCTGAAACAAGCATCCCCTCAAGTCTAAGTGGATTCTCTTCCACTTCACGAACATCAGTGGGATTGGAATGCGGGCATTCAGAGATCCAGTTACCTTCTGTCTAATGGGTCTGCAACACACTGGGGCCTTGGCTTTTACTGGCAGAAGAAGGCAGACAGAGAGAGCACCTCCGAGGGTCGGGGTCGTTGAAGGACCAGGTCTGGAAGAGGCACGCATCACTTCTACCTGGACCCCACCGGCTGGAACCCAGTCACGCAAGCTTCACATAGCCACAGGAAGTATGAGAGATAACACCCAGCTCTGTGGTCGGTAAGAAATGGAAACAGGACTTGGTGGAACATGGCAATCTGCATCGCACCTGCCGAACGCCCTCCAGAGGTTGCTAATAAGATCAGAGCGAGTGTGCGAATGCTGTGGAAAGTGATTAACAAGCCACAGATGGTGGCACTGTGGTTGATTACGCCAGGGAGTCCACTGTATTTTCTAAAGTGCTAAAATACACAGCAATACGGTGGTGGGGGGGTGGGGGGCACAGTCAGAAGAAACTGAAATATAATCAGAATGTTCATTAGCCCATAAAAGATTCCTCTGAACTCATAAGGCTTAATCTCTCCACCTGTACCTTCAGAAATGAGCAACAGTTGGGTTGCCGGTTAGAGCCCCAGTCTGGGCACGTAAGATCTCCAGTCCTTGTGCATATGGGAGGCAACCAATCGATGCTTCTCTCCCCCATGGATGTCTCTCTCTCTCTCCCCTCCTGTCACCCTAAAAGCAATGAAAAAAAATGTCCTCGAGGAGGATTAGCAAATGAGCAATAATAAGTAAAGAATCCCTTTCTTTGCTCATTAGCTCAGTCCACAATGGGCATGCAGTGGAAATATTTGTTTGGAGAAAAAAGGAGGAAAGAATAAAAGGGAAGAAAACCATCACTTCAAAAAGTGTAATTGCCAGAGAAGGAGGTAGCCTGAAGCCGTCACTTGGTGACAACCAGCTGCCCCCGCCAAAACTTACCACCACCTGAAGATGTCGGGGAGTTAATCACAGTACCGACCTGTGTAACAACTCCAAGCACTGGACTCAGCAGAAAAGTCATGCTTAGAAAATGAAAATTATCAGGAGACCGCACAGTGGACATGCACCACTAAAATGAGAGGGCAGTCATCAGAGCCACAGACACAATCACAGACCTCTTTTCATGTCCAAGGTCAGCAGAACGGCATGCTTGCAATCCCCAGAACCAACTGGGTAAGCGTGTGCAAGGTGAAGGTGCCCAAGGCCACCGTCTCATTTGGACCAGAGAGATGCCTTTGTCCCTGGGTTTCGAGTGTCCGCATGGCCAGCCTGTTGTGGAAAACAGAGAGCAGACCGTTCGCACAGGTGCCGCTCCATGGATGTTTTCGGAGTTTTAGGAATGATCTAAGACGCGGCCGCCTTTGGGTTAGTAAAGGGTTGGGGCCAGATCTGGTTCGCCCAGCCAGCCGCCTTCCTCCCAGCAACAATCCCCTTTCTTATCCCTTCCTCTGCCCCAACGACAATTAGACCTGGTCAAAGGGAACGTGTTTGGGCCTCACCTTACGGTTTTCACTCAGAAGAGTGGTCAAACCATTAGCCAGGAAAGAGCAATCAGACTGCTAAGTCAGGCCATTCTTGGCTGAGTTCAAGGCTTCAGAGAAGATTTCATGACATATCTAAGGAACTGAACCAAAATCTTCCAGTTCAGAGAAGTGGGGACTGATGTGGAAACTGCAGGGTGGAGGGGTGGGGGTGGGGTGGGTGGAAAGCAATGTTTAGAATAAAAGCTTCTTCACTGAAAATATACAAACAGTGACAAAATGTTTCCATATAATTGTGGCAATTCTTCATTCCTTCCTGCAATGTGGATTCCTGGCCGAGTGCTCAGGAAACGGACGGCACTGTCCCAGCTGCTCAGATGAAGGCTCGTTTCCCAAATCTCCCACCTCTGCCCCTGAAGGCTACACTGAAGCTTTAAGAATCATGCGCCAGAACAGGATATAGGTGAACCTTATTGCGCTTTTTTCAGTCTTGTGTATCTTCATCTTCCTAAAGCTATTGTGGGGGGAAAAGTAAAGGGCTAATAAGAAAAACACCTTCGTCGACAACAAGCGCAGTTTGTCCACATGCTAAAACCTGTATATTCTACTATCTCAGACACTATGTAATGATCTCAGCAGTGTGCCTCAATTTTTATATTTAATATACTCTATCATGATAAACTAACAAGTACCAGTCCTAATCGTTTTCCATTTTAGGAACTTCAAATGGGAAAACAAAACTGAAAAGATATTTTCATTAGCAGAAGTTCCCACCTCCCCTCAGCCGACTTACTGACAACCGCCTGACAGGGTGTCAGTGATGCAATGTGGTTAGGGAAGAACGGGGGTAGAAGGTGCGGTTTCCTTTTTTCTAGAGTTGATTTGTTTTCAGCATGACACGATCGCAGAATTTCCTACTGAAAGGAGGTCCAGGCAACAGAAATGGGCCTCGTGGTGGTGAGGAGAGGGCCCTGAGAAATGGACCGATCATCACCCTTCTTCGTACATTGCCTAACAAATGTGTTTTTGTTTCTGAATCCCCGACAGCCATGAGGAAATAGGATAAACAATAGAATGACGCTGTTTTAATTTGTACACACGATGCCTCACACAAGTCAGTGTGAGTCTGGGTAGCTAATGTCCTGTCATTGACACCTGGAATGCCCTCTGTGTTTACCTTTCTCATTTGTTATTGTGCCACTTGAGAGTAACTGCAGAACCAGATACATTCTTAGGTTTGTTCACTCATGAAATGACATTCAAGGTCTCAGTGCCTGCTTATTACATAAAGAAAGCGAGTTACTTAACCCCGTGAGGAAATACAATATATCAAAATGTGTATGTAGGGCACAAGGAAAGAGGTTCTTCTAGGAATTTAAGTTGTGTGAAGGCCCTCACGGTCTCATTTTATGGTTTTAAAAATTAGTGACACTGTTTTAATAACACCATAAATTTTCATAATCTTTTTTTCTTTTTTTTTAAGTTTTCAGTTCTGATTTTAGGAAATAGATTAGGAACTGAATAATGGGTATACGGGAAAAGTGTTCCCTAGGTAAAAGAAATCAAACGATAATTCAAAGAAAGAAGGTAGAGCAAATTGGCTTTTCCAAGAGTCACTCATGGAGGTAAAGACAGGAGAATTCCTTTGCTCTCATGGGTCTCAAATCCCCGTCTCACCCCGCATCAGCCTTTCAAAGGACTCAAGGTGAAGGTGTCTAACGCAAATACAACAGGGCAGAGGCCCCACGCTCAGCCTGACCGCGCCTACGAGGGCGGAGCTCCCGGGAGGAGGAGAAAGATCTCGGCGGTCAGACCGACCGCCCTCCCACGCTAACTCCCCCACGTGGCCCTTGCGGGCCACCTCTCCACAGATGCAGGCCTCTGCCACCTGCGCCCGGAGAGGCTGCTACCCGGTCCCCTTTCTTGTCTGGGGCTGGCCTACGGAGCGCGGCCAACAGCCTGCGAACTGCCAACAAACCCCGTTTGTGGTGAGAGGATGACTTCGGTGCTTCCCCGCCCAAACCGGGTACCCAGCCGCCCATCCACCCACCCTGTCCGTCGTGCGCACGCTGCTTCTAATCCGAGGCCCCCGCGCACACACACACACACCCCTCAGCCGCCCCGGGTAGAGTCCTAAAGCATTGGACCCCCCCCCCCCATCCCGGCAACCAGATGTTGCGACCCGCGTGTACCAGTGGGAGAAATAGCCCACTCGGGGCGGGGGCAGTGAGTTAGGGATGCTGGTTTCAGAGGTGGCTCCCAGGATGCTCCCAGGAGTTCAGAGGGGAGAGGAGGACGGGTGCCCGGGAGCACACTGGGGCTTCCCAGCCTCTCGGGCACCCCCACCCCCACCCCACCCCACGCAGCCACTCGGCCCCGAGCCCCGCCCGCCGGCCTCGCCACCCCGCCGAGCGGAGGAGGGCGCGCCCCGCCCCCGCCGCCGGGCGCCAATGGGCGCCCGGGCCGCGCGCCGAGTGTCCCCGCCTCCGCAGGGAAACTTGAAGCCAGAGAAAAGTTTGTACTGAGAGCGGCAGGAACGGCGGGAGCGGAGCTCGCAGCCCGGCGGCCGGAAAGGAAGAAGATGAGCGGTCCCAGGTCAGAGCCTTGGGCCCAGTGGACATCGAGCAGCCCCCAGGGATCCAGAAGCAGCCGCCAACCCCGGTAGCCGCCCGCGCTGCCCAGGACTGCGGAGGATCCTGCGCGAGTGGCGTCTCCGCGGAGTCTCCGAGGCTCGGTGCCACCTGCGCGCGCTGCCGCGCACCTGAAGGCTGTCCGCCTGCGGACTGGACCAGTGGGCTTTACGAAGCTTGGATCCTCTTCGAAGGCACGGGGAAAAAAAGAACCCCAAGAGCAGGCTTCCGCAGCCAATACCCGCTGCCCTTCCAGTTCCCCAAGTTTTTGAAAGCTGTCCACTCTGGACCCAGTTCCAGAAAATTGGCAGCCACCGAGACCTGGGTCCGAGAAGGCGAACGCTCCACAAGCGCCCGGATACGCGGGGCGAGACTGAGGGCAGGTTGGAAGCGTGTCCGGCACATCTGAGGCTTGACTCTGGGCGCTCACGCGGCTGCCACCGCCGCGGCCACCACAGGTGAGATGGGCTTGGGGACGCTGGGGGAAGAGCAGTGGGTGGACGCCCCTCGAGAGGAGCCAGGGAGGAGAGGGCGCGCTCTCCAAATTGTCTTTCATAACTTGTTGCCAGTGGGGGTGTCATTGACTCAGAATCTGTCGGGAATTAGAGCGAGCCACTTTTCCCATGAGATAGGTCTTGTTCAGTTTGGCAGTGGAGTGAAGTTGGGGTGAGGGCAGGGAGGAAGGCAGGATCAACTTTAAATATTAATGCGAGTTGAGTGGTGCTGCGGGCAGGGTGTTATCCGGAGCTTGAAGCTCTGGGTAGCCGCAGCTGGCAAGAGGCTACAATCCCCAAAGTGGGACCGAGCTGTTCCCCTCGTCTCATCAGCAGATTGTCTCTTGGGCGCGGGCGGGACACTTTGCAAGTGGTATTTCCGCTCACAGAGCCTGTGTCTTTCTTCCAGCGTCCTCAGATCCAGCCTCCCACTTCAAGGCCGCCTACCGCTGGCCATCACCATGTCCACCCCCGCGGTCAATGCGTCTGCCTCCTTGCTCGCGAACAGCCCGAACAGCCCGGTGACCATCCCAGCGGTGATGTTCATCTTCGGGGTGGTGGGCAACCTGGTGGCCATCGTGGTGCTATGCAAATCGCGCAAGGAGCAGAAGGAGACGACCTTCTACACCTTGGTATGCGGGCTGGCGGTCACCGACCTGCTGGGCACGGTGCTGGTGAGCCCGGTGACCATCGCCACCTACATGAAGGGCCAGTGGCCCGGCGGCCAGGCTCTGTGCGAGTACAGCACCTTCATCCTGCTCTTTTTCGGCCTCTCGGGCCTCAGCATCATCTGTGCCATGAGCATCGAGCGCTACCTGGCCATCAACCACGCCTACTTCTACAGCCACTACGTGGACAAGCGGCTGGCGGGCCTCACGCTCTTCGCCGTCTACGCGTCCAATGTGCTCTTCTGCGCGCTGCCCAACATGGGCCTGGGGAGCTCGCGGCTGCAGTACCCGGAGACCTGGTGCTTCATCGACTGGACCACCAACGTGACGGCGCACGCCGCCTTCTCCTACATGTACGCCGGCTTCAGCTCCTTCCTCATTCTCGCCACCGTGCTCTGCAACGTGCTGGTGTGCGGCGCGCTGCTCCGCATGCACCGCCAGTTCATGCGCCGCACGTCGCTGGGCACCGACCAGCACCACGCTGTCTCCGCCGCAGCAGCCTTCGCCTCGACCGCCAGCCGGGGCCATCCGGCCACGGCCTCCCCCGCCCTGCCGCGCCTCAGCGACTTTCGCCGCCGCCGGAGCTTCCGCCGCATCGCGGGCGCCGAGATCCAGATGGTCATCTTACTCATCGCCACCTCCCTGGTGGTGCTCATCTGCTCCATCCCGCTCGTGGTGAGTGGCCGGGGCTGGGGTCCCATTCGGCCCATCTCTGCACCCACCTCCTTCCTTCGCCTCCCGCCCCTGCTCCTCCCCCAACTTGCTTTGTTCCTTGGCGAGGTGTCTTCAGGCATCAGCTCCAGGGCAGGGCTGGGATCTCCACACTCTGCTTTCCAGAGCAGGCCCAAGTTCCTTTCAGGACGCGTCCCTAACGTGACATGGTAGCAGGTGCTTCCTGAAAGCCTGATTTCCTTTCTGTCCTGGGACAGCCCCTATCCCTTGCTGCCTGACATTGACCTTGAGCCTTCCGGAACCCCCGCCCCTCTCTGTCAGATGTGGAGAGGAAACCAACAGTGTGACTTAGCCCAGTGACCCACACTGTGAAGAGCAGAATCCCAAACACCAGGGGTGCTGGTCTCTTTGATGTATGCCATTCCTTAGGGTGGTTTGGGGTATTTTGTTTTATGTAGGGTTTGGGGGCAGATTCTCCAGAATTTTAGACCTAGAAGAGTAATGCACGTCTAGTCTACCTTCCTCACTTTACATGGGAAGTGACCTGCTTAAAATAATGATCAGAACCGCACTGTGGAGCTGGATTCCCTGCTGGTTACCATGCGGTGCCTAGAAAGAAGCGCACCTCAGTGCACAGGTGGGCTACACTTCCTGCACAGGGGCCACCTGGACTCAGGTTCCCCCACTCTCCGTAGACTCAGGAAAGCAAGGTTTCCCGGAAAGAGGGGGGCACCGCTCCAGGCAGGCTGCTGGACCTGGGCTGTTGAATTTGCACCCCAAACCACTGTGAGGGGTACAGCGCCATTCTAGAGATACCATGCGTTAGATGGTCGCCTTATTTACTGTTGGTCCAAACTCTGTGGCTGGTGATGAAGCCCACACCTCTCCAAACCCTGCTTTTCCAGCGTACACCGTCTCCCTTCCAGAACACATCTAACTCTGGCCTTTGAACGGTGTTCGTACTTGGGTACACTTGGCTTGGAGGACATCACCTTCCTTAAAATTGCCTCTGCATTAACTTTTAAAATGTTGTAAGCAGAAAAGTCAAAAACCTACCTAGTTCTCCTCTACTTTGCCTGTTGGTAAAATGGAATGCACTGGGAACCAATGGGCGGATGCACATAATACTTTATCGTGAGTTTCCCTTAAAAGCAACTACTTCAGAGTTTTCTCGACTCTCCAAACACTGCAGTCCTGGAAATTCTAAGCTGTGAACTCAAGAAGAGATGACTTCTCTTTCTTGTGCTGATTGGGAGGGAGCAAGAGAAAATAAGTGGGATGGGCTCTCATGCCTTTCTTTCCCTTATTAATTCTGCCCAGGGATGTTGACCATAAAAATATTATATCTCTAATAAAGGCAACTGTAAATGGAAGGAGCTTGGAGGTGGCTGAGAGTCAGCATACAGTAGCTTCTTGCCGATTTGTATAAACAGAACTAAATATAATTGGCCAGAGGGGCCTTTAAACCACTCGAGGACCCAATATAACTTAGAGAGTTAAGTCACACTTGAGCCACATGAATGCACTTTACTGTGTGTAACGGCAACTCAGAATAAAGTGGGATTTTGGAAGTCACAGTGCAGCCCTGCCGGAACTCCTTGCTCTGGCCTCTGCCTTATGTTGTGCAGAACCATAAATGACGGAGTGAGGGGCTGTTATTCGCAGAACATCCACTTTAAGGAAGAGAGGGATTAGGCTGGAAGTTCAGCAACGTGCACATACTTTTTAAACGTATTTTGGTTGGAGGTAAGCACGTGGAGCTATCGATTCCTTCACAGTCACCGGTGAACTGTTTTCTTCCAGCATCCAGAGACACATAAAATACTTAATTCATCTTGTGGGCTGAAGGGCCAGGCCTGGCTCGGTGGTGCGGGGCCAATTTTTACCAAGGCTCCGAAGTTATTGGAGAAGCTGGAGGCAGGAAAGTACAGGAGCTGTATTTGCGGTTTACAAAATCACCACCATTTAAGTAACAAATACTGTCCACTCTATAGAAAGTCATTAGTGGGTCGTAGGTATTAAGTAATTTTACCCTGAAAACTGAAACCAGCTCAGCTAAGAAGTAAACAGTTGGTGAGCCTTTTGCATACCTTTGTAAGTGACATGGAATCATACAAGTGATCATAGCTTCCAATTTTAGTCTTTAGATTTGGCTACCAAAATGTCGTTTCAGACTCATTTTAATTGTAAATTAATGACATGCAATAATGATAGGCATTATTACTCCCCACCCACCCACCCACAGTTCAGCAATTACTGAAAGAATTAAAAAGGAAACTCATCCACAACTATTTTCTTTGGCTTCTACTTTCAACTTTCTTGTTTTTTCATGTTACTCATATTCATAGTGTAATTTAAGCTTAAACTTTCTGAACTCTGACTTATAAAGCAGTCGGCCAATCTTCAGATCCAAAAACACTGAGGAAGCATCTTTTTTCTTAAACTTGATCAGATCAGGTTGGTTTGCTAATCCTGTTTAAGGAAAATTGAACTCTTCGGAGCATTTTAAAGGCCTGGAAAGGCTAGTAGAGCTAATACAGTTGACTTGGAATTTCAGAAAGCTAGCTGGCCACAGTCACCGCAGAACAGCCAACTTCTCGTCTTTTGGACACCAGGGAACAGGAAGCCCCAGGGGCTCTTCGGGAGTGGTTGATCTGGAGTTCAGGATAAAAAGCAAATATTACTTTGTTATCCAAATTATGTCTGTCTCATAAACAGAGCTCGGATTGGAAACGAGAAAAGCTGGGAAATTAATTATGGGTCTCAGGAACTGTGCTGCACTGGCAAGAGTTTCTGAAGTGACTCATAACCACCTAACAGAAGGTGTGAGCACAATCTACAAGGAACGTTACGGGACAAGATTTAGTGGGAAGGTGCTTCTTGTCGACCAGTTTCTGTTTTTGTTTTTTAAGTACAGGAGATGCTAAAGAAATGAAAGTCTACGCTTAAGAGAAATAAGAGGGAGTGTATTCTCTAGAAATACGCAAGCAAGGCAGCCTCAGAAGGTCCAAGGTTAACTGTTGTAGCGTAGACCTTGTAGATCGTACTAGTGTTAAGGTAACAGTGATGACCAAATCTCCACCCCTCAGAACTAAACAGTCACACTACAGGATCTGGAAAGATATTCCCTCCGCCCCCCGCCCACACAAGCACTGCCGTGTTCATTGTTTATTTGCTTCTTTTCTTTTCTTTCTTCTTACTCTGAAGTAACCAGTACTCATCTCTGTTAGGGGTAAAATGGCCAATTTGATTCATCATCTGCCTGAAACGTGGGTCTTTAGGAAGAGCTTCTTCCCCTGAGTGTCTTGGGCTGTGCACCATAAACTGGTGGTCTGGGTAAAGCCCACCCCAGCACTGATGAGCAAAGGTGTGTCAGGGCAGAAGGAGGCCTCAAAGATACGTTTCTGTCCTGCAGGCAAAGTGGAAATGGGGTCCTCAGACTCCTGGTGGGCTGTCAGATGGGTGCAACTCACAGCTTTACGTACAGGAGTGCCACAGATTTGGGTACCATTACAGCAGAACCTGACGGATCGCCTGGCTTTTCAAATATACCCAGCTGAGTTTTAAAATATGGCAACTCCTAAAAGCAGTTTTTTAGCCCTCACCCAGCACTGCAGGCGTCTTTGTTGCACCTTGAAGACTGTAGAATCACAGAAAAGTGTTTCCACCTCCGGCATCTCATTGAAAAAGGCTGTGGGAAGAAAATAGGGCCGGTCAGTATTTTCACTCTCTGCACACCTCAGTTTCCTCAGCTGCAGATGGAGAATTTCTATTATCGTGCACCTCCCTGGGTGGCTGCGGGTGAGTCCTAGTCTGGTGCACTTTTCACCACACACGGGTCCCTCCTTTGATGTGCTCAGAACGGGACAAGCAGACATGCATAAATCCAGTCCCAGAGTCCTGTCACTTACTGAGAAGCATTTCTACCTGGACAATTACTAAAAATAAGTTTCATCGAGACTTCAGCATTCCTTTTCAATTAGACATTGCCTGCCAACCGATTGTTCTTGAACAGGACGTATGTGTTTTTGATACCATGTTGTTACTGTACCCGAAAGCGACCTCTATGCTGTGGTTTTCACATTCTTGATATATTATTCCAGAGCAACCAAGCAGCTACGTATGGGTCAGCTAAAGAGGGATGGCAGCCAACCGATACCTTATATGTTAGCCATTTTACTAAGCGCTTTCATAACTTCTACATAAATTACAAGGAACAGAGCCAGGATCAGAATACAGGTTGTTTGAAGTTCCGGCATTTAACTCCATAGCAGACAGCCTCCTCGTTCCTCTCTGTACTCACATCCTTTGTGAGAGTTACCGTATTTTCTCCTGCACCCTCGCCTCTAGTCATCCTCAGGAAGTTGAGAATATTGTAAGGTAGGCCAGTATGAGCAGTAAATTACCTGTGCAAATCCACAGCCATTGAGAAAATAGACCCACTTTTAAAATTGCAAGAGATTGTGCATGTTGTTTATATTCAGTGAAGATTTCATGGTGTTTTCCCCGCCCCCTGACTCAGAGGTTCCGCTTTTAGCAGCAGCACGCTCTCCCAACGCTGCTGAAAACTGCCTGGATGGGTTTGCTTGTGTAGCATTAGGGCCCCTTGGACAAGAATGCCAGAGAAGTGCTTTCTTCGCCTACCCAGGTGACACTGCTGTGGGGTCTCCCAAAGAGGGACCTTGGGGGGGGGGTCCCTCTTTGGAAAGAGCAAACTAAGTATCCTTTACAGGGAGGCAGAAATTGCTCTACTTTCTTAAATATTACAAAGTGCATGGAGCTTACATTCATTTTTGTCTTTTTTTGGTACATCAAATCAATTTCCATTGAGAACATGCTGCAAAGCCTAACTACTCATCATCTTGATGATTTTCAAATAATTTAACCAACTTTTGAGAATTTTTTTTACCTGAATTTGGGATGTTGCTTTTTCTACTCATCTTTTTGCCACCCTGTGAATTCCCCATTGCTGAAATGGTAACAGGCTCAGAGCTTGGTGTTAATTATATACTTCCCCTCCCCCTCCCTGCCACCCGCCCCGCCCCCACCCCTCCCATTCTGGAATTCTAAAATAGGGCTTTCTCAGTTCCCTGCCCTTATCTGCCTAAAAGCAGGGCATAAATTTCCCTTCGTGAAGGTGGCATAAATTTTCCTCCCTCTCCCCGTTCCTCCCCAGGACCAGGAGGAGAAGAGTGAGCCTTATCACAGAAGACAGAGCCAACACCAAGATGAGCATGCATAATAAACATTACTTTACAATAATAATAACAATAATAATAATATAATAACAACTTATCTTCCACTAGTTCCCCCGTACATCCCCTAGTTACTGCCCCACATTGACCTGCCTGGAAGCCCCAAACCTCTCTTCTTTATTAAGAAGGGTATATGAGCTTTTTTAGTCACTTTTTTTGTGAACTCCTATGCATGTAAAAAATACTAATAAACTTGTATTCTTTACCCCTGCCAAAAGTAAATTATACTAAATAGGCCTTTCTTTCACTTCCTTCTATAGTATTCAAAATTAATTACTGCCGTGGACAAACTATGACTCAGAAATTATTCTCTTCTTGCCTATCATCACCTTTGATTATGAAAGCCCATTATTAGTGTTTTTACAACACTCTGACTTTTCTAAAAAGGGTCCTAAAATTTTTTAAATAAAATGCTAACCTTTAATGCATGTCTTTAAATAGCTACAAATTTCATTCCTTTTATATCCATTTTAACTGTTCAAAAATTCTCTTCCTTTCATTAGTAACCATGTTTTCTCTGAGGTAGTGCAGGGAGAAGCAACCAGCAACAAAACAGCTAAATGTTAAAAATATCAGAAATGCCAAGTTCAGACTTAACCAAGATTCTGTTCTTAAGAGTCTTGGCGATTGCCGGGCAAAATGTTCTTAGGAAGGTTCTTGGGAACCAAAAAGTCCCAAGTGGAGCAACACTGCCCCCTGGAGGCTGCAAGTCTCAAGTTCTAGTAACGCTTGCCACAGGTTTTTTCCTAGAGCCTATGAACATGCAGAAGGCCTGATTTAGTCCTTCGTTTCTTTTATCTTTAGGAACATAGTACGTGATGTGAGTAAAATAGAAACCTCATGCTTTTTATCAGTAATTCCATCTCCAACAACAACAACAAAAAACTGTTAAACAGAAAGCAGGCCAGCCTGGTAGAACAGAAAGAGCAACATGGGCATCATCTGGAGACCAGGCCCACCCGGGGGGGGGGGGGCCCTTAATCAGTTCCTCAGAGCCTCTAGGTCTCAGCAACATTTCCTGAGGGAGATACACCCCTCAGTGTCCAGACACAGCAAAGAACCTCAACAGAGAGGATGGTAGGAAGACACCAAGAGGCCTCACGTAAGCCATCCCTGGCCAGGAGGGTCTGTGGGCGGGCCCAGGTGCCCCTCGACTTAAATAGCTCAAACTGCACTGGCGTGAGCCGTGGTCCTAACTGGTGTGTCTGGAGTGTCTGCTAGCTCTTGGCCACTCACCAGCCCAAATGCTATCCCAGGGACAAAGGCAGGATTCTGACTGGAGTTTCAGGATGGAGTCGGGGAGCTGAGTTGTTAAGCAAAACCAGGATTCGCAAGCAGCAGGGAGCCACTGGAGCGCCTGGGCCACATGATCAGATCTGCATTCTAGAAACCATCTCCCCACCCTGGTTAGTGTAGCTCAGTAGTTTGAGCGTGGGCTGCAAACCAAAAGGTTGCCAGTTCGATTCCCAGTCAGGGCACATGCCTGGGTTGTGGGCCAGGTCCCCAGTGGGGGCCACGCGAGAGGCAACCACGCATTGATGTTTCTCTCTCTTTCTCCCTCCCTTCCCCTCTCTCTCTAAAAATAAATAAGATCTTTTTTAAAAGATTAACAAGTATTGTAATAAGAGTATAGCTAACACTAGAAAGTTAAACATTAAGAAAGATCTTGTTTTTAAAAAAAATATATAAAAAAATAGAAATCGTCTTCCTGTAGCAGTTTGGAGGGCAGATGGACAGGGGAGCGATCGAAGCTGGGAAAGCTGGTTCCGTGGCTGATGCAACAGTTCGGGTGAGAAATGCAGGTAGAGGGAAAAGCCTGGAACTGGTTTTTAAAAGAAGAGTTTATCGTGCCTGGGGAACAGATGCACAGGAAAAATGTTAACGTCACTGGTCATTCTGGATGACAGGAGATTCAGATGTTGGCCATTTCCACACTCTCTCTAGACACTACAGTGAGGGAATGTCTGGGCCTGTCTGTGGTGACTAGATGGTTAGTTGACTTACAAACTGAGTTTTACTTAAATATGTAAATGGCATCGGAATCGGGGGAACCAAAGTCTGTGGATGACTACATTGGAATTACCAAACCTTAAAAGCACCTGCAGAAATGAAGTTAATTCAGTGCTTCTCGGGGAAACTGCGGACATATGTTCCCCACGCACACATCTTTGATCTGGGAAAGATGTTCACAAGATAGATACAAGGGTATTTAAAGTTACGCAAACTTGAAGCATCAGTATAATTTCAGTTTGTGGTCGAAGGCTCATGTTGCTTTTTTGGGGGGTGGGGGACACTTATTACTAGAAAAGAGGGCAGTCACCTAACTCAGTTGCTAAATTAAACAGCGCAGGCAGATGTGTTCCCAGTGGACCTCTGATAAAAGCTCACCGTGGGCGTGTCATTCGTGCAGGTGCGAGTGTTCGTCAACCAGTTGTATCAGCCAAAGTTAGTGCGAGAAATCAGCAAGAACCCGGATCTGCAGGCCATCCGCATCGCCGCGGTGAACCCCATCCTGGACCCCTGGATATACATCCTCCTGCGGAAGACGGTGCTCAGCAAAGCCATGGAGAAGATCAAGTGCCTCTTCTGCCGCATCGGAGGCTCCCGCCGCGACCTCCCGGGCCAGCACTGCTCCGAGAGCCGCCGGGCCTCCTCGGCCGCGTCGGGCCACTCGCGCTCCTTCCTGTCCCGGGAGCTGCGGGACGTGAGCAGCACGTCGCAGACCCTGCTCTACCTGCCGGACCTCAGCGACAACGGCCTGGCGGGCGGGACCCTGCTGCCCGGCGTGCCCGGCGTGAGCCTGCCCCCAGCCCGGGCGGACACCACCTCGCTGCGGACTCTGCGGGTCTCGGAGACCTCGGACTCCTCGCAGGGCCAGGACTCGGACAGCGTCTTGCTGGAGGACGAGGCTGCGGGCAGCGCGGGGCCCAAGTGCGGCGCCCTGCAAGTCCCGTTTCCCAAGGAAACACTGAACTTATCGGAGAAGTGTATATAGTAGCTAAGGAAAGCACTGCCGCGCTGTTTCTGGAAGCTTCTAAACTCCTGTGCAACAGACACACAGTGAAGTGTTCAGCTGCGCGCTGAAGGGCTATTTTCGTCCCGCGACTCGCGGGAAAGGACGTCTGGTTTTCGAGCGCTTTGCAATCACGTTGATTCGCGCGGCTCCTGTGGCCTGAAACACATCGGTGGCCACCTCTCCGGGGTGGATTTCCGTCGCCACTTGACCCCCGAGATCTGCCCTTCGCTTTCTACTAACCGGGAAGCTGGTGGAAGTCTCGCTGTGTTCAGAGAACCAGGCGCTTTCTTCACACCGGGCCTGCAGAAGCAGGCGGCCGGGGTGGAAGGCCTTCAGTGCGGGGACTGTGAGAACTACCTTAGGGATGATTTCAGTGTCTCACTAAAGTATGAAATGTGAATTTTATTGTTGTAAATATGATTTGAGGTATTTAAAGTATTTTCTTCTCTGTGAGAAGGTTTATTGTTAATACAAGGTGTAATAAAAGTATGGTAACCCCTCTAATCCCAGTATGATTAGCTAAAGTTATAGATTTTTTTTCATAAGTTCAGGCCAAGGTGTTGAAAATTGAGTGAAACTCATTGCAGAAGGGATACAGATTTTTTAAAAGAAAAAGTGCGGTTAAAGGAATAAAGAAAATACTATCTAAGACATGAAAATTAGTCCAAAATGTTGAAGTTTGCTCCCATGCTACAGATAATACACAGTGGGAAACGTTTAGTGTTGACTATATGTATTTACCCAGAAAACTGATTTCTGGAGAACCTAACATACTGGCTGGCCGATATTTTCTACTTTTGTCCCCACAAAGTGGTACTTTTTAAAATGTAACATAAGTTTTAAAAAGTCTGTAATAAACACCCGTAGTGGAACTGTACAATAGAAAAGTAAGACATCTAAGCAGCTCGTTTCCCCCTTAAGTCGTGTACAGTTTTGCTTTCCTAAGAGGAGCTGGAATATCCCTGACAACTTCAGCAGAAGACAGATGTGCGTGCACCCTAACGACCTTCACTTTGCGGTGGGCAAGGGTTGGTTAAACTACCTTTCACAGATGTTAGCAGAGTCTCACGAGACCACGGGAGATCAAAGGTAGAAAAAGAAGACAAGGGGTGCAGAACGTGGGCACGCTGGGTCACCTTCCAACCGTTCTGTGTCGAAGCCCGTGATGCTGTACACATGTGAAGGAAACCTTCTCAAAGAATCATTAAGCATGTTTTGTTGCTTAAAAGTGGTGTTTTTTTTTGTGAATCGCTTGGTTGTAGTTAAATTCTGAGCCTGATAGTGATACAGTTAAAGAAGCAGTTGTACCAACTGAAATTATTTTGGAGATTATAATAAATAAATACACTCTATCTGAGTTCCATATCCTTGGTTTTGGAGAATGGTGTGATTTCTGTTCGTTTCAGGTTATCTTCGGTATCGTTTTTGATTGGAATTTTGTTTAATTTATTTTGAAATAATGTCCAATTTAGAGAGAAGTTGCAAGAACAGGACAAAGCCTTGGGCCTACTTGGTAGAGAACGGCCTTTAGAAACCAAGGTGTAGGTGCGAGGCACGTACACCTCCAAATCCCCGGTGTGTCTGGGCGGTGGGAGGCAGACCCAGTATTACTTCCTGCTTGTACATTCTCTAGATCAGGGGTCCTCACACGGCAGCGGCAGCGGGTGCCAGGCGCCTGGAGACTTGGAAAATGCAAAGTTTCTGATTCAGCAGGTCTGGGGGCGGGGCTTTGCACATTTCTAGAAAGCTCCTAGGGGATTCCGATGAGCAATAATCTCCAGGAGCGAGGTCATCATTTGCTACGGGCAAGTTGTCAGATGTATTTTTGGATGACGTCAGAAAGAGAAGACCATCATTTTCACAGACCGGATGGTGCAGTGATCCTCACCCGAGGGAGGGATGGCTCGGAAAAGGAGCAGCTGGCTCCAACTTCTAAAATGTTCTGTTTCACCGACAGAAATAGTTCTAGTTCATCAACTATACCAACCAATGCCCAAGATGTTTTCAGAGAATATTTTACTTATGGAGGAGGGTTCCCCCACTACATACACAGTGAGAGAACTAGATTCACATACAGATGAATATATACATCTAAGTCCATGTTTATCACCCATGTCCATGGAGGGAAAACAAAGTCCTCACTCACAAGCCAGCAACACTAACACAATCTCAAGGCATAAAGCCGCTCACCCTCAGCTTGAAGTTCACCGTCCGGAACACTGGTTCTGGCTTATTCTTTTTAATCGAAATATAACTCACATATTTTTAAATTTGCCTTGTATTTTAATAAGCTCACAGACTGCAACCATCATTACTGCTACCTAATTCTAGGGCATATTCATCGTCCCCAAAACGAACCACATACCCATTTACATTCACTCCCTATTCTCTGCCCCCAGCTCCTGGCAGCCCTATATGGATTTGCCTATTCTGGGCATTAATAGAATCATGCACTATATTAATTAGGTGGCCTTCACTGTCTGGCTTCTTCACTTAGCATGTTTCCAAGGTTCATCCACACTGGAGCGTGAGTCAGTACTGAATTCCATTTTATGGCTGAATAATATTTCATTGTATGCATAGACCACATTTGTTTATCCATGCATCCGCTGATGGGCATCTGTGTTGGCCATTATTAACTTATGCTGATAGCAGCATTTGCACACAAGCTTCGTGTTAACATGTTCTCAATTCTATATATTTGGAGTGATATTGCTGAGCCATATGGTACCTATATTTAATTTTTTTGAGGACCTACCAAATGATTTTTTCCAAGTGGCCGCACCATTTTACACCCCCACCAGCAAAATACAAAAGTTCCAGTTTCTCCATGTCCTCGTCAATACTTGTTATTGTCCCTGTTTCTGATTATAGCCATCCTAACAGTATGGAGTGGTCAACTGTAGATTTGATTTGCATTTCCCTAGTAACTAATGATGCTGAGAATCTTTTCATATGCTTATTGGCCAGGAAAAACGTCTATTCAAATCATTTTAATTGGGTTATATGTCTGTATTAGTTTGCTAGGGCTGCCATAACAAAATACCACAGATTGGGCAACTTCAGCAGAAATTTATTTTCTCATAGTTCTGGAAGCTGGATGTCCAAGATCAAGGTGCTGGCAGACCTGATTCTTGGAATGTGCTCTCTTTCTGGTTTGCAGATGGCCACCTCCTTGTGGCGCCATCACACGGTCTCTCTCTGTGCACACACATCCCTGGTGTCTCTCTTCTTATAGACACTAGGCATCTTGGCTTGGGCCCACCTTCATTGTGGCCTGACCTAGAACATCCTTGATAATTTAAGGATAATTTACCTTTGTCACTTAACCTCCATTATCTCCGGAAAGGCCCTATCTCCAAGCAGTCACAATGGGAATTAGATAGTCATCATATGAATGGGGGTGGGGCACAATTCAGTCCACACAATGTCTTTATTGTTAGGTCTGGATTCTTTTTCTTTCTTTTAGAGTTTGGAGAACATCTGTTTTTATATTTTTTTACTGATTTTTTTAGAGAGCAAGAGGAACATCAATTTGTTGTTCCACTTATCTATGCATTCAATGGCTGATTCTTGCATGTGCCCTGACAGGGGATCGAACCCACAACCTTGGTGTATCGAGATGACACTGCAACCCATTAAGCTACTCAGCCAAGGAAGGTCTGGTTTGTTCTTGAAAAAATAGCCAAAGAAGAAAAACACCAATATTATTTGCCACCCACATTTACTCTTTCTTCCACATTTATTTATAAGGCTTACCAGCTGCATTACACACAGATAGTTTTTTGTGGGAACCTTGTTCAAGACCATATAGAGCTTCAAGTTAATACCTGGTATGAAATCTTACCTTGTCCCAACAGGATACACAGCAGACAAGTAATTCCAACACCATCTCATAATCTCTAAGACAACTGTCCAAACAACCAGGTCAGGTATCATAGAAAATATGTTCAGCTGCCGCAGCCCGCTGCAGCAAGGGTGGTCGCGAGGTGAGGCGAGGGACTGAAAGAATGGAGAGGACCAAATGCTCTGCTGGCAAATGGCAACTTTATTCAAGGAACAGCTGTCTTATAAACAAACTGCTAACACCTGAAGCAAGACTGCAAGGAACTAGAAACAATGTTGTTTTTCAAAGTTCGTGCACTCCCTTAAGCTATCAAAAGGGCAAGAAGTTCTCATAACCGTCTTGGAACATGACACTCATGCCAAAATCTTGTTATATCCTTCAAGGCTGGGAACTAGAAGGTTAGGAAAATGTCAAGGTACCCGCCGGCTCCAGGGACCAGAAACCAAGTTCATCCACCATTCTCACAGTGGAGAACTCTGTCCTTGATCCCCTGCGGCCTGGTGGGCCCCCGCATTCAGCTACTTGGACCATTAAGACCGCAGAGTGCAAGAGTCCTTTCTCAAAACACAGCCACCCCTCTCCACAAGTTTCTTACTGGAGTCACAGACAGAAAAAGCCATGGAACAATCAAGGCAAATTTGTATTTACTAATAGCTACGCCTGGGGCCATAAACCTTAATGTTAAATATTCCTTTTCCCTAAATTGTACTGATTTCAAAACAAAATGAGCCAGAAGTCTTGTCTCTTTCGCCCCTCCCCCACCACCAAACCCAAGTCTAGGAAGCTCCAAGTTATCATCTCATTACTGCTCTCAAGGTACTGCAGAAATGGAACCAGACAAAAAGAGACTTGTGACAAGAAAGAACATTTGACCCTCAAGGGCTACATAGTCAATATACAAAAATCACTTGTATTTCTATGTAATAGTATCAAATTGGAAGAGATGATTTTAAAAGCACTCCCTGTAATAGCATTAAAGACATGAAATATTTAGGGATAAACTTAATACGGGCAAGACCTACCCACAGATAACTAAAAAACATGAAGGCAGACCTAAAACAATGACAGTTATGCCGCGACAATCATGGATTCAAAGACACAACATTGTTAAGATGGCAATTCTTCCTGAACTAATTTATAGTGGAAACACAATTCCAATCAAAATCCAGGCAGACTTGCATGTAAAGAGAGCCAAGTTGATTCTAAAATGTATATGGAAAGGCAAAGAGACTAGAAAAGCAAAAAAAGTTTTTTGGGGGGAAGGAGTGCAGAGGGAGGAATAAAATTGGAAAAATCACTGATTTTTAAAAATGATTTTTGAGCTAGTAATCAAGACAGTTTGTTACTGGCATAAGAATAGACATACAGATCGGTGTAACAGAGCACAGAGCTCAGACAAACCTTCCGTGCCTGGTGAACTGACGCTCAACAAAGATGCCAAGGTATTTCAACAGGAAAGGACAGCTTCTCCAATGGACAGTGCTCGACTAACTGGACATCAGAACAAAACTCAACCTTGACCTCATCATCACACATAAAGTGAACGTGGAATGGATCACAGACCCAACTCTAAAAGCTAAGACTGTAAACTTCTAACAGAAACATAGAAAATCTTTCTGATTTTGAAGTAATTTCCCAGCCTACAGAAACTATAACCATCAAAGAAAAAAATACAAAAATTAGACTCCATCAAAATTAAAAACTTCTGCTCTTCAAAAAGTGTCATTAACAAAGAGGCAAGCCACAGAGAAGGATAAACTATTTACAATACACATATCTCATAAAGAATTTCTATCCAGAATACAGAAAAAAAAATCTTAGAGCTCCAGGATAACTCAACCTAAAGTGGGGCAAAATACTTGAACAGGCACTTCTCAAAAGAAGATACAAATGTCACATCAATCACCACAGAAATGTATTATATTAAAACTACCAAGATACCACTGCTCATCCACTAAATTGACTCAAATGAAAAACAATGACTATACCAAGCACCGACAAGGATACAGAGCAACTGAAACTTTTCCCTCCACTGCGGGTAGGAATACAAACTGCGCAAGCTTCACAGTCCCCTCTGAAGTTACATATACTCACCACAGGCTGAGTGTGTATGGGGGCAATGCTGCCCCCAGGTATTTACCAGGAGGGATGAAACCACACATCTACACACAGACTGGTTTCATACACACATAGCGCCTTTATTTACAATAGATCAAAGCTTCAGGTCTTCACCAACAACCCGGATGTCCATGAACAATATGAAAAGCCACAAACTGTGGTATACCCATATCACAGAATAATACTCAGCGATAAAAAGGAACACATTACTGATATGCACAATAACATGGATCAAGCTCAACACAGATTTCAAAAGGATTACACTGAGCAACAACGTCAGGCGCAGAGTACATCCCTGTCCCTGAAATTCCAGAACAGTCAAATCTAACTTACAGCCACAGGGAGGAGGAGAGTGCTGGCCGTCGGGGTGGAGGGGAAAGACTGCAAACGGGCCTAAGAGGACGTTCTGGGTGCTGGAAACAGCCCACATCTCGGTGGTAATGGTGACTGATTGCACAGGCGTTCACATTTGTCTAAACTCCTCCAACTGTGTGTTTACAATGGGTGTTTTATTATATGTAAATTATATTTGAACAAATGTTTACATGTTACCTTGTAACTAGCATCACCCAGTTTCAATAGAATTTGCATGGTTAAAAAAATCTGAAATAAGGAAAAATGTCCTAATTTGGTTTCTGTCTGTGCTCACTTGCAAATATAATCTGCATTGATCTTCGTTGGGGTTAGAGGGAGTCATGTAATGGCCCCCATCCTCTCCTAATTTCTGAGCTACTTGAAGGAAAAAAGGAGGCAGGCAGCTGGAGAGTCAGAATGTCAGATTTACTGCTGAAGAGGTCTGGGTTAAAGGATGTAATTTAGGTCTGTGCCAACAGCGGCCACTTAGTATCAACCCCGAATTAGACAGGCCTGCTCGCCAAGGCGTGGGCAGCCCCGCACAGCCACGGGGAGGCAGACAGACGGCCTTCACTGCAAGGCCTACGTGTCCGTAAGGCTCGGCTCTCCGCAGGCACCATCAGCCCAAAGAAGGGGAGAAAGGAGCTTTCATGTCCAGTGACTTACCCTAAACTCCCTCTCCTGCCGATGAGGGAGAGCAAAGAAAGGGAGAGATCAGGATTCCTTGGTTAATGGATGTCCAAAGCAGCACAGAGGTCCTGCCTGTGAAAGGAAGCCAACTTCACCCCTGCCTTCCCAGCCAAGTGAAGATCCACAGTTCTCTACCTTTCTGCCACCGTGGCACACACAGCAGGCGATGATCACACACAACACACACTAAGGCACAATTCATGGTACGCTCAGCATCGGGCCACCCCTTGCCTTCCGTTCAGGTGAGCATATTTAACTGCAAGTGACTAAACTGACGTGCTTCAATTTACTCGGGTAATGAGTACACCATTTACAGTTTTCTATAGTACTGGTTAAAAATAATTACTTTCTCAATCCAAAAATGCCACCAATTACAAAATATACTTTTAGTGTAATAATCTCTCAGGAAAAAGAACCACACACTAATACAGCTATTGATTTGAAGATAATTATGAAATTATGGTTCTTGTGCCAACTCAAAACTCATGCAGGTACATCACATCATGAAATCGAAGTCCCAAGTCAGTTGAGAAAGGCCTCTGACTCAGGAACCCTGAAACTGAAGCCATGACCGACCACTTCCCAACTGCTGGGAAAGGCAATGAAACGAGCTTTCGCTACTGTGACATCAAGCGTAATGCTCGAACTAAAAAGGCCATCCTGATCAGCTGTAATCTAGGAAACTCCAGCTTTCTGAGACTCGCCTCTTTTGTCTTCATTACGGTCTGGCCACACAGCATCAGCGTAAAAGCATCCCACCCCGAGACTGCTAGCATAAAATGCTGGGCAAAGACCCCGGAGGTAACAGATCCAGGCCCTGCGATCTGTACCTCGCATGACTTTTCAATGTTTATGTGGCATTTGTTAGCAGATTTAAGACAAATAGTCCAACATCTAAGAACCTGTTGTCTGGAGAATAGTGTGTGTGTGACCCTCAAATTACCAAGCATGGCGTGGATGTGTAGTGTCCTGGCTACTGAGCACCTAGGCCACACAACGTTCAACCAAGAAACACACAAACTTTATTCCATTTGATTTTCATGTCTGGTGGTATTTCAGAAAGCACAGAAAACATATTTAATTATATTACTACCATGAACATCAGTTATTTTTCTTTCAGGTAAGAAAATGTGCTATTCAGTTAGTAAGTTGAGTAAATGTCATCACATCAGTATCCACGTCCTTATAAATAAAGTAACGTGTGCGTTTTTCTCTTCGTGCATGGAAGAGTGTTAGCTAAGCATCTCCTGGGGCCTGGAGAAATGAGCTGCCTCTATTCTCCCTAATTATTTCTTCTCCCCCATTCTACATGTACAGCACTTTATGTCTTACATCTGAGTGAGGAAGGGACGAACCCGGCCTGCGGATGTCACTCGAAAGGAAATACCGGGCTCTAGGCAGCATCGGGTGGCAGCACGCACTGCATCCTGGGTCCTGCCATTTGGGGGCCGAGAATACAGACCTCATTCCAGGAACAATCCCCAACCGGTAGACACCCGGCCCGCAGCATCGAAAGCAGTGACTTATCACTTTCAGATAAGAAAAAAATTACAAAGAAATTCTCTTCCCTTCTTAAAATTGGAAGAATTAATATATTCCTAAATTATTCACTATCTCCAAACTGATTCAAGCTCTTCACAGAAAAAGCTAGCATTTACTGAGTAATTCCCATGTGAGATACTATACAACATGCTTTACATGTTTTATTTCACATAAGAAAGAAATCAATCTAACTTTTCAAAAGCTCATAACACAAAATAGGCAAAACATTAAAATACATAAAAAACTATTCACAAATTACACAATAAACAAATACCCATTACTCAAAACAACATACCAACTTCTCTAGACGCCCAACTATCTACCCTTTGAAAATATTTCTTATTAAACAAAATAAAATAGAATTATTATTTGTTTTTTCCTTGGATCATTCTAAAACTGACCTCTCCAACCAGAGCTAATTTTCTTATATAACTTTGGGGAAAATGTAATACTTTTCCAGGCAAGTGCTGACTTCTCCGACTCTGAAAAAAGAGGTAAACATTCCACTGAAAGAAAAATTTCACAAATCATCTCAGAAAAATATAAACCATTACTTACACACTCCGACAGGATTAGATTTCTTAAAATAAAGTCACACACTTTCATCTCTAACAAAGTTGACTGTATGTCAATAGTAGCTCCCTGAGTGTCGGAAGAAACAGTTCCCAGCAGTTCTATGTAACGGCACTGCAATGTACGCACTACAAAAATAGTCATTCACATCGGCAATGGCACCACTGACCTGTGCACATCCCTGTGATGTTTCAATGAACTATTTCTTCGGTACGCCCTTCTCCACTCGTGGGATCGTACCACAAATCACACGTTAGTTTCCATGTGTGCTGTGCCTAGGTTAGTCACCCACTGGAACGCTAACAGTCGCATCCTTACTTTTTTTAAGAAAGATACAATTTAGTTATTTCAAATTATTATTATTATTTCTCATTTTACTGACTAGTTCCAAACAAGTTATCTACAAAAGGAATCCCAAACCATCAGCTGAAAAGTTATAAGCAAATGATAAGGTACTTTCAAGGCTTTTAAGCTTTTTTAAAAAAGATTTTTAAAATTTATTTTTAGAGAGAGGGGAAGGGAGAAAAGACAGGGAGAGAAACATTGGTGTACAAGAGAAACACTGACCTGTTGTCTCTTGAGCACCCCCAACCGGAGCCCAAGCCTGCAACCCAGGCGTGTGCCCTGGCTGAACAAGCGACCTTTTGGTTTGTAGGATGATGCCCCAACCCCAAAGCCACACTGATCAGGGCTTTAAGCTTTTAAAAATAAAGAAAATACTGCGTGTGACCAGGACAATGTTGCAGTACAATTTATGATATAGCTACAAGAGCCATTCATTTTGAAAAATGTACATCTAAAAAATGACTTGCAACTTCCAATCAAGATGGAGGCAGAGGTAAACACCCTTTACCTCTACGAACAACTAGCAAATAATATAGCTACACCACAAAATAATTATCACCCAGAATTGTCAGAAAATCTGGTTGAGGATTTCAAGGATTTAAAGAAGCCACATTCATCCAGATGGTAGCAGGGGTAGAGACCCTGGGAGGTGCAGAGAGGCGTGGAGACAGGAAGGGTGGTATCACATTCATGTGTGGTGGATAAAAAAATGAGGAGGACACCTCAGGAGTGAGGGATCCCAGCCCCAGTCCAGACCACCCAGCCCAGGGTCCCAGTGCCAGGAATGTAAGTCCCCATAACTTCTGGCTATGAAAACCAGTGGGAGTGGAGTGTGGGCAGAAGAAACTCCGTCCTCTTAAAGGGCCCACAACGGACTTAGGACTCACACAGACCCACCCTTCTGGGATTCAGGACAAGGGCAACAGCTAAAAGGGTACCAGGGGAATATGGGGGGAGGAAGTAACGTGCGAGTCGGGAGACAGCTTCCTCCCAGACAAAACTACAGAGGCCAGGCAGTGCATTGTCCCCTCTGCAGGCCCTCACCCACACAGAGCAACAGAGGGATGACACAAGTTCCCCTCACCTAGAGATGACCCAAGGCTCCACCCCACACAACTTACCAGGTGAGTTAAGACAGGGAGTCAAAGCAGCTCTACCTAATACACAGAAACAAACACAGGGAGGCTGCCAAAATGAGGAGACAAAGAAATATGGCCCAAATGAAAGAACAGAACAAAACTCCAGAAAAAGATCTAAATGAAATGGAGATAAGCTACCTACCAGATGCACAGTTCAAAATACTGGTTATCAGGATGCTCCAGGAACTCACTGGATACTTCAATGCCATAGAAAAGACCCAGGCAGAAATGAAGGTTGCATCAAGTGAAATAAAGAAAAGTCTGCAGGGAATCAAGAGTGAAGAGGATAAAGCAGAGAATCAAATCAACAATTTGGAACACAAGGAAGGAAAAAGCATTCAACCAGAACAGCAGGAAGAAAAAAGAATTCATAAAAACAAAGAGAGGATAGGAACCTCTGGAACACCTTTAAATGTACCAACTGATCTGAATCATAGGGGTGCCAGAAGGAGAAGAGGAAGAACAAGAAATTGAAAGCTTATTTGAAAAAAATAATGAAAAACCTCCCCAATTAGGTGAAGGAAATAGACATACAAGTCCAGGAAGTACAGAGAGTCCAAAACAAATTGGACCCAAAGAGGACCATACCAAGACACATCATAATTAAAATGTCAAAGGTTAAAGATAGAGAATCTTAAAAGCAGCAAGAGAAAAGCAGATAATTACCTACAAAGGAGCTCCCATAAGACTGTCAGCTCCTCTAAGAATAGAGGAGACTGGCATTCAAAGTGATGGCATTCACAAGAAGTATTCAAAGTGATAAAAGCAAGGATCTACAACCTAGATTACTCTATCCAGCAAAGCTACTCTTTAGAATGGAAGGGCAGACAAAGCGTTTCCTAGATAAGGTAAAGCTCAGAGAGTTCATCATCATGAAGCCGTTATTACATAAAATGCTAAAGGGAATATTATACAAGAAAAGTAAGATCAAAATGATGAACATTAAAATAGCAATAAATTCACAACTATCAATAATTGAATCCAAATAACAAACTAAGCAAACAAGCACAACAGAAACGGAATTACAGATCTAGAGATCATGTGGAGGGTTATCAGTTGGGAGGGGGGGAGAGGGAAAATAGAGGGAAAGGTATAGGGATTAAGAAGCACAAATTGGAAGGTACAAAATAGGGGGATGTTAATTACGAACAGAATAGGAAATGGAGAAGCCAAAGAACTTACATGCATGACCCATGGACATGAACTAAGGATACTAGGTGGAAAAGGTCAAAGGGGTAAAAAATTGGGATGACTGTAATAGTATAATCAATGAAACATATTTTTTAAAAAGTGAATTACTTGTGTTAAAGATAATCTACCATTGCTTAAAAAAAAACACATCATTCTCACATTTATCAGTACTTCCTACATCCAACAAATACTGAAGGTGACAACTACCGTGATTACAATTATTTTGAAGTCAAAGTCAAAACAAGCATAAATTAGAATTAAGAGAAGCTGCAGAAAATGTCCAGAATGTACACATCTGCATGCATTTCCAGACAAACTTTCAAAGAATCTGCATATAACCAAATGAAAACCTTGAATCCAAACAAACATCAAAAACATTCAAGTTTTATGATAAAGTTACTCTAACGAAACCAAAAACCAGAAGATTGAATAGTAACAGCAGTATATTTTTAGGAGGGAAACAAATCACTGACTTCCTTTTATATAAAAACAAGTCAACATTTTAATAACACTGGCCATCAAGTTATTCACCAGTCAAGCATTCATTTCCAAGTTGTATCTTTAAAATGTATTCACTTGTATATTTGGATTAAGTTTATTAATCAAAACCATCGTAGGCAGAATTCTAGGCTTAGTAAGTTTAAACCATAACTTATCAAAGCATAGTCCAAACACTATATAGTCATTCTACCCGTTAGTTTGTATATGCCTCACGTGAACAACTTATTTTACAAACAGCAGTTTTGCCCAGTTTCTCCCGAGTAAATGCCTGCAGGCCTAAAACTTCAAGCCAGAAAGGCAGATTCAAACCAGTCCTGCTTAGCCTCATCGGGCTTTGATAAACACAGAGCCGTCGGGCGGCGTAGCACTGTCTTCCTGCTCGGTTACCGTCTCCACCGTCCCCGAAGCTGACACAATAACCATTGTTTTATTTGCTGTCACTGGCTTTTGTTTTTCAGCAATAGCTGCACAAACAGCAACAATCTCATCACTCTCAAAGTCATAGTCAGGAATTGACTTCGGCGAGCCGTGTGTTGCTTCCGCCGGTGCTGCTCTCTCCTTAATCCTCTGGGCTGCCTTCTGCTGCTCGTGGAGCGTCCTGGCCCAAGAGAGGTCTTCCTTCCAGATTTCAGGGTTCATCGGGCAGATATGAAGGGCCACCTGAAAACTTCGAATTGCCTAGGGAAAGAAAAGGCCAGGTGTTTTTCATTTCTTTGCTTTGGTTTAAAAAACAAATGTATTTAACATAATCCACAATATCCACATACATATGTATGTATATGCACATACCGATAATATATACATATCTTTAACATAATAGACTATAAGGATGGAAGTTAGAGCTGTGTCCAAACCACTAATGATGATTATGATGAAAAACACAAAGGTTCTAAATGTGTGAAAGAGTGAGAAACTGCTGATGAGGAGGACTAACAGTCCATTGAAATAGAGATATTACGGTTCAGAACAAGGCAAATGCATTGCTCAGCTTCTGCAGATCAGCAAGCACATGAATCTAGGGACTCTCCTGGGCTATACCACAGTCACCAGGAAGGCACCAGGAGAGCACAACTCTGAAGCCAAGTGTCACAGGAGACAAAGACAGACACTGCACAGTGGCCCAAGGTCAATTCCCCAGAATTACACGATGACTGTCAGTACACGCACACCCAGCATCAGAATGCCTAAGCACAGAAAGTGAACACCGACAGACCGGCGGGACAGAGGACCAACACGGGAACGGGGAGCAGCACGACACTGCGGAGCACAGGGACCCGCACAGACCCCTGCACAGACCCCCGCACAGCACCCCACCCAGAGAATGTGGCAGAGCACACATTCTCCCCAAGCACACAGGGGACACCTTCCACTACAGAGCCCATGTGGCATCACAAAACAAGTCTTTGGGACAACTGTGACAGCATAAACAATGGCATCTTTTTAAATAAATAAATAAATAACAGAAAATTCACACTGCAAAAAAAACCCCTGAATTTAAACAGACATACTAACAATCTAACCATCTTCTCTGACTCTAATGGAGTAAAACTACAAATCATAGCATAAGGATAACTGGAAAATTCCCAATACTTAGAACTCAGTGTACTCTTGAACAGTCAGTAAGTTGGAAAAGAAACCAAATTTCTTTGAGAAATTAGAAAGCATCTCGGCCCAAATGAGAATGAAACACACTAAGGGTACGGGACGCTGCAAAAGCAGAACTAAGAGCAGAGCTTCTATCAAGGCCTGTGTGTCAAAGGGAAAAATCTCAAGTAGAGGAGCCTACCTCCACCACTCAAAAAGTCGGAGAATGGGAGCCAAACAGAGCCTGTAATCATTTCCCAATGTACACAACCAATTCTGCATAAAAATGTAAATAACAACGCATAGAGATAGACCCAACTCCTGACTTTTAACTTACTACCTGTTTATTTAACTATATATTTTGTTACATTTTTATACACAGGGTAGGGAAAAGGAGGTTTGCAGTCTGAGTACACAAAATACAGTTTCTTCTTCTATTATTTATTTATTTATAATAATAAATGAATAATAATGAATTATAAATAATAGATTAATTATTTATTAATTACTGCATTATTTCTTGTACAAACTGCAAACCTACTTTTGCCCACCCCTTTAGTAAGAATTATTGTACATTACAAATGTTAGCTTGCTGTCAATACATTTTTCATAGTACAGTAGAAGCTCAGTTCTCACACTAAATTTGTTCCAGAAGTGATTTGTTCAGACTCCATCACACCTTAGGGATGCATGACTGGTCACGCGGGTCAGCATGAGAGGGTGGTACGGTCAAGAACCAAAGTTCTGTTCAACAATCAGAGACACTTCTTTCCGTGTATAATTTGGTCAAGAACTGAACTGTAGGAGATGACAGAGGTTCAAGAACTGAGGTTTGACTGTATCACCTCATTACGACACTGAGTAAAGTACTTTTTAACCATTCCAGTCTTTCAAAATAATATTAAGTTTAGCCCCAGCCAAGTAGCTCTCTTGGTTAGAGCAACATCCCAATACACTAAGGCTGTGGGTTCAATTCTCGTCAGGGCACATACAAGAATTAACCAGTGAGTGCACAAATAAGGGGAACAATGAATCAATGTTTCACTCTCTCCCCCCCATCATCTCTCTCTCAAAGCAATAATTTTTTTAAAAAAACAGAATTTTACATAAAAATTACAAATTTAGATTTTTTTCAAGTAGAACCCTAGAAAACATTAAATGAGGACAAAATAACACATTTAATTCCTCCAAGAATTGCACAATACAAGTACAATGGATATAACTACATCAATAGGGAAAAAAATTGCACAAGCACTCTGATTTTCAAAACTCAGGAATCTGACCCGGTATCTCCTATACAGTAACACATCCTCTGTAGAACAGTATTTTGCTAAACATTCTGCCCTAGAGAATTTTCCCATTACCATAGGCACTTAAAAGCAAAAAGCACAATGACTCGTAAGTTTTGAATAAAGGAAAAATGGAAAAAGTATTATGTAAGTTTCTACTTGGTTCTTTTACCTATTAGAAAACCAAATTCCTTGAACTTTTTCCCAACTCTAGTATGATTTAACTCTTCAGGAGAGAAGGATGACTATGTTCAATGGCAAAGAAACAAAATGGACTTTGGCTCAATTGGTTTCCGTTACTGTGAATTTCACTTCACATTATCATTTTTTAAAAGATTTTTATTTATTTATCTCTAGAGGGAAAGGGAAGGAAAGACGGAGAGAAATGTCAATGTATGGTTGCCTCTCATGAGTCCCCCGCTGGAAACTGGCCTGCAACCCAGGCATATGCCCTGACTGGGAATCGAACCGCGATCCTCTGGTTCACAGGCCCATGCTCAATCCACTGAGCTACGCCAGCCAGGGCTCCACATTATCGTTTTTAAGTTACTTTATTCCAATCAATTCTCCTCTCATCAAAAACCCCTACATATGCTTTCTGAGTATTTGACTCACATTTATTTCATCAACAGAAATAGTATATTTACAAGGGCATCAGAAAAACCTGAGTTACCCACAACTCACTGGGGCCAGTGCTAGCAAAGTTAAATTCAGGGTTTACCAATAATTTTAGCCTTTAGAGAAACTTGGTTTTTGTTTCATTTTTAACCACTAAGGCCTATAAAAGCATGGAAAATATTTCTTTAATGACAAAAAGGAAGTCTGAAACGAAACAGGGCAGTTCTCACAGCTAGCGCTCACCTGTGTAGCCTCTGCGACCTACAAGGCACCGTCCAGACAAGTTGACAAATCCATTAAGTGCCAGTTTATAGGAAACGTCACACAGTGAGTATGTCATTTTTATAAGCTTCTACGCTTCCCCATTTTTCTCCTCACGAAGTCTAGCAACTTTTCGGGCCAGATATTCATCACCACCACACTCCCACACCCCACTTCCTCCCTTCCCCAGGCCATGCTCCTTCAGTGCCTCCCTCCCCGCGGTGACGCGTGGTGAAGCGCGCACACTGCTGCATAATGTGGGAAATTTAAGGACGAAAAGCATTACCCCCAAAGTTACTTACTTCAGATTTAAATGAGGTTTACCAAATGCCAATATTTTGTGTTAATTTTTTAATTAATTTCCATGATTCCAAGTACCTGAAAAATATTCTGACCCTGATATAATTGGTGGATATGATGGAAAAAATAGTGGTAACTCTGATCTGTGTTTGTGGTTTACCCTTTAAGAGGTAATTCGCTATTTATTTTTTGCACAAATTTGATAAATGCTTAACTTTTTATCAAAACCTGTCAAAACAAAATGTTAGCATTACAGTCGTGTGCCTTCCTTACCAAGACTATCTCCCCTAATCCCAGCTGTGCGCGCCCCAAAGTCTGCCAAGACTCCCAGGAACGCGGGTTCCTCTGCACAGCCATCTCCGCTGCGTGAACTGCAGGGAACATTTCATGAAGCGACATGAGGACCTACGGCCAAAAACAGAAACAACTGTCAGCAATGCCCACGGACCAGCAAACTCCCAACAGATAACCACACAGAAACCACCCTTTTCATTTTTAAAAGTGTATTTTTAGTCTGGTAACCACAGCATCTCAGTGGTTCTGACCCCCACCAGTGCTGCCCAGGGTCGGGAATTATATTCTTCTTCCTGTCTCTAAAACGTCAACACTATAAAAATATGAACCATTCCCTCTCCAAGTTCTGAACCCCACCGTCCACCTGGCCGAAACCACGTGGCCACACCCGACCACAGCAGCTCAGAGCTCTCTGAGCTCCCAGGTCCACTTCTACTTATCCTCCTTGTAATGGGGATTTAGGGCGCCCCAGGCCCTGCTGTTACACTAGGTAAATTTAAATCTGCTCAACCACACTTCCTGTCCCTCGGGCACACCCTCCTGCTATAAAAAGCACCCAAACACGCCACAGGCCCTCGCACAACTGGTTCTTCACACCACACACACCGGAAAAATTAGGGGGCCCAGCACCTTCCATCTTCGATCTATGGCAAAGGGCCGATTTCGTCTATAATTTTGGGACCATATGTATTTCACAAAATTTCTGACACAACCATCATTATCAGGTTCCAAATTAAATAACTCATTTCATACAACTCACCACAAGTCTTGTCTTTAATAAGTACATATTAAAGGCTGAAAATATCCCAATGAAGGTGCTCATACCACTTTTATTCAGCAGACGTAATTCACTTGGGTTTTCCCGGATAAACTAGAATCAAGGCTGGCAGGAGGGCACCCGGTCCGAGACCACCGTCCGGAAAGAAGTCTGCCAGGCGGTGGCAGCGGGCAGCACGGCGACTGCTCCCGGCCAGACACACGCTCCACACGCCAGGGCCTCCTGGGTAACTCAGTCCAAACGCTCAGAGGTATTGTTTGTGGACTTTCCCACAAATACCAGAACTGTATTTTTAAATACAGAGGCTATTTTTAAACTATTGATAAAATCAGACTATTTGGACCTTTTGCTAAGAACTAGGCCACTTTCAGAGAAACAGCATCCGCTAGAATCCAATCCACTGGAGCAGCGCCGTCACTGACAAGCCCACTAGGACCCGTCTCCGAGGACAGCAAACCCACTGCACCCTTTTCGGAGACCAGCGGTGACTTCGTAAAGGACGTCCACCTGCTCACGCCTTACCGCGGTCAGGTTGCAGAACAGTCAACTTCATTGTGAAGGTAAACAAATTTCTAAGTTTGACACATACGGAAAAGCCATAAATGACATCACAACATTTTTCCCAAATAAATTGTATTTAGTAAAGAAAATGGAACAAAATGCTACTTTGGTCCATCGCTGCTCACCAAACACCACACAACGGCATAACCCAAGTGAAATCCTTCGTAACCCTCACCTGCGACTTCATCTCGTACAACGCAGCATCGTTCGGGGTCAGCTGCAGTGCTTCATCCCACTTCTGAATCGCCTCTCGGTATCTGCAGATGTGAAAGCTACCTTTAGTTCAAACTTCTAGTAAGTTCTTGAGAGTATGTCACCAAATTTGAAAACCAGATACTAAGGAATAATCGTTCATCAAAAATACCTCTATTAAGGACTAATAACAATGATGTTAAAAAAGGAGAAAATTTAGGAGATAAAGAGAAAGGACAGCAAAAGGGAAAAAAAACAAAATATAAATAAAAGAGATCCTGAAAATCTTTCTCTAAGATTTTATTTCCTGGGCTCATAAATCAGAAGAATTTCTCTTTTTTCATCAACCTGAATATCTGCATGTGCTATCATCCATTTTAGAGGAATTGGGTTGGCCAGAAAGTATATTTAGTTTTTCCCATACGATGGCTCTAGTAGTGCTTAGTTGTCTTTAACTTCATTTGAAACAATTCCGTTAAATTGTATTGTGACAGGTGTCCTATCAGCATGCATTTAAAAAAAACTGTCAGAATTGGTGAAGGTTTGTGCAGCCATTTTAATATTGAAGATGGAAGAAAACATGCAACATTTTTGGAGCGTTATGGTTTATTATTTCAAGAAAAGTAAAAATGCAACTGAAACGCAGAAAAAGATTTGTGCAGTGTGTGGAGAAGGTGCTGGGACTGATGGAACAGTCAAAAGTGGTTTGCGCAGATTCTCGGTAATACTGACATTTTAGTCAATAATTCTCTGCTATGGGGCTGTCTTATGCATTAGAACATGTTCAGCAGCACCCTGGCCTCTACCCACTAGAGACCAATAGGGGGAGAGAGCCAACACACTCAAAATACCCAAATCAATAAAGTTATTGGTGAAAACAAAGAATGTGTCTTCTACAGAAAAAACTAAACAGACTTTTTGGCCAGCTCGGTATTATAAAAAACTTTTCTGAGGAATTTACAATCTAGTCGCAACCCTGGGCTCTAGAAGGCAGCAGTCTGGCCGACAGAGATGACCATTTAAGGAGCAGCCCCGGTAATTTTGTAGAAATGCTTCCATTTTACGTTTCTTTGTCCATAATAAGCCCCATGAACGCGGAGACCGTGTCCTGCTCATCATGAGTAATGCACGGTAGTTTGTGAACTACGGGTCAAACCAACGACAGAGCGTGCAGCTCCCACCACCGCCTGATGTTCTGGTCACGTCTCTCCTTTGAGCTCCAAAGCCTCAAAGTCACCAACACCTCCCCCTAGATGTCCCCAAAACATCTCAAACTCAGTATGCCCACAACTGACCTTGGCACACTCCATGCCAAATCTGCAGAAGCACAGAAGCACTCTTCCTTTTTAAAAAATAAATTTAAGGAATGACTAAGTCCTGCACATTATCCAAAGCAGTCACCTCCACAGCAGCCTTCACAAAGGTTAACTCACGTGTACGTGAACACTTTGATGCAGAGACGGTTCTAATTAATTACCAGAACAGTTTTCATCGTGCTTTTCTGTCTTGTACTGTCCCCCAGTGCTACAGTTCTGCTCTCTAGAGCTAAATGGAAAAGACATAACCCACCCGTTCTCTTTTCTGGCTACGTACACAATGATCTGTAGGGATTATGGAGAAAAAACACACACATGCCGGTCCCTGCCACAGATCAGTGAAAAGTGATATTCTCAGAGTGGGACTCCGTCACCCGCATTTTTTAAAGTTCCCCAGGTAATACTAGCAACATTCTGGGGTGTGAACCACTTTTAATATCTCTTAGAGTATATTAATCCCTATCGCATGCGATCTTCTTCTGAATCACTTCCTGCTACCTACTTTCCAGACCCCTCATGTTCTCTGTATGTGTTCTTGGGTATCGTTTCCCAACTAAGGTAAGAAAATTCAAAGCAAACATAAGAGAAATGTGAGCTGATCTGCCCTGATTTTTAAGCAGAGGCAGAGAACTAAAGAAATAAAGACAGAATTTGGTAGAAAACACAAAGTTGAAGAACATACGAGGGGGGACTCCCAAAAAACAGAATTTATTTATAAAAAACTGTGTGTTTATTCTTACACGTTGAAACTTCAGCCACCTTCCAAGTGCTCTCCATTGGAGGCAATACACACAGCAAGACTTTTTCCCGCCGCTCAGAACAGTTTTTGGACTCTTCGTTTCGATGCCTGCTAGTGCCTCTGCTGCTTTTTGTTCCACTTCTTCTACATCAGCAAAACACTTCCCTTTGAGGGCTTTTTTCATCCAGAGAAACAAAAAAAGTCACTTGGGGCGAGATGGGATGAACAGGGAGGGTGGGGCACGGGGGTCATGCTGTTTTTGGTCAAAAACTGCTGAGCACTCAGCGTGGTGTGGGCAGGTGCACTCATAACTCACCCTCATGAAATGGACAAGCATGTTGAAAGAGTCCTCAAAAAAATTCACTGAAGCTGAACACAGCCTCTCACAACACCAGCTGGTACACTGATACAGATGGAATCCTAGAACATTCCCTAGTGGGGGAAGCCTGTACTACAAGGGCCCACACCCTCCAGAATTCTGCTTTTGGGGAGTTCTCCCTCATAAAAATGCACATTCTCTGTTTTCACCTTGCTACAGAGTTCATTTACTAGTAAATAATACAAATAGGCAACACCATCTACAGCATCTTCTGCCACCCCCCACGTGACAAATGGGCTACAGCCAGCTTGGAACAAGCGTGCCACAGAGCCAACTCCGTGCTGGCAGCAGCGAGGGCTGACAGGGAGGGAGCGCGCTTTCCAAAGCCCCCCTTAACTGCCACTGCAGGCTGCAGCAGTGGCCACCGCTGTCTCCTAGTAGCAGGCTGCGTGTAGCAAGGACATGCTGAAGATTCACTTGGCAAAGGCTGCCGTCTTTGTTCCCAAGCAAACGACAACGGAATGTGCAGAGGGGGCGGTCAGAGCTGCTGCCTGGACCAGTGCTGAGACCCTCTTCCCCAGCAGGGCCCCTGCTGAGTCCTGAAAAGGTATCTGCCGGAACTCCGTGTTTAACTCTGGGCGAAAGACTCCTGCCTCAAAGTTTAGGGATGACCAGTGATTTGAACAGTGGGACCATTTATTGCCCTCTTTCTTACCACCTGCTACCACCTGCCTCTGCCTGCATCAGAAATGATGTCGTTGCCTGCAACAACTCGTTTGTTGTTCCAAGAGCTTTACTAACTAAAAATTATTTCTCCAGCAAATATTTTGCCAAACTCAACGATCTGTCAGAGCCAGGGTCCCGAGACGGGCGGAACAGGGGAGACACAGAGTGTCATTGGGGGCCACCTGTCAGTGCTCTTCCTCCGCCCATTCAAACTCTTGCACTGCTTGGCTTTCCGGTAAGGGACACGGTGCCAGGCCAGGCCTGTGGGCAGCCGCACAGGCCTCGGGGGCGGCTCGGGCGCTCTGCACACACCTTGTGTTCGGCAGGTGGTGAACAGGGGTAGCTAAACCACCGCGTCCCACGATGGCTCTTCATTACCCTCAATGGGAATCTGAGGTTCCCGATTATTTTTAGATTATTTCCACATTAATATTAGCTTACACCCTGCCTAAAGCAATTCAAATTAAGCCACTTAAGGTAATTTTCAGGTGCTATTAAAATTATTTGTTTATGAATTCCAATTAATCTGCTAAAATACCACCAACTAGACCTGGCTGGTGTGGCTCAGTGGACTGAGTGCCAGCCTACAAACTGAAAGGTCACCAGTTCGATTCCCAGTAAGGGCACGTGCCTAGGTTATGGGCTAGGTCCCCCATTGGGAATGTGTGAGAGGCAACCAATAGACATATCTCTCATACATCAATGTTCCTCTCCCTCTCTTTCTCCCTCCCTTCCTCTCCGTCTAAATAAATAAAATCTTAAAAAAAAAATACCTGGCTGGTGTGGCTACCAGTGGATTGAGTGCAGGCCCACAAACCAAAAGATCGTGGTTCGATTCCCAGTCAGGGCACAAGCCTGGGTTGCAGGCCAGTTCCCAGCAGGGGACCCACAAGAGGTAACATACATTGATATTTCTCTCCTTCTCTCCTTCCTTTCCTTTCTAAAGAGAAATGAAATTTTTAAAATATTTTTAAAAGAGTTTCCAATTTAAATAAATAAATATATATATAAAGTTCCACCAACCATACAGAATTAACTAGCTGCTTCTGTGCCATTAACACCTATCAGACCACACTGCTTGGATTCTCATGCTAATTCCTCAAGGGTCCCATTCTTCCCATCCTTCCTTTCTCAGCCTTCCAGCTGGAGTAGCATCCTTTCAGCAAAACATACTTTTAATTTAAAAAGGAGGGTAAAGAAAAGATGCGAGCACTTCACTTGGTACCTTTTAGCAAAGGAGAGGATAAAAAGGAACATCCAAAGAAGGAATAAGAAGCTTGAACTTGACGCCCTGGCTAGGTAAGCTCAGTTGGTTAGAACGTCACTCCCAAATGCCAACGTTGCTGGTTCAATTTCCAGTCAGGGCATTTAAGTGGAACAACAATGAATGTTTCTCTTTTTCTCTGTCTCTGTCTGTCTCTCCCCTCCATCCCCGTACCTCCCCTTCTTCTTTCTCGAAAAACCAATGAACATATCCTCAGGTGAGGATTTACAAAAACAATAAAAAACAAACATTAAGAAAATATTAAACTGCTGAGTTTTATTTACTATCATTTTTTAAAAGTATCTGGACATAGGATTAGGTTCAGGCATAAAATCTACTTCAGTAATAATTTAAACTATTTACTTACACAAAGAACAAACAGTTCTTTAGGTTTCTCATTTATTATTGACAAGAACAAACCATTCGGGTTGGCTCAGTTCACTCTGGACACAGGGGGAAGGAACTCTGAAATTACACAAAGGTGTACATATACTGAGCAAAGGTCACTTTCCGAAGCAAATTAACACAAGGATGCCAACTCCCACCCACTACAGCCCCATTCTCAGTTCTTACTCGACTGAAAACAACAACCCTATTCAACTTGCTGCACTAGACAATAAACTCTGAAATAAGTAAAAAGTCACAATTTTAATCTCCCAACTTACACTTCAGATACCGGGATCACGTAAAACACTTTACCATCTACACTATTCACTCATTTAGTGTACACCTAAATGTTACAAAGTACAACCCACCAGAAATTAACTTCGGGTATCATGGAATAATTTGGATCAAATAAATATACACACAGCAAAAGGCAAGACTATAATAAGATGCCTTAATTTGCCTCTATGATAAAATAACAAAATATGAAAAAAGCAAAAAATATTCCAGGACCCCCTCTCTTCACCCAGATGAACCCACCCCGTTGTCGCCCTGCCCCCTGAAGGAAGGGTCCTGCGGCCCCCCATCTAATCCCTCTGGGGAAGACTGGTTCGGGGCACCCAGTTCTTGTGCTTCACAGAACAATCTGCAAGTGTACATGTATTTCTGTGCTTGTTTAACCCAAAGTCCCACACAGACAATGCGACAGGTACTGTGCTCCCCTAGCACAGTGTGCAGCTGTAGCACCCAACACAGCAGCATCTAACACATACCGATAATATCTGAAAAAAATTCGGTGCAGGGTGGATGCATTCGCATGATGTGGAACAGCCCCTGACGAGAAAATAGCTGCCAGTGCCTAAAGCAAAGTTTTCATTCCACACTGAGAAATGCAGTCTAATGTATCTCAACACATTTGGAGAGGTCAGCAATAAAAACAAAGTACACTTTCATGCTGAGAAAGATATATTACCTGAGAAAAGAGAACCCTACTGATCACTGAAAACTTCCTAGGCCACAAAATAAATACAAAAATTCTACATCAAGGATTAGCAAATTAAACCCAACAGCCTATTAAAGTAAAAAATCCCAAAGACAGGTACATGCAACCACACATTCACTGCAGCACTGTGCACGGTGGCCAGGTCATGGAGACGACCGCAGTGCCCTCAACAGAGGACTGGATAAAGACGCTGTGGTATTGTACACAACGGAGCCCTACGCAGCCATGAGAAGGCATGAAATACCGCCATCTGCAACAGCATGAATGGACCTTGGGAATATCACCCTAAGCAAAATGAGAGAAAAAGTGAAGAACCATATGATTTCACTCATAGGTGGGACATAAAACAAAGGAACAAATGAATAAACAAAACAGACAAACAACTCACAGACACAGACAACACTGTGGCAGTCACCAGAGGGAAACAGGTGTGGGGGTGGTGAAGGGAAAAGGGGGCCAAACACATGGTGATGGAAGGAAGTTTGACTTTGGGAGGTGGGTACACAGTGCAACGTACAGATGACACGTCACAGAACTGCACACTCGAGCTGTTCCAACCACAGACGGGCCACGTGAAACCACAGGAGTGACCTACACCACACACATGCAGCAGAACCACCCTGCTGAGCCCGCCACCCCAGAGTCGTGAGAGGTAATGAATATACACACTTGAGACCTATATAATTTTACTAACCAATGTCATTCCAATAAATTTAGTAAGAAGTACTTTTAATGTGATAAAATATAAAGTATAAAATCCACAGGATCACACAGAGTACACCTCAGAAAAAACTGAAAGGTTTCGTATCTAACAGATAACGGGGAAATAAAGTACATGACACTCAACAATTCTCACTATAGTTTACAGCCATTTCTGATTACTTACAGCTATTCTGTGTAATGTTCTTAATAAAATTATACAGATAGGCAGATAGACAGATAGATATAGCTACCTCAAAGACATGCAATCTTTTCGTGCTATTATCCACTAAGCTTCAATATTACCTCTAGAAGCAAGAGGTGCTTCCAAGCCTACCTAATAACATTTCCAAATGTTACTGCAGACCTGACGCGAAGAGCTTTTGGAAACACACTGTGTTCTGTCTTCTTCCTCGGGAAACTACCTTGTTCCTTAATGATGATCCTTTTCCTGACGATCTTCCACCTGACGCAGAGGCAGTAAACGCTGCAGGCCTTAAGCACAGCAGACACACCTCTTCCAACACTGGCCTGTCCGTCCACTCTCGGCCCCAGTGCTCCCCACGCACACCGGCCTCCCCTCGGCTGCCCCTGTGCCGCGCCCCTGCCACACACCAGGCCTGCGTTCGCCCGAGTGCCCAGCGCCCATTCGCTTGCACCGCTGGCCTTCTGTTCCTCCTCCCCTGCGCCCACTCAAAGGCTCTCTCTCAACTCCAGCACCCACTTAACACCCCTGTTCTTCATGAACACCACTCTGACCACACAGTAACACTTACATTTCTAAAGTCTGTGTTTTCAAAGGCATTTTAAATGTAATTTCTTAACGTACAATTATTTTCATGAAAAGTTAACTCATTACTGACAAAATCCCTGTAGGACTGGCTCTGTTCATTCTCATTTTACTGATGAGGAAAGCAGCCACAGGGCCAATGCTAAGGCACATGGTACCAGTCCTGCAGAAACCGAGATTTTAAGCCAGCTCTTTAACTACAAGACCACAGCTTTCTCCAGCTTCCCCAATGCCCCTCCCATTTAATACTTCTCTCATTCTCCAGGTAGTTTTATCTTCTCTTTACTAAAGAGTCCAGAGATCAAAGATTTAGCTACACACCCTACACCCTCCAGAGCAGCTAGCCTGTGATACTAGATGGCACTAATTTGTCTCACCTTCTCCAAGAGAAGTCTGGGGAAGCACCGAACAGCAGCATGGAAGACGTGAAAAGGGAGGACAGGAGCTGGCTAATCGTATGTATATTTTACAAAAAGTTTTTAAAAAGTCTACCCCATACAAAAGCAGCAAACACCTTAACCCTACTTCTTCCCTCTCACCACTCCAGGTACAGGAGTTACACGAACTCCCAGAACCAGGGGTTGGGATACAGGCACAAGGAAGCAGGGGGGCCTAAGAAGCTGGGGCGGGTCTGAGGTTTCAAGAGCCTGTGTGCCTTTCGAGGAAGGGGCTGCAGGTCTTTGGGCTCTAGACCAAAAGCTCCATTCAGTGGGTAGTTCAGACTTTGTGGGCCACACAGTCTCTGTCTGCCCCAACTACAGTCTCAATTTCACCATGGCACACAATCGGCCACAGGCGCCACGGACACAAAAGCGACGGCAGTGCCCCAACAGAACGTCATCAAAGCAGGCTGTGGTGTGCCAGCCCCGCTCCGCTCGGCCCAACTCCTGCTGATGTTTGTCACATCTGTCAAACGTCCTTTTACTTTCGGTCTTCTCTTCTGCCTAACTCAGCCGGAGGCAGTTATAAGGCCAGGGGGGGCACTTAGGACAACGTGCGGGGCGTTTCTAGCTGTCAGTATGACTTGGAGGCCCCAGTGGCAGGGGACCAGGGACGTCCTGCACTAAGACTGAGCCGCTTTCCTCTGAGTAAAGAGAAGCAAGCATGGTGGGCCTTCACCTCACCACTGCTGGCCTGCTGAGTCCCCTCCGCCCTCATTTCTCCCTCGGCTCTGCCTCTCCGCCCACTGGGCAACGCCACCCAGGTCCCCCTCCTGGAGCTCTGCAACATGGGCACACGATAACACCGACGGTCTCTCACAATACGCTCTCAGAGGGCATAATGCAGACGCGCTCCACGGCGCATCTCCCATCTCCACACCAGTGTGGAGCACGCTGGCTGACCCGCTGGCTGACCGAGCCCTCCTGCAGCTGCTGGCCTGGAAGCCTGAGCAGATTAAAGGCCTGCTCTGAAGTCACCGTGGTTAATAAGTGGCCAAAGTCTGACTCAGGCAGTCTGAAGACAGCCTTAATGGTACCCAGCTGAACCAGCACCAGGACGGAAGCGAGAGGAGGCTCCAGGGGCTGCCCTGCGCAGGCGAGGGAACAGCCTCCCCTGAGGGAGGAGCAGCTGGTGAGCGAGCCCGATAAGCACACTCATTTACCGGGAAGAAACGTCCAAGCATTCAGCCACTTTGCCCCCAGTTAGATTTCTAATTTACTAGAACTCCAAGTTCAATGAGCTCTACAGTTATCAGCATATCCATTTAATAAATATTTAGTGAGCACGTACTCTGGGCCAGGTAGGACTCTGAGAACCGAGGCTGCAGCATTCAACAAGACTCAAATGGACCTAGGGGGTGGGAACAGGTGGACGAGGGTACCGAGGGGCTAATGGTGACGGAAGGAGACTCGACTTCAGGTAGTGGACACAAGGCACAATACACAGATGACGTACTGTAGAATTGCACGCTTAAAACCTACGTAACTTTATTAATCAATGTCACCCCAATAGATTCAGTAAAATTTATAAAAGATAAGACAATAAACACAGGTTAAATATGGTAAGTGCCATGATAAAAAAACAAAAACAAAAAACGGAGTGATGTGATAGGAATGACCAGGCGACTGCGCAGAACGCACGTCAGGAAAGGTGTCCCGGAAGGCATGTGAGGAGGTGTGATGTCAAAAACGCCTCCACCAACTGAGGGTCTGGAGAAAGCTCACTCCTGACAAGGGACGGAAGGAGTCCAAGGAGACTGAACCCCCATCTCGAGGAAAGGAGAGGAAACCGCCAGCACGGCTGCGACAGAGGAGGACGGCGGGGGAGGTGCAGGAGGCAGGCCACAGCCACAGTCACCTAGGGACCAGCGGGCCTTGGCTATGAGGATGGATTTAACGGGATATGTGGTGAGGAACCCGGAGAGTTTTTATGGAACAGAGACACCAACTGATTGACATTTTGAAGAGATCAGTGGGGCCCAAAGGAGGAGAGTGGATGGTAGGTGTGTGTGAATGCGCACAAGAGACCAGTTAGCAGGTGACACAGGTGACCTAGGGAAGCAATGACAGATTGGACCAGGTGACAACAATGAAAACAGAGGGAAGGATAAAGGAGATTTAGACAACATTTCTTTCCTTTAAGATTTTTATTTACTTCTTTTTAGAGAGAGGCGAAGGGAGGGATAAAGAGAGGGAGAGAAACATCAGTGTGTGGTTGATATTTCTCAAACACCCCCTACCTGGGACCTGGCCTGCAACCCACATGCCCTGACTGGGAATTGAACCAGCGACCCTTTGGTTCACAGGGTGGCACTCAATCCACTGAGCCATACCAACTGGGGCTAGACTATGTTTAAAAAATAAAGTTAACTTGGATTGGATAAAGGAGTAAAAAAAAGAAAGAAAGGAATCCAGGTTATCATCCGAATCTGAATATCCTGGGAAACAGTCAGGCCTAAGCTAAACCTCTGTGGGGAGGAGAGAAGCAAGGGTGAGGGGCAAAAAAGAGAAGAGAGGCAGGACGGAGGAAGAATAAACACCAGATGTATGTCAAACTGGAAACAGTTTCAAAAACCAACCCCCATGATTGCTAATCTTGCAGAACTTCTGAGAGACTGCGTGACACCTGTGTCTTGGAAACAGTCCAGTGCCAGGAAGGAAAAAGAATATTTATCTGCAGGCTCCTGGGCAGTCTAACACTCCTGGGTGTGTGACCCAGGGTCCCCACAGGTCCCCACCGCCAGCGTGGAGGTGGGCTGGCCTTTCGTTGTCAGCACCACATGTGGGGTTCGCTGGTCTCTGAGGACAGCAGCAGCTGCCCGGACTTCATGGTCTCAAAGGGGCAGCAGCTGGAGGTGGCTGGGGAAGACTACCTCTGGCCGGCACTAAACCAACACAACTCCTGGTACTTGGGCTTCAGTAACTGGGTAAAGGGAGAGGACTTTTACTGACACAGGGAAGACTAGAAAGGACCAGATGTTTGGGAGAAAAATCAAGAGTCTTGTTCAATACATGTTAAGTCTGAAATACTAATCAGACACCCAAGTGGGTGTGAGCAATCATCGGAGACCAGAGTCTGGGATTCGATGGGAACGGGGCACGGCGGAGGGGCGCCCGACAGTCACGGGTCTCCAACGGTGCTGAAAGCAGGAGAGCTTGAAAGCAGGAGAGCGTGTAAGTTGGAGGAGGGAGACTACACGTGGAAAGGACAAGAAGCACAGGGCGTTCTAAGCAAAGGAGACTGAGGGGCGACACGAACAAAGAAAAAGCACGACAGCGCGCGGATCCGGGAGGGTGTGTTGCGGAAGGAAGGGAGTGGTCGGCTGTGCTCACCGGTGAGACGTAGGGAAATGAGCCCAGGGCCACAGGACTGAATGTGACAAGGTGGAGGCCACGTGATCTTTGTAAGAGTAGGTCAGTGGGTTAGTGGGGACAGAACCCGACAGGAATGGACCGAGAAGGTGACTCATCAAGACGTGAGTTTGTGCAGAAGCGGGGCAGAGAAATGGGAGGGCACGCGGAGTCGAGGGGAGCTTTTACGCGTGGGTGCTCTCGGGAGCGCTGGCGCACCAGTGAGAAGGGGTCAAAGGAGGGAGCAACACACATCGAAACGAGGACCGCCGTCAAAGAACACAGCCATACTGCCACTCAAGAGAATGTGTGTCACGCAGCCAATCACCCTCCAGTTCACTTCTACACAAAAGACAAGTTCATGGTAAATTCTAATTATGTTCCTGCTTCATACAGACACACTAATTTTCAAAGAAAAAAAAAAACCAACCACTTAGCTACACAATCAAATACCGCCATCTAGTGGTTGAAACCTTAGAAGCCGACAGATCAGAGTTAGAACCCACACTGTAACCATTGACAAAGTATATCCCAGTTAGTAATAATTCTAGAAAAAGATGTTTAAACAAAATACCTTACACAAAACTTTAACACCATATGAAACACACCAAGCACACATAAAATCCTAAAATATAATATCTAAAAATAATAAAACGCATGCACTGAGAGCTAACTAGGCACTAGAGGGCATGCTAAAGCTTTTACAGGTACTTGCTCTTTAATCTCCCAGACGTAATCAAATCTCACCACTTTACACCTGAGAACTGAAAACTGACACTTAAAAAGTTAATAATCTGACAAAGTGTATACAGACAGAAATGCCGAAGCCAGGATCTGAATGGAGGTAAAGGGACTTCCAAACCCACACTCCAACAGAAACTCACTACACCACTGCCACACAGCACCCGGATTAGCGAGACATTGAGGGTAATGAGAGTAAGCCAGTTGGGGGTCACAAAGAATCTCGAACACTACGAGGCAGAGCTCCAGAGTTTAAAAAGCATCCCACTGCAAACCGAATGTTCTAAGCATGGGTACAGTTAGGTACTAACGAAGCAAACTGGCAGCAGGAGGCTGACGCCAGAGAACCAGGCCTCCTCCGGAGGAAGGATGCCACAGACACACTGGCTCGTTCTCCTTTTAATGTGTTCAGGCAACTCTCCATGTGCCAAATGCAACCAAATGAGAAAACACTAAGGGTGAAAAAAAAGGAAGAAAAAGAAAACCACGAGGGGCAAGAGAAAATACCCGGGACACAGAAGTGGCCCCCTCCTGCTCTGAGCAATTTCCCCAGACGCGCCTCCACCTCTCCACCACTCTAAGGACTATCACCCACTCCATGTGCGAAGCTGCTCCATACTTTGTCGCACGTCATCCTCACCACCATTTCATAAACACACACACACAAAAACAGCCCCGAAAGCATTACGTGACTGTTACCATCCTCCGAAATGCTAAACTGAGGCGGCGAGATTCGAACTCCAGATCTGTGAGTACATGCAACTGCAAAGTCCCGACCCACCCTCCAGATTGAGACTGGGACTTCTGCCACCACGCCCAGAGCACAGGACACACAGAAGAAAGCCGACTCGGTGGTGAAACGATCAAGACCCCAAATCTGCAACATCCAGACTGAGAGTTTCATTCAAATCTAAATGGTTCCTTCCATCAATTAACTTATGAATAATAGCAAATATAGAAAAAAACACATCCTAAACATTTATAGAAAGATATAAAATAAATAGAAAATTAACACTTCAAGTTTGTTTCTTTTAATCAAACTTTGGTTCACTTTACATAACAAAACATGTACCTATTTAAACCCTACTCTTTGCTGCATTTTGGCAAATGTACACATCCACATACATTCTACAACCATCACAAAAATGAACATTTGTATCCACCCACAAAGTTCCTGTGTCCTTTCTCAGTCACACCCCCTCCAGTTCCTGGTCCACACAAGCACTGATGGTCAGTTACTACAGATTACATTGTCTCTAAAGAGACTTGCACAGATGAAATCAGACCGCATGCACTCTTTCTGATTTCTTTCTGTGAGCATAGTGATTCTTGAGTGCATCAATTATTCCTTCTATTGCTCACTAGGATACCACTGGATGGATATACAAGAATTTAATTACCCATTCACCTGGTGATGGACGTTTTGGTTCGTTCCAGTTAATGACCGCTATGAATAAAGCACTAGGAACATGGTTAGATCAGTCTTTGCATGAACATAAGTTTTCATTTCTCCTGAGTAAATATCTTGGTGTAGAACTGTTGGGTTGTATAATAAAGTATATGTTTAACTTTGTAAGAAAGAGCCAGACTGTTTTCCAAAGTAGTAAAAACTCCTTCACATTTTCGTCAGCAAGGTATGAAATTTCAGTTGCTCCGCATCCTCACCTGACATGTCAGTGTTTCCAATGTTAGCATTCTGGTGCTTACAGAGTAGTATGTTTTCATTTAAAATTCCCCAATGGCTAATCACGCTGAACAGCTTTACATGGGCTTATTGGCCATTCACCTATCTTCTTTGTAAAGCTTCTGTTCAGGCATTTTAATGGGATAGTTGTGAGAGTTCTTCATATACTCTAGGAGTAAGTCCTGTGCCAGATACATATTGTAAATCTTTTCTTCCACTCTGCTTGATGTTTCATTTTCATAATTATGCCTTTTGATAGCCAGAAGTTTTCATTTTTGATCAACTGACCAAATATATGAGTCATTTCAGTACCTTATGTTCTTTTCATTGTCCTACAAGGTCTGTCCACAAAAAGTCCAGCCATTGTTAGTATAATGAGAACGGTTTGCATGACATCAATGTAGCCTGGCAGCCAAGGCGAGTGGACTGGAGTGTGCCTGTGTGGCAATGACAACTTCACTGCACTAGTCAGTGGGGGTGGCAGGCAAGGGAAAAATATTTTCCATAGTGTGCGGCTGGATATTTTCTGGACAGAGCAGGTATATATGTCTATCCTTACACTAATAAAGTGGTACTTCGGCACTTCTCGTTAATTTGTTCTAGAACTCGTGACGAGTGTCCAAATCGGCAAGTACCTAATGAAGCATTTTTCCTTGTGGAGCACCATCGTGACTCATACAAGGTCAAGCAAGTGCAACGAATGGTGAGCAAGCAGCAAGTGCCAAAACATTTTCTTCTTGTCAAAATGTACAAGTAGCCCTGGCTGGTGTAGCTCAGTGTACTGAGCGCAGGCCTGCAAACCAAAGGATTGCAGTTCAATTCCCAGTCAGGGCACATGCCTGGGTTGCAGGCCAGTTCCCACGAGGGGACACACAAGAGGCAACCATACATTGATGTTTCTCTCCTTCTTTCCTTCCCTTCCCCTCTAAAGATAAATAAATAAAATCTTTAAAAAAAATGTACATGTACAGAGTTTCACAAGTTTGGAAGCTGACAAGTACTGAGGCGTGACTGTACTATAAAGGTCCATCACTCAAGAATGTCGTTAAGTGTTGGAATAAAGCAGTATAAATTCCCTAAGTATGTTTTGTTCCATAAAATTTTTTGACTAGTCTAGATTCTTTGCATTTCCATGCAAAATTTACAATAAGCTTGTCAGTCACTACAAAAACAAGCTTGCTAGAATTTTCATTAGAACTGCATTGGGTTTACAGAGCAATTTGGGGAGAACTGATGTCTTTACAAAACTTACTCTGATCCAGGAACATGGTGTGTGTGTATACACACATATACATATACAAAACACAATTTAGATAGGTCTTCTTAAATTTTCAGTGTACAGTTCTTACACACACTTTGTTGAGTTATTTTCCTAATTATTTTGTTTTGGAGTGGTCACTGTAAATGGTAGTTTTTAAAAATTTCAATTGCCAACTACTTCGTTTTATCAGCACTATTGGCTTATGAGCCTTTTATGGACCGTATGGGATTTTGGGGCTCTGTTCTGACATGCTATCCCTTTGAACCCTCCCAATCCGTGTCTAAGCTCTGCTAGGACAGGCGCAGAGAAGCCTTCCCTCCAGGACAAAGTGCTCCCCTACTAAGGCACAAGGACTCCATGTGGACTCCAGCTAATGTCCCTGGTGACCTCCAAACCCTTTACTCTGTGTGGTTCAAGCTTAAACACCTACCTCTTTGGTCTACATAAACTCTAACAGCAGTTCAGCTCAAAACGCTCCAGTCTTTTTACCTGGATTTGTGGAATTTTCCCCGCAGTTGAACGGCCTGATGTTCAACAACTGCTCAAGGGAGCCTCATTTGGATTTCTGAAGCTCTGTCTTGAAGTAGGTACCTCTTGTCAGGGACACTATTCCCCAAGCCCAGTCCCCATGCCCTGCGCTCAACAAGACCCTTGTGGTATATCTGGTTTCCCCATCAAGTGCTTATACCTGGCAATTGCCTTCGTGCAGAAAGTAAGGGGGGTGCAGGGATCGCCTCATCTGTGTCCCAACCCTCTATGCTGACTATCAGCCAATGTTTGAAAACAGATGTTTCACAGCTTTTGACCAATTTTCCAGTTGTGCGGGGCTGTCCAGGTCAAGTTCTTGACACTGTCTCCTGGCTGCAGGTTGAAGACCACACCTAATTTTTAAAGTATTTTTGTATCCATCACTGGATTTCAGCCTCACAAGAACCCCACAGAGCAAAAATATAACCAGTGAGAAAATATATTACCAAGAAAGGATACAGAATAATTGAGAAATTGTAACAAAAGTATCAATAATTGCTAATATTTATTGAGTGCTTACTACGTGGCAGGCACCATATTAAGTACTTTACATAAGTAAGTTCATCGCATCAGTGCGATGAGATGAACTTACTTATGAGATAGGCATTTTCTACAGAAGAGGACCCTTAAACACAGGCAGGCTCAGTACTTCCCTAACATGACAATGCCGGTCAATGTGGGCAGGACGGGGAAAAGGAACGAGCCACCTGGCTCTAAGTTCCAAGCCCTTAAGCCACTATACTGTGACAAGTATGCTGTTATTTTCTATTGTATACACACAAGCCTTCTGCACACAAAACAACTTGGAGGACAAGGGGGAAAGGTAATGGGTTATGGGGAAAGGAGAGACCTAGAAAAGAGCAATGATTCTCAAGTGCCACATTCTCACGCAGGGGGAGCACAGGAAAATGGTGTTCTCGAAGGCCCTTGTGGTTGGGCTATAAAATAAAATGCATTCTCAGAATCCCCCCAGAGATACCATGTAATAAACGACAGTTAATCCACAGAAACCTATTTAACCAACACACAGCCCAAAATAGCAGCTTTATCAACAGTCCGTAAATACATGCTGAGAGCCTCGTAGGTGCCACCAATTGTCCTGAGAGCGGAAGACACAGCCCAAGAGTCAGACGAAACCCTGCTGTCCTGAAGCTCGTGTCTCTACAGAAGACAGACAAATAACACGTAAAGAAAGGAAGGCGTGAGGAAGGTGACTTCAAAAGGAAGAAGTGTTAAAAGGAAACGGTCAAGGCTGCCGGAACCCAAAGAGGGCGTGTTGACTCTGTTTTAGACTGCGAGTCACGAGTCACGGCAGGGCTCACAGGAGACAGGACGAGGGAGGAGAGACCAGAAGAACGAGATGATGGACATCGAGACCAGGAGTTAAAGCTCTTCATACGAGAATTACAAAACAAAGTTGTAAAAGAACTGCATTCAAAAACACTGGGAGGCCAGAGGTGCTGAATGTAGTAAAAATGAGGGTGGTTTAAGATAAAGTTGATTGAAAAAGTAAAACTGAGTTTTATTTTTTAATTTTATTTCACTATTTATGCTTATTTCCAACTTACAGTATTTTCAATCAAGTGTAATATGCTCTTACGTACTTCAAACTGTCGTCTCTGTTTATTCCTGGCAGAGCCCCTGAACTACTCAACCCCACCAGGCCTCTCTAACCCGCCCGGTCGCTCTCTAAAGCTATGTGCACACCGCTCCAAAGCCGGTGCTCATGAGCAAAACGAGGTAATGAAATCACAGTGTTCTCCATGCAAAATAAAGCACCCAACCCTGCCGATTTTAATGAAATGACTCAATGTTTTGATGTGGAAGCAGAAAAGCCGCTTTAACTGAGGCGTTACTCTGTGTACCCACGAAGCCCTGACCTCCGCCACAGGAAACTCCGAGGGGCTCCCGTGGCAATACCAGAATCGCTCTTCCCTTCCACACACCAGTGTGGTCTAGAGAAAAAGGCAAAAACAACAAAGGTAATGAACTTGGAACAGTCATTTACAAGAATTTCTAAGATGTTTCATGGATGTTCTGAAAGTGATTTCATAAATGTGGGAAATTTACAGTTGTTTTTTTCTGACTAAGACAGAATGGTCCATCTCATGAAGTTCTACAAGACAAAAACCCTTGTGCCTAAAGTACCTGAAGTTGTCCTTGACTGTTATTCATTTTCTACCCTGCTTTCCCAATGTGACATGCTGATATATTACAGCTTCAATATTTTATGTTTTATAGTAAAATATATTAATAAAAGATTACATGAGAATAAAAAAAATCAGACCTAGAAACTAAAATGTTGGTTCTTCAACTTTGACCCATTTATGACAAAAATAATTAAGAAATCTAACCACCCAACCAATTTGGAGGGAAAAAAGAACAAAATAAAAAGAAAAGTCATAGTACTTGTTCAGCCCTACTGCTTTTAATGGCTCAAACTCTTCAAGACCAGGTGGACAGAAGATACCAGGCAAAGCGTCCTGGCCAAGTGGTCGATCCCCTCGAGTTGAAGGGTACCCCATCCTCCCGGCAACCTGTCCATATGCTCCTCCTGCTGGGCATACGGTCGTCTTCCCAAAGTCCTGTCTTCAGGGCAAATAAATCAATAGCTCTCATGTCGTTAACTGTAATTTTCCTAGTATAAAATGTTTTCTGCCCCACAGGTAAACGTTTCACGGTTTTTACAAAATATGGCTCTCAGCAAATATTGCAGCAGATAGACTGACACAGGGTGACATCCTCCAAACGGATGCGTGACAAGAGCCCAGCGTCAGTCAGTGCCCAGTCCAACACAGGGTGAGGCACCAGCCTTGCCCCACACAGGCTGACCCACGATGTTCAATTAGAATCCAAGTCAACGCTCGACACTTAACTTTCAGTTTACAAGAAACACAGGGGACAGAGAAACAAGTTAAGGAAACAATCAAATAAAAAACTGGTCTGGACCCTTCAAAATGTCATTGTTAATGGGGATCAAAGTAGGGGACCCAAGTAGACCCTAAAGAGATAAAAAAAACACCATGTAAAGACACTTAGACGAAAATGGGAAAAATCTAAATGTGAACTGGCTATCAGATTACAGAACTGTTACTTTTCATAGTTTGACAGCTACTACGTTTGGTAGAGAACACCCTCAGTCTTGGCAGAGGCATGCTGAGTTAGGGACCAGGTGGCACATCTGCAACTCACTTTCAAATAAACCAGCAAAAAATCCTAAGTACACAATTACATGTGTATGTGTGTACATGTGTGTGGGAGGGAGACGAATAAAGCAATTATTAAGAATCTTTTAATCTAACGTAAAGGACAGCAAAGAAGATACAGTCAATAATATGGGAATAGCTATGTGTGGTACCAGGTGGGCACTGGGAACAAAGGGGGGACACTCTGTAAAGTATGTGACTGTTTAATCATGGAGCTATACACCTGAAACTGATACCAAAAAAATACTGAATATAAAGTGTAATTAAAAAATAAAGTTTTAAAAAATGTTTGGGTCCAGACATAGGGGATTCAAAAATTCTTTCAACTTGAATATAGATGTGAAATATGTTTAAATAAAAAGTCCTTCTCTACCTCGAATAGAATAGAATACCCTTCTATTCTTTTTTTATCAATGGTGTAGTTTTACTTTTCACACTGAGATTTTTGATTCCTCTGAAATTCATTCTGTACGTGGCATGAGATAGAGACTGGTTTATTCTCTTCTACATAAAGCTTTCCCTGAACGACCTACTAAATGATTTGTCCTTTCCCTAGTGACTCTGGAAGAGGATTTGGTTCCACTGAAAGAGCTAAGTGGAGGAAAGGGGAAGGAATAAGTGAAGCAGGGAAAACAGCAAGAAAGAGGGAAGAAAGGACACCCATGAAGGAAGTATTAGAACTTAGCTGAGAAAGGCCAAGGGAAAATGAAGCTACTATCCACTTCCACACTCACTTAAGTATACAAGAAGTCAGTGAAAAAAATAACCGAGAACCTATTTTAAAAAATAAACACACAATCAAATCTATTCAGGAAACACCTAAATTTTGTGATTGGTACTATCACAAAGAGAACGTTTCCAGAAATTACACAGTCTCCTCCCAATCAGTAAATTGGATTACATTATACTGAGCATGTACTCCACTTAGAACAAAAGGGGGGGGGGTGGTAAAGCATTATAAGAAACATTATAAGCATCTTGAAGACTTTTTTCTAAACTTTGAGATTCTATCAGAACATTTAAAGGTGACTTTAAAAACTGTTTCTTAAACTCGGCGCCTAGGTCAGACATTAAAAACAGGAACTTACAGAACTCGTACCTCTCTGTTCCTTAAGGCAGCAAGTCAGGAAGTGCAAACGCTCTCTACGCACCACGTCTAAATAAAACACACCTTTTGTTTTCAGCCAGGCTGGCTCCCTCGTCCCTCAGTTGTTTGCTTTTCTCGGCACAGCCTTCCAGGAGCACCTCTTTCCGGCGTTTACTGGCGTGAAGCCAGTTCCCTTCATCACTCTCCGGGGCATCCTTGTCATCCGCAGCTTCGGCTTCAAACTGCTGGGAAGTGACCTTTGAGACCTTCTCACCAATTTTCCTCTTCCATCCAAAGGAAGCCATTCTGGAAAGTGACAAAGAAACAGCTTTAAATTTCAAACTTGGCTCTTTAGAGAAGGATGCAAACTAGATCAAGAAGGAATAAGGATCTGACTACCACTGGTTTTTTTTTTTAAGATTTTGTTTATTTATCTTTAGAGGGGAAGGGAAGGAGAGAGGGAGAGAAATATCAATGTATGGTTGCCTCTCGTGGGTCCCCTGATGGGACCTGGCCTGCAACCCAGGCATGTGCCCTGACTGGGAATCGAATTGCGATCCTCTGGTTCGCAGGCCCGTGCTCAATCCACTGAGCTACGCCAGCCAGGGCTCTGTTTTTTTAACTCTTAATTAACCAGTGGCCCTAGGAAACACTCATCAAAAGCTGACACCAAGAAAGACAAGTGGACATTATGCATCTTCTGATGGAAGTGACACTCCACCCATGATGGACTCTGTCCAAAACTTCATTCTGAATCAGATCTAGCCCCCAGATGAGCATGCAAAATAATATGAGATGCAGACAGGAAAAAAAAAACAGAAAAATAAACGAAGCTGGTTTCTTCAAGAAATAAACTGTCAGGAAAAAAGCCAGAGGGAGGAAGACTGGAGGGAAGCCCTAGATTACCAGAGACCAAGAGATACGGTAACTAAATAGAGTAAGTGGGTCTCTTTCAGCTTCGGGTTCAAACAAGCCAATGGGGAGGAAACAAGGGGAATCAGAACACGGATCTAATATCTGATGATATTAAAGAATAAGTGGTATTTTAGGTGTGATGAACAATATTATGATTATGTTTATTTGAAACACCTTTACCTTTTAGGAATACAGGCTAAAATATTTCACATGAAATTATATGATATTTAGGAACTGTTTCAATGTAACCAGTGGGGGTTGGGGTACAGCAGAGGAGAAACAGATGAAAAGTTTGCTGTGAGTGCACAGCTGATCAAGTTAGGTGACCAGCACATAAGATTCCTTATACTTTTCTCTCTCTTCATGTATGTTCAACATTCTCCATAATAAAGTTTTTTAAAGATTCACATCTGGCAAATTCGCAGTATTGGGTGAATCAAAACAATAACAAGTGTTAAACTGTTTTGCAAATCTGCAATGATATACAAATGTAAGAGATAAAGAAGAATAAAAGCATACTGCTGGAACAAAGTGAAAGAAAACCCTGGAAGAACTCAACAAACATTTACTTAGAGAAGGGATTTATGAGGGATCCAAGAACTCTTACTAACTACATGGACGGGCTTAAAAATACTGAGAAACCCGTGGAATTTTTATATAATTTTGTATATACCCGTGTGCATACTCTAAGCTCCCCAAGAAGCTTAGAGTTCAGCTGATCAACTTGAGGGATAGGAAACCCAATCACCCCGGAAGTCCTCATAAAACTACCAAAGAAAGGTACTGTGGGAATAGGGGAGAGAGAAAAGTGAAATACTGAATTAGTTCTAACAGATATCAAGGTCTTCACTACTGATTCCCACCTGCAGTGTGAGTAATCACTAGGATGAGGGAGCAGAACAGGGGAGCAGGGCTGTGAGGCTGCTCACCGGGAAGGGCCTGAGATAATGACAGAACTTGGAGGGGTAAGAAAATTGTGAATTATGCACCTGAATTCTTTTATTTTAATATTTTATTTATTTCTAGAGAGTGAGAAAGAAAGAAACATCAATATGTGGATGCCTCCCATGCACCTCGAAGTGGGGACCTGGCCCACAACCCAGGCATGTGCCCCAACTGAGAATCAAACCATTTTCATTCACCAGCAGGCACTTAATCCACTGAGCCACACCAGCCAGGGCGGATGCCTGAATTCCTGATGAACATGAATAAGTGCCAATACCTTACAGCCACCGAGAAGTGTGTGGAGGCTGATAAAGGTGACCCGGATGCTTTACGGTGCTTTACAAAGGGGCAGGGAGTTTTAGACAAACCCAGAGGACACTAGGGAATTAGGACAATGTCCGACTTTCTCCCTAGACCCATTATAATATGAGAGATGAGACTCCTATGTCTGAAGATGACTATAAGTAACTCAGGGGGAGAACCAAGAAATGGTTGCAGATGGAAGTGTGGTTACTATGGAACAGAAGTCCAGAGGCACAGACTGAGGACAACGAGAGAGAATGGATCATTAGATAAGTCTCACAAGATACCACGGTAGTTCAAGATCAGACAGAAGGGTTGTGTTTATGACTGTCCTTAAAAGTGACAAGAATAAAGATGATTTAGTTTCCTGGTTTCAAGTTTCCGAATGGAACTTTGTGAGGCACCCTAGCCCTATTCCTACAGATGGACACCTGGTGTGCTAACTAAAGGCAAATTACATCACAACTCATCGGTCAGGTCTGGAGATTATTGGCAGCAGGGGTTAGGGTAGGAGGAAAAGGAAAAAAGGACAGAAAGACACACATGTATTTTTTAAAAATTAATACTTCATTTAGACTCCCACTACCACCCCCCATCCTCCAACCCACACCATTGTTACAAATGCTGAAGACAGACAGGTACAGGTCAAGGCCCCAGATGGTGGTTCTCAACCTTGAATGAAAAAGTCACACTCCTCACTCCCTCAGGCCCTTCTGCTATTCTTCTCCAGAAATCCTAGAGATCAAAGGCTGTGGAGGTCAGTATAATAGGCCTGATGTCCCCTATCAGTTGTCAAGTTTAGCCTTGAAGAGAGGGACAGGAATACATTCCTCTTGGACAAGAGCTAATATTGAATGAAAACTATAGGCAAGTTCAAGGGAAGAAAAAAAGGAAATGACAAATTTCATACCCCCAAGCTTCCCATTTTTTAGAGAAATAGGAAGCTAGTCACCCATGCCAAGTAAAGGGAAAAGAACAGATCTAAGACATGACAAGAGAAAAGGTCTGAAACAGCCACTGTGAAGGACAGGAAAAGCAACTGTAAGGCATGCCAAACAGTATCGAGGGTGCAAAGGTTAAAAAGCACCGATCTCTGACCAAAACCAATAGTACAGTTTTATACTTTCTTCAAAATTGCCTGGATACCACAATTACCCTTTGCAATACAAAATAAGTGCTATCACAGAGTAAGCAGAAGACGCGAGAATGTCAGAGAAGAAACACTTTGGGTACAGTGGATGAAGAATAAAAATTAGCCAGGTTTTTAAAAAAGACAGGTGAGTCCTATAACATATACAACACACTTCCCCCCTTGGAAAATTTAACACTTCCAATTGATTCAGATATCTTAAATAATACACGTTTATTGTTCTTCTAAGGCGATTTGAACATTAAATTAAAACTTCTTGTAAAGCAGACTTTCTTGAATCTGTAGTTAGATGCGCAAGGCACCAACACCCCAACCTTTGTATTTTCCACCAGGATAGAAAAACCGTATAGATAAATCATAATCAAACTGGTTTCATGTTAAATTCATAAAACAACACAAAACTGTTTCAATCAGAATCGTATTTAATTAATGCCATTAAAATTCTAAGCAACGAGGTTGCGTTCTACATTCTTTTGCTGATACAATGAACCCTACAGTAGGCACTGGATTACTGCTGCCGGCGTGACAGTTCGCCCAGGCCCCAGCCTGAAGCTCGCCCTCGCACTGTCGGGAGGGTGCAGCACCGGAGGCGAGAAACCGCTGGTTGAACACGGCCAGGAAATCAAAACAGAACTCTTCTGGGTACAGCATGTATTCGGGGGTCAGGAAGTCAAGAAACGATTTACCCGAAAATGTCACCGCAAGACTGAAGCCAGTTATTAGCGACTTCCCTTCATTTTTCACAACAATAAAAATGTGCCAAGTTCATCAAAGCTGCCCGGAACATCCCCGCGAGCTCTCCAGCCCCGCCCTCGGCCGCTGACACTAAGCCCCAGGTTCCGCTCCTCCCACCGCTAAACCGCACCGACTGCCAGAAGGTGCAGGAGTCGTCGGAGCGCGGCTTCTGGGAGGGCCGGACTCCCAAACTGCTCGTCCCTAGACACCTGTGGTGTCCCGGCTATACCACAGCTCCGCTAAACCTCAACTGCAACTTCTGAAGTACCTTCTCCCCTAAGCACGAGTCCCACTCGCCCCCTTTTCCTGCCCTTCCTCGGGTTTCCAGCCCCAACCAGGCGGCCTCACCTACCTGATTCGATCCCGTGTTTACATTCCGCTTGACCTTTGCCCACCGGAAGCGGAAATCATAATGCCCGACCTCCGACCTGCCTACCTTTAACGCAGGGGCTTCCAAGATAAGAAGTTGGCTGACCCCACAGCGTCCCAACCGTCCGGAGAAATCCGCGGGGAAGAGGCGCTTCTCAAAGCCTTTTTTAATCCTCCAATCTCTTCCCCTGGACCACAAATCCCAGAAGTCGCTGCGGCCAACCCCACCCCATTACCCTCTGGGGTTTGTAGTCCAGGCTACCCCGGCTGGGGGCGCCCTCTACCGGCAGGCGGGAGTGTCGAGTGCGCAGGCGCTCGGGCTGGGAGAGCAAGGGAAACGGGCTGCGCTCGCCGAAGTGCGCTCTGCGAGCGGCCTGCGGAGCCTGACGGTGCACCGGCCAGTAGGCAGATAAAGCGGGCGAGGCACGGGGAAAATGATTTTGGGGGACTTCACTGCATAAAGATATGCCCCTGCTGTAAACGAGTTCACACCCTTGCTAATGAGGTCGGCCACGCGCAGAAGCCCGAGGCAAACAGTGAAAAGGGGTCTGGGGAGCGGATCCGTGGGTGCAGGCGCTCAACTCTGGGCTTCACGTAGGAAAACAGTGGAACCTAGAAGGGAGAATTACGGTCTGGGAAAAGAGCTGTGCTTCACGTCTTGAAAATAAGTGCGGGAAAGGCACCCAGGGAAATGTTGAGGCAATTGAAACCTTGAGATGGTTGTCACTGCAGCTGCGGGGGCGCGGCCAGACTCCCTCTGCGGCGGCCAGTGGGGAGATGGGCTCACGCGGGCGCCGCTCGGAGCTTCACCAGACGCCCTTCGCACCCACCGTCGCCGCCAGCCGTGACCTCCCGGGACATCTCCACAAGTCACCAAACGTCGCTAGAAGGAAAGTTCTGCCACCGCTGCCCCGTGGAGACCCGCCGATCCCCGAGACCGTGTCTAAGTCAAAACCGTTTTCATACCGCCAAGGAGACATCTTGGACCCTTTCCCCAACGCCGACCTGTTTGCCCAAAGCAGGGGGAGGCGTGAGTGCAGAAGCGCGGGCGCCTCCGCGGCCATCCAGGCGGCGGTCGCAGCCCACGGGCAGTCGCTTCTTCCCCGCACAGAGCTCGGAAAAGTGGTCCCTCCCCGACGGCCTTGGGGAAGCAGTGAAGATGATTAAAATGGCCCTAGCGTACAATTCTTTTGAGTGCTCTGTAGGAGGAGGGCTTACTCACGGGGTATTGGAGCTGCACCCTGAAGTGCGCTGTCCCCCTGCAGGCGCCTGTGAGATCGCCCTGCAGACCGAAGTGCCCACGGCCTCACTGGGACACAACTCCTACCCACGACGGACGGACCGGCTGGCTATTCCAGGCTTGGGTAGTTGAGGGGCCTTCTCTTGACAGTGAACAAAGGGAGCCTATTTTTTGCAAGAAAACACGTGATCGTGTTGCCAATGATAAAATTCAAAAATTGAAACAAAAACTGTGATTTGGGGGAAAATATCTGCCATAACGATCTTGACAGCTTCCCAATACTTCCTTACTTTTCGGAGATCATCTCGGGTGATAGATGTGACTTGTATGTATATGGATGGATTAAAAGGCATCAGCATTCGTCAGAGCTGCGTGAGTGAACCTGCAGATCAAAGGCAGTCCGCGCACGACCGCGGGGGCCAGCCTGCTCCTGGCACCCGCTCCCGTGGTTCCTTCCCACTCCGCATGGGGGCTGTTCGTGCTAATTACAGGACATCGTTTCTGTTCTGAATTATAAGAGACGCTAAGATGGGGGCAGTGTTTCTTAAGCTGTGTTCACTACAAACCTGCAACCCAGAGAATTCGAGCCACACTTACGGTCTGTGCGCTTTCCTGCGTATACCTCTATAAAAGTCTTATAATGCATCCACCTCCCCAAGATGGGGCTGTTTGTATGCTCTGGGGTCACATGGGCAGTGCTTGGTTCACAGTAGCCATAAGAGGGGATAGAATTCGCAGAGTAATCAAACGACGCATGAAGTTGCCCTGGCTGGTGTGGCTCAGTGGACTGAGCCCCAGCCTGCAAACCCCAAGGTCGCGGAGCAACATTCCCAGTCGGGTTGCAGGCCAATGTTTCTCTCCCTCCCTTCCCTACTTTCTAAAAAGTCTTTTTTTTTTAAAAAGTGACAACGTACACAATAGCCATCCAGAGTGAATCAATCAAAATTATTACTTCGTCAGGTCGGCAGAATCCATTTTTTGGTGTGTTGCAGAATTCTAGTAGTTTGTGTGTGCCGTGAGATGAAAAAGGTTGAAAAGCAGCCTAGCCAATGTGGCTCATTGGTGGGGGGCATCGTCCCACAGAGCGAAAGGTTACCGCTTGACTCCACAGTCTGGGCGCGTGCCTGGTTTGTGGGGTTCAGCGCCTGCGGGCGCACAGGAGGCCGCACAGGGGAGGCAGCAGGCGGACGTTTCTCTCGCACTTCCACGCACGCCTACCTCCCCCTTCCTCTCTCTCCGAAATCGGTGAGCATGTCCTTGGGTGAGGATTAAAAAAAGAGGTTGACTGAAACGCACTGGTTTAGTACAAACCTTGCCTAACAAAACCACATGGAATACGAGATTTAATTCTAATTGAATTCTACCTGTAGTGGAATTCTGACTAAATCTAATGTTAGAAGCTAGAGAGAAATGGTGGATGCTTTGGCTTTTATCATATATTTTTAAATATTTTGTTCAGGTGGGTGATTTTTAGATGAAATCAAAACTAATTTGGTTGAGACAAACATTACAATGTTTGAATGTTAAAGTTTGTCCAAGCACTACACTTTATAGTGAGGCACATTCTTTTCAAAGGAAGGTGGCGTAGATGGGCAGCTATAAAGTGCTGTATTCTTTTATTTAGTTTTCCCAGAGGTTAAAAAAAGTGAAGCACATTGTCACAGATGAAAATGGCGTTTTCTTCATGATCCATTTTCTAAATCTAAGTATTTTAAATTACATACTTAAATATACTCCATTCAAAACAAACAAGAACCTGTCCCCGAATACTGCACCACCACCATTGATTTCTCCAGCCAATTATAGTTGTGTTGTACGTGGGGTCTCACTCATCTGGTCAGAACTCGAAATGAAAACGAGATGTCCATGGTGGAGGCAGGCAATGGGAGGCGTCGGGTAAGATTCAAACAACACATTTTTCTTCCACCCAAAGGTGCCGGGCAGAGCACAGAGGCCAAGCCCCGCGTCTCTGAGCTGCACCACCGTGGGGTCAGAAGGGGCGGGGCAAGGGGCGAGGGGGCAGAGCTGTTCGCACCAAGTCATTTAAAACTCTGCAAGCTATAAAAGCATCTCAAGAGAAAATGTAGTAAAAGTAAAAGCAATGGAGTTTATTTCAGTGAAATTATTTTAAATTAGATATGATATATTAAGCTCCCATGTCCCCCAACCTGGTAGAAAAATTCCTCTCAGAGAGAAATCATTTATTTTAATGGCAAAATTTTTACATTTCAGTAAAATCTGTTATATTTAAAACTATGTATATAGTACATTTCTGGCAAAAAACCTTATACATCTTTCAGTTGTCAAAACAAAGTAAAAATATGGTTGCATAAAATCACAAAAAATATAAATTGCTGAAAAGATAATAAAAAAAGATTAAAAATCATTTGCATTGACTCCTTTACATCTTCAATTAGTAAGAATTTGCAAACTACAATAAATTTGTGAAAATTCTGGTGCAACCTTTACACACTCAACCCGAAGTTGTCATTTCAAATACCCCAGCTTAAAAAAGAATTTACTGCAACAGTCCGTGCGTTCATCATACTATTTGTACAAGTGCAATATTTAAATATCTTCACAAAACTCAGTAACTAAAAGGAATCACAATAACTTAAAAAGAAGCAAAGTTTACAAAATTAACAATGTTTGGAAGGTCACATTGATTGGTTCCTCCTTTTGCTCCCCACCCACTCCAACAGCTTATAGAGACATTACAACAATGTCTTAGTTCTATATACAAATTTGTAACTTTAAAAATACAGTTGTCTGTTCTTAACATCAGGGACACATGTTGCATTTAAAGACCTACTTAAAATCAGTATCTTCAAAACAAAAGGAACTTGTATTTAAATGGAACTGCTATCATGTTATATAGCTTTCAGATTCCAAATTGAACAGAAGCAGCCCTGGACAGAAAGGAGCCAAGATTTTTCTTTTGAATTCAGTGCATGTTTCTAGGGGTGCTGGAGCCAAACCTGCAACTACAGTAACTATGCAAACTCTCATGACATCTGAGTATATTATTGTCTAATTACACAGGTGCTCAAAGTATTTGCAAAAAAATAAAAAATAAAAACATAAAAACTTCATATTAACACAGAGCCTTAAAAGGGAAAAAAAAGATAACTCTGTTGCAACGGAAAACTGATTAGCAGGAAAAATATCAACTTCTTAAAGTTAAAACAGTATAAGGCAAATATGGGTAATAGTTTTATTTTTAATTAGCATACATGATACTAATTTTATCTGAGGTGACTTTAAATCTTCATTTATACCTACTATGTAATGCTATTACTAAGTGCAACAAAAACAACATAAATCAAAAATCTCAGAAAGATAAAGTATCTTTAGGCAGTTCCCATAATGCCACTTTTTAAAAAGTAATTAAAATTCAAAGCAAATATGACCATTTAGAACTGTCCAATTTGTTTCATATTTCATCGAAATATCATACCCGACTAAGGAGACACAACCCAATGCAAAGTGTAAACTCGAATTGGACCTGGTTCGAAATAATCAGCTATAAAAGAAATCTGGAGAACAAGTGAGGAATCTAAATATGCATGATTAGATGACATTAGGGAATTACGTTTACGATAGGATTGCTTTTTAAGGACAGTATCATTATTTTTAGCACATGCTTGACATGTCGAGGACCAATGAGTATGTCTGCAACATCCAAATGGTTCAGGGAAGAAGAGCGTTTCATACAGACATACACACATGTATAGAAGAGCGTTTCATACAGACATACACACATGTATAGAAGAGCGTTTCATACAGACACACACACCTGTATAACCGGATCTATGTACACAACTAGATAAAAGCAGATGTGGCAACATGTTAACAAGTATCGAATCCAAGTGATGGATACACATGTAAAAAATGTTTATAATAAAATCTGGGAGAAAAAGTCATATCTGAACACTTAAATTCTTTGTAAGAGATGTTTTTTCTGTGCACTGAATCAATTTAAAAGATACATAATCGAATAACAAGAAGTGTTTGCACACACTCAATACTGACAAGTGCAGAGGAATTGGTGAGATTGGCAAAAACCACATGATTTATTTACAGTATATGCAACTCAGCTCTTGTGACAAAAAGAGCAATTTATGTACAGACTACAACAGGACAAACTGTTAAGATTAAACTTAGTGCCTAGAATATCTCAACATGTTAATTCTGTGTGTGTTTTTGACTCAGCGAAGTGAAGAAAGAACTGTCACCGGTCTGAACAGCTTCGATGTGACTTACCACGGACTGCAGCACACTGAGGAGGGACACGGAAGAGCCAGTCACCACACTGCCCCTACCATGGCAAGGTACCTGCTACTTACGTTAACGAGCCTAGAAAACAAAACTCACCTCTAAAATTCTCTGAGGATTCTAGGCAAATATTTATTGAGTAAGTTTATGAAGCAAATTTATAACACAACGTGTAATAATATATGAAGGCCTTTATGGTAAATTAATATTCTACAAAGCCCTGTGTACAACTAAATATAAAATAGCCAAAAATCAAGTGAGCCTGAGAGACTTATAATTCATTGTGTATATTATATTATGCTATATGCCTACTGAACAAAGAACAAAATTATCTTAATTCATTTTTGCACAGGATTTTTTGCATTAGGATGTGAACTGTTGATCACGTTCCAATCCGTGTGCAAAACACATTCCGAAAGGCCAACCTTCAGTTATAATAATGTATAACTTGATTATAAATGGAAGCATTTGGCTATGATTTATTATACATGCTTATTGCTATCAAAGAAATAAGCAGTTTTAGGTTTACTGTGCAAGAATTTTAATTAGATTCGCGCACATCTCAAAAAATTCTATGGTGTGACTTCCGGGTCTTGGAGTTAAGTCAACAGGAGAAGAGTCAAGTGAGGTCACGGATGAGGTAAGAGAAGCTTCTGAGGGTTTTCCTTGAGCCTCAGCATCTGAATCATTCCTTTGGCAAGATCGATAGTTGCTAACTGATCCCGACCTCTGTGGTGTAGCAGTCCCTGACTTGGCTTCAGTAATTTCATCTGGGTAAAAAAAAATTCACTTTATTATAATCCGTTATACCCACTACAAAAGATTTTTAATAACATTTCATTTTCTTTTCTGACTGTGGCCACTTACTAGTCAACAAGAGCATGTCTATTCTGAATACTTTCTCAAACAGAGGAAAAGCACCTGTGTGAAATTACTCACCTTTAAAAAAATTTTACTTATTTTTTATAGATTTTATTTATTCATCTTTAGAGGGGAAGGGAAAGAGAGAAGGAAAGAAACATCAATGTATGGTTGCCTCTTGTGAGTCCCCTGCTGGGAACTGGCCTACAACCCAGGCATGTGCCCTGACTGGGAATTGAACCGCGATCGTGTGGTTCACAGGCCCGCGCTCAATCCACTGAGCTACATCAGCCAGGGCTCTTTTACTGTCTTTTTTTAAATTATTTATTTATTTATCTTAGAGGGGAAGGGAAGGAGAGAGGGAGAGAAATATCAATGTATAGTTGCCTCTCATGAGTCCCCTGCTGCGAACTGGCCTGCAACCCAGGCATGTGCTCTGACTGGGAATCAAATCACGATCCTTTGGTTCACAGGCCCACGCTCAATCCACTGAGCTACACCAGCCAGGACTTACTCACCTTTTTTACACACAACATGTATTCTCCTGATGGCTAATCAAGATTGGGTACAGTACATAGCTACTCATCAATCTTGCAATCCAAGATTAAGAGCCCAATAAACTAATAACTTGTGGCTTAATAAACATCATTCCCTAGCAATAAAAATTAACCCCTCTAAAATAAAATGCACAGAATAAATGCACTCTTTGAAGATATTTTGGAAATCACCTCATCTGACTCCTTGTTTTTTCAATATGAGAAGACACCCCCAAAAGTTAAGTGACTTCCCATAGGTAACAAATAAACAGAGAACCCAGATCTCCTAACTCTCATCTTGGAGCTTTTCACTCTCCATTTTCTCTTCGTATTTGATTAAAGATCTCATAAAAGAGCAACAACGCACCAAAATCATGGCAATGGACAAAAGCAAGAAAAAACTAAAGTTAGGAACACAATACAAAAACCATAAATGGTCACTGCATTGGTAAACACAGGTGCTGAGGTTGAGAATCTGATCCAAATACAGTGAGAGAAGTAAAACCCGTCGGTATCTCAGACCGCAGCAGAACAGGCTGGCAGATAAACACCCTCCGGACATAAAGATGAGCAGACAAACCGGTTTGGCCAGCACATCACAACTCACCTGTCTCCTGACACTATGTGGACACCATCTCTGAGTTTACAGAGAAGATAGAAAGTTCCTGCATGACTCTCACCTGACAACTGCATACAATCTCAGATGAACAAAAATGACAACATGTCATTTTAACTTAATGGATCTGGCCAATGAAGAAAAGCCATAAACATTTAAGCACACTTTTTGAAAGGTAAATAAAGTTGGAATCATGTAACTAACAAAAATGCTAAAAGATGCCGTCTCTGATTATGTCTCTACTGTCAGGCTGGGAGGAAAGGGCTGGTTCAGGGGAGAAAAACCACCAGAAGCCCCTCCCAACAGGTCTCTCTTAAGTGCCTGCAAGAAACTCTACTCGGCAAATAGTTCCCTGTCCTGTGAGCTACTCATCAAATCTACTTACAGTGCCTTTTCACTCAACTCTAAAAGCTAATAACTATCCTTTAATCCTTAAATGAAAAAGATTACTTAATGAAAACTTACAGAAAAATCAATGATTATTTCTAAATAAAACATCTGATCTTGTCAGAACGAACCACATCCAAAAAACAGAAATGTGGCAAAAACTATCACTTTAGGACCAGACTGCACCTGGCTTTAAGGACTCTACAAGATAATCTTAAAAGTCAACATGCTCTAAGATTACAAGAATAACAAGACTTAATAGATGTTGACATTACAAAGGCATAAAAATCTCACATTTTACATTCTTTTACTACTGAGTTACTAAGAACAATTCAAGAAGCTTCAAAAAAATCAAAGACTAAAAAGCCAAGTTAGGTAACAAAGTCTAATATGCCTCTGTGGTGTTTTGTGACGTACATACCATCAATACTTCGGAAATCCAATAAATACGTTCGACTATCCACTTGGTATAACTGTAGGCTCATTTTGGAGTACGTACTTGTCACAGGATTCTTTCTTCGAACTCGCAAATAGTACGGGTTTACAACCTAGAGTATCGTGCGGACAAAGACCACGTCAAAAGCTATTCTTCTAGAGAACACTACAGGTTTACAAATGTACTCATTAATAATAGTCAGAATGCGCTTTCCTTCCTACCTTCCATTCGTAATCCAGTTGTTTAATTGCTCTACAGACTTCTGCCATGATATCACTTGGTCGACTCTGACTTCTAATTCCCAAGTGCCATTTCGCTTTCCTTACACCTTGGTGTTTGGATTTTTGTGGATTTAATTCATCAAGGGTATGGCGTGCCCTCGGTGTTTCGGCCACCAAGAAGGGCACTCTTTCCGGATGGGGCCGAGTCAAATGGTGATCATCGAGAAAAGAATCAGGCGGGCTTGTCGCCAGGTAAAAGTCCTTGGCCTCATTCATTATCCTCCTGTTATCGATGATGAGGTGGTAGGCGACTGCCAAAGGGTCCTGGTGATTCCTGTTATAGAGGCAGCTGAGGACCTCCTCTTCGGAGCACTCGAATTTCTCACACACTTCTTTTAAGGCTTCGTCATCAATCATGGTTGAACTATATGATGGGTCCTCGGGAAAGAGGTATTTTGGAAGATCCTGCTTAAACCATTCGTGTTCCCTGAGAGAAAAAGGCAGGGCCAGGAGAAGGATTGTGAGTAGAGATGAGACTGAAAGTAACGGTTTGGAGAACTGAGGATATAAATTCATTTATATTTATATTCATACTATATTGTCATTTTTCTTAAACTGAGACTTTCTGGCCCACATTTCTTTGTATATACCAGAGGAAATGCTGCTGCCTCCCTCTGATTTCAAGAGGGAGAAGGCATTGCTGTAGAAATAGGAAAAGAAATGTAGATACTTTAGATTACATTTAAATTGTAAAAATATGTTAACAAGAAAAAGCATCTCTCACTCAGATATTTCAGTGTAAATTTCAGAACGTGATCTGTCCCGTTCGTCAGCTGGTAAGACCACGGCCCGAGCTCCGTGGCCCATTTTGGCGGGTCTGCAGCACGCCAAGCAGAGGGAGAAGACTCAAGCGCCGTGTGCCCATGTGACCTTTCCTCCTTCCCATCCCCCTAACGATTCCGTTTCCTATCCCAGATCTACACCTGACTTCCTCCTTCCTTGTCCCTCCATCTTGGAGAACTCTGTCATCTAGTGACACTTCCCCAAAGAGAAATTCCCATGGGGTGCAGGGGAACAGAATGGTAGAAGAAACATTGCTTGCAGGGAATTTTAAAAGTCAGAAATGGCTCACCCAGCCCTGACCTCTGTGGCTCAGTTAGTTGGGCATTTTCCTGCAAAGAGAAAGGTCGCCAGTTCGATTCCCAGTCATAGCACATGCCTGGGTTGTGGATCTGGTCCCTGGTTGGGGCACATACCAGAGGCAACCAATCGATGTTTCTCTTGCACATCAATGTTTCTTTTCCTCTTTCTCCCTCCCTTCCCCTCTCTCTAAAAATAAATAAAATGAAATATATTTTTAAAATTTGAGAAGTAAATTTGTCACCATCACTTTCGTGATGTCACCATCACTAATACCTTATTTAAGCTATTAGTTTGAACCATATGAAAATTGCCATGTTGACAGACTTTTTACCTACAAAACAGCAATATCACATGTGATTCAATGTCTACTACTACAAAAAATACATGTCAATGACTATTAAAATGTCCTCATTCCTTGAGATGAACAAAAAGAGAAAATATAATTCATAAGATCAGAACTGAAATAGCTACATGTAAATTCACTACTGAAAAGTATTAATCCTGATGGGAATACATTAAAAGTCAGACATGAAGCACACTCGAGAACAGCTTAGAGAACCACTATAAAAATCGAATAGCCTTCCAGTGTCCTTTTTTTATTAGTTAGTTTTTAATTTAAAAAGTAATGTAATGCTCATCATTATAATTTCAAAACAAATGCGTAAGTAAGAAGTGCGAACCCTCCCTCCTACCAACTTTACTTCCCCAAGGTCGCCAGTACAGTGTGTATTTTTAAATCACAAAGTAAATAAATGGGTCTATACACAATTTTTAACATAAAGATAGCACATGCTGTCCTCCAACTTCTCCTTTCACTTCACTCACATCACCGATCCCATCGGATCTGGTCACCCCCCAGCGGCTTTACTACCTGATGTCTTTGACTGTGGCCCTCTTCATGGGGTCCACCTGCAGCATATGTTTCAGGAGGCTGATCACAGAAGGGTTTAAATACTGGGGGGTGTAAAAGATGCCATCACATATCTTCTTAAAAAGGGTTGGCACGTGGTCATCGTCAAATGGCAGGGTTCCACACAGTAGGGCATAGAGGATGACCCCACTGCTCCATATGTCTACCTCCGGGCCGGCATACAATCTGCAACAGTGAACACCCACCGGGTTAAATGCTCATCACCCACTTAAGAGTCAAACATGGTGCAAAAATCTTAAGAACGGATACTGAGTAAGTACAAGGGGGAACCCCCCCAAAACTGGAATTATCTTCTGGAGGGTGGGCCCCTGGGAATATAGGCTTCCCCACTTAGGTGAGTGTTCTAGGAACCCATCTGTATCACTGCACCTGCTCGCACTGCAGTGAGAGGCTGCCTTCGTTCAGCTTCAGGGAATTTCTCTTGAAGACTCTTTCAACACACCTGCCCATTTCATGATGGGTGATTCACAAGCATGCCTGCTGACACCAAGCTGTGTTCGGCAGTTTGGGACCCAAAACAGCCTGACCCCAATGCCCTGCCCTCCCTATTCACCCAATCTCCACCCCACCCCCGCAAGCAACTTTTTCCCCCCCATCCCCCATGAAAAAAGTCCTCAAAGAGAAACATTTTGCTGATGTGGAAGAGGTGAAGCAGAAAACAGCAGCAGTAAAAGGCATCATAATTGACGGGTTCAAAAACTGCTTTGAGCAATGGGAACCGTCTCGGTGGGCACATTGCATGACACAGAGAGCACTTTGAAGGTGACTGAGGTTTAAGCATGTTAGAATAAATACACAAATTTTATAAATAGATTCTGGGTTTTTCGGGTCCCCCTTATAATTAGTAGTCAGAATACAGTTTGTGTAATCACTGCTGAATACTACATATAAAGATTTTATACTAATTCTATCAGTATTTTCTTTGAAAACAGAAGAACTTTTTAAAGTTATAGACTATAGCTAAACTTCTGTCCTCACCACCTTACACAGTTCTCGTGAGATCCGACCAATAAGGCCAAACCTTGAACAGAAGTATTATCACTGAGTTTAAAACCCTCACAGTCTGGTTCCAGAGGAGGGAGGAAATGACCTTCGCCGCAGGCTGGGGAAGGTAGCCAAGCGAACTGGTTTGTGGACGACTGTTTGCAATACACTGTGGCCAACTGACTATTCTAGTTGCCAACTGTTAGACAACCCATTCAAAGCTGGGCTTCAGAGAAAGAACCTGCTTAAATTGTCAAATACATTGTTCTACTGATCAATAGGCACTGTTTTGAAAGTAAGTTTCCGTTCATACAACCTTACATAAAGGCTTATGTAAAGCAAGAAAATCCGACTTCAGTCATGGCCCGCTGCATAAATGCGTAACCACAATAACTTATTTCTATTTATTTAACCCTGCCCCCAGGATCCAGGGTCCTGAATTGTTTTTTTCCCTAAAGAACTGAGACAATACAAATGAAATATTTATTCATAGCATTTTAAACATTAATATAAAATGATGAAACGCGATAAATCTACATTTAGGATGCCTCCGCCTTATCCATGGCAATGACCTGCCAGAAGTACTTCCCCAAGAGGGTCAGGCAAGCGAGCTGATGGTCATGGAGGGAAAGCACTGTAATATTGATTCTGCGAATTAGTCGGGATGTGGAAAACTCAAACAAAGAACCACGTTTTAAATAAAAGTTAATTATTAAAAACTAGCAAACAATATCAACATTCTGTTTTGAATTTCAGCGGTACAGTGAACAATTACTCTTAAAAAATTTAAATTTCCCTGTTGTCTAAACTATTCAAAAAGCTGTACCTTAACAAAGATTCTCATCTTCTCAAACACTAGGTTAGCAAATTGAGAGGACAGATTTTTAAAAATTAATTTTACAGTCTCTAAAAGATTTTTTAAATGAAAATTCAAAATGAATGAGGTCTGAAGATTTTATTAATACTTGAGTCCAATTCTCCAAGACCCTTAGCATAAAACCTTAAGCTACTATAAAATACCATCTATTTGAAAAAAAAGGTACACATTATACTTTTAATTCTTCATATAAGTAAACAATAAGCCATTCTAGCTATTAGATAATTCTGTATCATTCAAGTTTTTAATGTGGTACCTATCTTTAAAACTCACTATTATGACAGCTTCAGTTTCTTCCACCAGGAAAATAAGTATTCTCATCTAACTACTTTAATATAATACTGACTTCACATACCAACATTTTCCTCCATAAATGGAGTCCTTAACTACAATGTCTTATTCTTAAAACAGAACATTTTCTGGATAAGAAAAGAATAAGCCTTAAGTCTCTCTCCTCTCATCAGAATTAAACACTGCAGGCACCACAGACTACCAAAGCCAGGCAAACACGACCATTACGAGCGGATCCAGGGCGGGGAGCGTCAGATCCTACCTTCCTGAAATTACTTCCGGTGCAGCATAGTTGGGGGAGCCACAGCTCGTTCTTAAAAATTCACCGTCTGACATCATGTTTGAAAGACCTGAAAATGCACAAAATCAACTACTCAAGATCTCCCAAGGACAAAAATAAAAGCAAAACTCCATTAAACAATACAAGTGAGTTTGCATGAAGGAAAGAAATCATTTTATTCTTTGCTCTAACAAAATGTATAGTTTTTACCGTTCCCAAATATTTTGCCACTATGCCCTAAAGTCTGTCATGTATTTCAACATTTAAAATTAGTGCATTTTGGGAGTTTAATGTGTATGTATTAAGCTATTAGTTACTGTGCTTACTAGAATAAACTTGATGTTTAAATTTCATTAGTACAGAAATTACTAAGGAAAAATGTAGAACAGAGAAGTAGAAGAATCAAAAGTTTCTCTTAACCCCTGTTCTGATTCTTTAATAAGATACAATAATTTCGGAAATCAAAGTTTCCTCGTAGTTTTGCTCCAAAAAGACACCTCTGCCTTCTCAAAAATGTCCTGTATAAAAATAATTATCACAGTTGCGGTACGAGAGAGTCAGATAATGTAGTGAACTACCCAAGAACAAAACCAACCCAAAAAATAACAGCGTAGGGCTCCTGGCCCTGCTCAGTGAGCCTCCAGACACTGAAACACACACACATTCAAAGCTGAGGAGAATACAAGACTCTCCTCTGAGTGGAACTGAAGCAACAGAAAGTTGCAGAGACTCATTTTTCACTCAGATTTAATAACGTTGACGGCAATTTAGGTAAGACATAAAAGGAAAGTAAATTCACTCTGATGATCCAAATAATGTTCCTCAAGCTGAAATTATGTTTCTCTCAAGTTGAAATTGGTTTTCTATCATTTAAAATACCTTTTCTTTGCCCTGGCTGGTGTAGCTCAGTGGACTGAGTGCCAGCCTGGAAACCAAAAGGTCATGGGTTCAATTCCCAGTCAGGGCACATGCCTGGGTTGTGAGCCAGGTCTCCAGTTGGGGGCGTGTGAGAGCCAACTGACTGATGTTTCTCTCACATGTCCATATTTCTCTCCCTTTCTATCTCCCTCCCTTCCTCTCTCTCTAAAAAGTAAATAAATAAAATGAAAAACACCTTGTTTTCCTAAAATAATTTTATTCATATAGTTTACCTTCTGGCTCTCCACGCTTGCATAACTCCATCCCAGGCTCTTTCCTCTCGCTCCGTAACTGACCAAAAGGACACACTGGTAATAGGCCGCTAACTCTTCCTTCACATGTAACAAACAGGCTCTGTCACATAATGTCTCTACTGCCACCAACTTACATGGTTTACTTACTGTCACAAAACTCAATTTGAAAGACACACAGCTAAGAAAGGAGAATTCCTTAGTTTCTCCTTCGTATATGTGCTCGTGAACAGAACGGCAAAGATACACTAGTCTGAGAAACTCCGTCCATTACCCAAAAGTAAACGTCATCTGAGGACCCACGTCCGTTAAACACAGTGAACAGAGGAAACGGTAAAACCCCTCACCAAAGTCAGCTATCTTTGCGTTCATGTGCGCGTCCAGCAGGACATTTTCCGGTTTCAGGTCCCTGTGGACCACCATGTGCCTGTGGCAGTAATCCACGCCAGAGAGGATTTGTTGGAACAGACGTCGACTTTCTTTTTCATCCAGCTGAAAAAAGTAGAGAGACATCTTAAAGGTGTATCTTTCAAAAGAAATTCTTCTACCTATAATTCTCCAAGCTATAAAACTGTATGAATGCATGAAGCCTTCCAAATGAACCTCGCTGGTAAGATCCTTTTGCAATGCTCAGGAGGGACAGGCAGCCTGGACAGCAGTGCTCAGAGGGTCCTGGAACCGAAAGCAGCAGCCCAGCCCGCTAACGTCAGTGCTCCCCTGGGGGTAGGGTCCCAGCCTGCACTCCTTCCCATCTCACCAGCCAGTTCAAATCATGCCAAGTTCTGCTTAAAACTAGGCATGCTTCCTCCCACAAGTTCAAAACGTTTCATTGTCACTATGCCGCACAGTGTCTAATATATATAGCAATAAAAAAAGGACCTAATACAGTTGATAAAAATTGACAAATAAATGGGTGATAGTGCTCTGGAGAAAAATAAAGCAGGGTAGGACACAGAGAGTTAGGTTGTGGTAGGGACACTATTTTAAGCTACATGAGGAATCAACATTTAAGCACTGCTAATAAATTAGCAAGCAACCATCTTATTTTATGTTCTGAAATAAAAGACATTTTAATTTTAACAAAAGAAAAACCCTAATTTCATTTATTTTACAAAAATATAAAAGCCTTTATCTCTAATCTGCTTACTGAAAAAATTATGCTGCAAATACATTTTTAGCTCAATATTTATATTATTTTTAATTCTTTTTTTATTGTTGGTCAAGGACAGTTGTCTCCATTTTCCTACAGATACATTTTTAAAAATACTCTTTCACAAACTCTTTCTCCAGCCTGGCCGGTGTGGCTCAGAAGGTTGGAGCACCATCTACAGGCTCGATCCCCATCGGGGCACCCGGCCCGGACGCGGGCGCAGGCCCTGCCCTGGGTGGGTACGAGAAGGCAACCCCAGACAATGTTTCTCTGTCATATCAATGTCTGTCTGTCTGGCTCCCCTCCCCCATACGCTCTCTCTAAAAGCGATGAAAAAACGTCCTCAGGCAAGGATAAAAATAAAATAAAGTTCTCTTTCCATTTATCTGTATTTCTGTATTTCTTTATGTTTTTTCCATAGTCATTACTTAGACATGCTTGCCCCTAACAAGTCATACTTAATAAAAAGCTATTAATCCTTTAGGTGAAGGAGTCTAATACACAATTCTGTGACACAGACCACAAATTAGCATTCTCAGAGCAGACTTTTGTACCTGAAATGACATGGACAATCTGGGAGAAAAGATGAAATGATTTTTCAATGCAAAATTAAAACTACCGAAGTACTATGAGATATCCTTCCTCTGAAAAAATACCACTGCATTAGCAATCTAACACCTTTATTTGTAGAAGAAATGTAGGTTCATTTTTAATACTTTATATCAAATACACTAAATGAAAGAAAGAATGTGTTCTAAATGTGAAAGAGAAGAAAACGTAACTGATTAAACAAAATGTAAGTGGTAAAACAAGTAGACAGGCTACAAAAATGAAGATTATACTACATTAATAATAAACACAGCACAAAGGATGAAGGCGGAAACTGCGACGGAAGGTTAGAAAAGACAAAGCCCACTGCTGGTTACACACGGCAGGCTGAACCGTCTGTCTCCGCTCCTTGAACTATTACTGAAGTGACACCATTAGATAAGGACAAAAAGAACCAAAGAGGAGACAGCATATCAAGAGGAGCCAGACTGGAGAGTGGATGCACAGTGATAAACACTTCACCGGCCAGAAGACTCCTGACCCCAAGCCTACAGGGATGCAAAGCAGCCACGAACCTGCCTCTGCACAGAACCCTAGAAAACTCAAGAAGGTGGAAGTCCTGGGAATTTTTCAAGGTAGAAGCATGAGGTGAGCTGACAACCAGTTGAAGGAGGAAATTTTCCACTCCCCTCTGCTAGGGAAGACCATCATTTACTCTTCAGTGAGGCTGACCCAGCTCCGTCCTCAAGGACTCCAAGGCGGGCATGAGGCGCCAGAGGAAAACAGGGGGATTAAGGGAAAGCCGACATACTAACCAGGGGCCCCCTGCAGCCCCCACCCCACTCAGGGGCTGGCAGCTAAGCGGGCGCTCTCAGGGAGACCCGCAGGCTTGGTCTGGAGCAACTATCTGATCCAAGGAAAGGCATTCGTGATCTCTGACATCCGGTGTGCCCAAACACGACGGCCAGGCCGTCCCTAATCCACCTACGGGGAGGCCCACCAATCAGTAAGCTCCACCCGCATGAGCTTGGCCTTTGGTACCTCACTCTCCAATGAAGGGACAGTGAACGAGGGGCCAATGCACAGAAGACAAAGACGGATAAAGGCAAACAGCAGCAACGTAACGAGACAGGGAGCACAGAGCGTACAGAAACAGTGCAGGGAACACAAGAAAAAATTTCGTTGTCATTTTCAGACAGATAAGAGTATCACATTTGTGGAGGGAAAAAACAGGCTATTTAAAGAAAGAAATTTTCAGGAAGCAAGATCTTTCAAATAGAAAAATGACAACTGAAATTTTAATAAGCAACAGACAAAAACTGATGAAAATTCCCATAAAGCACACTGACCAAAAAAATGAAAATAGAAAACGAAGATGCCACTTCAACGTGTGCCTACTCCCATTTTCTCCAGGCAGAAAGGGATGGAGGGGCGGGAAGGGGAGGCTGCACAGTGAACAGAGAAGCACAGTGTCTACAGCTTAAATGAACCATGGTAAGAACTGGCTAATCAAAATGAACTTGAATACTGAGCTGAGTTCGGGGAAGGTAAACGTATGCTACAGAGGATGAATGAATGAAGGACGCAGAGACCTTGAGACTGGGGAGGAAACACAAAGGGTTCGCAGTTCTGGACACGGCTCTTCCCGTGAGACGCTTCTGCGCGCCATGCAACCTGGGTGTGAGACACGTGTGGGCGAGGGCGGTGTGCGGGGTTTGTATCTGTAACCGAAGACACTGCTCAAATGTCTTCTAAAGCTCCTTCCAGCTCTAAATTCTTTAAGTCTAATTCCTGCTTCCTGAGTGGAGCCTGTTCTTACTACTTCAGGTACATCAGATTTCTGAAACCAAGAAACGAATGCAACTTAAATGTGGTAGGGTTAACCAGCAAGGCCTAGCTCTGTAAGTATTTAAGGACATTTCATAAGGATTACAAATACTTCAAGACATATATTAAAAGCATTTGTAGGCCCCAAAGCCTGGAGTCTGAGGACCATGAGTCCTGGGATCTCGTTACAACTCTGTCATGAATAAATCACGTGACCTTGAGCACCTGCACACGCTGTGGTCTCCCTTCCCACATCTGTGTGAACTCAGGAAGTAATCTACGAGGTCCTCACTAGCTCTACTAATCTATGATTCCAGACAAATATATGACTAAGGGAAAAGACTATTAAATAGACCTCTTAACAAAATTGCTTTCCAGTATCTTAAAGCTGGTAAGGGACAAGGAGAGTTACAAAACAGATACAGGATTAAATCAGAGCTGCTTACCCTTCCATTTTTACAGATATAATCAAATAGCTCTCCTCCTGAGACATATTCCATCACCATGAAAATGTCAGAAGGTGTACTGATGACCTGGTACCTGGTGAGAGAAAACATTGCCTGCCAACGTTAAAACATGCATGTTCATTCATTCAATAAATGTTTCCTAAGTGCCTACAGTATTCCAGGTAGTGCACTAAAAGCCGGGAAAACTGCAGGAAATAAAACTTTTCTGCCCTCCTGGAGTTCATGTTCTAGAAGCCAGGAAACAAACATTAAATGAACAGGCAACAGGTCACGTGGTAGAACATGCTAGGAGGAGGAAGAGAGCAAACTAAGGGTAATCTTTCCCATGGAGTGCTCAAGGCAGGCCTCTCAGACAGAGCAGTATCTGAGCAGAGCCTCGTGGAAGTCAGGGAGTAAACTGTGCCACTGTCTAGGAAGAAGGTGACCCAGGCAGAGGGAGCAGCCAGCACAAAGGGACCCCCCACCCCTGGTGGAAGCCTGCCTGGCATGTTTTAAGCAACGGGAAGAGGCCGGCTGGGTGAGCTGGGACGGAGAAACAGATGTGGCGTCGAAGAGGTAACGGGAGACCCAAGGACAGAGAACCTCACAAGCCGTGATGGAGCTGCGGCTCTTACTCTAAGGGACATGAAGGGTGCAAACAAAGCAGGCGTGTGGTCTGGCCTCGTCACACCTTAGCTGCAGCAGCATCATGAAGAACTGACCGCAGACGGTCCAGGTGGACGCAGGAGCTGCGGCAGCAGTCCCTGCGCAACCTGGAGGCAACTCGGACCAGGCCGATGGCTACGAAGGAGCTGGAAGGAAGAAATGGGACGGAGGGTGGGAAGTGAGAGCAACGGGGAAGTTAAGCTTCCACCCTGAGGAGCTGGACATTCTCCGAGATGGTGAAAACTGTGGGGAGGGCAGGTCTGGGAGGGTAACAGAGAGCTCAGTTTGAGCCGCGTGGCATTTCTTGGGCTTCGTGGACACCCACGTGGAGGACTAAAGCAGGCAGTGGGCCCGAGCCTGGAGTTACGAGAAGAGGGTTTGAAGCGGAGGTGGATGTTCAGGGGTCACCAGCATATGGGTGGTATCTAAAGCCACAGCCCCTCAATAAATGAGAAGAGGTGAGAGGGAAACCAATCTGGACTCAGCCAGTTCAGCACAAAGGTCACAGCAGTTTCAACGTACAGTCTGTAGAACAAAGCTAAGCAGTAAACAAATCATCTGAAAACTCTACAGCTGGCAACTGTAAAACAACAGTAATGTCACTGCCCCTCTGAAATCCTGGATTCCTGGTCTTCTAAACAGTTACTTGTTTGATCAGATGTACGCGACATGGGAGAAACCCTTCCCGCTGCGTTAAGTCTAGTGAGGCTCACTGACGTGTGGATGTTGTCCTAGCAAACCGCTGCCGGCTCTGCGGCACACGGGGCACTGCACGCTCTCCATCAGGAGGGCACAGGTGCACGGCACAAGACAGCGCGGGAAGGTAACTGCTGAGGAGCACAAGGGCAGAGAGGGACACAGGCCTAAGTGACACGGGTTAGACAAACACACGGACAGGAAGCAACTTCAAAATCCTCAAGAACAGATGAAGAAAAAGACAGTCATCTTTCTCACTTCTCATAGTAATTAGGCAACAAAAATGATGAAAAAAATGACAGGACTGTATTTAATAAAATCAGAGCTTACAGTTTAATAATATGAGGATGCCTGAAAAGCTTGAGGTTCTGGATTTCTCTGCGGATCTTTCCCACCACATCGAGGCTGCGGATCTTCTGCCGATTGAGTATCTTCACAGCAACTTTGTGCCCGGTCAGCTCGTGCTTGCCAACTGCGGGGGGAGCATTTCAAGGAGTTAGTACCAGGCCTGCCGGTTACTTACGCAGACATGTTCTAAGAGTGGCAATCCCAGCACTCTCAGAAAATGTGTGAGCAAATGTAACTTCCTTTCGCCTCCACCTGACTTGCCCGTGTTAACATGAGCAATTAGGTGGGAGAACACAGAGGAAACTAGTAAGACCAGTTCCTTCCAGGAAGCTGGAAGGCTAAGGGAGAAAGGCGAGACAGGGCCTTCTGTTTTGCACTTTTAAATTCTCTTCGTTTATTTTTCACTTTTAAAACTATAACATCACACATACAAATTGAATCACACATGTATTTTCTCTCTCGGTGTGCAGTTCTACAGACTTTACCACGAGTGGATCCTGGTGTCCCCACCATCACCGGCAGATACGGACGAGCTCCGCCCCCCCACGACCCCTGGCGCAGCAGCAGGCCTCCCTGCCCGCGACCCTGTGAGCCTCTGAAAACGGGGTTTGTGGGCATGCAGTTTCCATTTTTTAACGTAAGAAAAAAAATTAAGTGATTATCTTTTAATTTTGAATGCAATGCCCTGACATCCAAGGGTAATAGAATTTAGACCTTTCTATAGAGGCAAAGTCTCCAAAACTCTCACCCTTTCTCCAGAACCAAGAAGAGGGTACCCACTACAGGAGAAAAACTAACAGGATCCCTAATACGGAAATGGAGTGAAGCCCTAGGTTAACACATTCGCTGAAGGCCCAGAAGACAACAGATCCACAGAGAAACATTCCAGGGAAGCCCAGATGGTTACTCCCGTGGGGAGAAACAGGGAGTCTTCCAGGTCTGGAAGTGTGGAATACTGACGGAATGTACAGAGACATGTGAAGATGTGGGGAATTGAAATTTAGGTGCAAAGAAAACTAAACCAATGAAAACTGAGGTAAGAACTCAAGGAAAATTAAAAGTTCTATAGAAAATATAGTCATGACATTGGCTCCCCAAACAGTTTTTATACAGTCACAATTCTGAAAACATAGAATACGGATTTTCAAAGAACAATATAAGGTCATTAGGAGAATGAAGGGGAGAGGAAAGGTATAAGAGAGTATCCTCAACTACCATAACAGGAAGTCAGCAAAAAAAGCCTGTCAATAAGAACTAAGAGACGGCTTGTACACATGAATATAGTAATTAGAAATGTGGAGGGTTTTTTTTTTAAAGATTTTATTTATTTATTTTTAGAGAGGGGAAGGGAGGGAGAGAGGAAGAGAAACATCCATGTGTGGTTGCCTCTCATGCGCCCCCTGCTGGGCACCTGATGGGGAAGAAACAGCGGACAGTGGGGATAGGGAATTCTGTTTTACAAACGCATCTCTTAGCACTATTTGACCTCTTAAAACATACATGTATCACTTTACCAAAAAAAATTAATTTTAAGTATGTGATTTAGGGTTTTAGCTTTACAGGAAGAAAATGGTCTCTTTGAAATTAGAACGCAGTGTGTAAGACCGTTATCGGAGAGCTCTCCCTGGGCAATCTGGATCATTACCAGCTGAGATTACAGTAATGACAACAAGAAATCCGTCCTTCGTTATTTGCATTTGTTATGGGCTGACATATGTCTCTCCCAAACTTTATATACTGAAACCCCTCATACCTCAGAATGCGACAGTATTTGGAGACAGGGCCTGCAGAGAGGGGACTGGGTTAAAATGAGACCATTCAGGCAGTCCCAAACCCCTCCTGAGTGTCCCTGTGAGAGGAAATCTGGACACGCAGAGACCCCAGGGGCACACAAGGGACACTGCGAGTTGAGCTGCGGGGCCTCAGAAGGAACCCAACCTGCTGCCACCTTGATCTCAGTCAGGCTTTAGACTCCAGACGGTAAGAAAATGAAATTCTGTTGTTAACGCTATGCAGTCAGCAGCATTTTGTTTTGGCAGCCCTAGCAGATTGTTACAGTATTTTTTACTCTTTCTAAGTTCAAAACTCAGTACTAATACTCTGAACTTCTTGTGTGTCAAACATTATCTAGCCTGGCTAGTGTGGCGCAGTGGATTGAGCATGGGCCTGCTGACCAAAGCATCGCGGGTTCGATTCCCAGTCAGGGCACATGCCTGTGTTGCAGGTCCCCAGTAGGGGGCGTGTGAGAGGCAACCACACATTCCCTTCTTTCACTTTCCCTGTTTCTCCCTCCCTTGCCTTCTCTCTAAAAATAAATAAATAAAATCTTTAAAAAAATCATCTTAAACAAAGAATTTTTCTCAGGCCAATCTTACCTGGCTTTCCAGCTTCATCTGGAATTTGGGATGGAGCTGCGCCTCACCATCCTTGCAAACCGCCAACAAGGAGAACCTTACAGACCAGGTTCAGAGGTTTCAGCAAGCTCACATCTCTCCCTCCCCACCACACTCGCCAAGACAATGAGTGATGGGCCCTCCTGCCCCCACCCCCAGGCCCTGCATTCCAGAGGGCCAGAGCAATGGATGGGGTAGCTCCTCATTATTTTCAATTTCTTTAAGCATTTGCTACCTTGCTTAAATATTTTAACTAATAATGTTAAATCCAATGCCAAATTACACAGATATTTCACAATGGGAGAAAAAAGTCTTTGTTAAGTAAGACTCAAAGTGTTTAAGTTATAGTCCTAATTCTCAATCCTTTTCTTTCTTTTTTTAAAAAAAAGATTTTATTTATTTATTTCCAAAGAGAAGGGATGGGAGAAAGAAAGAAATAACATTGTGTGGTTGCCTCTCATGTGCCCCCCACTGGGGGGACCTGGCCCACAACCCAGGCCTGTGTCCTGACTGGGAATCAAACCAACGACCCTTTCATTCGCAGGCCAGCACTCAACCCACTGCACCGGTTCAGCTTCCAGTTTGACCAGACCCTTTAGTTAACCTTCCCGGTGCCTCTACAAAGCAAATCTCACAAGCAAATGAGCAAATGTCCCACCGCAGCCCAGCCTGCTGTAACCTGAAGGATTATCTCAGAATCACAGAGTGCCATTTTTAAGCTACTATACTATAAAAGGAAACTCTAAATTTAACTACTCTTTATATAGTCCAACTAATCTCAAAACCATCCATGGCTAAGAAATTATAGCAGCTTCCTGAAAGATGGCAGAGGAACGGAATGCACCGGATATACGACAAGGCCTGTCCGGAAAAAGCCCAGCCATTGTTAATGTAACAAGAACGGTTTACACAACATTGCTGTAACCTGGCAGCCAAGGAGAGTGGACTGGAACGCACATGCACGAACAATGATGACTTCACTGCACTACTCAGTGGGGGCAGCAGACACTGTTGGGTGAGCATGTGTACTGTGTGGCCACCCATTCAAAACGACTGAGAAGAACAAAGAATCTGCATCAAATTCTGCATTACGCTTGAACATTCCTCTGCGGAAACTGTTCAGATGGTTCATAAGGCCGCAGCCATGGGCAACTGGTGATGGGCAGCTTCACCACGACAACGCACCCCCTCACGCATTACATCTCGTGCGGGGTGTTTTTGTGAAACATCAAATCATCCAGGTGACTCAGTCACCCCACAGCCTAGACTTGGTGCCCTGTGACTTCTGGCTTTTCCCAAAACTAACATCACCTTTGAAAGGGAGGAGATTTCAGACCATTGATCAAATTCAGGAAAATACAACAGAGCAGCTGATGGCGACAGGGAGAACTGTGTGAGACCCCCAGGTGCCTACTTTGAAGGGGACTGAAACGTCACTGTCCTATGTTCAATGTTTCTTGTATCTTGTAGCTTCTTCAATAAATGTTTCTATATTTTGTGTTACATGACTGGATACCTTCTGGACGGGCCTTGTACTTCTACCAAAACCTCACTAAAATAGATGTGAAATTAGTGAGGAAGAAAACCCTACAGTCATAGTGAAAATGAACTGTGGACATCAAGCACATTCTTACTTCTGATACGGCTTTCTTCAATCTCCAATACCAAACAATACCAAACAGACGTGATTAAGAGCAATCAACTTGACTGTGAAAATACAATTCAAGAAGCAATTTCTTTCTGAGATCTAGTTTATTGATATCTAAAGAAGTAGCAATCTCATCTGTCCCACAACCCCCAAAATCTCTAAGCCCTGTCTTACCTACTAGGAACCTTTTCCCATTATCTGCGTAGATGAAACACTGGGAAATACGCCCACTATTGGTAATACTGGCCGACTGAAACTTGGAAATATTAAAGCAGAATCCATTTAGGCCTGAACTCCATCACAAATCAACCAGTCTCCTCTCACATCAGACCCTGCTCAATTTAATTTCAACCCTAAGTAGCTTTAACAAACAACTGGGGCTATTCAAAACAGATCACATATTCCACCACTGAATAAGGTACTGCAGGAGGGGATTCAGAGCGTTCTCTCAAGTGCATTCCCCTAGCGCCATGTGCCAAGCAGCTACGCTCGGCCAGTGCATGCTGCCAGGAAAAATGGTACTGACCAAAAGCAGGGCCTGCGTCCTGTGACCTTCCTGGCCTCCAAGGATGACCAAAATAATTATCAGGCCAGAAAAAATTATGGTACCAAAGAAGAAAAGGGGGGGCAGAGAATACACATTTAAGCTCACCCAAGAAACAAATGTTTTAGGAAAAATGATTAACTACTTCAGGGTGATAGTTAAGAGAATGTAGAAGTTACGAAATTAGAGCAGAACAAGACAAATTTTGCATCAGAAAAAAAATAATTTCAAAAGCAATTCAGTTGTAGCAAAAATGTGACAAAATTTATGCAACACACACCAAAAAACAAGGAGGAAATTAGTGAGAACTAGAGGGAAAGGAACACGGAACCAAGTCAAATGTAACTCATGAGTAGAGGGCAGAGTACCATTGCACCTAAGAACAACAAAAGTAACCCCCGAAGGGCAAACAGAGTGGGATCCAGGTACAGCTCAGAGCTTTTCTCCTCATACACGACCATTTCATCAAACTAGAAATTAGCGGTATAAAGGCATAACTTCTTCACTTTTGAACATCAGTAAACAAGCACCAAAGTCTAACTGTACAAACATTCAAAAAAATGGAGACCTTGGCCCGAGGGGTCGTGCCTGGCCAGCAACTGCAAAGAGCCCATTTCGAATGCACAGTGCGCACAGCGAGACAAGGCAGTAAACAGCCAGGGTGCACGACTAGTCTGCTGCTTTTAAATGGAAAACTAGTATCCTAATTCCTTTTTCGTGGCTGGGTAAGCTGAGAGAATATTTTGAGAGCATAAAAGAGTCACCAAAGTCCTAGAATAGTATTAAGGGTGACATTCATTTTCTAAAAAGTCTGCAGTTCCTCTCCTCAGAATTTAACTTAGAATTACATAGGTGAAAAAATGTGCATAAATATGTTTACTACAGTGTCTTATACAAAAACAAAGACTGCAAATAACTTAAATGACCAATTGCAAAAAACAGTTTAAGACACTGTTATGCCAACATAATAAACTCTCACAGGAAGACTACAGAAAACACTTTTCTAACTATAAAAAGAGCAAACAAAATTTATCCACGCATTCTACGTTTTCCAGCTATGCAGACAAGATTTACATGAAAATGATTATGTGAAAAGTTATTCTGCAGTGATTTTTTTTCAAATTGTGCTTACTATATTGTAGTCTTTTCAGTTAAAAAAATCCAAAAGGAAATTTTTAAAAAACCCCACAATGATGGGTGTTAGCAGGTTGACCCTTTCCAGGAGCAGGACTGTGCGCCCAACACCACTGCCACGCGAGAAGGTGACCCAAACCGGTGCTGACTCTGCAGCCACGTGACCTGCGCTCCGTTCCCCGTATGAAGGTGCCTACTATACGGCTGACGTGGGCGAGTTAAATTACTTCAACCCTCTATCCACTCATCTGTAAAAATGAGAATGCCACATATTCCATCCGGAAACTGTAAGGAGTACATAAAGGAATATGCATTTCCATAGTGCCTGACACATAGTAAGTGCCTGACTTTTAAAAATGATAGCTGTTCTTCCTTAGGGTTATTTATTTCCCATTTCTCCCAGACCTGCCCCCCACCCCTACCTAATCAGCCCTCAGTGTTCCGGGATAGCCAGTTTCATCTAAGCTCTTTGACTGGCCCCTCCTCCACTTAGACTCATTAGCATACCTTCATCAGGGCACGTAAGTGTGAAATAAATAACAGTTGTAACTTCCACACGTCTAGCTCCCATCTCCCTGAGCTTCAAACCTACCAACCTGCTCCACCCTTCCCCTTCCCATCAGCACCAACCCTGAGATTTCTGGCTCCCACTGTCCAGCCCTTTTCCTGGCTGTGGTTAATTTTCAACAGGTCACTGCTGGACATCCACTCGACAGCACCAGGCCCTTGACAGGGACGTCATCAATACCACAAAACCGCAGGAACACCTGCTGTGTCGCAGAAGAGCAGGGATGCAAAACACAGGTGCACTTGACTTGGACTTACATCAGATTTTTTAAATGAGTACTATTTTAAAAAGTATATAAATCTAGTTAATATGTATTAGAATTCAGGTATACAATTTACTAGTCAACACTCACAACATCCCCACTTTGCACCCAGACATGCAGACTGGAAGGCTCACCAGCCTTGGAAGAGCACAGGTCGTGAAGCACAGGGAGATGGACTCACCTACCCCAGGTTACAAGGGACCGAAAGCTGAACCCAGGGCCGTCTGAAAATACCATGCATTTTCCAAATGGTAAGTGAAATGTGATAATTTTAGGACACTACATAGTATAATAATACGAATATAAATGCCCTTTTAAGTAGCAGAAGTCACCATGTCAGAGGATTCCTTAACGTCCAGTCTTGGAGTTTTGAAAAGACTAGTGGGCTAGAAACTCACTCGTCCATTTGAGAAACAGCTGACAGCCTACGATGAAACCTCTCTCCTAATGAGAAAACGAATGCAGTGACCTCAAACCCCGTTTTAAACCAAGATACCAAGAAGTCGTTCTACTTATTTAAAAGTTACTAAAAAACTAAGGTGTTATTAAAGGAGAAATGAAGGGCATAAACTGTGAGCATATAAAATACAATGGCAAGTGCAGTGGGTTGAACAGTTTCCCTCCTCCCCAAATTGAACTCTGCCTGGAATCTCAGAAAGTAATATCTGGAAATAAGAGTCTTTGCAGACATAATTAGTTACGGATCTCAACACGAAACCACACCAGATTTGGGGTGAGCTTTGCACGTGCTGCCTGGGGTCCTCGTGAGAAGAGGAGAGAACGCAGAGAGAGAGCACAGACACACACAGACAGAAGGGGCCACGTGGAGACCAAGGCAGAGACTGAGGCTTTGCTGCTACAAGCCAAGGAAGGCCAGCGGCCAGCGGCAGCTGGACGAGCAAGGAACAGACTCTCCCCGGGGCTCTCAGCAGGGCTGGGGGGCCCTGCTAGCCCCGACCATGAGAGAATTGGTTAGCTGTGCGAAGAAGCCACGGGTTTGTGGTTCTTTGTCCCTACAGCCCTAGGATGCTGATACAGTGAGTTTATCAGTTTGTGAGTTTGCTGAAATGATATTCTCCATTAACATTAACGACTTAACAGAATTGCTGTCTTTGGAGAACATGTTCTACACATGCCCAAGGACTCTTAAATGAACACACTGTACAGAGCCAGGGGCCAGGCAGAGACTCGGGGGCATGGGCGTCGGTTCCTCCCCTGTGCCTTCACCCAGCGACAGCTGTGGAGTCACTGGGCACTTTTCACTCCTGGCCCTTCTTGCTCGTGGGCTGTACGTTCCAGCTCCTGCGGTTTTCTGCTTCCTGAAGTTGCTTCCTTCACGGCCGATCAATAGCCAACTCTTACAGCCCCTTCTCCAGCACTCTTACTTGGGGATTCTAATTTTCTATGGGCTGAAAAAATCACAAAACGAAAACTCTTGTAATGGATTTTACAAAGTGTGCTCTTCGAAACACTAGGACTGGAGACTCTCCACAGAAAACAACTCACAACCAAGAAAATCTGGGAGAGGACGTCTGCTTTCCCTTTCCGAAATCACTGTGGGCCCCGGCGGGGTGGCTGGGTCTGTCAGAGTGCCATCCACACCAAGGCTGCGGGCCCCATCCCTGGTCAGGGCCCCCACGAGAAGCACCAGCGAGTGCATCAGTAAGTGGGACAACGAATCGATGTTTCTCTCTCCCTTCCTCGCTTCTTTCTCTTTCTCTCTCTCAAATTAATAAACAACTTTTTAAATCAGATGTTTGCATCTGATTTAAAAACAAAAACAAAACCTCGCCTTTACTGGTATGGCTCAGTGGGCTGGATCACCCCACAAACCAAAAGGTTGCTGGTTCGATTCCCAGTCAGGAGACATACCCGGGTTGTGGGCCAGGCCCCCAGGTGGGGTTGTGTGAGAGGCGACCAGCGTTTGTCTTTCACATCAATATTTCTCTCCCTCTCTTTCTCCCTCCCTTCCTGTCTCTAAAAACAAATAAGTAAAATCTTTTTAAAAAGCAGCTCATGGACTTCCGGCCAAGATGGAGGTGTAGGTAGACACACTGTGCCTCCTCGCACAACCAAAAGGAGAACGACAATTTAAAAACAAAAAACCACCAGAACTGACCAAAAATAGAACAGTAAGGAAATCTAACAACCAAGGAGTTAATGCAGACACACTCATCCAGACGGAGTTCCTGCAGAGATGGAGGCCTAGGTAGAAACCCTTCTCTTCCTCTCACAACCACAAGGAGGATAATGGCCAATCTAAAATCAATAAACAACCAAAAGCACTAGAAAATCAAACTGCATGGAACTCTGACAACCAAGGAATTAAAGGGAAAAAAATCAGCCAGAACAACCAGACCAGTGCGCCAAGACAAAGAAATACGGCCCAAATGAAAGAACACAGCAAAACCTCAGAACTAAGCAATGAGAACACTGCCAACCTAACTGATGGAGAAAGATACCCAGAATGAAACAAAGCAAAATATTCAGGGAACCAACAGTAACAAGAAGGAAACCAGGATTCAAAGCAACGATTTGGAACAAAAGGAAGAAATAAACATCCAACTGGTTCAGAACAGAATAAAGAAACAAGAATCAGAAAAAAAAAAATGAAGAGAGCCTTAAGACTCTCTGGGACAAACTGAAATGTTCCAATATCCGAATTATAAGGGTGCCAGAAGGAGAAGAACAGCAGCAAGAAATTGAAAACTTATTTGAACAAATAATGAAGGAGAACTTCTCCAATCTGGCACAGGAAATAGACTCCCAGGAAGTCCAAGAAGCCCAGAGAGTCCCAAAGAAGGTGGGCCCAAAGAGGAACACACCAAGGCACATCATCATTAACTTACCCAAGACTAAACACAAAGAGAAAAATACTAAGAGCAGCCAGAGAAGACAGTTATCTACAAAGGAGTTCCCATAAGGCTATTAGCTGACTTATCAAAAGAAACTTCACAAGCAAGAAGGGGCTGTAAAGAAGTATTTGAAGTCATGAAAGACAAGGACCTACATCCAATATTGCTCTATCCCCCAAAGCTTTCATTCAGAATGGAAGGGCAGCCCTGGCTAATGTAGCTCAGTGGATTGAGCACAAGCCTGTGAACCACACAATCGCAGTTCGATTCCCAGTCAGGGCACATGCCTGGGTTGCAGGCCAGTTCCCAGCAGGGGATGCACAAGAGGCAACCATACATTAATATTTCTCTCCCTCTCTCCTCCCCTTCTCCTCTAAAGATAAATAAAATCTTAAAAAAAAGAATGGAAGGGTAGATAAAGTGCTTAGCGGATAAGGTCAAGTAAAAGGAGTTCATCATCACTAAGCCCCCACTATACAAAATGTTAAAGGGACTTATCTAAGAAAAAAGAAGATTAAAAATATGAACAATAAATTAACAACAAACTCATAACTATCAACCAATGAACTTAAGAGAAAAGAAAAAGAATGAAAACAAAAGCTCAGCAAACAGCCAGAACAGGAACAGAACCAGAGAAATGGACATCACACAGAGGGAGTTCAGTGGGGAGGGGGGAGGGAGGAATAGAGGGGAAAGGTACNGGTTGCAGGCCAGTTCCCAGCAGGGGATGCACAAGAGGCAACCATACATTAATATTTCTCTCCCTCTCTCCTCCCCTTCTCCTCTAAAGATAAATAAAATCTTAAAAAAAAGAATGGAAGGGTAGATAAAGTGCTTAGCGGATAAGGTCAAGTAAAAGGAGTTCATCATCACTAAGCCCCTACTATACAAAATGTTAAAGGGACTTATCTAAGAAAAAAGAAGATTAAAAATATGAACAATAAAATAACAACAAACTCATAACTATCAACCAATGAACTTAAGAGAAAAGAAAAAGAATGAAAACAAAAGCTAAGCAAACAGCCAGAACAGGAACAGAATCAGAGAAATGGACATCACCCAGAGGGAGTTCAGTGGGGAGGGGGGAGGGAGGAATAGAGGGGAAAGGTACAGGGAAAAAGAAGCATAATTAGTAGGCATAAAATAGATGAGACTGATATGTCCCCTAGAGCAAGGGACATAAAGGAAAGAATAAACAAATGGGATCTCAACAAAATAAAAAGCTTCTGCATGGCTAAAGAAAACAGTATTAAGATAAAAAGAGACCCAACTGTATGGGAAAACATATTTACCAATGATATCTCAGACAAGGGTTTAATCTCCAAAGAACTCACACGACTCCACTCTAAAAAGACAAGCAACCCAATTAAAAAGTAGGCAAAGGACTTGAACAGACACTTCTCCAAGGAGGACATACAGAGGATCCAGAGACACATGAAAAGATGCTCGATATTGCTAGCTATCAGAGAGATGCAAATTCAATCAAACAACCAAAAGTGGTATCTCAATCACAATGAGATACCACTTTACTCCAGTCAGAATGGCCATCATAAACAAAGCAACAAACAACAAATGTTGGAGAGGTTGTGGGGAAAAGGGGACCCTAGTTCACTGTTGGTGGGATTGCAGACTAGTACTACCACTATGGAAAACAGTATGGAATTTTCTCAGAAAACTAAAAATGGACCTGCCTTTTCACCCAGCATATCCACTGCTAGGATTATATCCTAAGAACCCTGAAACACCAATCCAAAAGAACCTATGCACCCCAATGTTCATAGCAGCACAATTTACAATAGCCAAGAGCTGGAAGCAACCTAGGTGCCCGTCAGTAAATGAATGCATCCAAAAACTATGGTACATTTACACAATAGAATTCTATGCAGCAGAAAGGAAGAAGGAGCTCTTACCCTTTGCAACAGCATGGATAGAACTGGAAAGCATTATGCTGAGTGAAATAAGCCAGGGGATAAAAGACAAATACCATATGATCTCACTTTTAACAGGAAACTAAACAACAAAACAAATAAGCAAGCAAAATATAACCAAAGACACTGAAATAGAGAACAGGCTGACAGGGACCAGAGGGGAGAGGGAAGAGCATTTCAGGGGAAAAGGGGAAGGATTCACAGGAACAAGTATAAAGGACACATGGACAATAACTAAGGTGGGTGGATATGGGAGGGAGGTGGGGAGCACTGGGAAGGGGGGTGGGCTGGGATGGAAGTAAAAGGCAGAGAACTGTACTTAAACAATAATTAAATTAAAAAATAAATTTAAAAAACAGATGAGGAAAGATAAAATGATATAGGAAACAGAGGACTCAAAGAACGTGTATGTACGACCCATGGACATGAACTAAGTTGCGAGAATATGGGAGGGTTGGGGGTGAGGTGGAGGGGGGATAAAGGGAGGAAACTGGGAAAACTGTAATAGCATAATCAATAAAAAATACTTTTAAAAAAGCTCACTATGCATATTAACACAGTCAAGGCTCTAAAACGCCCAGTAGTAAAGAAACCTGTTAAGTTGTTTAGCCTGGTATTACACCGTCTTAATGGGAGAGGTTTTTCCTTCTGAGGTTTTAAGACAATGGCCCCCACTGATGACTCGCCCAGAGTGGGCAGTAACCTCTCTGACCACTCTTTTCCTCCCTCTGTTTTCCCAGCACATCTTGGTAATTCAACACCATCATACGACAATCTGTGCTTTCCTTCCTTAGAGGAACAAAAATATTTGTCTTGAACTCAGTTACCAAAATACTTCAATGTTAGAATTTCAGAAGCGTAACACCTGTAGAACTATCGTGTCTTACAGCTTAGGAAATACACATGACCACAGTTATGCCTTGCAATAATCCTAGCTTTCTCAAAGTGAGACTGAAGATTCCCCACGGACTAAACTCAGGGCAGTCAAATTAACTGCTCCTCCCTAATCAGTGCCACAAACGGACGGTGCCAGGGCACGCACTGCTGAGATGCCCCTCTTTCCGAAGCTCAGAGTTTTACTCTTCACACTTCCACTGCTTTAGTAGTGCAAAGGTGCTGCTTGGACAAAATGGGAAATGTGCACACAACTCACAGCAAAGGTTACCAGAATTCACATCTCCCTGACAAGAACAGCAAAATTGTCAACCAAACATTACCCGACAACCTGCTCTTGCTCTCCAAAGGGAACTCTGTCCAACTGTAGGGCATTGTAACAAATGCTCTTCTAATCAGATACGTAATCCTGATTTGAAGCAAGATGACACTTTGAAAGAGAGGATTTTAAATAGGAAAGAGATACCACCCACAAAGACAGAATATCTACCGAGGATATTCTAATCACCTAATGATTTCATCCCCACTCTAAAATCAAAAGGATAAAAATCTCACTTCTAAAAATATTAGCGAAGAAAATAATCCTGGAGAGGGGTGAGGTTTAAAAGCTACAGGTGGGAATTTGGGAAAGCTACCTTTAAACAAAACATGCCAGGCATCCCCAAAGGCCACACCACATATCCACGTCCACCCACCAATGAAATGGCTCAAGCACAAAACAGTGCGACTGAGGCCAGCGTGGCTCCTCCCAGATCTGTCCCCCTCTCTCCCCAGAGGTAACCGCTCTCTTGAATGTGGTGTTCATCTTTCCCGTAAGTGTGAATCCATAAACAATATAGTAAGATTGTTTTCCCATGCTTAGCTTGCAAATTTAATTCTGTATATTCTTTCACTACACACTTCAAAAGTACAAAAGGATACACAGTGAAACGTCTCCCTGCGACCTCGACCCATCCCCCCAACACGGAACAACTAATGTAACAGTTTCATTTGTATTTTTAAAGAGACACTCTATACAAGAGCAAGAATTTACACTTAGATACATAGTTGCCCTGCTTTTATCCATAAATGGAAGGTACACTAAACGTATTGTTTTATTACCCCCTTACTTTTCCTCTTAAAACATATACCTTGGAAACTGTTTCTTAAATTATATAGTTTCTTGCTTTTTTTTCCATTTTTGGAAGGCATATCACTATATGAATAAACCATAATTTAACGATAAACCTATTAGAAAGTTACTTCCAATCTTTTGCATTTACAAACAATATGGCAACGAAAAATAATGCATTATTTCACACACAGGAGTATATAGAATAAATTCCTAGAAGTTGAATTACTGGGTTAATTTTAATAAATACTGTCACACTCTAGAGAGATGGTACCAATTTGTATTCCAACCAGCAATGTATTTTTTGCATGTTTTTTAAATTTACATAAATATCAAGTATACATACCCTCCTACTTCTTCCGCTTTAGTGGCCTAATTTTATATACGTGTGATTCACCCATGCTGATATATATATACTGTTCATATATAGATTTTTTACTTAAATGTTTAAATAACTTCTACTGTGATTCATTTACAAAGAAAACACTCAGCTATTTAACTGACATTGCAGTTCTATGTAGAAATACTCACTAACTAAATAGATTCTATGTATAAACAATGCAAAGGCAGCCTTCTCTTGGAGAACCAACCAAAAACTGCCCTCTGATTGACTGCAGCAGTCCCACGAGTCTCTGTTCGTGGGGCCTTCGTAACTGGTCCACCTGGAGGAACAGGGTGTGGACCAGCCACGGAGGGGCGACTAATAACCTTGACAACAGGGGTGGGGGGACCAGGCGTAACAAAAGATAGCACAATTCCAAATTAACCCTATTGTCTGTTTAAACTTTGCCCTCAAAATGTCACAATTAAGTTACCAAAGAATTTTTTTGGCCTGTAATAGGAAACAAAATAATCATTATAAATTTACAGTTCCCTCATAGATTCCTTTTCTATGTTGATTTTACCAGTGTGTTTAACTAACTTTAAAAGCTCTTTCTACTCCAAATTATCTCCATTGAAATATATGACTAAGCATATTATTCATAAGAATTCTTGTCAAATTAAGGCTAGTGTATGTTGCCAATATCACCACTAGAGGAGCTATTGTTGCCTGTTCACTGAGCATCTACTTCCTTCTTTCTCCCAATACCCATTTCTTTTTTTTTTCTTAAAGATTTTATTTATTTATCTTTTGAGAGGAAGGGAAGGAGAGAGGGAGAGAAATATCAATGTATGGTTGCCTCTCGTGGGTCCCCTGATGGGACCTGGCCTGCAACCCAGGCATGTGCCCTGACTGGGAATCGAACTGCCATCGTGTGGTTCTCAGGCCCACGCTCAATCCACTGAGCTACACCAGCCAGGGCCCAATATCCATTTCTGTCTAGGTGTCTACCCTGTCCCCCTTCATTACCCAAGTACTTCAGAAGAAGGTTCCCCTCCCCCACCCACTACACACACACACACACACACACACACATACACATACACACATACACACATCCAAGAGTGGCCACATCCCTCCAAAGGCAATTCCACTTCCCTTGCCAGTGCCTAGCTAGGAACCAAAGCCTAAGCCAGTTGGCACAGGGCATCCCTGGCCAGAGGGACTGGATGAGCCAATGAGATTCATGAGAGGAACACCAACATTTCCTCTGGAAAGAAATACGGAAAAAGATGTTCTTGGTTAGGTTGAGTTGAATTTTCTATTGGGGCAAAAAGCACCCCAACTGTAACAACTTAAAAATGCACTGGTTAAGGATTTTGAGCAACACCAACTAATGTATTTATGGATAAACTGAGCTGTCTCTATGCAACCTAGGATCCTCTGGCTAATACTGGCCCTGCTACACTTGACGAAGTCATTAGCTTGGACAGTGAGGCACAAGTGGGGCAGTGAAGGGTGAGGAACAGCAAGTCACCGTTGCTCCCGTCACAACCGCATTACACACCAAATCCGGGAAACAAAAACATTTCCTCTTGCTTTTCTATTTGCGGTGCCAAAAGCCACCTAGCAAATTAAAAATAAAAATAAAAAGGTCTCTACTAGGAGAATGAGCATCCCGACCCAAGCAGAGTTGTGGAAGGGGTGAAGGCGTCAGCACTGCCACCACCATTGGGGGCAGGGGGAGGGATAAATGAGCCTTTCGTACCAGTACTCCTAAACTAAAAGCAATCTGCAACTCCTAACAAGCAAAGAGACAGCATACCAAAATAGAGAAATAGCGTCGGGAACACGACCACCTCATGACCTGATACAGACCCACCCTAAAGGACACTATCACCCTATTCTGCCATTTGCTCCTTGCTTTCTTTCTTACACTGTTGGCCTTGCTGATTTTCATAAGAAGGTTTCAACAGTTGCTTCCCTGTGGGGCTATACAGCAATTTTTCAGTTCTATGACTGAGAAAGGACAAAAGAAGGAAGAGTTCTCCTCTTCCATCCCCAGATAAAATCAGAAAGTGTTTCTTTAACCCTAGTAGAACAAGGCTCAGTTAGTTAATTCACTGTACAGACTTTCACAAACTTTTCCTTCTTTCCAGTCAAATATTACCTGCAAGTCACAGGAAAGCCAATCCATGAATTCTCAGTTTCATACTTTTTTTCCTCTGCCTCCCTGATAACAAAGTCAAATGCTTTAAAGACAAAAACTGTGCCCCACAAAGTTTTCAACTAAACTTCTTGACCTTGAATTGGTGGACCGAAGGACAACTTTGTAATTTCCAGAATACAGTTTGAAACGCAACAGTAAGAGAATCCACATATTTTTCTTTAAAAAAAAAGGCTCAAATGATGCGCACTAAATTGCGTATTAAACCATGAACACCCTGTGAAAACAGATGGAAAGGAACTGCATTAAAGATCCGGTGAACACCATCTGGAGGCAACATCCGCACTAACCGCCAGGCTCGGGTTCGGCGCAGGGACGGCACGCGGTTCACTCGGAAACACTGAAGGCGAGTCTGCGCTCAGAACAGAAACCAGGCATCGCAAACGCAGGACCAGTTTATTGTGCATCGACTCCTCCGAAAAATAATTAGTCACCCTTTCCGACGGGATGGCCATTTTTTTTCAATTCTGTAAACTACCCATAAAGCAACCCGACTTTCGGGGAACACAGTTCACACTTGAGAATCAGCCCGAGCAGGTACGCCGCCAGCCCCGGAACAGGACGGAAATACGGACAATGCCGGGGAAGCGGTGGGCTGGCCCCGAGCGGAGCGAGAGAGCACCGCCGGGGCGAGCGGGGGGCGAGCCGGGGCCGCCCACGGAGCGCGCCGCGAGCCCCCGCCCGCGCCTGGGAAAGTTCGCCGCCGCGTCCCCGCCCCTCGCGCGGGCGAGCCCCCGGCCGCGGCGCCGTCGCCATGGCGACCCCCACCCCACCCCCACCGGCCCGGGCGGGCCCCGGCCGGCCGCGGCCTCGGGCTCCGCGCCCGCCAGCCGCAGCAGCGGGGCTGTCGAGCCCGGGGACGCGGGACGCAGGGGGCGTGGGGGGCCGAAGCGCCGCGCGGAGCGGAAGTCGCCGCGTCGGGGCCGCTGCCCCGCCTCGCCCGGGGGCCCTCACCCTTCACTTTGCCGAAGGTGCCGACCCCCAGCGTGTCCCCCAGGATGTAGTGGCCGATCTTCACCCGCCCGTCGTGTTTCTGCTTCTCGGCCGTCGCCATCTTCCTCCAGGAACTGAGCCTGCGCATGGCGCCGCGGGAGGGGGCGGAGGGGGCGGGCAGGGCCGCGCCGGGGGCGGGCGGGGGTGTGGGGACGCCTGAGGGGGGCCCCGCCGCCAGCCGCCGCCCAGCGCCGCCCGCCGAGGCCCCGCCGCCGCCGCAGACGCTCCCCCTGGCGGGGCGGGAACCGTCTCCCGCGCTCGCCCGCACAGCCGCCGCGCGGCGCCCGCCCACCTGCCCGCGGGACGGCTGGCTGGCTGGCGGGGCGGCCGTCCCGCCCCCCACCCCGGGCTCCTTCCCCTCCGCCCGCAGGGGTCTCCCCTGCGGATGTCTGCTGAGGCGGGGGCCGCTCTTCGGCGCCGGCGGCGCGCTCGGGCCGGGCGGATGGGCGCCTGGTTCCCAGAGCAGCCTGCACTGAAACGTGGTGCGGACACCGCCCTGCCACCGCCTTCCAGCCTTTGCATTTACCCTGCGCGGGTGGGATCCCGCGGCCACGGGCAGTTGTCAGTTACTTCTGTGACGAGTTCCCCCCACCCCGCCGCTCCTTTTTTCCCCCCAATTCTTTAATTTTTTAATTTTTTTACTTCGAGCCGGTAAGTTGCCCTTGGGCACCGCGACAGCTCAAGCGGCGTTGTGGGGCTTGCTTCCACCTGGACGCTTTCTTGCGATTTCCTCCCCCAGGCAGGCTCTGTTGGAAGGACTAGGTTGGGGATATGTGTGAATATACTTGTGTTCAAGGACTGGGATGTCACCCACACATTTCGATGCATGGGAATTGTATTTTAGATTACCGTTAAAATGTAGGCTTTCAGAGAACTGGAAATATGCATCCATTTGCATCCACCAAATCAGTCGACAGTTGGTCTTTTTTTTTATGTCAGTAAAAATGAGCGGCATTTAAACTATATTTTAATGAGAACACTTTCTCACCATCTGTAAATAAAAATGACTTGCACTTTTCAATCTGAAACAGCTGTGGCATCAAGGCTTAATTGCTTTCTGGTCCAGGGGGCTCAGATGCCACCCCACTTACTCCCTAGGGCTCTGGAGGCACGTGTGGGCAGGTCCTCCTTGGGAGTCCTTGTAGCAACTCAGGGGCTGGTATCAAGTGTTTAACCACTTTCGGTTTTGCATTCACTGAAGGGATGTTCCTGTAAACTTGAGAATGTGCTTTTTCTAATCCAAGCATCTTTATTACATCTTTTCCCCAATATGGACATCTTTTGGTATATTTTATTTTGGTAACAATACGCAGTTGATGAGGGTGCCATAGATCCCCACCATATTTCTCATGATCTACAGATAAAGGCTGAAACAGAAGGCTTATCTGAATTCTTGATAAATTTATAACGAATCTGTTGTGTACAAACAGGAGACCCCACACACTCTGCCACAGTTTGTAATCTGCCTGGGGGCCTCTGAACTATTGAGCCAAAATCCAGGCTGCAATGTGATGACTGTGATGACTGTCCTCTGCAGAGGCTGCAGACAGGAAGCCAAACAAGAGGGGACAAATATTTATTATGCTTGGAGAGTAAGATCTGGACTGTTATCTGTACAAATGGCATCATGCTGTGTCACTGGGGAAGTAGAGTATACTTATTTTTAATATACTTTCTTTGTAAACAAAAGGAATGTTGAAGTGAGTTTGTTTCTCAACGTGGGCAGAATCTAGTGTTCAAAAACAAACAAACAAAAAAAAACAAAACTTTATATGATCCTAATTTTGCAGTGTCATAGCATTTGGGCCGGTGTCAATGGGCAGGGTTTGACCCTTCATGAAAATAATATAAAAAAGTAAAAGACTAAACTGTTATTTTTTCCAAAGTTACCAAACTGTCCTAACGTGTACAGGTTTTTTATTTATGAAATCAAAGCAACCTGCATTAATTACTGCTTTGTTCCAAGCAAGGTACTGCAGAGGAAGCCAAAGCCTTTGAGCTTAGAATTTCATGAAGTAAGGGCAAAGGTACAGCTGTCCTTGGACAGAGCGTCAGTTCCTGCGTTATTAAGGGCTGCTTGTATTTTGAAGGGCCAGGCCGTTAAGAACTCTTTGATTACTGAGATATGTAGGCGGGGCAACGGTTACTGGTGTTATTTTTGCTTTCTGGTTTCTTCACCTCCACTGAGTTCCTGCTGCTCAGGCTTTGGGGTTTCTACCAAGCAGAAAGAGCTCTCTGGATTCTTTTAAAGGGGAAAACAAACTTAAATTCCCTCCCACCCACATAAATAAATTACTTTAAATATGCATGTTATTTCTTTTAACCTAAAAGAAAAAAATCACAAGGTTCCTCAGCTCTGCAGAGTTCCAGGGAAGCCACAGAGCATCTTACCGGGGAACAAACAGAAGCTGGATTTCGCAAATCCACTGCCAATCTCTTCCTGAAACTATGAAGACTTGACGCAGAAGTAACATAAACTTTTTTCTACAGCAGAAATACCAGTTTGCTTTTCTGCTTTGGGGTTATTTTAGATTATATTTCTGTTCAATAAGTATTTGTTAAATGCCACAATTCACTCAAAAGCATTGCTAGAGAAATAAAACCTAAAATCATAGGTCAAAGAACTGACTAGCAACTTACAAATCATCTTCTCCAGTCTCCCATAGTCTAAGCAATTTATAATGCTGTTTTTTCTCATCCTGTTAAAAACTGAACGTTTCTAAGAAAGCAAGTAATTAAAAGTAATCCGCCTTCTTTATTTCTTTACTTTTCCTCTTTCCTTCATTCCTTTTCCAAAATGTCACATTTCCTTCCCCTCTCTCTTCCACTTGTTCTCCCAGTGACCCATTCCCCAGATCCTCACTTCTAGGCTCTGATAACTACCAGACACTGAAGACTTACAAAATGACAAAGAGTGTATAAACTCTAATTGTGGAAGTTCATTAGGGCTTGCACTCGAATATATTTAGAGCATTGAGAGATGGTGCTTTGTACTCAAAGCAAAGGGTGGAGGCCATGGGCATGTGGGAACTTGGGGGAGGACATCCCACGTAGGGGACGAACATGTTCAGAACCAGAGGGAAGGAAGGCTGACGCCCTCTAGTGGAGAGCCAGTGGTTACAGGGGTTGAGGTGAGGGCACATTGGAGACTGAATCCTTAACCCTTGAGGTTTAAGCGATCCCAGGTAGGTAATGTAAGAATTCAGTTGAATTACAGGACACCCTGCTAGTGTCTGAAAATGGGGTCAAGTTTCGAATCCAGACCCACTTGGATCGGCCTTACAGTGTAGTTAACCAAGCTGCACTTAGCTGTGTTCTAAGGTATTGCACGTGGTCTTAGTGCATTCAGCGTGCCAGTTCTGTGTTAAAGCAAGGGTTTCCCATACTTCCCTGGGAGGGGAGATACCGCGATCACCAAAGTGGTGTTCCCAGGGCGAGGCTTACTTATTGCACTCCGGGTGTGCTGACCCCTGCGATTTCCCCAAATGCAGGAAACTTAACTGCATAGTTTGTGGTAGTGGGGGGCTGTGATAGTGCTCCCCCAAATTAAAAAAGAGGCAAATATTTCCACTTTCCTTTCTGGTTAGTTCCTGTGAGCCACAGAAAGGCACCTCCTCAAGGATACAAAAATAAGAAAGCTCTTTTGGAGTTAGACGAGTTTGTGCAGGCCATCACAAGGATCCTGCCTATCCGACAGATTTTTGACCAATTGGCAAGCCTATTTGCAAGCAATTCTTAATGATCTGGGAATGCATTAATTATCAGAGCAAAGTGCATGCTGTGGTGGTGAAGTTGAATTGATGGAGAAAGTATGACCTTGAGACTGAACTTGAGCTCCTGTGGTGTGGTAGGAATCCCAGGAACGTGCTTTCTCTGCTCTCTGCCTTTCAACTGAATCCCCAACTGAGGCAGCTCAATCAGGGGTAATCCCCAAATGCTTAATCCACCCATGCCTGGACAATAAGGGTTGACTGCTTTTTTGTGCTCACTTCAGTGTTTTTGTTTGGGGGTATGTTTGTTTGGCTGGGATTGTTTAAAAGATTTTATTTATCTTCAGAGGGGAAGGGAAGGAGAGAGGGAGAGAAGTATCAGTGTATGGTTGCCTCTCCTGCACACCCTGCTGGGAAATGGCCTACAACCCAGGCATGTGCCCTGACTGTTTTTTTCCTTTTTTTGGGGGGGGGGGGCGACGACAATAATGGCTTTAAGTGCCTGACAAATACTAAATCCAAATTAGGGCATTTTAGTACCATTACTTGGAGCATACACATGCCTTTCATTGTAAGACTAACCTGTGTGGATGAAGTGTGTTTAGTAACTGAGGTGAGCATGGGTGGGGGGGGGTGCATGGAGCAGGAGGGGGATCATCAAGGAACAGGGTTAGACATGGCCTTTGAAGTGTTCGGCCTAAATTACCTACGTTAAAGCAGCTAAAGGCCCCAACAAGACTGTTTAACTGTGTAGGTTACTCAGTTCTTACAGACAGCCACCTCCAAAGATCCCATTCCAGGTCCTCCGGAAATATCACCTTCTTACCTGGCTCTCCAACGCTCAATCTTGAAAGCTCATTAGCACCTTCCAGGGTCAAAAGGATGAGGGAGAGGCCAGAGTGAGTGGTGCTCTAGCTTACTTCCAAAGGCTTTCCCCCAAGCTTCTTCCAGCCCCGTGGTTTCTGTGAAGCAAAGCAGAAGCCCTACTCTGGGGGCACGGACGCGTCATGGGGCTTTTCTGGTTAATGGTAACTGCAGATGAGACTCTGGGGTCACGTAACCAGGTGCCCGGAGCCCAGAGCAGCCGTTAGGTGAACTGCTAGTGACGCTGCTGCAGAGAAGGCCGAGGCCAGCCTGTCACCTCTGTAGCACATTTACCCAGCAGCCCCCAGGCAGACTTCATTGAGCTCCTGTAACCATAGTCCCTCAAGCTGCAGGGACTGTTTGGGAGAAACTAGAAAGCAGATACTGAAAGCTTTCTCTGAAATGCACAGAGGGGTCTGAGTTATTTGGATGGCTTCCTTGGGGTGAGGCTGAATATTTTTCTATAATTAACAGCAAGGAAAAACATGAACTGTCTGTGAAGGCACTTTACTCTTAGCACAGTCATCTTTGACCAGCTCTGGTCCCCAAAGGGAAAACTTGAACTGTTTAGACATTAATGTCACTGGGAGGGGTCAACCTAGGAAATGGAGCCTAGTCCTCCCACAGGGGCCCACAGCTCAGGGAATTATGGGAGAATGTCAGAACTGGGAGCTTAAATCTCATTTCATAGTGGAGGAAACTGAGACCAGAAAGACCCCCTGCTTCACCTTGGGGAAGATAGACCAGTCTCCAATACCCCGCTTTATCAGTTTAAAAAAAAGGAAAGGAAAAAGGCCTGCCCTGGCCTGGTAGGTCCATTAGTGACAGCGTCACCCTGGTGTGCCAAGGTGTGTTCCATCCCCAGTCAGTCATGCACAACAATCAACCACTGAGTGCATTAGTAAGTGGAACAACAAACGGATGCTTTTCTCTCTTTCCATCTCCCTCCCTTCCACTCTCTAAATCAATTATAAAAAATAAAAAGACCTTTCCTTTAAACAATTTATTAATTTTTCTCCACGTATTAACACTCAGGAGTTCAAATCATTTTAGCCATTTTGGAGAGCAGAGCTAATACTTTTTACACTTGCTAGATAGTTATTTGCAGAGCTATGTTAAGCGTAACATTCTATCAGAATACGGCTTTCTTGCCTCAGGAAACTACCAACTTACACACATACACACAATGTATCCAAGGAACTGGCCACAGCCTTTACAATCCTCAGCCCAATCAAGGACATGGAGGGAGGGATGGGGAGAGACATTTCTTTGAAGAATGTTTTATTCAACCCAACCTTCTTGGGAAAGAGGGTCGATACATTCCAGCGCTAAGCTCGGTCGGGGACAACCAAAGGGGCCCCTCAGAGCGCTCTGCGATGTGTTTTCTGCCGCTGCCATGAGATCTGCTTGCAGAGTGCGTGCAGGCCGGGGTGGGCAGTCTCCTGTGGGCCCCTCAGAGGTAGAGAAAACCCCAGAAGCAGCTGGATTCCCAGGGCTAGGAAGGAATCCCACAAGACTCTTTCAAACCAAGATGGAACTACAGGAGAAATAACCTCCAAAAAGGTCACAGCAGTGCCCGCGAAAGTCGGGTTAATCACCTGTGGGTCTGGCCAAGGAAGCACCACCCCACCCCTCACCCCTGCTCCCTCCCCCCGTCTACCCATCCGCCCCACTGGCCCCAGAGCAGCTGTGTGAGGAGGCTGGAATGAGACCCCACCACCTCTCACCCCCTCTCCACTGCAGGTTTTCAGCCCAAAGGAGTCCCAAACTGGGAGATAAGAGATAAGGACAAGTCTGCTTTGTTTTGACTATTACATAGGCCCATTTTTCTTATTAAAAAAACTGTTTTCACAAATGATCATGACAGTAGAATATTTCTTACTATGTGTGAGTGGTCTAAAATCACAAGGGTGAGACCAAATCCTCACCACCAAGCACTGGAGAGTAGTCCCACTGAATAAAGGTGCAGGCACAAAAACAAAGTCAAGTCTTCCTCTCTATCCATGGTTCTATGAACCACTTCTGTATGTGAGAAACTGGATTTCCTTAACAAACCATCCCTCTACCTTACTATACAGAAAGCTTTTTATAAAAATTTTTAAAAAGGCTTTACTTATTTACTTTTAGAGAAAGTGAAAGGGAGGGAGAGACAGAGAAACATCAGTGTGTGAGAGATACATCAATCCATTGGCTGCCTTGCTCCCTACTGGGGACCTGGCCTGCAATCCAGGCATGTGCCCTGACCAGGAATCGATCCCAGTGACCTTTCCGTTCACAGGCTGGACTCAATCCACTGAGCCACACCAGCCAGGGCCAGAAAGCTTTTGCCCGATTCCATTCTTGGTTCCTTAGGTTACTGATGGCCTCCGCCCTGTGCTTCTTTTAGATTATGATTCAAACTACATTTGTTCTGAGAAGAAATAAAAAAAAAAAAAAAAAAACCTAACTATAATCCCTATGTACCAAAGTGTAAGCCTTCTCTGAAGCCAGTGCTTAAACGAAAACAATTCTATAGCACAGTATGTTCCTTTTCTTGAACATACTACAGTTTCAGCTAAATACAGCCAAGACTAAAGTTTGCAGGCAAGCCAGAACTGAACAAAGGCTAAGTGCAGGGTCTGTCCGAACGCTGTCCTAGTCTTGGCAGGACTGGCTCCCCATGGCTTTGCTTCCCTCCCTCCCTCTCACTGATTTTAGAGGACTGGAGGCAAACACAGAAACATAATTTGCTGTTCATCTCAGCTATGCGTTCATTCACTGGTTGCTGTGTATGTGCCCCAACAAGGATCGAACCTGCAACCTTGGCATGGCAGGTCGATGCTGTAAGGAGCTGAGCCACCCAGCCAGGCCCTCCTGTAGCTTTCCTAACCCACTCTCTGAAGAGGGATTCTCCACTCCCCAGCACTTACCAGTAACTGCGATTCTTACTCACCCACTGTCACGCCCAGCACACACCTGTGCACAGGCACTGGCACGCACGACTGAGAGGTGTCAGCTGTGCAGCAGTTAAGACCAGAAGCCTTCACTGAAAAAACAAAGGCTTCAAAGGTGCTGTGACCTCATGTCCCAGTGGGAGGAGCATGCCAGGCTGACCCCTTGCTGACCGGGTACCAGCTTCGGGAAACCCTTTCAAGGATACAAAGACTCTTATCAACTCATAGAGGGAGAGTTCCTCACCTCTTTTCAACAGAGCAGCTCCTTGAAGAGAAATACCTTCAAACCACCGCTCATGACCACTATGCTCTTACCATGGAGTAGCAGATTCTGAAGGCTTTGCTGTCCAACTTGTCTGTTCTCTGGAATACCCATTACTGACTTAATACCAAACAACAATCTTGTGCTCCGTTTGGCTACTATGGTGTTATACTAGGTTACTACTTAACAAGCCAATCTCAGCCTTTTATTATACAAATGAACCAGGTAGGTGAAGACCTGGATTACCTAAACCCCTGTCTAGATTAAAATTCCAAGAATAACAAGTCCTTAAACCTTCATAGTGTTCTTAACAGGGCTGTGCCAACACATATAGTGCACATGCATGTGTGTTGTATGTGTGTATATAGTACAGACACATCAAAGCTTATTTCCTTATTAAAATGTCTCCACTCCATAGCTCACTGGACAGGTACTAGGCTCATGAGAACGGGCATCTATCACAGCAGAGATGAAAGGCAACCACAGGACGTCTAGGTGACCTTCCCAAAGCAGCTTTTGTTTTTTAAACGCTCCATTCCCTGTGGTCCCATCTCCCCTGCCCCTCTAGCAAGCAGGTTTTTTCCTCCATAGTCCACCAAAATGAGGTTCAAGGAAAGAACACTAACCCAAATTTTGCCAAATCCCTAAGTCATTTTTGTTTTTTTTTAAGATTTTATTTATTTTAGAGGGGAAGGAGAGGGGGAAAGAAATATCAATGTATGGTTGCCTTTTGTGCATCCCCTGCTGGGAACTGGCCTGCAACCCAGGCATGTGCCCTGACTGGCCTAAGTCATTTTTTAAACTTTAAAATCTCCTTTCTCCTTGGCCTCAGCCACACAGGACTGAGTGCCCCTCAACTACTCCTTCTGCAGCCCCCGAGGTTGACTGTCAACTGCAACCCTGTGTCTTTGCTTCCACCGTCTCTTTCAGTTGGCCGGGCACATAGTAGGTGTGTCACATGTATTATGTTGAACCACTGAATGAACTACTTAGTCTCTCCTTGGACAACTCCCTCAACTGTTGAGTCTAATTGTTTCTGTTCCAGAGTTTGTGTATTTTCAAATGGCTTCAACAATTATTGAATCAGAGACAGTTATTGAAGCTGATTAAGAAGCAATCCTTTTCTCTCACCATCACCTCGACTCCTTTAAATTATCTTCACCATCCTAACCTTACAAGGTCAATTCCCTTTCACAACTGTGTTCATTTCTGCCAAAAGCAGATCCCAAACCCACTCTCCACTTAACTGCCACATTTACTCAATGCTCCCGAAACTTGTCCGTGAGTGCACCACCTCCTCGCCCTAGTCGGAAACCCACTACCCAAGCTCCATGACAGACTTGAAGCCTGTTGCACTAAACACAATGAAATCTTTCTATATACGTGACCAGAGCCCTCAGCACAGCTTGACACAGAAGGAAAGTGGGGCTCAGAATCTCTTCCCTCTGATTCAGGTCTCAGGTGTTCTCTCAGTAGAGACCTTCCCGATACAGCCAGCCCCAATGGCCCCATCTCAGCCCACATCCTCCGGATTTCTACATGGGATGTTTAAGAATCTGTGGCCTAGCTTTCCGGCTTCAAAGCATCACACCCCCCACATTAACCTTGCTAATGATAATCGTGTAACCTTGGAACCTGAATGATGCCATTCCTTCATGACCTGATTACTATTACCCGACTCAATTCTTCTCATGCCAACCCCTCCCACCTCCTGACCTGACAAACCCCAATTTCTGTGACAGAAAGGCCACATCACTAATACAATATGACATATCCAAGTGTTCTGATTTCAGCTATCCTCTGGAGACACCCATCTGGTCCTGAGTGCCTGAGAAACGACGTCCTTAGCTATTCACTAAGGTAGCCGAGCTGCAGGCATTGCTTGGGCACACTGGTCACCGTCTCAGTGAACCAGAGGGGCCCTGGCCCGAGCCACCTTCTGTCAAGACGAGGGATCCACTGCTTAACACTCAACTCTGATCCTCAGGACATCAGACCCATAGAACACATGAACTTCTGCAAAGTACCATCGAAAGAGCAACCAAATGCATCTGTTTGCATTGCATTTTGAATGTGTTAACCCAGCCCCATTACCTTCCCATTGCTTCTCCCTGGGTCTTCAACCCAACTTGACGGTGTGCACTGCACCTTCGCCATTTGGGCCTGTGAGCCAGCCATGACTTACAGGGGACAGTTACCACTGTGCCAAATGTCCCGCTGAAACCCACTTTGTGCCACGGGCCACAGGCACTGGCGAATGAGACTCACCTCACCCCCATACACAGGCCCTTCTCAATGCACTGCTGCCCCTCATCTTGCCTCTACTGTGCCTGACCCAGGAGTCAGCAGGTCCATAGGTCTTCAGGTCAGTGCCCGTTTGCCACAAAGCCTACCATGTAGTCCACACTGAGTACTACCTATCTCAACAGTCCCCTCCGCCACTCAGGACTCTGCCATTAGTACCACAGGGGTTTCAGAAAGATCTGACGAGTAAGTCACATTTCATTTCAATCAAGCCAAAACACTTTGTTTCAAATGCTAGGGAGCCCAGTGTAGTTTTACAACTACAACTTCATTTTCACGTGCAACTTCTGTGCCCGTGAATATGCCTCGAGACCTGGGGATGAGTCAGGAGCTGAGGAAAAAGCTGGATGAGGGCAATATTAACCCGGATCTTGGGACAGCATTCCCGAGTGCAGCGAAGGTCAGACTGGAGAGGCGGCGAAGACCAGAACCTTTGCAAGGCCAGGTGAGCTAGGGAGCAGTCCGGCCACTTCCCTCTCTCATGGGAACTGTGAGCACTCGTGCCGCCTAGCTTTCTGTGCTCTTCCTCGGCAGTCTGACGGAGTTGGCCCCATCTCATTTCAAAATACTCTTAGGCAACAGGCCACCAAGACTGAGAAAACATGCCAAGAAGTCCCAGAGCACTTTAACACAGAAACCCCCCACCATCACCCAGTTGAGGGCTAAAAATACTCTACCAGGGACCGGTTTATAGGGGTCTTTCCTTTACTTCCAACCCAACCACGGTGTTTGCATGCGGCCCTACAGACTTACACACCTAGCAGGGTGGTTTGGCTTCCCACTCCAACCTCATACACAGCCTGCATGCCGGACAGCAAGCAAGCACTCTGGATGCTGGGTAAGTTACGACAGAACTCAGGTGACCCCTACCCTTTATGTTTTCAGACACTCAAGCCCTTGTGCACAGGACTCACAACCACTCCCCAAAGCCATACACTACAGCAGAGAAATGTCACTAAAAGGAAGTGGTCTATGCTTCCATTTACTCCAACACGTTAAATACTCACAGGAGCCTCACACACTGCTACTTTACCTTTTACTACATTCTTCACGTCACCTACAGGGCTGCTTGCTTGAAGGAATCCTCGAATTATGCTTGCTTCTCATCCTCTTAAGCAGTACCCCACCCTAGTGCACAAGTCAGTGCTGCAAAACCATCGCTTGACAAGTAGACCTGGTATTAAGTCATCCTGTTCCCAAACCTGCAGTTCGTTGAGGCTCCCAGTCGACTGAAGACACCTCAGCACACGAGACACTTTGGACACCAGAACATTTATTGTGGGCTAGTCAGTGAAATCCTTAAGATGAGCTGGATGCTGCAACAGCTGCCCTCTTGGGTTTAGGTGTTGTTCCTTCACGGAATCCATGCCTACACCACATTAAAGACAAGAACTGTTACTTCAGCAACCTGAGAGAGACGTTTTATTTTTTGCTAAAAACAGATTCTTAATGAGCTTATCTCAGTTAAATGCTGAAATCAATAACGAATTCATATGTTCAGACATTTATTTTTACAACATCATCGATAAGCTGCAATAGTGTACATACCCCCTTCTGCTTCAAGGCATCTATTTCAGGGATAGTCAACTGCACTTGAAAAATAAACTCACCAATGTATTTGGTTTTACTGATCACTGGTCTAGTATTTCCCTGCCACCTGTTAAGAGACCCAAGGTACTTGTGAAAACAGGCCCCTTGGTTATGAGGCAGGTATTACCTACTCTCCTTCAAGCAAGGAAAGAAAATGCGTGAGTTTAACGGCAGGTAGTTTCTAAACGGCTTGACGTGTTTTACAGTCTAGCTCACTTCCCAGTCACACCTACTCGAAGGCCAGTGTACTGCATCATAACCCTTCGGAAGACCCAGGAACCGAGGCCCAGAAAGGCCCCGAACCTCTCCGGTGCTCCAGCAGAGCAGCCAGCACGGAGCCACACCACTGGGTAGGCAGTAGTCTGAAGCTGCAGCCCACCGACACAGGCACAGCTCAGGGTGCCCTGTGTTCACAAAGCCTGTCTGCTGGTCTCTGAAAATTGTAAGGTCTGGAACGGAGTGGGGAGCAGCCAGGGACTGTTTAATACCCTCCACTGCCCGAAACAGCTGCTCACCACAAAGAACTGCCTATGTTGAGACCTTAGATGGATTAACGCTTGAAAAGCAGTTTATAAGTATAGGTTGGGTCTCAAACCTCTGCTTTTCTAAAATAAGTAAAAGTTCTGTCTTATACAAATACAGTAGCAACTATGACAGTTTGCTACAGATGACTTCCCCAAAGCCACAACCCTGAAGGTCTGGTTCCAGACCTCATTCACACAATACTGTCTTTTAATAAAATCCAGACTCAATGAATCTGAAGGTTATGGTGGCAGAAAATACCTTCGCACACCCCTTCCTCACCCATCAGGTCAGTACCCTTACTTTGCACCAGTAAACGAACGGGATGCTTCCTATCCACGCTCGTAGGACCTACAGTGACCAAAACATAGGCACTGTACCTGAATCTGCGGTACACGACTTTCAGGTGCCTCATGCGACCGGTTCCGGTGGTGTTGCGTCGTTTGGCCTTGGCACTCCAGTTATCTAAAACACAAAATTCGGGTGAGTGATTTTCCCGGGACACCTTGCAGGCACCATCAGTCCACACAGGTAGGAGCCTCTCTTGGGTTTTCAATCAGCGTCACGGTCATCCAGACTCACACCTTCATGGGAGGCACCAAATCACGTCCAAAACCGGCCCCGGGAGTGACACCAACAATACTATTCTCGACCCCAAGATGCATCCCAACACCTAGTCCACCTGGAAAAAGGTAAACTCACACTTTCTCTTCCGCTTGGCAGGGTAGCCACACTTGCCGCAGGTGGACTTCTGCAGGTGGTAGGCCTTTGAGCCACAGCGGCGGCACAGCGTGTGCGTCTTGTTGCGGCGCTTGCCGAATGACGACGTCCCTTTCGTCTGAAAGTTAAGGGGACAAACAATTCTGAAATACAGCAATGAACATCTATGTCACGTAAAGAAACTGTAAGAGGTAAGATTTACAACGGTCACAAGGGCTGAAATAACTCTTGGGATGGCCAAGAAGTTTGTGTGGTTTCCCCCACACAGTAAGACATTTTTCGTTCTCACCAATTACTTTATTGATCTGGATATTTTGAATGTGTCGGCTCTCTCCCGCTATTGGCTTCTAGTGGGTCAAGGCCAGGGTGCTGCTAAACACCTTCCAATGCATACAACAGCCCCACAGCGGAGTTATTTGGCCAAAATGTCAACAGTACAAAGAAACTTTACAAACCACTTCTGACATGTTTAATCAGTCACAGCACCTTCTCCACCCACTGCACACATTTTCTGCATTTCAGCTGCATTACCTTTCTTGAAATAAACCACAAAACGCCAAAAGAGTTGTATTATTTCACCTTCAATATTAAAATAGCTGTGCAAAAACTCAGTTCTTTTCATCATTTTTAAATGCATGCTGAGATGACACCTGACACAATACAACCTAACAAGACTGTTTCGAATAAATTAAAGACAAGTAAGCACTACTAGAGCCACCAGGATGGAAAAAACCACGTAAACTTCTTGGCCAACCCAGTTAATTTTTCTTAGAAGTTCAATCAAAAACCACTACCTGCATTTCACATATCTAAAGCTTTCTGCAAGGGCTGCCGTGTTTCGAAACCGGCCTCATTTTAGGGAGAAAAGGGCGAAAGACGAAATGATGTGGTTCTCCTACCTACCCTCTAACACCTGAGGGCGCCTGCCAGGCACCCCCGACCAACAAAATTCCTTTTCTACAGAGCGAAGCGCCCTGAAACCATCTTCTTCCTTTAATTCTCATCCGAGGGCGGTGCGGACACCAAAGCTCGGACCGCAGCAAGGGGGATCTAAAGCGGCTCCAGTTTCACGACAGCAGGCTCGGCATCCCAGGTAGTTAGAGCCATTATTCGGCTCCGGGAGAGCCACAGCATGTCCCTCCCCTGCCCACCCGCTCCCATTATCGGCAACTTTGCCGGGACCCCCACGGGGAGCAAGGAGCGCGGCGCTGGGAACGAGGATGGCGAACGATTCGAACAACCCCCGTCAACAACTCACCATCTCGCTTCTGCCGCGGAGACCAAAGAGACCGGAAGAGAAGGTACTTCCGCTATATCGTGCTAAGAAGCTTCCGCTCTGGGAGTACTTCCGGCGGGACTCGGTGCAGCGTATTCTAGTGTCCGTCACCGCCGAGTGCCTACGATCCGGGCGGGGCCTGTAGGGGTTTCAGCTTGCCGCAGGCGGGCGGAGCCAAAACTCGGCTCTTTGTGCTCTGCTGGAGCCGCTCCCGAGCCTTCGCGCGTTTTCAGCCAGAGCTGTGATCACATCGCGGATTGCGGTCCCGAGCTGATGGGGAACCTGGAGTGTGAACTGTCCCTCCCGGGGGTACCCACGCCGACTCAGTGTGATGGGACTGGGATCCCGATGCGGAGAAGCCGGGTTATTCGGGGTCCTCTTCCCTCCTCCAGGAGCTTCTCTGAGAGGTCGCTGCGAGTACCGAGGCTCAGAATCTGAAAACCAAGCAAATAATGTTAGAAAACTGTAGTAATTTACAGGTAGAGTTTTGATTACACACGTGGATCTTGAGGGGTATGTCCTGCATCGCAAAGTGAAGAACTCCGATTCGGTAGCTTTGGGTAGGCTCTGGGAGCTTGCACTCAAAAAACACTTTCCAAATAGTTTCGAAATGGTGGTTCCCAGACCTCAATTAATGTGAACCCATTAATTGAGTTGTAACCCTTGCCCCATCAAAGCCCCCCGCAAAACGATGAACTATCCAAGCATTTAAAAATTGTAGGAAAAAAAATGATCCCGAATAACCCTGTTATGTGCTTTCTAAAGCAAACCAATTCCTGACAATGTGAAATGTCTTCAAAGGTAATTGACTAAGCGCTAGCAGAACAAGGTGAACTCCAGGAATCGGGTTTAATGTGGTCAGGTGAACAGTAGGCGCTGCGAGTAGAAACAGACAAACCTTTACTGAAAGTTGTATGCCTGGGGCTTGACCACCCACCATGACCTGACCGGTTAGGAATTTAAGATCAGATGACCCTGTGGGGTTACCTTCCATAGAACTCCCCTGTTGGGAGCCGACCCATAGCCGTCCCTTTCCCTTGACACAGTCCGGACGGATGAGATGCAGAGACAACTGTGGCTGGATTTCCTGTCTATCTCTCCTTGCATGTTTGTCTATGCGAAAAATCGGTGTTGGGATTTTTAGACACCTGAATTTCAGGTCCAATGATCCGCAAAATTCCAATGAAGTTGTACAAAATGATTTATTGGCCATAGAACAAAAGTCCCCCCTGATGGGGTAGCCCCTGAATGTCTAAAAGTTGATGAGTAACAGCCCCTCCTTCACCTTGGACAGTAATATATATTAACAGAATTAGGCAGGTAAAGAAGCAGGAGAAGCTAGTTAACTATTACAAACAAAGCACATAGAAACAATGACTAGGGAGTTAGAGTCCAAAGTACAGAAAGATTCTAGACAAGAAGATAGATAGCTAAGTTAGACATCACAAAGGCCTTGTAATAAATTTTCTATAACCACTGTTCAGTCTAGCATATCCTTTTGATCCATGCCAAATTCTAAGAACTTTAATAAACATCTGTTCATCAATAAGACATTTAAAACTCTGTATGTACAGCTATTTCTAATTGGTTAATGGCTTTCCTGATCAAAATAACCTTTGTTTAACATAACTGAATCTATAGGATTTCCTGTACTTTTCCTAGTTACCTCTGTATTGATTTTTTCTCCTTAACTTATCATGCCATGCACCTGTTCCTTTAATGTTGCGTAACAATCTCTATAAAAATAAAGCTTAAATCAAACTGTGAGTTTGGTCAGACCCACAGAGGCTGGCTGTTCTCTGGCATCTAATCAGGTGTCTGACTTCATTCGTCGCCTGCTCCGCGTCCATCCTTCAGGGTCCCTGAGACCTGCCATGGCTGGACCCTGGCACCCCCCTTTTTGTCCACAGGTGAAATACTCCAGATTATTCATCCAGACTTCTGTTGATCATTATTTCAGATTGTTTTCAGGTTCTTATGAACTGCATCACTGAATAAAGACCAACTAGTTTTTTTTTTATTCAAAATAAAGTTTGCTGCCCTGGCTGGTGTAGCTCAGTGGATTGAGCGTGGGCCTGTGAAGCAAAGGATCATGGTTCGATTCCCAGTCAGGGCACATGCCTGGGTTGCAGGCCAGTTCCCAGTGGGGGACACATGAGAGACAACCACACATTGATATTTCTCACCCTCTCTCCTTCCCTTCCCCTCTTTCTGAAAATAAATTTTAAAAAAAGTTTGCTAATAAAAGCCAAAAAAAGTAACATTAAATGGTAATGTTTAAAGTAGAAAGTTTGACTCCCTCTGCAAACTTATCTACAGAGATGCCAGTATTATAATCGGGGCATCTTTTAGCTGTCTTATTTTAAGTATAATGTATATTTATGTGCACATGTTATACATATACACTATATACATATTTTCTTAAAAGTGGGATCTATAATTCTCTGTATTCTATAACAATACATCATGGGTATCACTACTTGTCAATATGTGAAGATTTACTTCATCCTTTTTAACCAGTTTTTGGTGTTTCATTGTTGATGTGTTAACATTTATTCTACAAACCCCCAATTTATGGAAATTTTTATTACTATCGATTTTCTGTTACTATAAACAATCATGCAATACAGAGTCTTGTACATACATCTTTGGGCCTTTGTCTGGTCATTTCCTTCAGAAAATTTCCCAGCAGGGAAATTGCTGGGTAATTTGAAGGGAATTGAAGTGTATGAATATTTTTTTCTATCAACATGTATTTATTGCTGCATATTGCCAGATTTCTCTCCAAAAAGAGTTACTCAGCCCTGGCTGGTGTAGCTCAGTGGATTGAGTGCAAGCTGCAAACCAGAGGGTCACCAGTTCGATCACCAGTCAGGGCACATGCCTGGGTTGCAGGCCAGGTCCCCAGTGGGAGCCGTGTTAGAGGCAACCACACATTGATGTTTCTCTAACTCCCTCTCCTTCCCTGTCTAAAAATAAATAAAATATTTTAAAAAGTAAATAGATAAAGAGTTACTCAATTCACATTTTTAGATCACAGATAGAGCTTAGAGCAGGGAACACCTAGTCCAATCTGAAGTTCAAGAGAGACTTCCCAGAGTGGACCCTGGGGCCTGGCCATGGAGACTGAATCGAGTGGAAGAAAGAGCAGACGAATAAACCACAGGGAGCCAGGGTGTGGCAGGCTGGGGGCTGGGTGGTCACACTGCCCTGGCTTGTTTGTATCCTTGGTCTCCAACACTAGGCAGAACTGACGTACTTAATCTTTGCCAAATAGAATTATTCTTTCCCCTTTTAAACATTTTTCTTTCTTGAGACTTTATTGCTTGTTCTGAGGATAAGGATGCAGACATTTCAATTTCTACACAACTTTTAACCTACATACCCCAAACTTAAGATATAGTTGTGCTTCTTTTTCCAAACAGTTATTCCAGTGACTCTCCAACTTAAAATTTGGAGGCGAATTTTCCTTAATAGAATATCAGTTACCAACATTCGCCCTGGCTGGTGTGGCTCAGGGGATTGAGTGGCAGCCTGCAAACCAAAAGTTTGCTGGTTCAATTCCCACTCAGAACACATGCCTGGGTTGTGAGCCGAGACCACAGTTGGGGGTGTGTGAGAGGCAACCAATTCATGTATCTCTCACACACGATGTTTCTCTTCCTCTCTCCTTCTCCTCTCTCTAAAAGTAAATAAATAAAATCTTAAAAAAATAAAGATAAAAACTAGAATATCAGGTACCAATATCTTGAAATGTTGATACTGTTACATCATAGTCTCACTAATTCACTATTTAATATCATATACACAACATAATCTAATGTTTGATCTTTCACAGCACAACTTTATGAGGAAAATTGCACTACCACACCAGAGACATTACAGAGTACACAAAATTCGGACAGAGAGAACCAAGAACAAAAAGGGGGTTTCTTTAAGAAACAATTCTACCAAAAATGGGAGTAGAAGTAATTTTAAATGTTCAAGACATATCACAGGCAGGACTGACTCCAAATTGCCATTTACTGTGCTTTGTATCACGGGACATCCCCCCTCAATGGAATGTGAAGCTGACACCCAAGACGATCAAACCCTCCCATGTTCAATACCCCACTGTCTTCTGCTTGCACCAAAAAGTAAACGACCAACAAATGATTTCACCACTTTAAAAAAAAAAACCACTGGCACTGTTTCACAAAATGGGGTGAGGTGGAGTTCCCTCTTTTAAAATTTTCCTTGAGCTTCTAAAAAACTTACATTTACAAAGTAGTTGGTAAAAATATTCCTTTGGATTGTAAAAAACGGGAGACCAGGACCACTGATAAGACGTGGCGTACGATGTGAATCAGACCTGGCTTCTTCCTCTCCTGCTTCCTCAGAAGCTGGTCTCTCCTCCGTTTTAGCTTCTCTGTTTTCTGCAGGCGGGTCTTGAGTGCCTCGGTTAGCCACTTCTGCCTGTTTCCCATTTGCTCTCCTTTCCCCTTTGTTTGCACTTTCCTGTCTGCAGAGTACCCTTTCCTGCCACTTTTTTTTTTTTTTTTTTTTTTTGGCCCCGTTTCCACTTTTGCAGGAGCTGACAAACTCGCCAGTCTTCTCTTGGGCTCCTCCTCCGCCGCCCTTTAGGGGAAGCTGACCTTCCTCTTGGGCGGAGTGGCGGCAACAGCTGCTCCGATCCACCTGAACTTGTTTCTATCCATAGGAAGACTTTGGTATTCCAGTTCCTGCACTAGAGAAGACACCAACGATGGCTACCCGGGGTGCTTCCTCGGAGATGATAGAAAGAGAACGGAAAAAGTTACTGGGAATCCTCCAGCAAGACCTTGATTCTGTCTTAGATTCGCTAAGCTCTCGGAGACTGATTTCGGAGGATGAGTATGAGACGCTGGAGGACATGACAGACCCCCAGAAGAAAAGTCGAAAGTTGTTGATTTTGGTACAGAAAAAGGGAGAAGTCAGTTGTCAGCATTTTCTCAAATGTTTATTTAGTACTTTCCCAGAGTCAGCGACGACATGGGGCTTAAGGCACGGTAAGGTGAACTTCTACGCTTTTTGAGGGGTGAAAGGGAGGAGGCAGATTTCCTGAAAAAAAGAAAAACGATCGCTTCTTATGTTCACTTGTCTTTTTCCCAGTTAATTTTTCAATGAAATATGATAAAGGGGAAGTGACGAGGACTTTAAAAGCAGGAAGCAAAGCAGGAAGCAATGTATCTTACTTCAGAGAATGAGAAATTTTTTGTTTAAACCTCAACCAACATTTGCAGGTTGTTTCAGTGCTGGTATAGACTGCTCGTTATTATGACAGAGGCCCTGAAATACTCCCAGCTGGGCAGGGACCGCTGTACAGGACGACACATCAGGGATTTCTTTATCAAGTGGGTGGATTCGCAAATATTAAACAGCCCCCAAATCTCAAGCTGCAGCTTTCACCTAGAACAGACATTTGGGAGATACAGGGAAAACAATCCATGTGCAGGGTGGATTGCTCACTTCATTTTTTTTTCTGTGATAAGAATGCCAGCAGAACCATGGTTTTCTGGAGCAATTCTAACGCTAATTTTTCAATGTTCAAAGATAATTAGTGGCGAAGGAGGGAGTTCTTCCAGAAAGGGCTGGTTAGCAGTTCCGTAGGCTACCGCCAGGGGGCAAGTGCAGCTTCTGCTATGGAAATCTAGAAATTATTAGGATAGGGCTTTATTAGCAATGGCCCTAGGAATGCTGAGCTGGTTTTGGGTCACAGTAAATCCACAAGTAAATGCTGTTCATAAGATTTCATTTTTTCCCACTCCTTTGACACTTGTCTTTGCTATGAAAGACTTGGAATTTTGAGCAAGGCAGGAGTGTGGTCTGTTTTTTCCCCTCCGTGGGAAAAGAAGGTTCCGACAGCTGACCCACTGCCACTTGTGTTGGAGGTGGTAAGTATTTCTACCTTCCAGTGAATTAAAGAAGAGAGGTCATCATGCTCGGAAACTCAAATAAACATAAAATTTCTTTTTTGTTCATTTGAAAAACAAACATAAAAACCCTAAAACTGTCTTGTTCTTTTTCAGAATTTTCACAACACGAGAGCATAGAACCTCTTCAATCTATGGGTATGAGCAAGGGTTCAGAAGAGGCCCTTTCCCGGGGAGAGAAACAGCCTGAGAATTCTGAGCCCCCAAGGCCCTTCACAGAGAAAGAACACCTGGATTTGGAAACCTCTGAGACGTTCATGGAGAAGAAAACCAGTTGTGGGGAAACAGCTTGGCCCTGGAGGACAGGTGCAAAAGACGGCCACCCCTCAGCAGTCCCACTGCCACACTCAGGAGAGGAGGTCGAATATGAAGTTTCAGAAGCTGCTTATTACTTACAGGATGGACAGAGATACGATGAGATCGATGATTCTCTATACTTAGGAAAGGAGGACTATCTGGAATTAGTCATGTGCTCTGAAGATGCAGACAGCGCTGTGGAAGAAGAGGCCCCTAGTGGCCCAGAGCACCTGGTCTATGCTGGCGAACAGGAGCCTGCGTATTCAGAAACCGAGGAGTTCTCCCTTGAAGAACAGAGTCATGGGGGTTCAGAAATGGGCCTGTCCTTGGAGGAGGAGGAGGAGGAGGAGGAGGAGGAGAGAATGGAAGGTATGGGGATGATAGGAGACCATTAGGAGAGGGGAGGAGGAAGGGCCCCAGATGTCAGCGTCTCAGAAGTTCCCTGTATCCTGTGAGTAGACTGTCCTCCGACGTGGGTGCTGCTGGGAGGACACTGCACAGGACAAGGAAAAGTAAATATTGACGACAGCAGGCGGGTTGCTGCAGTCACTCCCATTATGTGTATAAGAAGTTGCTGGCCACTTATTTTGGGCATTGCCTTCCAGTCCTTAAATTAAGTTTCATTGGGCATTTGAGTGCTTCAGTAACCAAGGGAGTATGGTGATCATGGGCCTAACTGTGGAAACGAACGCAGGAGAGGGGTTTGTGGTGAGTGGGGAAGATTCCCAAGTACTCCCACTTGCCTCGATCCAGTCTACCATATATATATTGCCATCTCGATGAGGAAAACTGTATTAGACTCTTTGATTAGAGTAGTTTTTCCTTTTAAAATGTATTTATTTTTAGTGAATTTATTGGAGTGACATTGGATAATAAAATTATATAGGTTTCAGTGGTACAATTCTGTAATACGTCATCTGTATATTGTGTGCTCACCACCCCAAGTCAAAGTTTCCTTCCATCACCATTTATCCCCCCCCCTTTACCCTCTTCTACCTCCCCCACTTCCCCTTTCCTGCTGGCAATGGCCACACTGTTGTCTGTCTATAAGGTTAGTTTTAGTTTTTGTCTTTTGCAAAATCCCTTCATCTTCTTTCACCCTGCTCCCTACTCCATTCTCTCTGACAGCTGTCAGTGAAACTCTTCAAATTTGAAAGTAACATTCACGGAGTTATCTTCTTTCCTACAGAAAGAAAAAGGGTGTTTAAGGACGTCCTGTTGTGTTTGAACTTGGACAGGAGCAGAAAGCTGTGGCCGGATGCTGTGAGACAATTCTCTCTAGATCGAGGGTGTAAGTGGACCCCCAAGACTCCGGGAGACTTGGCCTGGAATTTCCTGATGAAAGTTCAAGCCCTGGATGTGACAGCCCGAGAGTTCACCCCTAGACATGACGCCCTGCACGAGGAGAGCGGAGGGGAATGGCCAGCTGGCGTGGAGAACGCAGCAAACAGAGACGTCCGCGCCGTCCACCCCCTGGACGTGCTCTGCGCCTCCGTGCTGTGCTCGGACAGCGCTTTGCAACGCCGAGTCCTGGCGAGCATGTACCGATGCCAGTTCGCTCTTCCTCTGCTGCTGCCGGATGCAGAGAACAACAGAAGCATTTTAATGCTGGGAGCCATGAGGGACATTGTGAAGGAGCAGCCAGCACGGGCTCCAGGAGGGCCTGCAGGGGAAACAGAAAAGTTTCTGACGCGCATGAAGATGCCCGTCATCTCTTTTGTGCGTCTCGGAGACTGTAGCATCTCCAAGTCCAGAATCCTCAACGCGCTGCTCAGGCCTGCCCCACTGAAATCACGCAAAGTCTTCCTCCACCGTGACGTTGGGGCGTTGCCGGGGCCTCCCCGGCTGATCTCGGAGGGCCTGGTGGAGATAGCCTGGTGTCTCCCTGATGGCAACAGTCTGACGGATGCGCACCTTTTCCAAGAGCCCGTTGCCGTGACCAACCTTCGTGGAGATGTTGAAAGGTTTTGGATGCAATTTGGCTTCTTGATGGAAGTTTCCTCGGCTGTGTTTTTTTTCACTGACTGCCTAGGTGAAAAGGAATGGGACCTGCTCATGTTTTTAGGAGAAGCTGCCATTGAGAGATGCTATTTTGTCCTCAGTTCCCAGGCCAGGGAAAGTGAAGAGGCTCAGATTTTCCAGACGATTCTGAAGTTGAGGCCATCACAGCTACTGTTTTGGGAGGAGGAGGAAGCTGGGGAGACAGGGGGGAACGCAGAGAGCCTCCAAGCTGCCCTCCGAGAAGTGATGTCCGCTTCTCTCCAGCGCCTATCGGTGGAGGACATGGGCTCCCTGGCCAGGGAGCTGGGGATCCAGGTAGATCAAGACCTTGAGAACGCTGAAGGGGTTCAAGTTCCTCCTAGTGAAAACTGGGCTGGAACCAATGAAGATGAGGGACCACAAAGACACAGGCAGCCAGAAAGCTCCTTGGAAAGCACAGCAGAGGTGCCGGTGAAAGAGCTCGGAGCTGGAGGGGAGGTCAGCCTGGCTCCTCAGAATGTCCACCTCAGCCCAGGAGTCAGGCCTCACCTGCAGAACTCCTGCTTTTTCCCAATCATGGTTGGGGGCCACTTCGGCCGTGTTCCTTTGAGAGCCCCCTGGGTCATGGGCTCCCGTTTTGGGTCAAGGCAGAAGTCTAGGTGGTTCTATCCTTCACCCTTTCAGAATTCATGGGTCCACAGTCAAGGCAGAGGTTTTGGGGTCCAGTGCTCCCAACCCCTGAGATTTTGTTCAGGTGGAAGGTTTATAAAATTTTCTAGACCTCCTCGTGGACATCCCATGTATGGACTATTTGGGAGACCACTAAGACCTATTAGTCCGTGTGTACAGGCCTGGCCTCGAAGACCACAGGCCATGGGAGCTTGTGAAAGGTCTGCCATCATGGCCTCCCGGGTACGTCACCCCTATTCCCTGGGTTCCCGGCCAGCAGGATCATTTGGGAAGCTACAGCCTAAGCAAGCCCACCTCCAGGCAACGCAGCCAACTGAGGCCACTGGAAAACTTATGAGGACAACATCTCATACTGTGAATCCTCACTCTCAAGTCTGTCAACCTGCAGGAGTCATACAAAGGCCCATAAGGCCCACCCTTCAGCAAGGATTCAAGCCAAAGACCCAAGGGGGACCTTTAAATCCAGCCATCCAAATTGGATCCCATCCCACGTCCAGCAACAAATTTTTACCCGGCTCTCCATTCAGCCAGCCCAAGCCATCCCAGTACAAGCACCCTCAACCCAAACCTTCCCAACCTACATCCTCTCAACCCAAACCCACTCAGACGAAACCTGCTCAGACCCAACCCTCCCAAGCCAAGTCCTCTCCATCCAGACCCACTCAGTCCCAGCCACGCCCGCCCCAGTCCTCCCAGCCTAGGCCTCAACCCAGACCTACTCAACCCAAGTCATCGCAAACCAGACACTCACAGGCTAAGACATCCTACTCAAGAGCCGGGCCCAGGAGGGGTGGGAAGCACTGAGGTGCTCACTCCAGAGACCTGTGAAACTACCTTTCCCCGGCCATTCCGACCACACAGCCGGGACTGAAGGAAGAGCGGCAGTGACCGTAAGAGACTGCTGTCGTTAGCGAGACACAGAAAAACACGTGGGCAGCCTACGTGGGCATCACTAAACTATCTGTAAGAATTGTGTCCCCGACAAAGAGGGAAAAATATGAAAAGAACGAGGACTAGAACCAAGCAGTAAAAAATAAATTAATTGAATCCAACCTTGAGTGCTGGGTAACAGATAGCCTGATCCAGGATGTGGGGACTGTGAGGCAGCCCCACTTGGGGAAAAATGGGGTTGGGGTCTCAAACTGCAAAGTGCTCATGAGGACTCAGGTTGTCTCACTGTTGCCAATAAAATTGCCTTAATTGTTGGCTACTCCAGAGGTGTCCTGGTCAATCTTCCTCCTTTAACATTGGCTGCTAAGCAGATAACCCTGTTTGTCTGGGTTACGCAATTTGCCTCTATTACAGCCCCAATTTTCTTGGATAATAAAACTCTCTTATTTTATCCTTACATATGGAAATAATGAACTATCAACCAATAAAATTAATTATCTTTATCAACTTCATGTGTATGATTCATGTTTTAAATATTTATAATAGGTAGGAAAATTTAGCCCATTCTTAGAGACCTAAAGAATTCAGATCTGTTTACAAAGCTTGTGAAAAGCATTGAGATGTATAAGAGAACTTAAGATTGACAGATTTTACCATTTTATTTTTTTTTAAGATTTTATTTACTTATCTTAGAGGGGAAGGGAAGGAGAGAGAGAGAGAGGTATCAATGTATGGTTGCCTCTCATGTGTCCCCTGCTGGGAACCGGGAACTGGCCTGCAACCCAGGCATGTGCCCTGACTGGGAATTGAACCTTGATCATGTGGTTCGCAGGCCCACGCTCAATCCACTGAGCTATACCAGCCAGGGCTAGATTTTACCATTTTAATTGATTAGATTTATTTTCATCCTGAACATTCTGCTAAGTTCTGCTGGTTTGAAGCATTAGATAAAATTATTATATTGATTTAAAATATGTGAAGTTTTAATTAAGTTTGTTAAATGACACCAAATATTTTTTAAAGATTTTATTTATTTATCTCTAGAAAGCTAGAGAGAGGGAGGGAGTGAGAAAGAGAGGGAGAGAAACATTGATGTAAGAAACATCGCTGGGTTGCCTCTCAGGTGCCTCCAACTGGGGGGACCTGGCCCACAACCCAGGCCTCTGCCCTGACCAGGAATTGAACCAGGGACCTCCACTTTGCAGGACAACACTCAACCGACTGAGCCACTATGGTCAGGGCATGATCCCAAATATTAATAAAAGACCACTTTAAAGGTAAATGTTAAAATTTTTATTACATCAAAATAAAATAAGAAGATTATAGGAGTCTTGGTTTTTGAATTTGTAACTTTGATAAAAGTAATAGTAATTTTAAGTGCTAAAATACCCCCAAGTTGTCCTTTCTGAGTTAAAAAAAAAAAAATGCCTTGAAGGACTTACAAAAAATTATATTGACAAATAAATGAGAAATGATCTTTGGGAAGGAGTAATCAATCTCTGAGAACATTCTTGCACTGAATAGGTACCCTTCATTTGTTTGTGTGCATATTAAACAATCAATACTGAGTATTCAGAGGGTGTTCCATCCCTCTAGAGGTAACAGTAAGGATAAAGAAAGAAAAAGAGGACCAAACATGTGAATCTTTATCTTTGGCAGGAGAATAAGCATACTAACTACTTCATAAGTTTGAAATCTTTGGTGTAAAAATGTCTCTCGAATGAAAGTAATACTATTGTTGTTTAAACTTTTGAAATGAGCAATAGTGTGATGTTTTGTAATTTTAATTTTAATTTTAACTTTAAAAAAAGGTTTTAAAGAGAGAGGGGAAGGAAGGAGAAACAGAGGGAGAGAAACATTGATGTGAGAGAGAAACATTAACTGGTCGCCTCTTGTACAGCCAGGACCGAACCCATAACCCAGGCACGTGCTCTGACCAAGAATGGAACTGATACAGGGTGCAGCCAAGGGAGGCCCCAGAAAAGATTTGGAATGGTGTCCAGAACTCAAGGTGTACAGGAATATTGGAGGAAATATTGAGATGTCCTCACCCCCCCCCCCCAAGGTGTCAGTTGGGGGAAGGGATGAATGGAGCAGGGCCATTGAGAGCTGTTTTGCATAGCAACAGTTTTGTAGCTAACCTCTGGAATGGCATTTAACATATCTATAACCTTTAACTGGTTTCATAGATATGTTAAATAGCTGTGGCCAAGTTTTGGGCCAGGGAGAAGTGAGTGGTGGAAAAAACCAGGCTAGAATTGGGAGCTGCTTCTCTGAGAGAGGGCCTGCTTGAGAGCCATGTGGCTTTAGCAGAGTGGGGGCTAACCAGGCTGGAACTGGGGCTGCTTCTCGGAGAGAGTGCCTGCGAGAGAGCCATGTGGCTTTAGCAGAGTGAGGACCCCCTCTTGGCCAGATGAGGGGGAGAGCCACGCTATTTAGAAAGATGTAGACCCCTGTAGCCATTAGGAGGGAGAGCCATGCAGTTTCAGCAGAGTGCAGACCCCCTCTTGGCCAGGTGGAAGAGAAAACCACGCAACTTTGCCAGAATGGAGATCCCTGCGGCCAGGTGAAGAAGAAAGACGCGGCTTTGGTAGAAGAGGCCCACACGGCTTTGGCGTGCTCCCTTTGGCTGAGTAGCCTGGAAAGCAGGAGAGACTTTGACTAGAACTTGGTACAAAGAACTCTTGCCAGTGGAAGGTGCCGCATGACTTTGGATTAATTGGAGATCCTGCCTGGACAGGCAGGCGACACAGCTCACGTGCCAGCGGCCTGGGAGAAAAACGGACGTGTGCTCTTTTCCTGATTTACGGTACCCGGAGTTGGGACAGTGGGAGAAGGGAGCGCTGTGTGTGTGTGTGTAGGTGTATATCCTTAAAGACTTTAATATTTTAAGGAAGGCATTAGGCCTAAATAGCATTAAATAAACATTTTGTTTCCTTTTCACAAATCTCTGGCATTGAGAGAGGTATTTCCAATTGGCGGCGGACAGAAGAACCCTATAGATATTAGAGTATCGTCCTTGGGAGGGGCCCCTGTTTTCTGTAGCAGTTTTTGGCATCCCTCAGTGGGCCAAGTATTGCCCCCTCCTCGGACCCTTGTTCGGTAACAGAACCAGCAGCCCTTCCCTTTGCAGGGTGATGACTAACCTAGGGAGCCACAGACAATCAGGGCTGGTGTGATGTTTTTCTAAGTTTTCCTCTGGATCCTCCAAGATAAGCTCTTGAAGGGTAGACCTTGTCAGGTTATTGTCACCAACAGATTTGATACCTCGCTGGGTCTTGACAATACATATATGGTGCATTGAAATTGGACAATTTGAGAGTTTAATAAAGGGACTATTTATAAAACACGGAGCAAGATGACAAACAGCACCAAGGAGAGCACGATACACTGGATCTAGTAGAAGCATATTACCACCCCAGGGTCCGAAGGGGAGGGAGCAGTGCCTTCGCCCATGAGAACTGTTGCGTGGAAAGGGCCGTGGGTTTGCTTGGTTGAGGGATACAGCAGGCTGCAGTGACCTACAGGGAGGTAGCCCAGGGAGTAAATATCCACTCCTCACCTCCGAAATGCCAGTGGGTCCCTTTGGCGAAATTCAACTCCAAACCAGAGAACAAGAAGCCTATCTAGGCAATTGACGCAGGGCAGCCCTTTTAGGGTCCAGAGCAGGTTGAGAGTGGATCTAGAGAGGCAAACGGAAGACACCCAGCAGACTCCTCTGTTCTATTTCATTCTTCCATTTCTCTTTTTCCTTTCTTCCTTTACTAACCTTTATTTATTGAGCATCTATTATGTGCAAGGCATTAGATTAGAAACTTAGAAGACATGGAAATAGAAGGAGACATCCTTCTCCAGTTACGCAATCCTAAAAATCTGTTTCCTCTTTATCGTAAAATGGTAAGCTCATTATACATAGTTTTGAAAATGCAGACATACACAAAGAAGAAAGGAACATAAAAATAATCAGTAATCTCATAACTCAGAGTCACTAGTGATGTAGTCCTCTAGCTCACTAACAATACCTTTATGGGTTTTTTTTTTCAATGTATGTATATGTACAGGCAGCACTGAATGACATTTTCGAGTCTGTTCTAGGGCCAAACGTGGCCAAGCCAAACCCAGTGTTAGGGGCAGGCAGCATGAACAGCATTGGTTTTCAAGATGTCTTCAGAAGGTCTGAATTCAGGACATGAACATAATTTAAGGATGTCATTGTATAGTGCCCAGGTCTGCTTAATCAAACATGCAAAAATTGAGAACCACTTGTTTATATTCATTATTTGCAAAACTAAGAATACGTAATTTGGACCTGACTTCTTTTCATCAACAGAATGAAGAATCTGCCTGATGATCTACCTCTTCGACACCTGAAAATTCTTTCTTAAACACCTTAAACCAATTTATAGTTTGTACAAGAAAGTGAATAAAAATTACTTTTTTTAATCGTTAAAAAAAGTTTCTTCTTTGTGGACATGCTTGGAAGGAGTGCACTCCCATGTGATACAAAGACTGGCCATGGGGAGAGAGCTGCCTCATAAATCATATTAGCTCCCATCGCCTTGGCTCAAACTTGGTCCCTTCACCACGTGCAGTTACAAAGGAGTTTGGGAAATGTAGTCACCAGCTGAGGGGGCAGACAGCAGTTTGCCATAATGTCACAGCTTATCAACACCATCAGAGGCCCGGAAGAGGAAGATGAAGTCACCAAATGGCGTCCTAGAGGTTCAGCCCTACTGTGTTAATCATCAAATGTTGCTATTTATTATAGGATATAAACTATTTTGGTGATGAGGAGGGGTGATAGTTGCCTGACTCGAAGAGAGGCTTTTGAATAACATTGTGATGAAGAAAGATTTTAGAGTGTGTTCGCTTCTGAACAGAACAAGGTGGCTGTTGCGCTGTGGGTAGGGCCCCCCCTGCCCCTCAATTACACAGGAGGGCTTGAAATTTTCCACTGGTCTGTAACAGAAACATAACTGCACTGTTCCCTAACTCAAGGTGTTGGCATTTTTTTACACATTTTGGGCATGTCTTCTTAAATGTTAAAGCAGTGTGGTTTTGTAATTTGTGTGTGCACAAAACCCACCTGAGGTGGTGGTGAAGCTGTGTTGTTGGAATTCTCCACAGAGACTTCGATGAGGGGGGTGGGGGGCGGTTCAGAGGCAAACCCCGGGATAGCCTCTGAGCAGGAACTCCCACCGAGATAGAAAACCATGAGATAGAAAACCACGGGCGCATTCTGAACCACTCAGGTACGGCCTGGTCTGCAAACCCGTTTTCCAGCGCTCGGAGAGACTTTTCTTCTGGGCCAGAAACCCAGGCTGCGATGGGTTCCCTGCACTACGGTTCTCATTAAACCCGTTCGTCACCTCCTGCTGGACACCTGGGGACAAAGGGCTGGTGTGGTGAGGTGACAATGCAGCAAACAGTTTCATCCACTTAAGATTGCGGCTGTTCTGCCTATAGATTTTTGTACTAACACTTCTCATTTCCTCTGCAAGTTTTGTACCCGATAACATCGAAAAGACGTCCTTTCACTTTTCAACATGTGCTTCTTTTTCTTTGCTCCACGGCTAAGACTTGAATGTTTCCTCAAGCTGATACAGGGTGCAGCCAAGGGGGGGGCCAGAAAAGATTTGGAATGGTGTCCAGAACTCAAAGTGTACAGGAATATTGGAGGAAATATTAAGATGTCCTCACCACCACCCCCAGGTGTCAGTTGGGGGAAGGGACGAATGGAGCAGGGCCATTGAGAGCTGTTTTGCATAGCAACAGTTTTGCAGCTAACCTCTGGAATGGTCATTTAACATATCTATAACCTTTAACTGGTTTCATAGATATGTTAAATAGCTGTGGCCAAGTTTTGGGCCAGGGAGAAGTGAGTGGCAGCTAACCAGGCTGGAACTGGGGCTGCTTCTCTGAGAGAGTGCCTGCGAGAGAGGCATGTGGCTTTAGCAGAGTGAAGACCCCCTCTTGGCCAGGTGAGGGGGAGAGCCACGCTGTTTTGGAAAGATGTAGACCCCTGTAGCCATTAGGAGGGAGAGCCACGCGGTTTCAGCAGAGTGCAGACCCCCTCTTGGCCAGGTGAAAGGGAAGACCACGCAGCTTTGCCAGAATGGAGATCCCTGCGGCCAGGTGAAGAAGAAAGACGCGCTTTTGGTGGAGTGCGGCTTTGGTAGAAGAGGCCCACGCAGCTTTGGCGTGCTCCCTTTGGCTGAGTGGCCTGGAAAGCAGGAGAGACTTTGACTGGAACTTGGTACAAAGAACTCTTGCCAGTGAAAGGTGCCACATGACTTTGGATTAATTGGAGATCCTGCCTGGACAGGCAGGCGACACAGCTCACGTGCCAGCGACCTGAAAAACGGACGTGTGCTCTTTTCCTGATTTACGGTACCCGGAGTTGGGACAGTGGGAGAAGGGAGCGCTGTGTGTGTGTGTGTAGGTGTATACCCTTAAAGACTTTAATATTTTAAGGAAGGCATTAGGCCTGAATAGCATTAAATAAACATTTTGTTTCCTTTTCACAAATCTCTGGCATTGAGAGATGTATTTCCAATTGGCGGCGGACAGAAGGACCTTAAGATTTTAGTGTATCGTCCTTGGGAGGGGTCCCTGTTTTCTGCAGCAGTTTTTGGCATCCCTCGGTGGGCCAAGTATTGCCCCCCCCTCGGACCCTTTGTTCGGTAACAAAGCCTCCATCCTGAAAGGGTCAAGCCAGGTCCCCACCCCCTAGACTGATCAGGACACAGTCAGGCCAGTTTCCACCCCGCTGGGACTGCCCGAGACTCAGTTGTCCCGACTGCTCGGCAATAGACACCTGGCGCCAGCCACAGTGGCCGGTGGCCAGACTGACCCTCCTGCTCCTGGCAACAGCCCGCCTTTTACCTAACCGGTAGTCCCAGCTCACATCCTGGAACCCTGAGGCACCCTGGAAGAACAAGAGACTAGCCCCTCCCCTACCCCCCCCCCCCACAAACCCCTCACCTCTAATATTCAATGTCTGCCACACCTCCCATAGTGAGTGGGAGAAGGGGTGAAGTAAGGGAGGAGGAAATACTGCAACTACAAAGTACATCGGTTAATACTACAGATACCACCCTGTCACACCAGTGGGCTGAAGTGTGGGGACAGAGGGGCCAGAGCAGCTTGAGGAAGGGTGGTGGTGAGGCGGAGGGTCTGCAAGGAGAGAGGGTGGAAGGAAAGGAAGGGCCAAGAGGGGTGCAGTGGGCAGGTGTGTTCCCAGGGGACAGCGGACTGTCCTAGGCACTGGATCAAACTGGAACCAATTCCCTAACTTGGGGACTAGACCTACTTCTGGTACTTTTAGGATAAAAAGTGAGATGGAAATTTCAGAAATTTAAAGAGATAGACCTGTCAAAGGATCATTCTCTTGCCTCTGCCCTCTGCCCAAACCGCATTTAAAGTTACCCAAATATGACTCAGATAGTTTCAGTCTTGGGCAGGCGTGGGCATGGCCTCTGGCTCCTCCCTTTCACCCCGGATCCTGCTGTGAGGATGGAGCTGGCCCCCAGCCCCACGCTGGGCTGTCCCCGGGTCCGTTCAGCGCAGAGTTCCAGACACCGCACTCTGGGCCGGCTGCTCTTGGCCAGTGCCTGAGCATGCAGGGCACTGAAGCGGGCCAGGCCTTCTCAGGAGGGGGTCTCCACCAGGCAGTCTGCGCTCTGGGCTCCCAGCGGCACTGCAGTCGGACCCTCCCTCCCCAGCCCTGGTCGGTTCTCTGTTCCCTTCCCAGGTGCCAGACTTGAGGCTCCGTGAGCTCTCCCCACCCACTCCGGCTCCCTCCTCCCTTTAGGTTTCACAGACTGTGCCTGCCCTTGAACTCTATCTCAGCATCTGCTTCCTGGAGGACCGGCGCTGGCACAAGTTCTTTGTGACAAATGTTTCTTCTTTTACCAACGTCTGCGTAGTCTTGACAGTGACGCGACCCCCACCCCCACTCAGCGCTTTTGTGTGAAAACACACTGGGGGAGTTTGCCTACAGCCTGAGAGTCTCCTTCAAGGAGGGACTTGCCCCGAGGGCTGAAATCAGCGGCAGGGGGCCCGGAATTCTCCGCGGGCGCTCCCACCTGGTTCTCGGCTTCTCCGCCCAGCAAGTGGGAGGTCTCCTCTGCTCATTCCTTACCGCTTCGCATCTCGCCGTTCTCGGATTACCCTAAAAGAAGAGAAAATAAAAACAGGAACAGTTTGCAAATTTTCAGATTTTCCTACTTAATTTTTTTCTCTGAAGTTCAGGAGAAACATCACTATACTGCCATCTTCTGGCACTTTTGAATGCTCACAGTGAACGACAGATACTTAAACCCGGGTCCATTTACCTCCTTCTAATCTGGGGCTGACATACAAATAAACTTCGTATAATTAAAATTATTTATTTAGTTAACTGGAAAAGTTCTGTAACAACTTAATACATGTCAAATGTGTTCAGAGGTCAGTTGTTTTTGTGTGCAGAAGATGGAGGCAAACATCCATGGTTAAAATTTACAAGGAATTTGGCTATTAGGCCAAACTCTTCCCATGAAAGTTTCTGAGATTAATGCTACTAGGGGCATGGAGTAAAAAAGCTTTTCCATTGCTGGTGGGAGAATACATCAGTCCAGTCCTTTGGGAAGGCAGTTTGACTGCGTGTGTAAAAAATAAAATAAAATACCTGTAACTTTTACTCTGGTGAGTTTACTTTATACATTCTTCCTACATCTATTCCTGTTAATGTATGCAAATATGTATATGGGGAAAAAAGGAACATTCGTAGGTTGTTTGTAAAGGACTAGAAAACCCCAGAATGCGTAAGAAAATGATGGAGCTATACCTATGCAACTTCCTGAAGTTGATGAAAAATAGTGCAGTTCTAAATATGCTGGTCATAGTAACTGATACTTTTTTACCGGCATACATTTATGTATGCCGGATTTTAAAACCGGCACACGAGGCAGTAAAGTTTACTTTTAGCTTCATAACCTGTGATACTGATACAGGGTGTAGCCAAGGGGGGGCCCAGAAAAGATTTGGAATGGTGTCCAGAACTCAAAGTGTACAGGAATATTGGAGGAAATATTAAGATGTCCTCACCCCACCCCCCCCAAGGTGTCAGTTGGGGGAAGGGATGAATGGAGCAGGGCCATTGAGAGCTGTTTTGCATAGCAACAGTTTTGCAGCTAACCTCTGGAATGGTCATTTAACATATCTATAACCTTTAACTGGTTTCATAGATATGTTAAATAGCTGTGGCCAAGTTTTGGGCCAGGGAGAAGTGAGTGGCTAACCAGGCTGGAACTGGGGCTGCTTCTCTGAGAGAGTGCCTGCGAGAGAGGCATGTGGCTTTAGCAGAGTGAAGACCCCCTCTTGGCCAGGTGATGGGGAGAGCCACGCTGTTTTGGAAAGATGTAGACCCCTGTAGCCATTAGGAGGGAGAGCCATGTGGTTTCAGCAGAGTGCAGACCCCCTCTTGGCCAGGTGAAAGGGAAGACCACGCAGCTTTGCCAGAATGGAGATCCCTGCGGCCAGGTGAAGAAGAAAGACG